>NC_082694.2:81265136-81883452 GCF_949987515.2 Delphinus delphis | reverse complement strand
CTCATCCTGCCAGGAGACCTTGGTAAACAGTCTGGTTTAGTCTGGCCCCGGTTAGGAAGTCTCCTTGGGCTTGTTGCTGGCTGAAGGATCCCATCAAAGACCCTGGAATGTCTGATGTAGACCTTTGACCTTTAATCCTGCTTTCTTAGCAGCCACGGGATTTTGAGCCCTTTCTTTGACTTGCAGAGGCTTAAGACCCTCTCCTTTCATTCTCTCGGACAGTCTGGATTCCTGTTCTTTTCGGTGGAGCAGAGTAACGTGCAGACATTCCTGTGTGTGCCCTCAGAGCGCCGAAGTCCCCGGCTTCTCCTTTTCACTCTAATTGTTGGTGCTTTGCTGTACCCCCACCCCCTCCCCCGAGCCCCTGGAGCTGAGTCTCTGGCTTACAGACTAGTCTTGATTTTGCAGACAGCCTTCTAAGCCACCTACTCCATAGACGGCCAGAGGATGGTTTGGGCCCCTGTGAGGACCCGAGCGGCATGGCTGGCATCTGGGGTCTGGGCGTGACTCCACCTTCTGCTGAAACCGTCCCTGCCTGCATTTAACGGCAGGAAGGAAGCGGCTGAAGGAGGCTCTGCATTTTTCCCCTCCAACGCCCTTTTGTGTTTTTCCCGGGTAAGCTTTTCACAGTCTCCCCGCCACCTCTGTGTCCTCTCGTCCTGGAGGGATGGAGACACTAGGAATTCTTGCTCACTTCCTGCCGTGACCTTCCCAAGGTCATGGGCCTGGGCCGGCCTAAGATGTTAGTTTCTTCTGCCTCTTGTCCTTCCGGCACCTTTCAAATGGTGACCACCCTGAGGTTATGCTCCCAGCACCCTGTACTGATTAAATCACACCTGGAATGTTCTGTGCAACTCTGAGAGCCACATATCCCCACATAGACTGTCACAGCTCAAAGTGACCTTCTGTGACCCCCGCATTTTAAAGATGCAAGATCTGACGCACAGAGAGGTTAAGTAACTTTTCTGTGGCCACACAGACAATGGCAGACCCAAGGACTAAAACTCGAGTTCCCAGATTTCTAGTCGATCTTTTTCTGCTGCGCACAATTTCATCGTTAACCTAAAGCCACGTAACCCACTGGATGGATGGAGAGTGTGAGAGCCAGCTAAGATGAGAGTAGGATTGGCAGCAAAGGGGTCAGCACTAGAGGAGGATACGGAGAAACCAAAAAGGAAGAAGCATCTGTCTCCCGGCCTAGGGTATCTAAGGATGCTTGTAACGACCCTATTCCACGAGGAAATCTGGATCCTATTTCTTAAATGACATTTAAAGATAGAAGGATTTTTTTACCCAAAGAAGTTAAAAGAAGTTAGAAGGAGTTTGTAAATTCATTGATGTGAAACCCTCTTTCTCTAGCAGGCTGGGTAAATAAGGTATAACTGTGTGTGCTCAGACCAGTTGGGAAGTAGTTTCCTGCACGAGGCATTCTGCTAGGTGCCTGGGTTACAGAATACGGGCTGGGCCCACACTCTCCAGGAACTGAGAGCCTGTGGAGAAGACCAGCTCTTTCATTGCTGTGATGAAGCTCACACACAGGGGGAGTGGGATTTTCCTGGCCAATTCCTGGCTCTCCTGGCTCTCCTGGCCGTTTCCACACTTGCCATTACTCCTAAAATACTATTTCACTTAAAAAAAGTTTCTTAAAGTCGCTTGGCCTGTTCTGGGATGGCTTCTTTTGGTGAGTGGGGTAAATTCGGGTGTTCG
Organism: Delphinus delphis; assembly: GCF_949987515.2. NCBI lineage: Eukaryota > Metazoa > Chordata > Mammalia > Artiodactyla > Delphinidae > Delphinus > Delphinus delphis. Next base: position 81,881,745 of record NC_082694.2, on the reverse strand, counting down.
CATTTCCGGTTTGTATACATCCAGTCTTCCCTTGGGGATAAATAAATGTAAACGTTGTTCCCACCGGACTTTGGGTTCTAAAGCAAGCGATGCAGTTAGTGGCAAGAATGGCAGCTTGGGTGTCGGGTGTAACTGGGAACATACCGGCTGTGCTGCTTAACGGTTTGTTGAACCACTGGGTCTCTCTGAACCTCAGTTTCCTTAGCTGTAAAATGGTCCTTATGTTACACCGTGGTTCCTCTCACACAGATGTTTTTGGAGAGCCTGCTCTGTGCAGGCTGCATGCTCAGTTCTTGTCGACAGCTATGTCCGCGCTGAGCCCTGCTGCTCGTGCACACGTGTGTGGCTCTGGGGGCTGGGAGGTGACGTGGACCTGCGTTTGAAGTCACAAGGCCAGGCTTGGAGCCAGAGTCTGTGACCTTGGGAAGGACTTCCGGCCTGAGTGAGTCTTGGCCTTCGCCGCGAGTAAAGGAGGGTGGTAATGCCCTCCTTAAATCGTGTGTCTGTGAGGCCTGGTTAATTACTAGCTGCCGAGACCCGCTGTGGACTTACTCATTGCTCTCCTTTCCCACGTCTAGGTGGAAGCCGAGTGGAAAATGAGGAAGAGGAAGAGGAAGGGGAAGGGGGGCTGGAACAGAACTGTCCCCCAAACCCCTACCAGATGCAGCCCCCGCCCGAAGGATGTTGCACTACGGACGGTGAGATGCCCGCCAGGCTGCGTGCTGAGGGGCCCCGAGGTGTGACCGTGCCCGCGTCGCCAGCAGGCCGTGGCCCGGCGGGCCCTCGCGTCCCGGCGGCACTGGCTACGCCACGTGGGGCCCTGTCACTCTTCGGACAGCCCCACCGTTACAAACGCATTCCGATCCAAAAGTTAATTTTTCTCCATCGGCCGTTTAGAAACCAGAATATCCCAGCTGAGGTCAGCGTCCACCGTGTATTTATATCAGCACTGATGAGTAGGCGTAATCTTTCACATCTGTGGCTGCTTTACCGTTGAAAAAGCAGATCAATACGTTATCTCAGGAACTCTGCACCGTCCGTGAGGTTATCCTCATTTTGCTGTTGAGGAGCGAGGCTTGGAGATGCCGGGCGCGGTGGCACCTTTGTTCAGGGATGGGAGCCTGTGCTCTGCGCTTGAGGGTCTTGGAGTGCACTTCTGGTCTGCTGCTCCCCCGCCTGGCAAAGTCACTGAGCAGTTGGAAGTTCACCTGACCTGTCACCATACCAGTCAAGGAGTGTCACTACTTAGTTGGTCAGTTAATTGAGTAAAATAAGTATTGAGGCCCTGCTCTGAAAATATGGAGATAAAAGGTCCAAGAGCTCCCAGTGTAGCAAAGCTATGTGAGCAGACCCTCTGCATGCAGTGTAGAAAGTGCTGGGAGGTTGGGGTGGTCTGGGCCAGCAGGGGTCCGTGGGAGCACGGGAGAGGCTTCTGGTGCCGGTAGAGCGTTTGGGGAAAGGCCTCCTGGAGGAGCTGGCCCTTCCTATGGGTTTTGGAGTGTCAGCAGGAGTTAGCCAGGAGACCGAGAGGGCTGGGGGAGAGGGATATTCCCGACAGGAACAGCAGGTGCAAAGGCTTAGAGGAGGGGGAACACGGCCCATCTGGGGAACTGCTACTAGTTTATGTAGGTAGGGGCCTGAGGGGTGGCCAGGCAGGGCTTGGATGAGTGATGAGACCGGCCGTGGAGGCCCCATGCACCCTGCCTGGGGGCCTGGACTTGACCTTGTGCGCGATGGCCGGCAGGGGAGGGAGTCAGCCCTCCCTGGGACTGCTCTTCCAGGAAAAGGGCAACAGATAACAGTAGCTCTTTGTGATATAGGACTTCTAGTGTCCAAGAGCTAAAAGGCCGCCTAATTAAATAAGAGAATGGCAAACTCTCTGGTGGTCACCACCATGATTTTCAAAGAATTTCCAGGTGGACACAGTGAACATGGACTGCCCACGACCTTTTTTCCTCCAGCTCTTCAGAAGGAAGCGGCTGCTGTGCAGAATGGGAGGGGCCTGGGTCATGGAGGTAAAGACCTGCTGGGCCCTTGACCTCACCTGTGGGAACTGGTTTGACGTCCCCAAGACAACGCAGGGGGGCCGCCCCAAGCTCCGTCCTGACCCCCCTCCCAGCAGCTTTGAGCAGATGACTTGACCTCTCAAATGACAAGTTTCCAGGGCTTCTCCCACCTGGTGCTGTACAGAGTGGGTGCCTCTTACTGCTTCGCCCAGGGGCAGATGCGAGAACTCGGAACTAGTGCCTTGTGAATGGTAAAGCAGGTACACCAGAGGAGAGGCTTCTTAAAGTACCACAGAGTTTTGCAGGGAAGGCCTTGGGGTCATCAGGGTTCACGTTAACTCTCATCGTCCCTGTCGATAACTAAAGATGGAAAAGCCACAGGGCATCCGGCTCCGCATGCCTTCCGGGAGGGAGATTCCCAGAAAGGGCCCCTCCAAATAAATCTCAGCTGTTTCCCTCTTCTCCATTTTTTTCCTAAATATTTTTGGACACTTAAGTTTTAAATAGGAAATATATTTTAAAGCTCTGAAATATGAAAGGTTCGTGTGTATAGAGTGAAAGTCTCCCTCTGCTGATGAGGCCCCTGTGAGGCCACCAGCGTCAGCCGGTCCTCAGCCTGTATTCCTGCCATGTGCCCCTGCCTCGTACACATAAAATATAGGGTGGAGAAGACATCGACTCACTCACAGTCCCGTATGGATTTATCTTGTCTACGTTTTAATTTACCGTCACTGGTCTACCCTTCTTTCCTGCTGGGCTTCATTTTACATGAATGTGTATTATACGGTGACACCGATAGTCAGAAAAGCAGCATGTGGTTAAGTGTCATGAGTAATGAATTAATTTAATGTTTTAAATTTTTTATTCTTCCTAATCACTTTATTGTTGTGAATGGTTGTAACTGGCAAGTGAAAAGCATGTAAGGGTAATGTACTTAAGAGTGTTCTCAGAATTAATTTGCAAGTCAGCCGGGTCCAGCGGCACGGTGGTCGCTGACAAGACCAAACTGTTGTCACCCCTTTGCCTGCGTGGATCCTGGCTCTGTGGGAACCACTCGCTGGGCAGCGTGTGAGCCTGTCCGTCCCTCCTAGGGTTCTGCCAGGCAGGGAAGGACCTGCGTCTCGTCTCCATCTCCAGCGAGCCCATCGATGTCCCCGCGGGCTTCCTCCTGGTGGGCGCCAAGTCCCCCAGCCTGCCGGACCATCTCCTGGTGTGTGCCGTTGACAAGAGGTTCTTGCCGGATGACGATGGACACAACGCCCTTCTTGGTAAGTTGCTCCTCTGCTCTTCTCTGCGGCTCCGGCCGCCTGGCGGGTGGGCACAAGGAGAGCTGTTGGTCCCCTTGGGGGACAGGCCACCTTTGAAACTCTTCATCAGCATGTCACACAGCCCTGTTTATTCATCACTCTGGGCTATTTCTTTGTGGAATGGAATGCAAAGGAGAGTTACTTTTAAAACCTGACTACCTTCCTGTAGAAAACCCATCAGCACTCATTCTTCTTGTACACGTATTCGTCAGACCTTTCCAAAGTGCCTACTGTGTCAGAATTGCGATCCAAACCCTGTCCTAGATGCTCTCGGAAGCCAGCAGACACGAGGCAGGGTGAGAGGAAGGCCGAGCGCGTGGCCCTGCCTCCTGGACGGTCACGTCCTGAGGGACGCCCGGGCACCCTCTACCGTTCTCTCCTTCGCTCTACCTTTCACCAGCCCGTCATTCTTATCCTGGCTTAACAGGTGTGCTTGGACCTGTTAATGCACTTGCCCAAGGGCGCACAGGTAAAGGAACAGAGTCAGGATTCAAACTCAGGTCTCCCTGGTTCCAGATGGTACCCTCTAACTACCACGCCCCACCCCGTACCTGGTCGAGGTCAGCCTAGGGAAGCCGTGGCTTTGATCTTTGGACCACCGCTGGCCCAGAGGGTCCCAGCTGCAGTGCAGAGTCGAGACCAAGCCTTATGAAGCCCGGCTCCCCTTTGCTCGGACTTCTGTTGAGCTCCTTCTGTGTGCCTGGCCCTGTGCTCAGCTCACTCCCCCATTAGTGGAGCAAAATCAGGGGAGACGTGAGGTTTGGACCGAGAGCCCAGCAAGCTGGCTTCCCCTGCTCCCCAGTTCCTTCTGCGCTTCCCACGTGTACAAACATTTAAACCTCACTTTTGTGCTTGATACGGCCCCCCAAAGCTGGGTAGGTAAACGCACCGCAGTGGATATTTATTGAGGAGGTATTATGTCTGAAGCTCTGTGCAAAGGACCAGAGGGTGGAGGTGGGGAGGGGAGAGTGAGGATCGACCCAGAGAAGAAACAGAAGTGGTTCCTGCCACGAGGGCCGCAGGGACACAGTGGTGTGTAAACTCTGAAACACAGCAGACGAACGCTCACTGGAGGGATGGACATGGCTCTGGGGCAAGGACCAGGGGGAGAAAAAGTTGTGGCCAGTACTCCCTTAAGGCAGGTCCATGGGCTTATCGTAACTGGTTTTTGTTTTTTTAAAATTTTTATTGGAGTATAGTTGATTTACAATGTTGTATTAGTTTCAGGTGTACAGCAGAGTGAATCAGTTATATACATATATCCACTCTTTTTTTGTGTGTTTTAGATTCTTAAGGTGGGGGAGGGATAAATTGGGAGATTGGGACTGACATATACACACTACCACATATAAAATAGATAACTAATAAGGACCTGCTGTATAGCACAGGGAACTCTACTCAGTACTCTGAAATGGCCTGTATCGTAACTGGTTTGTTTCTTTTTTAAATTGGAGTATCATTGCTTTACAATGTTGCGTTAGTTCCTGCTGTACAATGAAGTGAATCAGCTCTATGTGTATATATATCCCCTCCCTCTGGGACCTCCCTCCCCCCGGCCCATCCCACCCAGCTAGGTCATCACAGAGCACCGAGCTGAACTCCCTGTGCCCTACAGCAGCTTCCCACTAGCTATATACCCTACCATGTGTAAAACAGATATCGTAACTAGTTTTTGAAAGCAAGAATAATCCAGAAAATTCACTCTACCAAGGAAGCTCACGGAGTCATTGCGTCTCAGATTCAATTTGCTTATTGAGGCCGCTTAGGACAAAATGAGTGGGGAAGATGGCCTGGTGACTTGGTTCGTGTTTGATCTGGCCACGGCTGGGGGTTTGCCTGAATGAATTCCTCCCCTTTGTGACTGTAAAGGAATTGCCAGGGTAGTAAATCAAGGAGGCTCTGGGTCTCGAAATGTGGAGACAAGAATCTTTCAGTTCATTCACCACCAGCCCAGGAACAACTTCAGCCCCTCAGGCGGGGAGCTTAGAGGAAGTGGGGTCTTTGTTAATTGCTTGCCAAGAAGCCATCGGAGGTGGGTGACAAGGGCCGGCTGGTAATAACCGATGCTTTCTTCTTTGAAAACAACTTTATGCTCTCAGCTTGCACACTTAGCGCTGTTTAGGTTTCCTGCAATTAACCCTGATGGCTGCACAGGACAAGGTGGCCCTGCAGCCCTCTGGGGGCCGGGGCTCAGTGCTTTTTAGTGACCTATGAAGTGGAGGCTGTGGAATATCTTGGGGGAAGCCACAGCTTGAGGTGCCTCTCCCCACCCCGTAATTTATAATGAAGGGAGCGTTGTTTTAGTGAGTTTGAATCAACTGTGAGGGATTTGGTCTGAGAAAGTGAGAAAATGAAAACCTAGATGGGTGTTTCAGTTTTTTGATAGTAATTCATCGAAATTGGCTGATAGCTAAGACATAGGAGAAGAAAACATCTAGCTAGATTGTTCATTTCTGCGATGGGAGTAAACAAGCTCTTTGTGCATCTAGAACGCAAATAATTAAGCATTTATGGAATGTATAACCCCAAACTGAAGGTGAACTTTAAATTCAACCCAGGGCCCCAAAGCCAAGTGGGACCTGGTCCTTCCTGGGAGCTCAGGGCCTGTGGGAAGACACGGGCCAACCAGGACTCAGCTCGGAGATCGCACCCACGGCCACAGAAATCTCTGTGCAGCAGGTCCCAGCCTAGGGCTTAAGGCGCTAGAGGATCCCGAAGGATGTGCCAAGCCCCAGGGATGGGAGAGTATCTCAGAGTATGTGGTGATGGAGTTGAGTCATGATAAATGGGTGGATTGCCAGTGGGAGAAAGACAGCAGCAGCAGCAGCAACAAAGGAACCTGACAGCGGCTACTTTCCTGAGCGCTTCTCATGTGTGAGAAACTGTTCTAGTTAAAATGAGGCAGGTGAGTGAGGTGTTACTACCTAGCATTTAGATATGAAGAAAAAGAGCCACGGACAATAGAACGAGGTATGCCTGTCCTTACTATCCTGGTAGGACCAGGGTTTCCACTTTTATTTCTGAACCGCAAGGAGGAGCCCCTTCTCATCTGTGGCTCCCCTCCCGGCTTCTGGAATGGAGCCGTGGTCCCACAGTCCACAGTTCTCATAGGACAAAAGGCCTGTAGCTATTTAGCTATTTCTGGAAAGGGATGGCGGTGCTGGCCTTGGTGAAGCGCTCCGAGCGTCCTTGGTTTTGCAGTTCTGCTTCTTGTTCATCATCTTTTGAACCCTCAGGGTCAGAATCCCTTCCGGGGAGCGTGGAAGTTTTCTCAGGGCCTCATTCTTAGACGACAGTTGAGCTGTTTATCTCAAGGTGCCCAGGTTGGAGACCAAAGAATAAATAAAAACATTAGATTATAAAGTTAGAAAACATTAGAAACATTAGAACGTTAGAAAACAAAAGCCTGTCAAAATGTATGCGGAGATGCTAAGTGTGCACTTGGATAGTTATCTTGTTTCCTGTCTCCTGTTCCTTCCAGATATTTGCTGCCTCTCCTGTGTCAGGCACTAGTTTGGATATACACACTTACACACACTTACACACACAGACATGGCCCACGCCTCCCCACAGACATACCGTGCTCCCGGTCCTTTGGAAGCGTGGGGATATTTATGGGGGAAAATACACAAATGTCAGTAACTCTGACACTAAGGAAGAAGGTATGAGAACTGTCAGCAATATAAAGTCCAGTTGGGAATTCGGCATAGTAGTGGGAGGAGAGGGAGATAAAGCAGGAGACGAGGCTGGAGGGCATTGGGGGCAGCCTTGAAGGCCGTGCTTCTGGGTCTGCACTCCATTCTCATGCTAGAATCCACACGTCACTCTCTAGATCTACACACTGGACAACTACTTAGCCTCTCTGGCTCTCATTTCCCAAAAGAAGGTTTTGCTGTCCTGACGGACTGGTGGTCGTGTCAGTTAAGCTGAGTGCCCTGTTTGGGTGACAGTGAATGGCAGGAAGGCTGTTGGTTTTCTCTGCATGGTAGTTTCCTCCCTGTCCCTTTAACAACACGTAAACATAGAGCATGGTGCCGGCATTTCTTTGGTACCTTACCTGTTTCTCTGGTACACAGGGGGCAGGAGTTTGGAAGGATAAACTAACCTGTGCCTGCCTTTTAGACCAAGAGATTTGTCTTTATTTCTAGGGCCTTTTAAGGAATATTAAATTTGCTTCAAATCGGTCAGAGAACCCAGAAGGTTTCTGTAATGTAGATGTCTTCTTTCTCTGTGGAGAGATGTTTTGAACCTTCACAAACTAATGTTATTTTGGACAGTAGCCAGAGGCCTCAGAATTATCCCCTTTAAAGGCAGAGCTTATGCACAGAACCCCACGGTCCTCCTGGCCTGAGTTGAAATGCCCTTTGTAAACTTGTCAGCCAGAGCATACGATAAAATAAGTTAGTCTCAGCTTCAGGGTCTCTCCCGCCGAAGAACCTTGCTCCTTAGAAACCAGACGTACCAGTGGGCGAAGCAAGGTCACAGGGAAGACCTTTGTGAGATAGTGAAGTTAAACCAGAAGGGTCACCAGATAGAAAACCTAAATCATCACATTTCTCTGGTATTAACCAACAGTTCTGTTGAGTCCGGTTTGAATAGACTTTACAGTATGTAAAGGTCTTTCAAGCACGTTCTCTGGATTTTAATAGTTCATGGGAGGTGGTTTTGTCATTGCCTCTATAAAGCCAGCCTTCCCAGAGCCTCAGAGCTGAACTCTGTCATCTCCCAGAAAGGCCCCCTCTGGCTTCAGGCAGCAGGATGCTGACATAGACCACCACGTTTTAGCCGAGTGTCTCCACTCCGTGGCTGTTGGGGCCATAGATTTCACTCACCACCACCCTGGCCTTGCATGGTGGAGCTCTTGATTTCTCCTCTGCAACTCGTGGGATCAACTCACTTGATTCCTGGAGGGAACTTTGGACTCTGAAGAGGACTCCCAATGCATCTAGTCTCAGGGGTCTGATTGCTTTGAGATTCTGCGACTGGCCAGCCCTGAAGGAGATGCGGACGCAGCAAATCATTGCAGGTGCCCGGTCAGCGTAGACAGTTGAATGGGACAGTTCTTGTCCTGTGCCGTAGGACGCAGAGGCTTTAAATGTGCTCCTAAGCGAGTTCAGTCTTCCAGGCTTGCCTGGGCTCAGCTCTACGATGAGTCCACTTGGTCCTCCTGTTGGCATCAAGGTCATCTTGACCCCTGTCAGCAGGAGCTGACAGGGACCTTTGCCCCGTGGACTTCCCTACTGGTGTGGTATAGGATGTGAATGCCTAGTGGCCGATGTGTCACTTGGAGGGACTTTGGTGTAAGATGGGGATGGTCATGGTTTTTTCCTCCCCAGGTTTCTCTGGGAATTGCGTTGGCTGTGGGAAGAAAGGCTTCTGTTACTTCACAGAGTTCTCCAGCCACATGAACCTGAAGGTGACCACCCAGCCCAAGAAGCAGAAACACTTGAAATATTACCTGATCCGCAACGCACAAGGGGCTCTGACCAAAGGGCCTCTCATTTGCTGGAAAGGCTCAGGTGAGCAGGGGGTGGGGTGTGAGAAGGGGACGCCTCCAAGCGAGCCAGGGGCCTGTCGGCACGACTCTGGGCCGACACTGCTCTGCAGTAGACGCGGTTTCGGGCAACACGTCAGCCCTGTGAAATTTTTTTTGTTTCGAATTTTATTTTTTTATACAGCACGTTCTTATTAGTTATTTTATACATTTTAGTGTATATATGTCGATCCCAGTCTCCCAATTCATCCCATCGCCCCTCCGCCTGCTTTCCCCCCTTGGTGTCCATACGTTTGTTCTCTACATCTGTGTCTCTATTTCTACCCTGCAAAACGGTTCATCTGTACCATTTTTCTAGATTCCGCATATGTGTTAATATACGATATTTGTTTTTCTCTTTCTGACTTACTTCACTCTGTATGACAGTCTCTAGGTCCATCCACGTCTCTACAAATGCCCCAATTTCGTTCCTTTTTATGGCTGAGTAATATTCCATTGTATATATGTGCCACATCTTCTTTATCCATTCGTCTGTCGACGGGCATCTAGGTTGTTTCCATGTCCTGGCTATTGCAAATAGTGCTGCAATGAACATTGGGGTGCAAGTGTCTTTTTGAGTTATGGTTTCCTCTGGGTAGATGCCCAGTGGTGGGATTGCTGGGTCATATGGTAATTCTACTTTTAGTTTTTTAAGGACCCTCCATACGGCACTGCACGATTCCGCAGCATCCCTGGCCCCCACCCACGGGATGCCAGTGGCTCTCTGCACTCATGACGATCAACGGTGTCTCCAGACATTGCCAAATATCCCCTGGGGGACAGAACCACCCCCGGCTGAGAACCTTGCCCCAGATACTTGCCACAAGGAGGCACAGCACAGTGTTGGCCCTGTGTCAGCTTTACTGTACTATAAACTAGATGCTACAGTCCTGGGAAATTACAGCGCGACTTTGCACTACGGGCGTCTAGTTTATAGCATCGGCCTAATTGTATGGGAGCTTTCAAAGCTGACACAGGGCCAACACTGTGCTGTGTCTTCTTGTGGCAAGTATTTGGGGCAAGGTTCTCAGCCGGGGGTGGTTCTGTCCCCCAGGGGATATTTGGCAATGTCTGGAGACACTGTTGATCATCATGAGTGCAGAGAGCCACTGGCATCTCGTGGGTGGGGGTCAGGGATGCTGCTGGATCGTGCAGTGCCTGGGGCAGCACCCCTCCAAAGAATTGTGCAACCCAGAGTCAATGGCGCTGAAGTTGAGAAACCCTGACTTAGAGAAAACTCAGCTCAAATAGGCCCCCTTCCTGCTCCACAGCCTGTTAACCGTGAAGAGAAAGACCAGCTTCCTGGTGCTGGTGCTTGCAGAAGTGAGTGGGCTCCCGCTTTAGGAATGGGCCACACTCCGCCCTTCTCTCTCTCTCCGTATTCTCATGGCTGCAGTCAGATTATAGGGGCAGAGGGGCTAGATTTCCCAGGCCCAGGTACTCTCTGAGATCCCCCCCCATCCCCTCACAAACGGCTGGGGAGGGACGTGTCCTAGGAGCGGTCTCCGTGAGGTGCCCGGGAGAACCAGACTGTTGTCCCTCACCTGTCTGCGTAGGTTCACTCTGGTCACCTGGAATCTCCCAGCCAGCTTCTGCAAGTAGGGCAGAGGGCTTCAGGAGGGGCTGGCTCTGGACGTTCTTCCCCTGTCCCCTCCCATCACTCCTCTCCCCGCCCCACTCCTGTTCTTGCATGGCTCAGTAAATATTTCTTGAGCTCCTACTGCATACATGCCTGTCATTTTCTACGTCCTGGGGAGGCAGTGGTTCTTCCCCTTGTGGGACCAGATAAGAGCCTTTGATCACTTGCTGTGACCAAGTACTCCTGGGGGTTAATCTTCCGGACAGAGAGTGATTTAGGGCTGGAGGATGGTATTAGCTGTTCCATTACCTTTGAGTAAAGCTCTGTTCTTCCCTTGGACTTGAAGGGCGGTGATGGAAGGTTTCGTTTGTATCATGAGTTCCTGTCTGTTTCCCAAATGGTCGCTATTGTTCCTGCTCCTGGCAGAAGAGCTGTCCCTCTGCTGGATCCCCTGCCTTTGGCACCGAGCCTGGGGCATGTCACATCCCCTCCTTCCCCGGACGAAGAGACTAGGATGGGCTTGGCACCATTGTGGTCATCTCTGTAGCTGGCTCTCCTACAGGACAGCTTCCGGTCTAGGAAGTCATCTCACGCTGCTGGGGAGGAGCAGTGGCTGGTTTTCACGTGTGCATCTTCCCCACAGAGCTCAGAAGCCGGCAGGCATCCGCCAGTGCGTGTTCCAGCTCTCTGTTCCCACCGCTGGAGAGCTCTGGGCTGCCAGCTCCCTTCCCCAGCGAGCCTGGTCCTGGGACGACCCCGAGCATCCCGCTGGGAGCACCGCAGGCAGGTGAGATGATGGAGCAGCGCCGGACGTGCCGGGAGTGGGCTTTAGTTTCCCCAATGTTCTGACTTGGAAATTGAGGCACAAAGATGCTCGCATAGGATCTCACGGGCAGTAGGATTTGATACAGGCATTTCTGGTTCATGAACTTGGCATTTGCCATGACAAACAGACCTGATAAGCACGACAGCTGTTACCAAGGAGATAGCAGCCTCCTTCCCAAGGCCTCTGGTGGCTTGGTGGTCGTTATTCCTCCTGCCCAGGGGCTGTGCCGAGGGGAACCGGGCCCTTGCCCCGTGTGACTCGTAATCCACAGCGAAGAGGCTGCACCTGGGCTGGGAACACACTGTCCTCCGGAGGCACGGTGTCCCCCGGTCCACGTGGTGTCTGCTGTTGTCCTCACTGTGCCCGGGCCGCCTGGGGCCTGTCACACCTTGGCAGCTGGAGGGATCACTGCTTTTGTCGTCAGAACACCTTGGTGAGTTCCAGCGCTGCTGCCTCCTAGCCAGGTGACTTGGGGCCACTCATTTTAACTCTTTGAATCTCCGTCTCCTCATCCGTACAGATGGAGAAAATCTTTTCTGTCTAATCTGCAGGGTGATCGTAAGAATTGAGTACGATGATAGTAATAGCAGATACTTTGTGCTTATGACCTTCTGTTAACGCATGTCGTCCTCACAGTGGCTCTGTGATTACCTCCATTGTCTAGATGAGAACAATGGGAGGTGACGTAAGTTAAGGAAGGTTGCACAGCAAGTACGCAGCAGAGCTGGGGCTCAGACACGGGCTGTCTGGCTTCGGAACCCACCCTTAACCCCTCACCATGCCGCCTCAACACAGGAGATGTTTTGTGCTACTCCTGAGTCTGGAGTGCCTTCCAGATCATTCTGGCTGATGTGGGTGACTTACAAGACCACAGCCCCCGATGGCCCCCAGAATTCTCCTCGGGCCCGGGGAGCCCCAGGCCCTGTGGGCAGCTTGGATCTGGGCGATGGCAAACCTGCCTGCTTTCCTGAGCATGTTTGACATGCCCCTGAACTCAGGAGGGTGAGCGAGAAGGTGGAAGGAGGGTGGAGCAGATGCAGCGGTGCTCCCGGAATCCAGGGGCCCCGCTGGCCCTTCTCTCACCAGGCGTGCTCAGTAACGCATGCGCAGGAGTGTGTGTGCCTGTGTGTGCCTGTCCGTGTGTGTCTGTGCTTTCTCCGGGGGGGGCAGAATCACTCTGGCAAGAGCTCCGACTCCCGACGGGCCGCATCAGTGAAAGGCTAATTTGTAAAATGGAGGAAGAGTCATCTCCTGCTTGCTGGGCTCACAGAGTGCCCCGCTCTCTCCCCTCTTTCTCTCTGCTGTCAGGACCAGCCCACGATCATGCGTCGCTAACCACAGCCGTGGGTCCGGCTGTTTTCAACGGCAAAGACTCCCTGAAGCACCAGCTGCTGGTGAAGCACAGCCTGTCCACCGCGCCGCGTCCCTCGGCCTTAGGTAGCCTTGCCTGTCCTGTTCGGGGGCCTTACTCTGCTCTGGGTCAAGACGGTGGCGGGGTGGGAGGATGGGGGAGCCCCCGTGCCGAGGCCCCCGAGCCTCCTGGAATTGGGGGGCTTGGAAGGAGAGTCAGGCCAGGTCAGCAGGTGCCTCCTGAGTCCATGGGGCTGTGCTCAGGCCCTGGCGCCGGGGGGGCCCTGGCTTCGGCCCCCGACTTGGGTGGTGGGTGTGTCTGCCCAGCACAGTGGGAGCCCCGTATGGGCGGGTGACCTGTTGCATTGTGGGCCGCCCACCATGAGGGCTGGAGAGTTCTGGAGAAATGGGGCCACGTGGTGTCATGGGAAGATAGGGGCTCCAGAATCAGATGAACAAGAATTCAAAACCCAGCTCTGTCAGGGGATCAAGTCTCCTGGCTAAACATTCCCTCATCAGGAGATGAGAATTCTGCTCTGCGGGCAGTTGGAGGTTAGATGAGGTGCTGTATGGAAATTCAGGGCACAACTGGCAGCTCACTAAGGGGCGCCATTATCGCCACCTGCATCAACACCATCACTGAGCTGGTCTTTTCAGGGAGGGCTTCCTGGCGGAGGTGACAGCTGAGTTGCAGCTGACAGTTGGGGAAGCATTAATTAGAGATCGTATGGGAGGAAGTGAGGAAGAGGGATGAGGCGGTGAGGGTCCGAGTGAGAAAAGCGAGTGAAGGGGTGAAGTGGGCCTCCTGCTGGAGCAGAGGCTGTGGGTTGAGGAAGGGTCGGAGCGGTCCGGGGACCCCACATTCAGTGCTCTCCCTCCGTGCTTACCTGGAGCCATTTAATAGGCCAGTCTTACGTCTCTCCTCCCTCCTGCGTGCACACAGCTGAGTGGAACATTAGGACCCGAGAGCTTCACCGGAAGAGGGCCCAGAAACCGTCTAGTCCAACCTGTCTTACAGAGAAGGAAAGTGTGGCCCAGAGAGACACCAGCCTGCATGCTAGGCCTCCCTGCTTCCGCGACACGGCTGGCGGAGGACTCCCCTGGTGCGGGAATTGTCTCCCTCTTAGTTGAAGGAACGATATCTTTTCTGACTTGGATCTGAGCTTTCGTAGTCCTGACCAGAGTGTCCATTCTGGAGTCAAATCCCTGTAACTTCCCCAGTGTGAGGAACCCCAGGCAGGCACCCGCTTTTCCTCCCAAGACTGTTTCTTCTCGGCTAGGTGCTAAATTGAGGGCGACCAGTGGCTGAGGACTGAGCCTCTGGGGACGGTGACGGGAGACTGTGCTGCTGGTACCTCCCCTCCCTGCACTGAGGCCTGGGTGCGTCCACCCCGGACAGCAGGGACAGAGGACATCCTTCGGCCTGGGCCCTGTGAGTTTGGCTCTGTGGACCCAACCGGAGGCTCCTTCTGTGGTGAATGAATGTGTTTCCTTGGAGGGGCATGAGAAATAGAGCCCCAGTTCCCTAGCGTGGTGCTGGAAACTTCCGGAATCTGGCCCCAACCAACCTTTTGAACTCGCTCATTCCCCACTCTTTCTACTTAAGAACTCGTACCCTGGCTGCATTGGGTACAGCTCAGTGCCCTCCCCATCCTGTCTCTATGCCCTGGTCACACATCCGTGCCCTTGAAGGGCTCTCGCCACCCACCTTCTATACGTGCCCTTCAGAGCTTAGCTCAGGTGTCACCTCCTCCCTGTAGGAGGGCTCCCTCCTTGTGACACTCAGGTGTCAGGCTTTGTTCCGCGGCCATTTGTGTCTGTCGGGCCTGTGAAGTTCCTGGGAGCAGGGCCGTCATCGTGTCTTCTGGGAGCCCAGATACTCCGCAGAGCCCGGCCCAGAGGGCGTGACGATGCTGGCGGAGTGTGGTTGCACCGTTAAGGGCACAGCTGGAGCATCAGAGGTCCTGTGCCTCACGCCTGCTCTGGGGAGAGCTGGAATCAGTTTTAAGAAACTGCTTCTGAAGCTACAAGGAGTGTTTAACCAGGGCTTGGGGGCTGTCGCTCAGTGGTTCGCAGTGGAAGTGCTGCCCCTGCGGGACGGGGCGGGGGTAGGGTGGGAGAGGGAGTAAGGAAATGTGCAGGATCCTTTTTTTGGTTGTCCCAGCTCAGGGTCCGGATGTGCAGTGCCTGCAGGAAGTGGGCTATATGATGAAGACTTGTCTCCCCCAAAGTGCCAAATAGGGTCCCCCTCCCCACTACCAGGACACATGGCCAGAAATAGATGGTCCACAGGGGCAGCTCCTGGTGACATCATTTTGGCAGAAATCATGAGCTTAGAGTCCACGTAGAGACAGTTAGTGTTAGCATCCCAAAGGGAGAAAATACCTGTAGATCTTCCATCCTTAGTACCGAGACCCAATCCCATTGCCCTCCCTGCTTTGGTAGTTTAACGTGGTTTTTAGGGGAGCTGGCATCTCAGTCTTTGTGGGAGCTCTTCTACTGGCTCTTGAGGACAGATATTCGGGGAGGTGAAGATATGGTTCTAAATGGAACAAACATAGCAGAAGCTGCCTCAGAGGTTGCGGGGATCAGAGGAGACCACCTGCTGGAAAGCTCTTTGCAAACAAAGAACTTCACGTTTTTAACATTTTATTCACTTCATTTCATTCATTTTCAATCGGTCTAAAGAAGAGGTGAAAATAACTTTGGATTACTTTTAAAAGACTTTAAAGCAATGATTCTCAAACTGCAGTGCGCCTCAGCATAACCAGGGTGCTTGTGAACGAAGTGTTTTCTTTCCCTCCCAGAGGTCTGCTTCTGTAGGCTGAGGGGTGTCCGGGAGCAGACACTCTGAACAAGCTCCCACTGGTTCTGTCCAGCTTTGTCTCAGGCCAGACTTGGAGAAACATCGCTCTAAACCGGTGGTTCTCAACCCTGGTGCGGTTTAGAATCACCAGGAGCTCGTGGGGCGTCAGAAGGCATCTGGGGTTCTGGTTTCCTTGGGATGGGGTTGTCTCTGGGAATAGAGAGTTTTAAAATTTAAACTTTAATGTGTCATGGTTGAACGCGGAGCTCTAAATGTAGGGGAACTTTTGTGTTGGATGGGTCCCAAAATATATGGTAGCCAATTCTTGATACTTTGAATAATCCCAGAACAGAGCATGAGTCATTCTCATGCTGTTCCCTGCCGTGGGCCGGGATGACTCATTAACAGCAGTGGGTACCAGCTTCTGTTCCCCATCATTTTGTTAGTCTGAAATTAGCTTACCGAGGCCGGGGGTGGGGAGAGGTGCACAGGTGGATCGGTACTGCCCCCAAGTGGTGAAACTGTGGCGGTAAGTTGAATGCAGTTGCAGCTTGTCTATAGAAACACGTACTCATTTACTGGAATGTGTAGACGATGATGGTGATGTGGGCCTTGGTGGCTACCATTTATTGGACCCAGACTCTGTGCTTTACATATATTCTCTTTAGTCCTGATCAAACCACCTTTCAGACTAGGTTTTCTTATCCCACTGTAAAGATGCAGGAGGTAATGCTCGGAGAGCTAGAACTTAGACACTTGTACAGCTTTGGAATAAAACATTTACCAAGGTCGATGGGATATTTCCTTAAGCCTAGATACTTCACTAGATGCTAAAACCCATTGTGAAACTGTGATTTAAAAAGTTACAAATAAGTGTGCTCCAATTCAGGGGAACGTTGTATTGAAGCTCATCCCTAGTGACACCCTAATCCACACTCTGAATGTGGCCTAGGTATCTTATCAAACTCCGGGCCCCCCAAAAAACGCCACAAAGGATGGTCTCCAGAATCTCCATCAGCTGCGGATGGTGGCCACCCCCAGGGTGGCGGGAACAGAGCTAAGTACGGTAAGTGACGAAATCCTTGCCCCAAGTCCAAGGCTTGGGTGCTAGCGGTGGTGGTGCTGCCGGTGGTGTGTGTTCTAGGGAGGCAGACTTGGGTATAACAAAAGATTCTCTTTCTCGTACATTAGACTTGCTTAACAAAGCCCAGGATCTATGTACAGTATTGACTTCTCTGATCCTAGAGGAATTTTTTAAAAGGCTTGCCTGTCACTTGGCAGGGATATTGGGAGGAGGAGACTAGGTTGTTTGGTGGGGAAGGGGGACCCAGTGACCTTTAAGATGCTTTTGACCGCAGGAATCTGTGATTCCCGGACTTGGATGCTCCCATAAGTAGGGAACTGGTCAAGTTGTAGCAGATGTGTTGGCCAGCCTGACGGCAGGTCTGCCGGAGGTGGATGCTTTGTCTGACGTGTCTTCCTAATGCTCTCGGCATGTCCCTAGAGAGCACAGGCGTGACCTGCATGCCCCAGGTTGGCTTGGTGGGACCGGCCTCAGTCACCTTTCCTGTTGTGGCCTCCGGAGAACCAGTGTCCGTTCCCGACAACTTGCTGAAAATATGCAAGGCCAAGCCAGTGATCTTTAAAGGCAAGTACAGCAGTGTGACGAGTGGTGGAAGTCGGGGAACCCAGGGAACGCACGAGAAACAGGCAACATGACACGTCCTCCCAGTCTGACTCCACACCAAGGGGTCCTCCTGGGAAAACTCTAAAATCCTTTCCGGGGCAATGAGAGAACCAAGCAGACTGGTCACTGGGGTAGCCCCTGATCAGGCGCCAGAGTTTCAGAGCTTGTCACCGTTTTCTACGATGAGCCCAAGTGCGACGATCCTGTCCCATGACGACCATTTGCTTGTTCATTTGTTCCTTCAATCAGTCCCTCTCTCAGCCTCCCTCGGCTCCTGCCATGGTACCAGGCCCAGGGCTGAGCACCATGGGTGAGAGATAGGTCATCAACCCCTTGCCGATTTGTCAGGCCCCCGGTCTGGTGGGTTGTCCTGTGACCACTAGTATTTTGGGGCCATGAAATCTGACTTTGGGCAAAGATAGCCATGGTCACCAGGCAGAAGCATGAAACAAGACCAGATTTGACCTCTATTCTGTGGGCTTATGTACGTGGTTGGAGGTCAATTTGTGGCTCAACTAAGGAAATTCCTTCCTAACGAAGCGGGAGCCCTTGAAACGTGAGGATTCGGCAGGGCTTGTTTGATGATGGTGCTGGCCAGTGCCGTGGGCTGGCACGGAGTCACACACACACACACACACACACACACACACACACACACACTCACACACACACACACACTCACACATTCAGGTCCTTCTTAAATAAGGGCAGACTGTGGGGTGTTTTTCATGTTTTTATTTTATTTTTTTATTTTTATTTTTTCTGTTATTATTAGATGGCATAAACTTAAAAAAAATTTTATAGGAGTATAGTTGATTTACAATGTTGTGTTAGTTTTAGGTGTACAGCAAAGTGAATCAGTTGTACATATACATATATCCACTCTTTTTTAGATTCTTTTCTCATATAGGTCATTACAGAGTATTGAGTAGAGTGAACACTATTTGGTATCGTGTTTGTAGGAGTAGAGGAGAGAGGGTGGTAGGAAAGTGGGGAGGTATCTTACTCTTAATTACGAAATAGGAGAGGATACTCCTTTCTTTATCCTAAAAAAAAAAATGAACAGGATATTCAGGAAGAAGGGTGCAGGTCTGGGTTTTGAACTGGGCGTGAGGCTAGTTGCAGCGAGCGGGGCCTACTCCTCATTGCGGTGCGCAGGCTTCTCATGGTGGTGGCTTCTCTTGTTGTAGAGCATGGGCTCTAGGCGTGCGGGCTTCAGTAGCTGTGGCACGCGGGCTTTAGTAGTTGTGTCTCGTGGGCTCTAGAGCGCAGGCTCAGTAGTTGTGGCGCACGGGCTTAGTTGCTCTGCGGCATGTGGGATCTTCCCGGCCCAGGGCTTGAACCCGTGTCCCCTGCATTGGCAGGTGGATTCTTAACCACTGCACCACCAGGGAAGCCCCTCAGATTCCTTTTATCTGGGCCCCGTTGTAGCTTCTCTGTGCCTCTTTCATGACAAATTTCACATCCTTCTTTTAATAGTAATTCTTTACATTGCCTCTTATAAACCATAATGTTTGTGAACAATGCTACCCAAATTGTGGTCCCTGGACCAGCAAAGCCAGCGTCACCTGGGACCTCAGTAGAGGTGTGAATTCCCATGCCCATCCCAGAATCCGAATCAGAAGCTCTGTGGTGGGGCCCAGCAACCTGTGTTTTAGGAAGCCTTTCAGGGGACCCTCATGCACCCTCAGGTCTGGGAATCAATTTCCTGGAGGACATGAACTGTGTCCCAGTCCCCAGATCTTCCCCTAGAGCCGAGAGTGAGGCCCGTACATAGCACACGGCAGGCGTCCACTAAGTGTGTGTTTGGTGAATAAGTGGAGACCTTCTGAGTACAAGATGCCACACCCACGCTGAACCACGTTTGATCATCTCAGCAACCACATGAGGGCTCGATTTTCTCCACCCCATTCTACAAAGGTGGAGACTGAGGCTTAGGGAAGTTAAGCTTCTCGCGGAGGGTCACATAGTTAATAAATGGTGCAGAGGCGATTCGGAACTGGCCTGGGCTGACCCGCCTCTGAGAGTTGCCATCAGAATTAATCTTGTAACGTTCACTAAAGCATTTGTCAAGTTCTGTCAGTATTCGGAGTCTCTGGTCTGTACAGTGATTTATTTTCCTAACTCAGCTTGTCAGAGAGTTCTGGGAGACTGGGAGGCAGAATCCAAAACGGGGAGCTGGGGAGACTCGGGCTGGCGCAGGCCTGGCAAAGATCTGGTAGGCGTTGCCCGCGTGAAATTCCTGGAGTCAGAGCTGAAGGAGCAGCTCAGGCGATGGCTGTTCAGCTTTGCCAGTTCCCTCTGGGCCTGAGCTTGCTTGGCTCTAAAATAGGGGGTTGGACTAAATGAACAAGCAAATGCTACAGCCCCTGTCTGTTCTCAGAGCAGGTGCACACATCAGCAAGGGCTGGGAGTCCAAGATTTCCTTGGAAAGGAGCACTCGCGTTACCCCAGGTGCAACCAGCCTGCCTGTTTTCACTCCCTGGCATTCAGAGACCGCCCACACGTGGGGACCACGCCTCGTGCCCGAGGCCAGGGGCCAAGCGGGTGCTGTTTCTCGTCCCCCAGGGCACGGGCACTTCCCTTACCTCTGTGGGAACCTGAACGATGTCGTCGTGAGCCCTCTCCTGTACACGTGCTACCAGAACTCCCAGTCCATCTCCAGAGCGTATGGGCAGTATGGGGCCTCCACGATACAGCCCATCTCAGAGGAGATGCAGCTCCTGCTGACCGTCTACTATCTCGTCCAGCTGGGTGAGTCTCCCTCCCATTTCGTGGGAACCACTGGTGGAATAATCGCTAAAGACAGGAACCGCACAAGCCTTGATCGCCGACCCTCTCTTTGAACCCTGGTGAAGACCGCCTCTGCTGTCAGGTCACTGCAGTGCTCTCCACCCCGAGGGGCTGGGAAGGCCTTCAAGTAGGTCAGAATCTACAGTGAGAATTCAAAAATGATTTCCCTGCCCTTCTAGGCGCAGAGATACAGCAGGAAGAAAACAATGGCTTTGCCCTCAAGGAGATTGTATCCTAGTGGGAGAGAGAAACAGTAAACCAGTGGAAAATAAGCAGAGGGAGGTGGGGTATGTCATTGTGGGGTTGTTTCAAGTTGTCAGAAAAGGCCTCTGTGAGGAGATGGCGTTTGGGTCGAGACCCGAGTGATGAGAAGGATCCAGCCTTATGAAGCTCTGAGGGAGGCAGAGGCGGGAGGATGGGTGGGCGGCGGGCGGGGCTGGAGCATGGAGCCCCAGGTCAGTGGGAGCCAGGGCGGCTGCAGAGTGAGAGCATGGCAGTGAGGGTGCTGTCAGAGAGAGGGTAGGGCCTCAGGCTAAGGTCAAGAGTTCGTATTTTAGACACATTGAGAAGCAATTTGTATTTGTCGGCTCGGGCTGCCATAACAAAATACTACAGACTGCATGCTTAAACCTCACAAATTTATCTTCTCACGTTTCTAGAGGCTGGAAATCCAAGATGAGGGTGGCAGCAAGGTTGGGTTCTGGTGAGGCCTCTCTTCCTGGCTTGCAGACGGCTGCCTTCTCACTGTATCCTCCTCTGTGCATGTGTGTGGGGACAGAGGGTGAGCTCTGGTGTCGCTTCCTCTTCTTAGAGTGCCACCAGTCCTACTGGCTTAGGGCCCCACCCTTCTGACCTCACTTAGCTACTTCTTTAAAGGCCCTATCGCTAAATAAGTCGTATTGGGGGTTAATACTTCAACATACAAATTTGAGGGGGACACAATTCAGTCCATAGCACCACTGCAATGTTTTGGGCAGGGGACAGATATGATCTGACTTTCATTTCAAGAAGACCACATGGGCTGCCATGTGTGGCCAGATGGTGCAGTCGTCCCAGTGAAGGCAGGTGGTGACTTGGACCACTAACAGCCACAGGGGAGAGATTGAGAAGGTCAGGATGGTGGGCTGTCTGTCTGAGGGACGTGAGGGAAAGACGGTGCTTGCATTTTGGCCTGAGCAACCAGATGAGCCATGGTGCTGGAGGATGAGCCGAAGTCCTGTCTCGGCAATTTCAAGTTTGAGCCGCTGATGGGGCAGCCAGGTGGGCCGAGTCAAGGATTTGGAAGTGCAGGTCTTGAGCCCCAGGGAGACGTTGCAGCTATAGGTATACATTTAGGAAACACCAGCTCAGTGACGATCTATATTAAAGCTGTGAGGCTGGATGAGCGACTGGGAGGGGTGGTGGATGGACGAAAGTGCCAGGGTTTGAGCCCTGGGACACTCGGTATTCAGGGACCTGGAGGAGATGGAGATGCAGCAGGTAGGGAGGAACCCTCAAGGGTGCTGCTTAGGACTGTCTGGAATCTGGGAAAATGTGCATGTGTTTCTCTTTCTCACTCTTACAATCCACATCCAATCCGTCAGTAAGCCTGGCTTCATCCTGAATCCAACCTCGCCCACCTTCTCCATCAACACCTCCCTTGCCCAGGGTACCACTCTTACTCAAGCTAAGACAGCTCAAGGCTGCACAGCTGGTGCCGGGTGGAGCTGGATGGGGACACGTCTTCTACATCGAAGCGTGGTGCTCTTTCCTCCAGCTCACCCAAATTTGAAATGTGGACGCATCAACCAGAAAATACCCGTAGGGAGGAAAGCATTGAAGGTACTCAGTCTCACTAGTCATCAAAGAGACGCAAAGTTAACACATTAAACAAGTGATGCTTTTCTCAACTAAACTGATGGTAACAACCGGAACGATGCTATCCAGTGGAGCTAAGGGTGCAGCAGAACCAGGGTTATCGCGTGTCATTAGTGTTGTGGTACATTGAGACATTTGAACCATCTGGAGACAGTCTGATGATATGTATTAGTTGGCTCTGTAAGCCCAGTTTAGAGCATTTAGGCTAAGGAACGTCCTATACGTAAAGCTGTGTATTGCAGAAGTGTTTATAAATGTGCTTATCTGGAAGCAGTACAGGGGTCAACAGTAGATCAGCATCGCCCAGTCCATGGTGGCGCCTCCACGTTAGCAGTGCCCGTTAGCAGTGCTGTTTATGAAGGCCGTAAACGTCACGCAAGCATGATTGTGGCGTGATGGTGAGGGAAGCAGACACGCCTCAAAGTCATAGGCCCGCAGTCATTATAACGATGTAAAACCTGCACGTGGAAAAAAAAAGATGGAGAGGGGCTTCCCTGGTGGCGCAGTGGTTGAGGGTCCGCCTGCCGATGCAGGGGACACGGGTTCATGCCCCGGTCCGGGAAGATCCCACATGCCGCGGAGCGGCTGGGCCCGTGAGCCATGGCCGCTGAGCCTGCGTGTCCGGAGCCTGTGCTCCGCAACGGGAGAGGCCACAACAGTGAGAGGCCTGCGTACTGCAAAAAAAAAAAAAAAAAAAAAAAAAAAAAAAAAAAATGGAGAAACACACAAAAATAGTAGTGGTTCTGTTAGGATGGTGAGATGAGGGCTGCTTTCATCACCTCCGTCTATTTCCCAGCTGTCTCGCATACCATTTAACGTTAATCATTTAGGTTGCGTTATTTGAGAGTTCGTTTACACGCATTTCCCCAGCACGGCCCGGTTATATGGCGTGAAGTTGCCGCGTGGGGCAGGTGCTGAAGCCCCTTCTGCCCGCCTTGTCGTTGCCAGCGGCGGACCAGGTGCCCCTGATGGAGGACCTGGAGCAGATCTTCCTGCGCTCCTGGCGGGAGTCGCACCTGACGGAGATCCGGCAGTACCAGCAGGCGCCACCGCAGCCCGTCCCGCCGGCGCCTGGGGCCGTGGCGCCCGTCACCTCTGCGCAGCTGCCCTGGCTGGCCGGCCTGGCCGCCAGCTCCTGCAACGACAGCGTGCACATCATCGAGTGCACCTACTCCCTGGCCGAGGGCCTCTCTGAGATGTTCCGCCTGCTCATCGAGGGCAAGCTGGCCAAGACCAACTACGTGGTGATCATCTGCGCCTGCCGGAGTGCCGCCATCGACTCCTGCATCGCCGTCACCGGTGAGGCCGGGCCCCGCCGCTGGGCTGCCGGGAGAGCAGTCTGGTGGTGCCCAGAAGCCCTCCTTTGCCGTCGCCCCCTTTTGCCTCTCGTGGCCCCGGGTTTGCAGCTGTGCTGGTTAGTAACAGCCATTTGCGCACAGTAGCCCCTGGTGTGCCCTGAATAGTGCGCTTTGGGAAAAATTCCATTCCTCCTGGCGTCGAAGGTGAGCCGTTTCCGTTTCTCTGGAGAGACGGGGGGCAGGTTTGGATCTGGTTAGATGCAGGGAAAACCTGGGTCCCCCGTGCACCTGCTGGTCTGTGGTTTAATGACTCTGGCCCTCAGCTTCTTCAACTACCTCATGGAGATGAAAACAAAAAAGGCCTTCTTGTGTTTGTGTGGGTTAATGAGCCAGTTAGCTAATTAATTATAAAAACATGTATTGAAGCCCTACTATGTGCAGTCACTGTTCTGGGGGCTGGGGACACAGGAGTGATGTCCCTGCTTTCCTGGAGCGTGTGTTCTGGTGGGGAGACAGACACCAAACGGCGCAGAATGTCCCGGGGGGAGGGGGGAGGGATGGAGGATTGCAGTAACTCTGCAGCGTCCCAGTCATCTCTAGGCATTCCTTCGTCTTAAACACCTGTGTTTTTAATAAATTCTTTACATTGATTTCAGTAATATCTTTAGTAATAAACCTCGAGCCCCTGCTGTGTCAGGCACTGGGCTGAATATTTTATAAACACTGTCTTGTTTTATCCTCACAACAGTCCTGTGAAGTAGATGGTACTTTTAGCCACGAATTCCAGATGAGGAAGCTGGGTCAGCCTAGGTTACACAGCTAGTTAAGCGGGGAGAGAGTCAGGTTCCAAAGCCCGTACTCGGGGGTTTCCCTCTTATTGTCCCAGCTACTAAACTGGGCTGGGGGTGTGTACCCTTTATTCATTTCACCAGCAGGAAGCCCTGCTCTTAGCCAGGCGTGGTGCTGGGCTTGCGGGATGGACGGAGAAAGAGATTCAGGCACGACCCTGCCATCGAGGAGCTCACGTGCTAATTCTAAGCAGAGGGCCCAGTCCAAATTGTTGTTTGTTTTCCAGGAAAATACCAAGCCCGGATTCTTTCTGAGAGCCTTCTCAGCCCTGCCGAGTACCAGAAAGAAGTCAATTCTGAGCTGGTTACGGGGAAAGTGGACTCTCTGGGGGCCTTCTTTAGCACCCTGTGTCCAGGTGGGCTCGTAGTGAGACAGGTGCAGACTCATAAATTGATGAGAAAGACACAAAGGGCAAGGTTGTCTCGGGATGGAGCCCATCCCCCGTGACCTGCTGAGGCTGGCCCGGATTTACATGTGTGGGCGGCCCTTCCATCTGTGGGGTCTCTGGCTGGCTGTTTCCTGCTCTGGCTGTGGGTTCTCTAGGGGGCGGCTTTGTGGTTTCTGTCCTTTGGGGGCGCACAAGGGCCTTGTGCCTGGTTCTCCGTACCTCTCCGGCTCTGTCCATCACCCTCCTGCCTCCCCCTCTGTGTTGCTTAAAGCTTCTCACTGGAGAAGTGTATTCTCTGTGCCTCATTCTGTGTCTCCTATGCCTTGAGTGCCCGTCTCCCTTCTTTTCCTGGCCACTCACCCTACAAGACTCACCCCATTTCCTCCCAGAAACTCGTGCTGGCCCCTCCTTCTCCAAGATGTGCTCAGACCCCTACCTCCTGACCTTTGGCACCTTGCTCTTCTTTCTTTCTGTCCTGGCACCTTCTGGGTCATAATGTAATTTTCTTTAGCACATACATCTGCCTTCCTGGGCTGTGGGCTCCTTGACAGGACGGGACACCCTATCTCTGGTGCCCCAGGCCCAGGACAGTGCCTGATACGTAGTGGGTGTCCCATAGATGCTTGCCGAGTTTCACTGAGACGGACGGAAAACCCATTTCTGTTATTCTCTCTGTTTTGGGCAGAGGGCGACATTGATATTTTGCTGGACAAATTTCATCAGGAAAATCAAGGCCAGATTTCTTCCTCCCTTACTGCCTCCTCCATCACCAAATCAGCATCCCTAGATGTCGGCGGGACACGGGTATGCACAAGTGAGTGATGCCGGGGCGCTGGTGGCCAAGCTCTGGGCTGGTGAGGCAGCTTCAGGGCCCCCAGGGGCTGCAAGGAAGCAGAGTTAGAGGCACCTCCAGCAGGCAGGGCAGCTCCTTAGAATCGAGCAGACCTAATATCTAATTTTAGTTTTAGTCTTTGACGATAACAGTCTCATTTTACCCGGAAATGTACATCTGTACAGTTTTCCTGAGATAGCACATTTCTCTGTTGATTTCCAGTTTATCGATGCACTGTTGAAATACTTTATTCATTCTAAGTTCCTGAAGGGCTGTGATAGTCTCCTCCTCTTCCAGAGAACCCGTAACCTCTTCCAAAATCTAATCTCAGCATCAGCTTCCCTGGGATGCCGTCCTTGTCCCCTCCAGGTGGAGTAGGTCACAGCCTCTGTGCCCCCCCGCCCCGAGTGCTGTTCATCCTTTTATTTTTCAATTAGGAAAAGGGTGCGAAATGACCATCGCGGTGGGTAGCCCGGAGCAGGCGCTCAGTGAATATTGGTGTTTTCCCCATTCCCTCATCCCTTTGTGTGCTAGACGGGGGCCCCCTGCTGGATTCCCTAGCAGAGGGCCAGGGCTGTAGCCATCCGCTGGCGTGCACCTCACCTTGACGGGGACTCTGGTTCCAGGTTACCATCTGGAGCCTCACCACATCCGGCCCTTCCAGCTCGCCGTGGCCCAGAAGCTCCTCTCCCACGTGTGTTCAATCGCAGATTCCAGCACCCAGAATCTGGACTTAGGATCCTTTGAGAAGGTGGACTTTCTGATTTGTATTCCACCCTCAGAAGTGACCTACCAGCAGACCCTGTTCCACGTCTGGCATTCAGGTATGGGCCTTTCAGGGGCAAGTGTGAAGTCTGTGTGGAGAAGCTTTGATCTGTTTGCATTCAGGTTTGGATTCTAACACCATCTTTACTTCTAAAGTAGAGGGTGCCGTATCAACACCCCAGTTTCATAGCTCATGAAACTGATACCCAGAGGAAGCGACTTGTCCACTATTTTATAATCTGTTAAATGTAGAACATGACTTGAGTGTTCCCTCTGTCCCACTCAAGTCAGTGAAGTATGTCCCGATATCTGGCGTCAACTTAATGTATTTTCCCTGTGCTTTCAAGGGAAGTAAACATGAACCACACAGAGAGTCAACGTCTTCACTCGGAGGGTTCACTCTGAGTGCTCTAACCTACGGCCTGGTGGCGTTCAGGCTGGAGATGATTTGGGTGGGTGAGAGGGGACCTTTGCCTTTCTTTCAGTCACCCACGCTGGGATCAGCTGCTTCACGAAGGCAGCTTTGCTGTGCCCCTGGGTGGGCTGTGTACATAGCACACTGGGGAGCAGACCCACCTCCAGGCCCTGCTCCTGCAGGCAGTGACACGACAGTCGTTTGCACGGGAATCGGCCTCCCTGACTCACACGTTCCGCCTGCATCCCTGTAGCCTCCAGTCCCAGCGAGGAACCTGCCATATGGGAGATGCGCCTCAAGCGTCTGCTGCTGAGTGAGAAGCTCATGACCGTGTTTGGAGTCACTGATGTATTTTCATGACCGTGTTTGGCGTTACTGATGTATCTTCACTGTGTTGCAGGGGTTTTGCTGGAGCTCGGCTTGCAGAAGGAGCACATGACCAAGCAGAGGGTCGAGCAGTACGTTCTGAAGCTGGATGCCGAGGCGCAGACCAAGTTCAAGTCCTTTCTGCAAAACTCCTTTCAGAACCCACACACGCTCTTCGTCCTCATCCACGACCACGCCCACTGGGATCTCGTGAGGTTAGACTGGCTTTGGCACATGGCAGGGCTGGCATTTCCCTTCTTTGAATGAATATGTACGGATAATACCGTGGGTATAAGTGTTAAAAAGATGAATGGTGTTGGGGGCTTGGCATTTGTAGGCAGAGGCTGCGGGTGTATTTCAGACCTTAGGGCCGGAACTTACCTGAGAGATCATCTAGTGCAGCCTCTGAAAGGTACCATTATGGCAACGAGAGAAGGGAAGCACCTCGCTCAATGTCGCAGGCTGGGGTAGGGGAGGGAGGGTATCAGTGGCAGAGCGACAGGTGCCGGGAAGGGATCCTGATGGGAGTAGCTCTGCCCAGGCCCCTTCCTGATGGAGCCCCACTGGCTCTGCACACCATGGGTCACAGCTGGTGCCCTTCCCAGGGGAGGTTTTACTTTCTCACTTCAAATGAACATAAATCGAGATGAATTTCACATGGTGTCAAGCCTGGAGTCTGGCAGGATTCCTGGGTGTTCACCAGGATTGGTCATGTCCATGAGACTGGCCTTGGGGTTGTGTGTTTAGACACTGCCGCTGACATGGACGAGGGGGGAAAGAACATTGTGGGTCGGGTATCGGAGGAAGGCTTTGATTTAGCGCAGGACCTGAAGCTCAGGGCTGGCCGGAGCCTTAAAGTTCGCCCAGTTAAAGGGTTTACATTCTCGCGTCCATGCACGGGCGCGGGGGAATTTGAACATTCTGAAGTATATAAAAAGCTAAATTGTACACATTCATTTGGTGGGCAGGTTTCTCAGAGTGGCTACCTGCCACCCGAAAGGTGAAGCACTGCTGTTTTCCTGTCCCCCTAGATTTACAGACAAGAATGCTGAGACCACTGACCCACTGAGAAAGGCTGAGATGCACTTGTCTCCTCGGCCCCGTGTCCGAAATGCTTCCCATTCCTGACCCTATACTTTAAAATTTAGTACAGAATTTACCATGTTATGTCCTCTTTGGGGCATTTCAAGATCAGTAGGAGGGCTTCCTTGGTGGCGCAGTGGTTGAGAGTCCACCTGCCAATGCAGGGGACACAGGTTTGAGCCCTGGTCCGGGAGGATCCCACGTGCCGCGGAGCACCTAGGCCCGTGCACCACGGCTACCGAGCCTGTGCTCTGGAGCCCGCGAGCCACAACTGCTGAGCCTGTGCTCCTGGAGCCCATGCCCTGCAACAAGAGAAGCCACCGCAGTCAGAAGCCCGCGCACCGCAGCCAAGAGTAGCCCCCGCTCCCCGCAACTAGAGAAAGACCGCACGCAGCAACGAAGACCCAATGCAGCCAAAAATAAATAAATAAAATAAATAAATTTATTTAAAAAAAAAAAGAAAGATCAGTAGGACTGTTGGAGAAAAGGATTTAAGGAGGCAGGTGTACAATCAGATGGGGCCGAGGGAGAAACGGCGAGACTCATTGACAACTCCTGGGTGAGCGTTCCTGTGCTAGAGAAGTGGGTGGATTGTGTATCTTGCAGGCAATCCTTTACAGACACTGTTCCCCCAGCCAAGCTTTAATAAGTCGTGAGCGTTCAGGGGAGTCCCTGACGGGTACCCGAAGTGCAGTCATATTTAAACTTTCATTTTGCTGGTCATGGGCAGAGCCCTAAGCTTCGATTGCTCCCGGCGTTGGGAGGCTCACAGTCAATTGATCCAACTGCCTGATTGTCGTCGGATGACAGGACAGTGCTTGCCATTGCACTTATCATTTCTTCTCCCTCTTCTGCTCTCTCAGTAGCACTGTTCATGACCTCTACTCCCAGAGTGACCCGTCCGTGGGGTTGGTGGACAGATTGCTCAACTGCAAGGAGGTGAAGGAGGCCCCCAACATCGTGGTGCTCCACGTGACCTCCTTCCCGTACGCACTGCAGACGCAGCACACCCTCATCAGTCCTTACAACGAGATACACTGGCCGGCCTCCTACAGTAATGTGAGTGTCCCAGGCTGCTGGGCCCACTGTAGCAATGACCTTGCGCTGGGAGAGATCCTGTTCACTAAAGACTTGACTGACTGGCCCAGTTGAGGCTCCGTGGGTTCCAGCTCCTTGGCTTTGATTCTACCCAGGGTTAGATTTAAACCCTTCTTGGTCTTTAGAAACCTTCCTGTGTGCATTCGTCGGCTCCCTGTCTCAGAGCATGTAACGCAACACAGTCGGTTTACTGTTTCTCTGGCGACTGAAGCTCTCTGAGCAGCGTTCTGAACACCTGCTCTCCTGGTGTTGGACGTACAGCCCTCTAGGGCTGTGGGGATTTGGACTCCACATGGGGTGACTCTAAGTTTGTCTAGAAGCCCTGGAAATGTTCCTATCTTTCCTACCCCTGCATCCTTCAGCAGCGAGGTTCAAAATCTCCTTCCTCAAACTGAACGCACGTCCACAAACCCTGGTGAGCTTTATTTCAGCTTATCACCTGCCATTTCCTCATCAAAATAGAAGACAGCAGTCATTCTGGTAATTTGAGAAATCTGGTGGTTGGATTCCACCTAATTACACAAGCAATAAGTAGACATCAAGTTGCGGACTTTTTCGGAGTGTCTCGGAATCATCCAGGGAACTTCTAAAGGTGCTAATGCTTGGGTTCCTTCCTGCCGATTCAGAATCAGAGGTAGCAGCGGCATTTGTTTTTATGTAGCGCTTACCGTGAGCTAGGCAGGCACTGTTCTAAGTGCTTTATCATATGAACTCAGATAAGGCACAGGTGCTAGGATGATTTCTGATTTACAAATGGGGAAAATGAGGCAGAGGGGAGGGGTTAAGCCACTTGCCTAAAGCCATGCAGCTAGAAGGTTCTGGAGCCGGGATATGACCCAGTCCAGCGAAATCCATGGCCCTCATGTTTATCCACTGTGCTACTTGAGGATGAAGTTCATGCCTTTGTAATTTTAGCATCCTCCCACAACTTTGCCGTGCTCTGAAGTTTGATAAGCTCTGATGCTAGTTGGGGAGGAATTTTATATCAGTGTGGGTAAAATTGGTTGGATAAATGCATTTCTTTCTGCTGATTTAATAGCAGCTGAATGCAAAACAGTTGATTTGTCTATTCCTAAAACCAGCTAAAATTGTTGGAAAGAAGCAATTTTAACAAAGGAAGTTGTGTGTTTAAAAAAAAAAGAGTCTGATTTTCTTCTTGGCGAAGGCACTGGGGTCAACTGAATGGAAAAGTCTTGACTGACGGGGAGGCACCGGCCCTTACGCGTGGAGTGCTCTGTGCTCTGGGGCGCAGAGGAAAGACAGTTGTAAAACGTCACCCAGGGGATTGCAGAGTCAGCACAGTTCAGATCAAGATGCCTGTCCAGCTCATCTGTGCGCCCAGCATGTGACCCCTTCAGTCCCCACAAAGGCAGTGTTTGCGTGACCGATGTGCTTGTGTTTTAGGGAGTGGACTTGTATCCTGAGAATAAGAAGTACTTTGGGCTGTCCGAGTTCATCGAGTCCACCCTCTCAGGACACAGCCTCCCCTTGCTGAGATACGACAGCTCCTTTGAGGCCATGGTCACCGCATTGGGAAAAAGGTACCCGTCTCTCTTGAAGTTACGAAAAATGCTCCGTAGTCAAGTACAAGGTGAGGGATGTGCAGCCAGGGAATTCCAGGGAGGGGCCACTGCTCTCCCTTCCTGGGTGACTCAGTCCCTCCGTTAAAGGGATCCTGGTTTATTTCTCGTCTTGCATTTTGGGCCGGTGATGTTGTTCCAGAAAATTTGAGAGATGAGAATGGGCAGAAATATGCTAGAATGTGGGATTGCATGTCTGAGACTCAAGGGAAGGCAAGAAAATGGGAGGTGAGATAGCAAAAGGTGTCAAGGAAGAGAGAGTGGCGGTCAGTTGGCTTTGTCTTTATTTCCTTTGCACATCATCTACTGTGTGCTTATTTCTTGCCAGTCACTGTTCTTACTTTCATTATGTTATTTAGTCCTCCCGACCTCTCCGAGCCAGTTGCTACTATTATTTCCATTTTGCAAATAGACTGAGACTCAGGGAGACCCCATGGCTTTCTCAGGCCACACGTCTAGCGAGTGACAGAACTGGGTGTGAACCCAGAGTCAGCGCTACCTTTTCAGCCCTGTCACAGCAGACCCCTGAGGTGGATATCAGCACTGCCGTCTTACAGATGAGGGAACTGAGGCTCAGGGGGGTTAAGTGCCGACATCCACACAGTTTATACGTGGAAAAGCCAGGCCAAGTTTTACAGACTGTCTAATACAAAACAAAGTGAATGGCTCTGCCGCCAGTTGTGGGTGTTGAGCTGAGCTCTGCCGTCTCCCCTCATGGTACCTCATTTGTCTTGCTTGCTGACAAAGGGATTGAATTAGACGTGTGCTTCCCAAGCTGTGCTCCAGGCTATACTGCTGGATCCTAATAGTTGTTATGTCACGAGGGGTTCCATGGTCACGTGTGTTTGATAAACCTTACATTTAACAAAGGATTCTTCTCGCAATGAGAGTTCTCAAAGCCTTCAGTGTGCCGTGTGTGCTATAAATCTCCAAGGGACGGCTAGAGCGTGCGGCATCTCCGTGGTCTCATGGGATTCGTGTTCCCCAGAGCACCCTTCGGGGAGCTCAGTCCCTTTCAGCTCTGATGCTGAGGGGTTTAATCAGGCCACTTCTCCAACTCATGGATCGTCAGCTGAGCTCTCGTAACCTTGCTGAGGGAAGACACCCGCCAAGATTTTACACTAAGGCTGTGAGAACTGACCTTTGTCCTGCCTCTGCTTCTCTGCCTGGCTCCCCAGCTGCTCCTCGTGCAGGAAGCATGTGCTGAGTGCTTAGTGATCTGCAGACGCTGGGCCAGTATTTTCCATTTATTGCCTAATATAATCCTCACAATGGCGCAGTGAGATAGGAGACACTGTTATTCCCCCACTTGACAGAGAAGGAAACAAAGACTTGGGTTAGGTCACTTGCCCAAAGTCATGTGGGGGGTTTGTAGTGAAGCCAGACCAAATCCTGGTCACTTAAGTCCAAAACAGTAGACCTACTAAACTGTACGGAGCGAGCTCGCACACTGGTAGAAGGCCAGAGTGATCGTGGCACCATACCTCCTGGCTCTACTCTTCATTACTTTTAACTTTAGGCAAATCATTGAACCTGCCTGAACAGTCTGCTTTCAAGCGATACTGTGCCACTTCCTGTATAAGATTCTTACAATAGTATGTTTCCATTGCTCTCCTCCTAGGCTTTGTGCTTTTGTTATCATACATTTCACTTATATATGTTACAAACTCCCCAATAAATCACATTTGCTTTAGGCAGTCGGTCATCTTTTAAAGATATTTAAATAAGAATATTTTTTAAGACCTCCTTTTTTATTTATGCACATAGTTAATACTTCCAGTGCTCTTCATTCCTTTGGGTAGATCCAGATTTTTATCTGGCATCATTTTCCTTCTGTTCAAAGGACTTTCTTTAACATTTCTTGGAGGGAAGGTCTGCTGGTGATGAATTCTTTCAGTTTTTATGTGTCTTTAAAAGTCTTTATTTTGCCTCATGTTTGAAAGATATTTTCCCTGGGTATAAAATTTAGGTTGACTTCTTTCTTTCAAAGTATTAAAGATGTTGCTCTACTATCTTCTGACATACATTGTTTCAAACCAGAAGTCTGCTGTCATCATCACCTTTGTTTCTCTCTGTGTAATGACCTCTCTTCCCCACCACTCCCTCCCAACCCTGGCTACTTCAAAATGTTTTAAATTTATCACTGATTTTAAGCAATTTGATTAAGATAGGCCTTGGTGTGCTTTTCTTCATGTTTCTTGAGTTAATTGAATTTTCATCAAAGATGAAAAAATTTTAGTCATTATTTCCTCAAAAATTTTTTCTACATCTCTCCTTTCCCCTTTTAGAGTGATCCAATTGTACATATATTAGCCTACTTGAAGTTGTTCCATAGCTCTCCGATGCTACAGTCATTATTTTCTGTTTCCCTCTGTTTCATTTTAGATCCTTTCTATTGTTATGTTTTCAAGTTTACTAGTGTTTTTTTTTCTGCTCTCAGTCACATCCAGTTTATTTTTATTTTTCACAAAAGCAAAATAGTCATATAACAAGGTTCCTAAGAGAAGAAGAGAGGCAATTTCAGGTAGCACATACATGAAGGTACACACTGACAAATTGATAATAAATTGTTACTTGTGTTTGTTTATTAATAAGGACTGTTCCTTGCAAGTGACTGAAACCCAACTTGAACTACTTTAGGAAAGGGAGAGGAATGCACTGACTCATGAAATAAAAGGAGAGGTTGAATAAATAAACCACAGAACCAGATGCAGCTGGTTTCAGGAACAACTTAAGTTAGGTATTAAACACTGTCAAGACTGTGTTGTCTTGTCTTTGGTATTTTTCTGTGTTAGCTTTACTGTATCTCATCACACACTGGTTTCTTCCATGTGCTGACAACATCTTCCCTAGCTGCTGCTGAACTTCATATTCTCCAGCTTCTAGAAGGGGACTGATTCTTATAAATAGTTTGAAAAATCCCAAGAAAAGACTGATGACCCATCCTGGGTCAGGTAGCCATTCCTGAACTGATCCATTGTAGCTGGCAGGGCCGGGCCAAATACCAAGATGGTAGCTCCCATGAGAATTCAGGATCCAGCTCTTTTTCTGTCTCAGACATTTTAGTTTTCATCTCTAGAATCTGAGTCTTTTTTATATTTCCATTTAAAATGCTCAATTTTTCCTGTATCTTCTTAAACATATGGAATATAGTTATACCAATTGTTTTAATGTTCTTCTCTACCAATACTGTCATCTGTGTTGTTTCTGGGTCAGTTTCTATTGGTTGATTTTCCCCCTTCCTTATTATGGGCTGTATTTTTCTGCTTCTTTACATATCTGGTAATTTTTGAGAGGATGCCAGACATTGTGAATTTTACCTCGTTGGGTGCTGGATATATTTGTATTCCTATAAATCTTCTTAAGCTTTGTTCTGAGATACAGTTAAGTTCCTTGGCAACAGTTTAATTCTTTCAGGTCTTGCTTTTAAACTTTGTTAGGCAGGACCAGAGCAGTTTTTAGTCTAGGGCTAATTTTGTTCACTACTGAAGTGAAACCCTCTAAGTACTCTGCAATATTTCATGAATTTTGATGTCTTCCACACTGGCGTTGGGAACGGGAACTATTCCAAGCCCTGTGTGAGTTTGAAGTCTTGTTCCCTCTCATCCTTTTGGATGGTCCTTTTCTTGGCTTTGGGTAGTTTTCTCACATATATGCACGGATCGCCACTTAGCTGAGGACTTGAGTGGGACCCTCTGCGGCTCTCCTGAGTTCTCTTATCTGTGCAGCTCTCTCCTCTTTGGTAATTTCCCCCATGAACTCTGGCTGCCTTGGTTTCCCTGGACTCCAGATCTTTTCTCAACTCAGGGAGACACTGGGGCTTGCCTGGGTTCCTCCTTCCTGAGCAATCCTGGGAACTCTTTCCGGGTGGAGACCGGAGACTCACCTAATTTCTTTCCCATTTCAAAGGATCCCTGTCTTTCGTTGCTCATTGTCTTGAAACACTGTTGTTTCATATATTCATCCAGATTTTTAGTTATTTCTGATGGAAAAATAAATCTGGTCCCTGTTACTCTGTCTTGGCCCGAAGCAGAAGTCTCTGCTTGTCCTTTGAGCAGAGTGGAAAGCGGATGTTGGACGTGGGGAGAAGAGTGTGCTGCTCCCTAAGGGACACCTTGCTCTTCTTCCCTTGCTCAAGGTGACGAGGGGCCACCACAGCTGGGGCAGTGCTGTAGAGTGGAGACAATGCATTTTGCACTCTGCTCTCTTTCTTCCTGGGCACTACTTGGCCAGTGCACCAGGGGCAGGGTAAGGCAGTGCTTGGGCCACTGGTCCCCTTTGTGTCAGAACCTGCAGACCCTTAATGCCTTCCCAAGACGGCACTGGTATTGGCAAGTCTGCCAGGCCAACTCTTCAGTTCATAGACGCCACAAAGTAGTTGAGTGCTAAGGAGAAAGAATGAACAAAAGTATAACGATGGGCAGAAGATATCAGAGATGCTGTTGGAAGGTGAGCTGGCTGCCCTGATAGAACTCACAGGGTGACACGGGCCGTGGGAATGTTCCTGTCTTTGTAGGTCAAGAAACTACTTTATCTTTGCTCCAAAAAGCCACTGAGTCAAGGGACTCATTCCATCTAAATAAACCGCCGAGAGCATTGCCTATAAACGGAACATCAATTTGTCTATTCCTACTGGAAACACAGAGCGACATCCAGTGACTTGGGTTTTTCTGGTGGTGTTCTGGGGTCTGTCTCTGGCACAAGGGTCAGAGCTGTTCTGGCAGTGCACGTAGTTGTGGGACGGGTCTCCCCCTTCGTGTGACCACAGCTTCTGAAACAAAAGCTGGGATTCTTGGTTTGACCGGCTGTGTTTGGATCTGTAATTCATCTGTCCAATTAAAATCACATTAGTTGCATTTCTGATAACTCACTGTACATGAAATGAATGATATGCCTTTAGGATGGTCCCCCAAATCTGGGGTAAGTGGTAGCTGCACTTACGTACTGATTACTGATGGTTCTTCTATTGCCAGTGGGAACCTGGGGCAAATTACCTAACTCATGGAAACATAAATTAAGCTGATGATGGGCATTTATTTTACTCATTCATCTAGTCATTGAACAGATCTTTATTGAGCAGCTAGTATGAGCCAGCAGCAACAGCAAAACTTTGCTTCTGTTTCTCAGCTGGAAATGATAAAGCAGTTTTTGACTTGACTTCTAAGGAAGACTTCAATTTCGGGTTGTAAACAACCAGCTTCAAAAGGCAGCACCACTTGTTTGTGATCCAGGAGTTGCCTGTGCCCGAGATGGCAGGTGTCTGGGTCACTTGTATGCCCCGGGAAGGCCTTTCTGTCTCGGAGCTCTCCCGGCATCCTTGGGGGGTGCAGCCCTGGGTCACGACGTGGTCTCTCTGTTCCTTGCAGGTTCCCCCGCCTGCACAGTGCGGTGATCAGGACCTTTGTTCTCGTGCAGCATTACACGGCCGCGATGATGGCCGTGAGCGGCCTCTCTCAGATGAAGAACTACACATCGGTGGAGACACTGGAGATCACGCAGAACCTCATCAACTCCCCGAAGCAGTGCCCCTGCGGCCACGGGCTCATGGTCCTGCTGCGGGTGCCCTGCTCCCCACTGGCGGCCGTGGCCTACGAACGGCTGGCCCACGTGCGGGCGCGGCTGGCCCTGGAGGAGCACTTTGAGATCATCCTGGGCAACCCCAGCTCTGGCATCACCATCGGGAAGCACTTCTTGAAGCAGCTCAAGGTGGGACAGGAGTGGGGATAGACTCCTGGGAGGGCAGTGGGGCGGGACCACCAGGGGGAGGGGAGGAGAGGGAGTGGGGTGGCGACAAACTCCTTAAGGTCCCATTCGGGTCCATAGGTCCATCGTGGCCTCTGCATACCGGGCCACCCCTCCAGCTGCCTCTCTCGCCACATCCCTACCTGCAGCTTTCAGTCCAGCTGCACCACATTACTTATAAAAGCTGCACCCCCCAAAAAACACACTGCCTTGCTCTTTCAAACTTCTGGGTTGTAGCTTGATTTTATTTCTTTCTGGGGATTCATTTCTTCTTCTTCTTGTTTATTTAGCTGATGCCTATCAATCTGAAGAATTCAACTCAGTGTCTTTTTTTAAAAAAATTCTTATTTATTTATTTATTTTTGGCTGTGTTGGGTCTTTGTTGCTGCACGCGGGCTTTCTCTAGTTGTGGTGAGCAGGGGCTATTCTTCGTTGTGGTGCGCGGGCTTCTCATTGCGGTGGCTTCTCTTGTTGCGGAGCATGGGCTCTAGGCACGCAGGCTTCAGTAATTGTGGCTCATGGGTTCAGTAGTTGTGGCACGTGGGCTTAGTAGTTGTGGCATGCAGGCTCAGTAGTTGTGGCTCATGGGCTCTAGAGCGCAGGCTCAGTAGTTGTGGCACAGGGGCTTAGTTGCTCCGCAGCATGTGGGATCTTCCCGGACCAGGGCTCGAACCCATGTCCCTGCCTTGGCAGGCAGATTCTTAACCACTGCACCCCCAGGGAAGTCCCCAGAGTCTTTTTTTCTTTCAGGAAGCTGCCCTTCCCCCTACTTGTCCCCCTGCGCCCCCCAAACCGGGGCAGGTTCTGCTTTCCCTGCCTGTCATCTTGCTCCTCCCCCAGCAGAGAAGGGCAAGGACAGCCCCACACA
Organism: Delphinus delphis; assembly: GCF_949987515.2. Taxonomy (NCBI): domain Eukaryota; kingdom Metazoa; phylum Chordata; class Mammalia; order Artiodactyla; family Delphinidae; genus Delphinus; species Delphinus delphis. The sequence goes on along the minus strand of NC_082694.2, from coordinate 81,844,717 downwards.
TCTCAGACTCCCAGACTAGCACAGTGCCTGGACCATAGTTGCCTTTCACTAAATGTACAGGTGACGGAGGATGCAAAAGGATTAGGGTGAGAATACTGAGAGAACAATTGGGAAGGCACTGTGAAGGCACAGCCCCACAGCGGAGAGAGCATAGCACCGAATGTCAGGCAGTTGGGGATATACTGTCTCGCACCGAATGTCAGGCAGTTGGGTATATACTGTCTCTCAAAGAATCAGTCAGGGGCTTCCCTGGTGGCGCAGTGGTTGAGAGTCTGCCTGCCGATGCAGGGGACATGGGTTCGTGCCCCGGTCCGGGAAGATCCCACATGCCGTGGAGCAGCTGCGCCCGTGAGCCATGGCCGCTGAGCCTGCACGTCTGGAGCTGGTGCTCCACAACGGGAGAGGCCACAACAGTGAGAGGCCCGCGTACCGCAAAAAAAAAAAGAATCAGTCAGTCTGTTGGCAGATATCTCTTGAACGGCTGATGAGTGCTAGGCAGTGTTCTATGTGGCTGGGCGTCCCGTGGTGAAGCCAGTGGTATGCCTATTTGCAGTTTAAATTTGATAAAAATCCAGCGAGGCATTGCAAGGGCTTTATATCAGCAGAAGGACATCAAGGTTCCCTTGGAGCTGGGCTGGTTGGAAAGTAAGAAGTCTTACAGCTTTCTTTTTTTTTTTTTTTTTTCCGGTACGTGGGCCTCTCACTGTTGCGGCCTCTCCCGTTGCGGAGCACAGGCTCCGGATGCACAGGCTCAGTGACCATGGCTCACGGGCCCAGCCGCTCCGCGGCATGTGGGATCTTCCCGGACTGGGGCACGAACCCGTGTCCCCTGCATCGGCAGGCGGACTCTCAACCAGTGCGCCACCAGGGAAGCCCACAGCTTTCTTTTTAATTACCTGCAGATGTGGCAGAAGATTGAGGATGCGGAGTGGAGGCCTCAGACGTACCTGGAGTTGGAGGGCCTGCCGTGCATCCTGATCTTTAGTGGGATGGACCCGCACGGGGAGTCCTTACCGAGGTGAGTGGGGAGGGACTGTGTACCTGGGGGTCTCTGAGGAGCCAGTTGCCTGGGCTCGCCGCTGGGGGCTTTGCCAGGTCAGGCTTCCCCTGCCCGACTCTTGGGAATGCATTCACATCAGAGTCATCATAGATGTGTATCTTCATGGTGACCGTTTTCCAGCAAATGTCAGTGAAATGCGTCTGAGGCCTGGGCAGCTTTTCCTAATTCTCGGACAGGCACCCCCCGGGCTCGTGCTGGTGGATGTGGGGACTCTTGCCGGGCTCCATGGGTGGAGGCCGCGTAGCTGATGAGGAAGCTGAGGTTTACAGAGATTAAGCCAGTGCGCTGCATGGCGGACACCGGGGCCTCCCGGCTTCTTGCCGTTTGGCCACACGACACTTTCGTGAGGGCCACCTCGCGCCGCGTACTCATGGGCCGGGTAAAAGTGTCCGCACAGGGTTCAACCTCAGTTGTTGCCGTGCCACGGATCAAGTCTTCTATTCCTCAACTCCGTAAGGGCTAAGACAATGCCTTAGTCTATCTTAACGTTGAGCAAGCATTTACTTTTTGTATCAGGCACTGGACTAGACTTTTAATCTAGCATTTGCACCTTACGACCATAGTATTACTACCCTGTTTTATAGATGAGCAAGTGAAAGGTCATTTGCTTTAGTAAAAGCCTACCTGCAACCCCCATCTGCCTCTCTCCAAGCCCTTTGCCGTTTCCCCCGCGCAGCTCCGAGCCCTGCCCCAGCCTGCCCTCTGTGCCCCCTCCTCCACGTGTGTCGTGACTCATTGGCATGTCTTCCCAGGCAGACTCTCGTTTCCAGTATGGCGACCCCTTGATGACCATCCTCTCCCTTGCATGGGGCATAGTCTTGGGCACATTTTAAATGTTGATGGAATCATCAAATATCCACTTATTACATATATTTCTCCCAGCAGTGCACGTAGATGGTTATTAATATTCACGGCCGTCTTTCATTTGAAAACAATCTGAGCCTCCAAGACGTTGCCCAGCTTGTTGAGGGTCTGTCGCCAGGAAGTGGCAGGGCTGGGGTTCAAGCCTCCTTTTTGTCTGACCTGAAAGTCAGTGTTCTTTTGATTCCAAGCAGCGCGGGGCTAAATCCACGGCAGGGGCCCCCAGAGACTTGCAGTCAAACAGACTGTGTTGCTCAGGGGTCGCAGTGATGCTGTTTGCTTCTCCGTTTGCATGAGTCCTAGGGGCCTAGCGAGGAAGGCAGCGTGCTGGTCCCCAGCGCGAGCAGTACCTCTTCTGTAGAAGGCAGTCGATAGAGCCCTTCTTCCGTTTCCTCCCAGGTCTCTGCGGTACTGTGACCTGCGGCTCATAAACTCCTCCTGCCTGGTGAGGACGGCACTGGAGCAGGAACTGGGCCTGGCTGCTTACTTTGTGAGCAGCGAGGCTCCCCTGGAGAAGCGGGCCCGGAGTGAGGCCTTGGAGAGCGACGCCGAAAAGCTGAGCAGCACAGACAACGAGGATGAGGAACTGGTGACGGAAGGTGCGGAGGGCCGGGCTGGACACCTGTCCCGTGCGCGGCGCAGCCCTGGGCCCACCTGCTGGTCAGCAGCTCCCCATGAGAGACATCTACATACGTCTTTGGGGGAAATCCCTCAATGATTTCAGATTTTGCTTTCTCCCCCTCATTTTTGGTCATGTGAGAAAATGGAAATCCCAACAGGTTCTTTGTAGCTCTAGAATTCTTAAAGAGTAGGAAGAAAAATGGACATTTCCTAGGCTTTAAGTTCATGCCTTGTTTGAATTGCTGGTGGAATTACTGCCTGGTTTAAGGTTCACTCGCTTGTTTCCTCTACGTGAATTAACAGGACCTGTCCCTTATTGAGATTTATGAAAACAGGCTAGTTTCGTTTGCAGACATCGAAGTTCAACGCCACGTATTTTTTTATTTATTTTTTATTGCAGTACGCGGGCCTCTCACCGCCGTGGCCTCTCCTGTTGCGGAGCACAGGCTCCGGATGCACAGGCTCAGTGGCCATGGCTCACGGGCCCAGCCGCTCCGCGGCATGTGGGATCTTCCCGGACCGGGGCACGAACCCGTGTCCCCTGCATTGGCAGGCGGACTCTCAACCACTGCGCCACCAGGGAAGCCCAACGCCATGTATTTTAATAGGACACATAAATCGGAGCAATGCAAGGCATTTGGCTGTCGTCAACAGGATAGCGAGAGAAAATAAAAAGCTGCTACTACAAATATGCAAGGCATTCGTGGGGTTTGGTGTAGCAGAGAGAGAGATGGAAGGAGAGCTGGAAGATGAGGACTCTCTTCCCCCTCCATCTCTGGCTGTGTGGCTTTGGACAGGTCATGTCACCTCTCCAAGCCTCAGATGACTCATCTGTAAAGTGGGGTGGAAGGACCCGCCTGGTGCTGTGGGAACCTTTCGCAGACGTGAATGGGACCCTGACATGGAATTGCCCGTGGAGTGAATCCACACTCCTGGAATCTCCCGACCCACCTCCTTCCTTTCCCCATTCGTTCCTCTTGGCTTCTGGCCCCTATGCCACACCCCGGGCTCTTGGCCACACTCATCCCATGAATGTGCTCTGCTCTGTCACCTCTGGGCCACACAGGCGTTCTTCCGTCCACTCGAGTCCCCTCTGCTCCGTGCTTCACCTGGAGATCCCTGCTGGCCCTTCAGAACTGGGATCAGGGTCACCTTTCCCAGGATATTTCCCTGCTCCTACTTCTCCCTGCTGGGTGGGCACCTGGCCCCTGGGCTCCTCCCTCTTTGCTCTCCTTACTCTGTCCTGTAGCTGTGACCCCTGGGCAGGAGCCTCACTGACCCACCAGTGCCTCACTGGCCTGCTCTGTCTTCTCAGTACTCCCTCAGAGGAGGCCTGGGAACGTGGATGGATGGAGGGATGGATGGATGGAGGGATGGAAGGATGGATGGATGGATAGAGGGATGGATGGATGGATAGAGGGATGGTTGGATGGATGGATGGATGGAGGGATAGAAGGAGGGATGGATGGAGGAATGGAAGGAGGGATGGAGGGAGGGATGGAAGGACGGATGGATGGAGGGATGGAGGGATGGATGGAGGGATGGATGGAAGGAGGGATGGATGGAGGGATGGAAGGAGGGAGGGATGGATGGAAGTAGGGATGGATGGAGGGATGGATGGATGGATGGAAGGAGGGAGGGAGGGATGGATGGATGGATGGATGGTGGATGGATGGATGGAGGGATGGATGGATGGATGGAAGGAGGAAGGGATGGATGGATGGATAGATGGATAGAAGGAGGGATGGATGGAGGGATGAAAGGAGGGATGGATGGATGGATGGATAGATGGATAGAAGGAGGGATGGAAGGAGGGATGGATGGATGGAAGTAGGGATGGATGGAGGGATGGATGGATGGAGGGATGGATGGATGGATGGGATGGAGGGATGGATGGATGGATGGAAGGAGGGAGGGATGGAGGAATGGATGGATGGAAGGAGGGAGGGAGGGATGGATGGATGGAGGGATGGATGGGTGGATGGGTGGGTGGGTGGGTGGGTGGACAGATGAGAGATGATATGTGTGAATGCACTTTGTAAACTGTGAAGTGCTGGGGGAACGTACAGGACCATGATTACGAGGCCTCTTCAGTGTGTGTGTTTTGAAACAGGCTCCACATCAGAGAAGAGGAGCCCCGTGAAGAGAGAACGATCTCACTCCCATGACTCTGCGTCTTCATCCCTCTCCTCTAAGGCATCCAGTAAGTCTCCAAGGGGTAAAGATCCCACAATTGGACCGTTTTTGTTTTTTGAGATTTCAAAGAATGAAAAGAGATCCTTTATTTTCAACTAGAACTGGAAAGAGAAGGGATCTACGAAGAACTGGCCTTTCTAGAGAGTACGCGTCTTTCTGGACTTGGGCGGGGAGTGGGGGGTCCTTCCCGGGAGGAGGTCGTGGCCTCTGCCCCTGCAGGGCCTGTGCCGGGTGGTGTCAGAGGGCCCTCCCTCTGTGCTCTGCAGGCAGCTGTTGGAATCAGGGGAGAGGAGCTGGGTGAGTGTTCTTGTCAAGTCTGAGGGCAGAGAGAAGTGGACACAGAAGACTTCCCTGGGGGAGAAACGACAAAATTTAGCAAGTGTCACTGACCCCTGGACCTGGACCACACTTTGGTGGAGGGGGCGGGGAATGTGGATGAAGTGCTCCAGGTCTCTGCTCTGAGGGATGCCTCGGCCTCAGGAGCAGTCAGGACGGGCACACGTGAGACAGTATGGCACGTCTTCCCACCACAAGCATTTACGGAGAACCTACTCTCTACCTGGCTCAGGGCATTGAGAGACCAATTAGATACGGACCTGCTCTCAAGGAAACCATTGTTCCCTTGGACCAGGTTATGTCGCAGTAGGGGCTGCTGTATTTTTTCTGCACACATATTCACACCTGTGAGGTGTTACGGTTATGCATATGAGGAAGGAATTCATTTTGTCTCAGGTGAGGCAGATTTAGCGGTAGGGTGTGATCCCTGCAGGTTTCAGAGAGCAGCTGGCCTTTGGGCCTTGCAGGAGAAGGCTTTCCAGTGCGGGAGAAGGTATTCCAGGTGGAGGAGACTTCACAGGTAGAGGAGGCTTGGGCCTGAAGGTGTGTGTGGTGCTTGGGTGCAGTGAGTGGTTCCAGGGTTACAGCTCAGGGTCAGGGCGTGGCTGCAAAGGTCAGAGCACATCAGGGGCGTTGACTTGGGGCCTTCTTTGGTTTCCTTTCTCCTTCCCCCTCCCCACCTGCCCACGGATAATAGTGGGCCAGTGGTGGGGCTCTCCCTCACAGGTGTGCACAGAGGGAGTCAGACGAGGCCTCCTTAACGTGAGCCTGGTCTCTGTGATAGAAGAAAGGTCTGATTTAGAGGCTGGAGTCAGTCAGAAAAGCCAAATGCTGCAGCTTGTCATCCTCCTGCCCCAAGCAATAGAGGGAGCCCAGGGCACCAGGGGGGTATCTGTGCTGTTAGAGTAGAGAGGTGTGGTGCTTTGTTCTTCCCTCATCCTGGGCTGACAGCTTTCTAGAAGGTTCTGGGACACGCAGGTCTGTGCAGTGTCTTCAGGTGGAGTAGGATGCCCAGGCTGCCAGCCAGCCTCCTCTTCCGGTGAGGTGGCTTTTGAAAATTCCACAGAGGGTCCTGGGATCTTAGGGGTCTCTGATGAGATGCTTCCTGTGGCCTTCAGTGTAACTCACGTTTCAGGAGGTCCAGGGAGAGGAGACTTGGCCACAGGAGTCAAGAGCCGGGGGCGGGGTCACATGAGTCAGCCTGGGAGGGGCTGGGTCCCTCTTTTATAGACTGACAGTCCCCCTGGATTCAACCGGGGCAGAATGACTGAGGTCAGGGCGGGTGGATGGAGAGAAACATCAGTGTGGGTCTCCGTCCTCCGGGTCCTCCCAGTCTGGGCTTCACAACCTAGGACATGGGTGAAGACATTTGGGTCCCCATGGTCTACTTTTGGAACCTCCTGCCCCTTTCGTGTGCTTTGTGTTCACCTGTCCCTCCCCCGGGCCAGATGCCCAGGTCCTCACAGCCTCCCCGACCCTGGTCCTTAGCTCCTCCGCTGCCTCTGAGCTGATCACCTCTGGTGGCTTGCCCGGGGAAGAGGCATTTTAGCAGGAGTCAGGCCTTTAGCCCAGGGGGACAGGCCGGTGCTGCCTTTCCTCTGTCCACGAGCAGCCTGTAAGCAGCCTGCCAGGCTGCGGGGTTGAGTCAGAGCCTTGCTGGGGAGCTGGGATCCGGTGGGGAGGTTGGCTGAGCCGTGTGGTGAGCAGCGCAGGCTGAACCAAGTGTCGTGGGGCGGGGTCTGGGGAGGGTGGTCTGGGAAGCAGCTCCCCTCGTCTCCAGGAAAACAGCAGAGCTAAGATGGAGATGTGGTTCCCGTGGAGCCTGAGGTCCTTGGGGTTGCTCAGAGCTGGCACGCCTGCCCCGGGCAGATGTGGCTGGATTGATATGAAAGACAGACAGCGCCGCCCCTCCGTGTCCAGGGACCCACACTCTTCTTGCCTTTCAACATGGTCCACGTGGGGAAAAGGGCAAACGAAACCCCGTATTTGGGTAGCTGCTGTGCGTACTGCATTTTCCGTCTTGAGTTCTTCTAGAAGCTAAGTGGTTGTAGCATTAGAGTCAAGCCTTTTCAGTCCTGTGAGTTTTGCTGCTTTGAACCAGAAGCACCGCTACGCTGTGCAGAGGGGAGTTCAGAGCTCCAGGACCCACCCGCACAGAAGCAGGAGTGTAGGCTGGGCCCTGAAGGTGAGGGTTCTGGAACAGATCGGGCGGGGGGTGCCGAGGAGAGGCCTTTGCGACGTGTATGGGGCCAGGGAGCGGGGCTGGCTGTCTCCCCGCAGTGCCTCTTGGCTTTGTCAGAAGGACAGAGGGGTCTGTATTTAACCAGAGGTGGGATGGCATTGACGAAAATTCCCAGTCGTCGCAGGTAAGGGGAGTTGGTGCTGCAGAAGCAGGAGCGGCGGGTGCGGGGCCCTGACTGACGGGACCCTCTCTCCGCAGGCTCAGCGCGGTGCGGCGAGTCCCCGGCTCAGGCTCAGCCGGCGGGGCCCTCGCGGGGGGACCGGGCCCGATCGCCTCAGCCCTGCGGCCCCGCGGAGGAGGGCAGGGCCCTGGGAGACAGACAGTGGCCCCGGGCAGGGCGGGGGCCGCCGTCGGTCATCAGCAGGTGCAGCCCCGGGCTGGCCCCCCAGCCGGAGCCCGGCCTCAAGACCGGCCAGTGGAGCATCCAGGTGTCAGTTCCCTCATCGTCCTCCTCGGGCTCGTCCGCGATGCCCGCCGCTGGCCCGCTCGTCCTGCAGGCCGCACAGTGCTCCATGACCAAGGCCTGCCGGCGGCCGCCTGTGGTCTTCCTGCCCAAGCTGGTGTACGACATGGTCACGTCCACCGACGGCAGCGGCCTGCCCAAGGCTGCCTCGCTCCTGCCCTCGCACTCGGTCATGTGGGCCAGCTCGTTCCGGCCCCTGCTCAGCAAGACCATGACGTCCACAGAGCAGTCACTGTACTACCGGCAGTGGACGGTGCCCCGGCCCAGCCACATGGACTACGGCAGCCGCGCCGAGGGCCGCGTGGACGGCTTCCACCCGCGCCGGCTGCTGCTCAGCGGGCCCCCCCAGGTGGGTGCCGCCCCGTGCGCCCGGGCTCCGCGGGGCTTGTGTTCGCGCCCAGAGGCAGGTCTGGGGCTTATTCACACCTGCCTTCCCGCGGTGGAATCTCAGATGGCCCTACGTGGGCAGGTGGACGGCTGGGTGACCTCCATCCTCTGACCCCGGTTTCCTCCTCTGCGTGATGTGTGGGTGGAGTTCCCTGCGGGTGCCTGTTGCTCCTTCAGACAACGATTCTGCATTTCCCACACTATTGCATTCGGTCCTCATGGTCAGTCTGCGGTTCCCTCCCACTCTGACAATGGAAGCCAACCCCTGTTTCTGCCCTGCAAGATTTTGGTGAAACTGAACAGGGAGATGAGAAACCTGTCACCATCTCCCAGCTCTCTGTGTTTTTCTGACAACAAAAGACTGTTTCACCTGTCAACATGGCAGGAACCTGGGCGGTGTGAATGTCAGGTGTCGTGAGCGTGTGAGGAGGACGCACGAGGTTGGTTTGGGGTCTTGGGAGGGGGCTCGGCCAGACAGGGCAGGGCTGGGGGGTGGGCCCTACAGTGAACTGCCTGGGGTTGGATTCGGACTAGAACATCACCTGAGCCCTGGGCCGGTTCCAGCCTTCTCTGTGCCTCACTGTTCTCATCTGAGAGTGAGGAAGATAATAGCCTTGTGATAAACTCTATCACAAACACAGGAGTGTTAAACAAGAGAATAATTGTAGGGCACCTGGAACGTGGCCTGACCCCTGGAAAGCACTGTTATTGTCACCATCATCATCACTGTCCCAATTCAAGACGTGTTTCCTTTTCACACCAGATGTTCATTCCCCTGCCAGGTACCTACCCCAAGAAACCCAAACCCACAAAAATATGTATAAGAATGCTCATTTTTGTATTGTTTACAGTAGTTAAAAAACAGACTGGAAACAACTTAAGTTGCATTGGTCAAGTTCGGTTGAAAACATTTGGGCACAACAATATCATGCAATTCAGCACAGAAAGTTTGAACTATTCAATAGCTCTTTATATACTGACGTTGAAATTTCTCTAAGATATTTACATTTTAAAGATCAAGTTGCAGAATAATATATACGTGGTGTCATATCAATTATGAAAAAAATCAGTGTGTGTATGTGTCTGCGTGTGTGAAAATATCTAAAAACTCCCTGACAGGAGAGCTTGGAGGAAGCAGGGGACTGGAATTTGTGACCATTCTACTTTATTATTGATCTGTATTTCTTGAACTTTTAAATGAGTATATAGTACTTTTCATAATTTAAAAAAATAGGAAAAAATAAAATGTTTTTTAAGAAGGATTCCTGGTTTCTCCATACCCCTCACATTACTGAATGTTATCAATCTTTAAAAGCTTTTGCCTTGGGCTTCCCTGGTGGCGCAGTGGTTGAGAGTCCGCCTGCCAATGCAGGGGACACGGGTTCGTGCCCCGGTGCGGGAAGATCCCACATGCCGCGGAGTGGCTGGGCCCGTGAGCCATGGCCGCTGAGCCTGCGCGTCCGGAGCCTGTGCTCCGCAACGGGAGAGGCCACAACAGTGAGAGGCGTGCATACCGCAAAAAAAAAAAAAAAAAATCTTTTGCCTTTTTGATAGGGGAGAAATAGTATATTTCTAGTATAATAGTAAGGGTGAATATATTTTAATATATTTATTGGTCATTGGTACTTCTTTTACAGTGACTTTCTGGTTTTGTTTCTCTATTTTTCCTTTAGTCCATTTGACTTTCATTCTTTTGCTTTGTTCTTTAGATTATAAATTTTAATCGTTTGTCAATTATATGTATTGCATATATTTTCTCCAAAGCTCCCCCCAGTTGTGTTTCATATTTTCTTTTTAAACGGGTCAGTTATTTCCGGGACTTCCCTAGCAGTCCAGTGGTTAGGACTCCGCGCTTCTGCTGCCGGGGGTGTGGGTTCCACCCCTGGTCGGGGAGCTAAGATCCCACATGCCGTGCGGCAGTGCCAAAAAAATAAAAAGTTAGTTATTTCCATTCATCAGCATTTGTCGAATACTTGCTGTGAACCGGGCGTTGAGCTAAGAACTTGGAGAGCACATTCTTAGCGCACCAGGTTGGAGGGAGGCGAGGATAGCCCACAGGTACGCATGTAACCAGTTGTGACCTCAGTGAACTAAGACCAATAGTATACTGGCCTGGTGCTGGGCTTGAGGGGGCAGGGGATTTTCTAAAACAAGAAGAAAGAGAAGGAAGAAGAGAAAAATCATTTTATTTCTTTTCCTGGCCTTAGGAGGAGAGAAATGTGATGCCAGCCTTTTATGTCCCGCACAGTGAATTTTGTTGTCTTCCTACAGCCATATCAGTTAATATAAGATAGCAATTTGCACTTACGCAAGACTCTTAAGATATTATTGAAATGTCAGTTCATTCTTTTTTGAAGCAACCTTTGTTCAGCTCCTGATGGAGTCCTACTTCTAATGGCTTAAACCATGTGGCCAGTTAAAATCTGGAAAGACATTTGCAATGATTTATAAGCAGGTGGGTCTCCTGCCCACTGGAGTTCATCTGTCTGCCTGCCATGCTTCTTCAGGCCACATTTTCCCTCAAATATCTTTGCATCCCCCCAGCCCTCCTTCTAATTAGGTGAGATGGTTAAAAGAGGTGGCGGTGTGGAGGCATGTCAGGTGCTCAGTCAGCGCCCGCACGTAGGCAGGGCGTACTGAGGCTGCCTCCTGTTCTGCTGTCTCTACAGATCGGGAAGACAGGCGCCTACCTGCAATTCCTCAGCATTTTGTCCAGAATGCTCATCCGGCTGACGGAAGTGGATGTTTACGATGAAGAAGAGATCAATATCAGTGAGTTATCTGCTGATGACACTCGGGCTTGGAATCATCTTTAGTCGGTTTCTCAAGTGACTTCCCTGTATCTTTTACTTTGAAGATGGAATTCTCAAATTAATGATCTGACTCCTCCCAAGGGCCTTGTAGGGCTGCTTTTATCTTGCCCTTGTAGCCATTTTGCTCAGTCCTAGAATAGTGCCTGGGAGGCCTTGGTGGGAGATAAAATTACGATACTAAAAATACCCGCTGTTTACTGCGCACCTTCCAAACGTCACCCACTGTGCTAGATGGTTTACGTAAATCACCACATTTCGTTTCCTATGCCACACCAAGAGATGAATACTGTTATTCGGTTCCAGAATAACATGTTCAGGAGTCCAGCTGGGAGGTGGCAGAGCTGGAACCAAACTAGATTTCGCTGCTGCCTCTGGAAAGCGGGGTTGTCCATCAGGGGAGGGTTTCCCTCTCAGGCTGCTGAGCACATAGGTCAACATCTTGGGGCAAAATGGAAACATATGCTATGCAGGGAATAGCCTTTTCTTCTCATTCACAGAACAGAATTTACCCTGATTAAGGTAAGATTCTTTGAACAGCTGGTTCATGCTTATTGTAGAACATCTCCTCCATTTCCTCTTCCAGCGCCCCTCCAGTGGCTCAGAAACTTGGTCTGGTAAAGGAATCCATTGCTTTGGGAATGAAGATTTGTGTAAGGAGTCGTGTGTCGTAGAGAAGGGGCCTCAGTAAGCTTGTAACAGCGCTTGTATTATGTACGTTTAAGCTGTACGGCTGGCTGATTTGATACACGTGTACACTGTGAAGTAATCACGCAATCACGCTAATGAACACATTCGTCACCTCACATAGTCACCGTGTTCAGCAGCGTTATTCACAATAGCCAAGGTATAGAAACAACCGTATGTTGTCCATTAATGGACAGACGTCCACCAGCAGTTGCGTGGATAACGACGGGGTATGTATGTACTGGCGATGTACTCAGCCTTGACAAGGAAGGAAATCCTGTCATTTGGATACACAGAACTGTTTTAGATGCTCTTGCTGTGTTTGAGTTTTGACTTGGAGAAAATTGAGGACCAAGGAAGCCCATCCAGTCCTTGGTCTTTCCTTTGAAGGAGAAGGGAAAGAGGCTTTTCATCGAAACTCTGAGCTTTCCACCGTTGCCCCACAGTTGGAAACCATTTTTCAAATGAAAGTCAACAGGTCTGCTGAGTTTCTGTCTCCTCATTTTGTTGGATATACCAATGATAAAGATAGGGTTTGAATCCAGTTTGTTAAACTTCAAATCCTTACTTTCTTAAATGCTCCCTTATTGCCTTGGGTTTCTCTTTGGCAAAACGTGTGTAATTCCTGTTTTACAGGATGTTGTGAAGATGAACGGATGTTACGCACATGAAGCACTGAGCACCTATTAAATACAGAATAAACGTTCCTCTCCCTCTTCTTTCCTTATTTTTTCTGTTTCTTATGGACATGTACTCTGCCTGTATATATATAGTAGGATACACTGATCTAGATATATATCAGTATCGTCTATACTGTATATATGTCATATCAAATATGTAAAATCAATATGATGTAAAATGATATTGATCAATTGATGTAAAATCAATATGTTACATAAGTTTGAGTTGGACCAACTAGACTTTTTTACCTTTTAGCCAACAAGCATTTAGTGAGCCCTGTAGACTACACCTATTATAATGTAGGGTGATACACTGCAAATGTGCAAATGTGGGTCGGGCCATGAGTAGTGGTGGCATTCAGAAGGAGAAACCAGTGTACCTGAGCATTCAGAAGACGCCTTCTAGAAGTGAAGTGATAGGAGTTGGGCCTTACTGGCTGGGTAGCATTTAGACGTAAGAGCAAGAGAGAGAACTACATTAAGTTCTGCCGGTCGTGTGGACCAGTGTGGTATATTTGGGGGACGGTGCTGGGGAGAAGCCCAGAGCCCAGGGGTAGGTATACTGCCAGGAGTGGAAGTTAGTGTAAGTTAGAAGAGCAACTCCATCCCATAGGAAACACAGCATAAGGCTGTTTGTCTGGATGGAGATAGATCTGAATGCACCTTCTTGCTGAATTAGAACAATCCTGAAAATGGGACGGGTGCCAGAGTATTTGAGATCCAGTGGAGTTCCCCAGGTAACCTGTAGACTCAGTATCAGTTCCACTCCTACCATCATCCTTGTGCACATTTGACATAAAGCCTTCTCACTTCCTGTTTTGTCATATATCTGTGTTTCTACTGATGCTATAGACCTCAGAGAAGAATCAGATTGGCATGACCTCCAGCTCAGTGACCCCTGGCCGGACCTGGAGCTGTTCAAGAAGTTGCCTTTTGACTACATTATTCACGACCCGAAGTATGAGGATGCCAGTCTGATCTGTTCACACCATCAGAGCATAAAGAGCGAAGGTCAGATTTTTAAATCTCTTGCTGCCACCTTCTTCCAGAGTACATGGGAATAGCCTCTCAAAGGGAAGAGCTGAATTTTGTTAGTGATGAACTCATCTGGTGGTGGTGGGTGAACCGACAGTGCCTGGTGGAGAACTGAGGTCGCCACCGCACCTGACAGGAAGGGCTCTTCACAGACCTCGCGAGGGAAGGCTCGGTTGGTGCTGAATAACAGTGAGGACCCTCTTGGTTTATCGTGATCGGAGTATTCTGAAGGTTCTGGTTAATAGAGGAAAAAGACATGTATGTTTCTCTGTGAACTTGGATTGTAACAAAATGCACCTATTTCCCTTTCTGCCCTTGGTCTCTCATTTTCTCGCTCCTTCTTCAGAGACTGCTAACTTCCACAGTATTATGACCCTGTTGGGTTTCAGGGTCACTGGCAGCAAACATCGGACATGAGTGGCCAGTGTGATTACAAGCACTGACTAGGGAAGTTTGGTGAATGCTGCGTGAGAGGAAAATACTCACCAGTCTCCTTGTCAAACCAATCATTTTATCTTCGTCGCTCTCAGAGCAGATCACTTTTTTTTCTTTTTTTTAAGATTTACTTAATTAATTAATTTATTTATTTTATTGGCTACGTTGGGTCTTCTATTGCTGTGCGCTGGCTTTCTCTAGTTGCAGCGAGCGGGGGCTACTCTTCGTTGTGGTGTGAGGGCTTTTCATTGCAGTGGCTTCTCTTGTTGTGGAGCACAGGCTCTAGGCACGCAGGCTTCAGTAGTTGTGGCACACGGGCTTCAGTAGTTGTGACACATGGGCTTAGTTGCTCCGCGGCATGTGGGATCCTCCCGGACCAGGGCTCGAACTCATGTCCCCTGCCTTGGCAGGCGGATTCTTAACCACTGCGCCACCAGGGAAGCCCAAGCAGATCACTTTCACTTCAGGTTCCTTCACATAGTAGACCTTCTCGAATGGAGGCTGACTGTGAAAATCTTAATTTTGCTACGTCATTTGAAAACCTGGAGGTGATTCATGTGCCTTACAGTACTTGCATATTACGTAGCGAATCCTTGAATATGTTTAGGAACCATGCATAGGTGCATGCGTAAGACGCCGTGTGAACGTAGCCTTCAGTTTATCCCACTGAGACTCTTCCTTTCTGACCAGCTGCGTCACCTTGGGGCAGACAGGTGAGAGGTGGTCGCACAGAGTCCTGTTACCGTGGTTCCCCGTGGGTAGGCAGGGGAGAGAACGTGGGCTGGGCCTCGTGCTGCTCTTTAATGCTGGGGATTTCGTGCAGACAGAGGGACGCGCCGGAAGCCAGAGGACGTCTACGTGCGGCGCCAGACGGCGCGGATGAGGCTCTCCAAGTATGCGGCATACAACACGTACCACCACTGCGAGCAGTGCCACCAGTACATGGGCTTCCACCCCCGCTACCAGGTAGGACGGAGCCCCCGCTCCAGCGGCAGTTCCCATTTTACACTTAGTATTTCTTTTCATCTCAGGCCCAGATGGGGAAAGAGGAGGAGGGGGCGGCAGGAGCTGATGGGAGCCAGTCAGACACCTGTGCGGCCAAGTTTTTTTTTACATTCTTCCCCCCGTAAATTATTATGTACTTCGTGCTCATATGTATGTTCACGTATACGAGCACATACGCATCATATCGTACACGATACGTAATGTGTATAATCGTGCATTACTTACCCCATGCTCATATGCATTTACATTAAGTCATTGGTATACATAGTACATATATTTATTAACTGTAAATAGCTCATTAAGTCCAATCAATTCCAGTCAACATGCACATCCTAATGATTTATTTACAGTTCAGCCACCACCATATTATCACTGTCACACGCATGAAATAAAATACCCCTCATCACAGCCCTTATTCTCACTGTGATCCTATCAGTAGGAGGCCTTCCACTGCTGTCAGGATTTACACGCAAATGAATACTCATCCAAAAAACAACAAAAAATAACATTGTTTTACCTACACTGATAGCTGTTACAGCATGAGTTAATTTATACTTCTCTATACGACTGACATACTCATATATACGTGAGTGGATGCCCCAGAAAGGCCCAAAGGTGGCGAGAGCGCTGGCTTGCTCTGTCCGTCCCCTCTACAGAGGGAAACAGCAGACGGTAGCTTTAATTTTCCCGAATCTGCTCGGCCTTGAGCTCAGCTTCCACTGAAGTAGCACCTGTCTTCTTTTAGCACAGATTTTTTTAAACGATGTAATTTTACTGTAGACGAAATTAGAAAATACATATGAGCAGTTTTTCAGAGGATTAAAATAATCAGAAATCCTATTTGCTGCAGAATAATTCTCCTAACATTTTTTCCCTCGGAGATGAAGCTTTTCTTTCAAGGCAGAGAAACCTATAAGTGAAAACATTGTCTTGATTTTGAAATTTAAAGATCTGGAGAGACTCAGAGGGTTCAGTCCCTGGTCACTTCAGGGTCTGCAGTGAAGGAAGGAATGAAGCATGGGGGGAAGGAGGAGGGCGGGTTTGAGCTCTGGCCGGCGGGCCGGGTCTGTGTGCAGGTGCGCGGGTCCGGGGGGCCGCACTGGAAGGGGACGTGAAACCAGGCCTGCGAGGAGCACTGAGGGGCACACGCTGGCCCCCTGCTGGCATTTCCCTGCCTCTACTTGTTCTGTTCTTCCTTCATCGCTCAAGGCTCCCTGAGAGGAAGTCTTAGGAGACTCCTCAGTTACGGCCCTCTGTGTTCCCTCCCCAGGTCAGAATCTGTTTCTCCCTCATCTCTGCTCTCAAAGTAGAACCACAGTAGGACTTCACAGCCGGTGTGTCCTGGCCCGCGTCGGCCCTGCCACCCCCGTGGTTCCTGGGAGGGCACAGTGCAGGCTAGCTGCACGTCTGCAGGAGAGGCTGTCAGATGGAGGGTGAGGGTCAGGGAAGACCCCTCTGTGGACGCCTGAGCTGAGAACTGGAGGGGGCATGAGCATGGCCTGGGCAAAGCTGGGCTTGGAGGTCGCACCAGAGAGCAGTGCGGGCACGGTGACTGGGTGAGGGAGGGCTCCTTGGACAAAGTGACTAGAGGTGAGGCTAGACTGGGGATCGGAGTGAGCCCAAGACCCGTGGGTGTCACTTTCCACGTCCACCAAGTGGGGGTGAGGACATAGGGTTGTTAATTGCTTCGTAGATGGTTAACTTTAATGCCAAGCGGACGGGAGGGGGCCTGGACATAGTGCGTGAGATAGAAGTGCGCAAGTTCGCAGTTATTGTCTTATTAATATGCTGTTACACATGTTACCTACGGTGGGAAAATAACCTTTGTTACAATTTAAAATGTGATCTGGCACGTGAATGCTTTAGTTGGTAACCCAGCGCACCTCTGGGTCGGGTCCAGCGTCGGGAAGGGCTGGGCGGCCGACGTGGCGTTGCTGGGTGAAGCACGGTCAGCACCGGGACGGGAGCGGCCGCTGGCCCAGTGGGTGTGGCCTCAGGTGTGGGCGTCCACACTGTGTCCTGGCGTCAGCCTGGGGCAGAGGCGGCAGCGACCTCTGTGTAGTCATGGCCACGGCGGGCCTGGGTTCTTCCGGGAAGTCAGGCCGGACTCTGATGACAAGCTCTGTCCTTTCCCCCTCGCACCTCAGCTCTATGAGTCCACCCTGCACGCCTTTGCCTTCTCTTACTCCATGCTAGGAGAGGAGATCCAGCTCCACTTCATCATCCCCAAGTCCAAGGAGCACCACTTCGTCTTCAGCCAACCCGGAGGCCAGCTGGAGAGCATGCGGCTGCCCCTCGTCACAGACAAGGTACCGGCTTCGAGTCCTCGGGGGGCAAATCAAAGTGGCTGCAAGGGCCCACCGAGCTGGAGACCCAGAGACTGTGGTTCTTGACGAGTCCGGCACATGGGGTGGGCGTGGCGGGGAGAGACGAACATGGTGACTCAGCTTGGAGGGGACTGGGGAGCACAAGGGCTTTGTGGCCACTCAGAGTCAAATTTGAGTCAAGTTTGGCATCATACTGTCACTTGATGCCTCTGAGCCTCAGTTTCCTTATCTGTAAGCTTTGGGCAATAATAACTCTTGCAAAAGCTTGTGGTGAGAATTGTATGGAATAACCAACGTCAGGCACCAGCACGGTACCTAGAAGATAACAAGGGCCAGTAAATGTTCGTCCCTTCCACTATCTTTTCTTTCATGCTGTCTCTTATGGAACATTTTTTTTTTTTTTTTTTTTTTTTGCGGTACGCGGGCCTCTCACTGTTGCGGCCTCTCCCGTTGCGGAGCACAGGCTCCGGACGCGCAGGCTCAGCGGCCATGGCTCACGGGCCCAGCCGCTCCGCGGCACAAACCCGCGTCCCCTGCATCGGCAGGCGGACTCTCAACCACTGCGCCACCAGGGAAGCCCTCTTATGGAACATGTGAAACAGGCTAAGACGGCAGAATAGTATCATGATTCCCCCGGGGCTGCTTACCCAACCTCAACAGTTATGCACTCAAGGCCACTCTTGCTTCATCAAGCCATCTCTCTTCATCTGCCTTCCTGTGTTACTTGGAAGCGAATCTCAGACATTGCATCATTTCATTTGTAAATATTTCAACGTATATCCTCTAAAGGAGAAATTTTCTCTCTTCCGAGGAGATTGTTCCCAATGATCCATCGTCTCTCTGGCCGCCATTTTTAGGGGCGCTTGGTTTGACAGTTCCAGCCTGACAACCTCAGAGTCAACCGGCTGCCCCTTCCCCAGCCCCAGCCCCAGCCCTAGCCCCACGGACCTTGTGTACAGCTCTGCTGTTCCTTCTCCAGAGGGCCAGGCATGCCCAGAGCTGAACCCAGCCTTGCAGACCCAGCAGGCTATTATCAAGAATGGAAACATTTGTAAAGGCAGTGAGGCCTTTACTATAAGGTGCTTGAGACTTTATCAGTTACTGCACTAGCTTTTCCAGGCGGTTCCCATCAGAACTGGTTATGAGGGACTTCCCTGGTGGCACAGTGGTTAAGAATCCTGCCAATGCAGGGGACATGGGTTTGAGCCCTGGTCCGGGAAGATCCCACATGCCGCGGAGCAACTAAGCCCGTGCACCACAACTACTGAGCCTGCGCTCTAGAGCCCACGAGCCACAACTACTGAAGCCCGTGCACCTAGAGCCCGTGCTCCGCAACAAGAGAAGCCACCGCAATGAGAAGCCCGCGCACCGCAACGGAGAGCAGCCCCCGCTCACTGCAACTAGAGAAAGCCCCTGCGCAGCAACAAAGACCCAACGCAGCCAAACATAAATAAATAACTTTATTAAAAAGAAAGAACTGGTTATGAGCACCAGCTGTATGCACAGCTTTGTAGCAAGTACTTTGAGGAATCGAGAAGGAACAGAAGACGTAGCTTGGCCAGCGGAACTATTGTTGAGAAAAGAGTGAAAGAAAACACAGTTATTTATATAAAAGATTCATAGCCTGCGTGTATGAGTATGGCTATGATAGAGGGATTTAAGTCATAGAGGAATAACGTGTACTCAGAGCACGATATTAGGTGCTAATAGGAGAGGTTAATGAATTTGGGTAATCGATATACGCCTGTTAGTTTTGCTCACCTAACAAACCATTTCCGAACAAGCATGTACTTAGCTTCCGATTCTGTGGGCCAGCAGTTTGGACTCAGTTCTGCTGGGTGGTTATCCTGGGGTGGCTTGCTCTCATTTATGTCCGAGGTTAGTTACCAGGTTGGCGGGGGGCCGGCTGGGCTAGGGACGCCCATGTCTGTTCCCTGCGGCCTCTCCTTCTCCAGCAGGCTAGCCCGGGCTTCTTCCTGGGAGGGTTCCGAGAGAAGGCAGAATGTGTCAGGCCTCTGGAGGCCAGGCTTGGAACTGGCGCGCTGTCATTTTAACTGCATTTTATCCATAAAAGCAAGTCCCAAGGCTGAGCCAGATGCAGGGAGTGTGGAAATAGATGTCATCTCTTGTTGGAAGAGGCTGCAAGGTCACATTTTAAAGGGAGGGGAATCGTTGTGGCTGTGCTGACAAACACTTGCTTCTTCATGCCCGTACTCTCCAGAGTCATGAATACATTAAGAGTCCAACGTTCACTCCCACGACGGGCCGTCACGAGCACGGGCTCTTCAACCTGTACCACGCGATGGATGGTGCCAGCCATTTGCATGTGCTGGTTGTCAAGGAGTATGAAATGGCGATTTATAAGAAATACTGGCCCAACCACATCATGCTGGTGCTCCCGAGTATCTTCAACAGCGCCGGAGTCGGTAGGCCTTTGTAAACGTGCCCTACTCTGTAATATTTCTGTGCATGGAGACTTGGGAGAATGTTCTAGATGTCGACGCACAGCGTGAGAGTTGTGAGTTAAGTTTTATTTGGGGCAAAGTGAGGACTAGAGCTTGGGAGATGGCCTCTCAGATAGCTCCGAGGAACTGCTCCAGTGAGATAAGGGGGGAGGTCAGTGTATATGGGACTTTGGTGGAGGGAGATGCGTGCAGTCAAGCACACATGTTGGCAGAGGGATGCTACTGGTCACTGGGAGCAGATATCTCTGTGAATGATTTTAGTGCTTTTCTAGATAGGAGACGATGCAAGAAATTGGGCTCATAAAATCGCCTCCTGAAAAATCTCTAACTCTCTGAAGGCCTGTTCTGCCAGTTTTGCCCAGAGCACAGACTGCCTCCTTCCTGATCGCCACCCTGACCTCCTTTCAGGGTGTGCTGAAGGTCAGCGACCGCCGTGGCTACTGACCGCATCCTTGTACAGGCAGATGGCGAGAGACAGTTTATGTCCGCGTAGAGAGGAAAGACCTTTCTCATTAAGTTTTTTGGCTTTTAAAGCTATTTTGATTTGACTCTTCTTTTTTCTTCGATGTTTGGTTATTGATTTATTCATGTTCTCAGCTGTTAGAAAAGCAAAGATAAATCGACGTGTGTGCAAATTGGAGAGGAGTGTTTTCTGCCCTAGAATTCTACCAAGTCAACAGCCTATGGTGGGTGGGTGAGGGCTGCAGATCAGGACCCCCAGGAGCTGGCGGGGCTGGGGCCTCGATGGGCTTTCATCAAGTTCTCTTCTCACTGGGGCTTTGTCCTGGGTGGTCGTCGGCATAGGACTGGCCTGAGTCGGGGGTCGTTTGCCCATTTCAGGTGCCGCCCATTTCCTGATCAAGGAGCTGTCTTACCACAACCTGGAGCTGGAGCGGAACCGGCAGGAGGAACTGGGGATCAAGCCGCAGGACATCTGGCCCTTCATCGTGATTTCTGATGACTCCTGCGTGATGTGGAACGTGCTGGATGTCGACTGTGGTGGGGAGAGAAGCAGGTGAGAACCCACACACTCACCCCACCAGTAAGACAAGTGCACGTGCTCTCTTCTCAGTGGGGGATTCTCGTCCACCCTTCGAGGACCCCAGAGTGCGCCTCACGCTAGAAGGTGTGGTGTGCAGTGGACAGAGTCCGGCGTGTGGTGGGCTCACGTTCCAGGCTTTACTTTGAGTTCTTAATTTAAAAAATGTTACTGAGGTGTAATACATACAGGAAATAATGCAATATATATTCAACATTAAATATATACGAAAAGGAAAGTATAATACGTATCCAGGTATTTTCACAAACAGAACACACACGCTTGACAAACTCCCTGATGAAGAAACAGACCATCACTGGCACCCCAGAACCTTCCAGTCCCTCCTCCCTCCCCCCAGCCTCCTCCTAACGTGAAGCTGTATTCTTATTTGCTGTGTGACATTAGGGAAATGACTTTTTTTTGGGTTCTAGATTCCTCATTTTTCAAAGGGCACTTAAACTTGTGCTAGAAGTTTGTTACAAGGATTAATTAAGTGCCCGGTCACGGGCAATGGAGCCGCGCAATGTAGGAAAGGCTCAGTAGATACGGCTGCAGCTGAGCATCGTGGGTAAAATATTTCTGTGTGGTTTCACCATGAGTGTTTCAACTTAGCCTTTATTTCGGGCTTGATTTTTTTTTTTTTTTTTTTTTTTTTTTTTGAGAAACAACTTGATTTTTTGGCTTGTTTTTGTGAGAGGCAACTTTTGAGGTTGGTTCACCTCTTCTGTGTTAGTGAGTCCTAATGTAACCATCACCAGTAACACCACTACCCTTCTGGAAAAAGCTGTTTTCTGTCTGATAGAGCTGCACGTGCATGAGGACAGCAGTCACCGTGCTTTCCGTGTTCTCACTGTCATGCTTCCCAGGGCAAGAGCTCGGCCAGGGCAGCAATGAGGAAGAGAACCAAGCTTTTCCCTCTGCCTTTCTGAATTTCATTCTGCAGCAGACGTTCGAGTCCTGGCATGTCAGAGCTGGCTGGGGCCTTAGAGAGTTTAGTTGAAGCCCCTCAGTTGGGGAAAAGGAAGCTGAGATGCAGAGAAGTTGAGCCGTGTCCCTGGGTCTCGCAGACAGAGCTCTCGTCACCCCAGCTCCTCGCCCTGGGGTTACTCCCTTCAGCAGCCCTCCCTGGCCGTCGGGTGTTACTCCCTTCAGCAGCCCTCCCTGGCCGTCGGGTGGCCCCCACTGTCTTCACAGACTTCAGTCACCGGCAGGGTGGGGTGGGAGGTGTTTACACGCTGCCTCCTTCCCTCCCCCCACCTCGCTTGGAATTGACACTGGAAACGCAAGGTGGCTCGGCAAATGCAGAGACTGTGGGCTCCGGACGCAGACAACAGCGTTCAATCCAAGCTCTGTCACGTGACACTGGGCAAGTTATCCAGAGCCTTTTTTTCCTCATCTGTAAAATGGGGATGCTATGCCTATGTCATAGGATTGCTGCGAGGATCAATGACAGTGAATTTGAAGTGCTGAGCACGGTGCCTGGCGGTTGTGATGGGTTCCTTCTGCACCACCCCGCCCGGCATGTTCAGGGGAGAGCAGCATCCCGGCCAGCCTGGTCCAGAGGCCCTTGCTGTTGTCTGCATGCCAACCGAGGGATGTCCATCTCCTTCCTTCGAACAGGGAATTTTCCTGGTCGGAAAGGAATGTTTCCTTGAAGCACATCATGCAGCACATCGAGGCTTCCCCCAACATCACTCACTACGCCCTGATCGGCATGCGCAAGTGGTCCAGCAAGACCGGGAGCCGCGAGGTGCGCGAGCCCTTCTCCCGCTGCCACGTGCACGACTTCATCATCCTGAACGTGGACTTGACCCAGAACGTGCAGTACAACCAGAATCGGTGAGCTCCTGCGCCGCCTTGGCTGTCAGCTCCGCCCGCGGTCCCAGGGCCCTCCGTGAGGGGCAGCCTTACTCCTGGCAGGGGCTGCTCTGTCCTTGCCCTTCAGGGCCAACGAAACCAGAGCCTTTTCACCCATAGCGTTGGCCTGGTCCCTTGCTTTCGGCCCTCATGGGTTTTTCTGGTATTTTTGTTGTATAATTTTAGGGCAGATTTGCCTAAGACCATTCAGCTTCCTTCCTCAATTCACGTGGTACCTTATTTAATGACTTAAATGCTGCTGGTTGTTGTTTCTCTTGCTTTTTTGCTCCTTCTCTGAACACATCACTTTTTAGGAGCGTTAGCACTGAAGGAAACTGTAATTTCCCTGTGTCACTCTCTGCAGACCTATGCAGAAACGCTCACGTCACGAGAAGAATCTAATCACTAACGTTTATTGAGCCCTCGACGTGCCAGGCCGTGGGCACACCCCCAAGAGGGCCCAGGCAGGAGTGTCAATTCTGGAGCCAGACCGACCTGCCAGGAATTTGGGTTCTGCCACTGTCAGCTTTGCAATTTAGGCAGATGACCTGCCATCTCTGAGTCTTGTTTTTTTTTTTTTTTTTTTTTTTTGCGGTACACGGACCTCTCACTGTTGTGGCCTCTCCCGTTGCAGAGCAACGGACGCGCAGGCTCAGCGGCCATGGCTTATGGACCCAGCCACTCCGTGGCATGCGGGATCCTCCCGGACCAGGGCCCGAACCCGTGTCCCCTGCATCAGCAGGCGGACTCCCAACCACTGCACCACCAGGGAAGCCCTGAGTCTTGTTCTATTCAGCTGTAAAAAGTGGCTAATCTTTTTACTTTGGGAGGTCGGTTGTTTTCTTTTCAGCAAATAGATGAAGTGGTGTTTGTCGAGTCCCCCTCACGGTGCCGGGCGTGTCGTGCCTGGTCCTCAGGTGGCAGTGCTTCTGTAGTGTAAGCCTGGGGTGCACCCTGCTTTCCTGGTGCAGGCGCATCACAGCTCTTCCTGTTTTCCTTCTCGGTTTGCCTTCTGTGCCTCCCAGAGGAAGGTCTTTGGCGCAGGAACGAGCCTGCTCTGCCTTCCCAGCCCCCAGTACAGGGGTGCACACTCCACGTGTCTGGTAGGGGCGTGACTGGGGGTGTGTGAGCTGCCTCCAGTCCAACCCGCCCCCTCCTCTGGCTCTGGGCAGGTTCATGTGTGACGATGTGGACTTCAACCTGCGGGTGCACAGCGCCGGCCTCCTGCTCTGCCGGTTCAACCGCTTCAGTGTGATGAAGAAGCAGATTGCGGTGGGCGGGCACAGGTCCTTCCATATCACGTCCAAGGTGGGTGTGGCTGTGTGCCTAGAGGGGGCTGCTGTCCGTGGTGGGAAAGCTGGCAGGGAGGCCACCCGGGCGCCTTTGAGTCAGTGGGGTGGGCTTGACTGCTGGGAAGTATTAGTAAAGGTTTCCGGTTGGGAGCGCTGGGAAGGGAAATACTCCATCAGGTTTCCCTTCTGATCTCCGACTCTAACTGGTTTCCTGTGCGTCCCCCGCAGCACACACGCACCACCAGCCCTCCTGTGCGCCCTTGCCTGCCCGCACTCTCTCTCCCCATTGGTTTCCTGAGCTCATCTCTGTCACTGTCTTTGCCGTTCACTTGTCCGGCTTTTCCGCTGGACAGAGCCCCTTTGGGGAGGGGGCAGGTGCGGTGCCGTGCTCTTCTCGGAGCCCCTAGGACAGTGCCTGCCAAACACTGTCTGAGTGGCTCTGACGGGCTAGCCTGATGGCTGAGCCGGCCACCAGGTGGGCAGAGATGTGATCTACTTGTGTCGGTCCTGGCCGGGCAGACCTGGGCATTTCAGATGCGAAGTCACGGTGAGCCTTCGGAGATCTGTGTCTTCCAGGAACCCATGCGGAGCCGGCACACCCCTGCCTTGAAGGTCCCTCCGATCCATGGGGCAGAGTGTCAGAGATGAGCTGGAGAAGTAGGCAGGACCTTATCTGCTGTGGGAAGGTTCTAGACTTTTCTGTAGGAGTAACGAGAACCCATTGAAGGGTGTCCAGCAGAGGGTTTGATTAGTATGATTTACATCCACAGTCTCTCTGGCTATAGCATGGGAAGTCTGTTGGTGACGGGACACGAGATGGTGGGCCCAGATGGCTGGGCCATGGAGAGCAGGGGCCACGTGGCTGGACAGGAGGCAGATAGGGTCTGGGGGTCAAGGGGAGATTGGCCGTTCCCAGAGGTTTGCATCCCTGGATTTGGGGGAACGTTCCCAAGGTCCGTGGATTCCCTTATTTTTTTCTAGACCAGGCAGCCAATTTTCGGCGTGGAATGGTCAGTGTCTACGATTCTGATCGATCACGTGATCAGTTTTCACACGTCCCACTTCGGTTAAACCTAATTTTTCTTAATGGAGAACTTCACAGTGGAAGTTATGTGTTCTCACATCGCTGCTCCATGACACAGCCTTCCACGACGGCGCCACCCACCCTGGGTCCCTGCTCAGGGTGGCTGGGAGTGGCTGACACCCGCCCTTCCCCGCGCAGGTGTCTGACAGCCCCATGGCCATCGTGCCGGCCCAGTACATCTGCGCCCCCGACAGCAAGCACACGTTCCTCGCAGCCCCTGCGCAGCTCCTGCTGGAGAAGTTCCTGCAGCACCACAGCCACCGCTTCTTCCCACTGTCCCTGAAGAACCACGGCCACCCCGTGCTGTCCGTCGACTGCTACCTTAACCTGGGGTCTCAGGTAACTGTCAGAGGGGGCGCTGTCGAGTCCATAAATCCGGGAAATTCCTAAACACGTGTGCCAGAACCCAGCACTTGGAATGAGAACCACTCCACTACTTCCGCTCCGGTATGACCCCACTTTACAGCTGATAAGATAAAGGCTGAGAGGACTGAAGTGGTTTGGCCCCGATATAAGAAGTTACGAATAGAAACCCACTTCTGATGCTAAACATTTCTGATTCTCAAATGAATTAATGAATTGATAAATCTGGATAAGTCTTGGAGTTGAGTTTTAGGATATAGATTTGGAAATAACATTAAATACTGTGTCTGTTCCTCCAGGTCTGAGCTTGACCTGGCGGTTAGCATTTGCTAGATGCCAAGCGCTAACACAGTGTCGTGGGGTATTTCACGGAGAATGACGTTTTCTCTTGGATTCCTTTCTTTCCAGATCTCTGTGTGTTACGTGAGCTCCAGGCCCCACTCTCTGAACATCACCTGCTCCGACTTCCTGTTTAGTGGACTCCTGCTCTACCTCTGTGACTCTTTTGTGGGAGCTGCCTTCCTGAAAAAGTTTCATTTTCTGAAAGGTAACTTCCCGTACTCTTACCACAGACCTTGCCTTGAGTGGCTGTCACCACCTGGCGCCTCTGCGGAGGTGACCTCTGGTCCTAGTCCTTGGCAACAGGTAGACTGAGGCTCAGGGCGCATGACGTCCCCGACCATCCAGGGAAGCGCAAAGAAGGCTGGGATGGGATCCCAGGGCAGCTCTTTCCCCTCTACCTGTTTGCGTAGAGACAAGACACAGCCCCTTTCTTTTCGGTGATTAGCAGATAGTTTCAACTTTTCTGTTGCTTTCCAATCCAGGCTCCTAGCCTAAGCTCGCAGATCCCCTCAGACGTTTTTCCTTCTTGGTGGGTGAGTTCTTCTTCCTTGTCTTGGGGTGCCACGTGCGTCTTTACTTCTCTTCTAATCTTTCTCCCTCTGTAGGTGTTTTCGTGCGAGTGGTTGAGAGTGAGAGACATTCATTCTGTATGACTTAAACACATTCTTCCCAATCCAGCTGGGACCCCTAATCGAGCTTCACTTTTCCTTGGCTGGCCTTGACTCTGACCTTCCTCTCTACCAGGTGTTTAGTGAGCACCAGCATTGCATAAGCTTTGGGGAACTAGTCAGAGGTTTCCACAACCTTCTCTGCTCTTGGGAAACATTTCGTCTAATAGGAGGACAGGATGTGTAGGGAGGGAGGGAGGTAGCTAGAACGAACACCCGTGATTGCCGATCAACGCTAGGCGTCGAGAGGCGGGAGAATCCTCGTTGCCCAGCAGAGGAAGAGTCAGGAGGTGCGCGGGGCCTGGGCGGGTGGCCGGCTGGGATGGCTGGACAGGGAGGGTTGGGCTGGAAGGACCGGGGGAGGGCGCTGCCCAGCAGGGTCTGGAGCCGAGGATGTTGGTTTGTGGTCCTGTGAGTCTGTCTCCTTCTCCCCCTCTGCTTGCTTCTTTGCCAGTGTTTCTTGGTTCCGTGTTGTCTCATCTGCCAGACCTGCCCAATCACAATCTCACCGTCTTGCTAAGATTAAGACGCATCCCCAAGGCACCGAGAGCTCGCGCGGACATCCGGTCCTTCCCTTCCAGGCAGCGGCGTACTTTGTTCTGCGAATAGCAGCCAGGCGGTACCTTTCCTTTGGAGAAACTCCCCTCTTTTCTTCACATGCCTCTGCTGTCGTCCACACAGGTGCCACCTTGTGTGTGATCTGTCAGGACCGCAACTCACTCCGCCAGACGGTCGTCCGCCTGGAGCTGGAAGATGAGTGGCAGTTTCGGCTGAGAGATGAATTCCAGACCGCCAACGCCAAGGAGGACCGACCCCTCTTCTTTCTGACCGGACGACACATCTGAGGGAGACACACCTGAGGGTGGGGCCTTCAGAACCTCAGGCTGCTGAGGCTAAAGGAAGAATAGGAACCACGGAGTGTCTGGACTGGGGCAGGACCCAGAGGTGTCTGTTGGCCACGCCCTCACGGTAGGTGCCAGGGAACCGAGGCCCAGAGGTGGACCGAGACTTACTGAGACCCACGGGGATGAGTGAACGGTGAGCAGGAACTCAAACCAAAGGCCCCTAAGTTCCGGGGCAGACCCCATCGCCCTGGCCTGTGTTGAAGTCCATCGTATGAAGAACAAAATTTTGCCTGCTGTCACATCGTCCATATGCTTCCACGGACAGACTTGACTTTTCTCTTAGCTCTGAAGGATCCCCCTTGGCTTATTGTACAGGCGCCAGCGTTTCAGATGATGGATATGATGTTGGCTATGTCGGTTTCTCTATAACCTACTACAGAGCAATATTCCAAAAGAACCTTTTAACTGTAAAGGCTGGAGACAAGAAAAAATGAAGTAGGTTCACTTAATAAGAATTATGTAAGTTTACTCTTTTAGAAGCTAGCCCAAAGGCATCAACTTTAATAAAGTAAAACAAATAGTTTCACTTCAGAGCAAATACGATTCTATTAAAATAGTATAGGGTAAATACCCTACCTCTTAGAAAGGGCAAAAGTGAAAAGAAACTTTTTTAAAAACTACAGGGGTTTCAGGAAGGAAGTTAGGGTTACAGAGATTGACCTTGAGAAATAGAATTTGCCTTACAAAGGAAAGAGGACCAAATGGCTTACTTGAAACAATGAGAACAACTAAAGCGATGTGGAAAACAGTTGATAAGAACTAGACTTGTGACTCTAATTTATTGAAGCTCAGTTTTTAGTTCCTTGAATCGCTTGTCTTCTCTTACGAATGTTTGGTCCCTGACAGGAGAGGAAGGGGGACAGACAAGGCAGCAGCGATGTTCTGTGATGCGCCCACACTCTGGCTTGTGCTGGGATGTTTTTTAAACCAGCGTGTTAGAGGGCCCCCTAGAGGCTGGGCCTTGGGCCAGGTGCTTTCACAGTTACGATCTTGCTTAACCCTTCCAGCAGACCATGTGCGTGGAATTATTCTTCCCATTTCAAAGATGAGACAGTTGAGATGTAGAGAGCGCATGTCACCAAGATCACACAGCCGGAGAGAAGCAGAGTAGACTCTGGGGTCTGTCTCCCCACCACGCTGCTTGTGGAGTGGCCTGTAACCAAAGGAAGAGTTTAAAGGTCGTCAGAAATGAATCAGCAGAATGCACTCTCATCCATCCATCTTAGACGTTTAAAGCACTCTAATGGATAGCAATCCGAGAAGAAATTCTTTTCAAAGATGATGCCAAAGAGTTAATGTCAATCTTTTCTTCCTTAAGAAAAAAAGTCCATGAGTATAAAAGATTTAGATCAGTGTTTCTAAAATGATCACTTTGTATATGTCATTATTCCTATCTTGGAATAAAAACTTACCTTCTTTAGTTCTACTTGTCTTTTGTAAATGGTGGCTTCTGGTGGCTTCTGGGCTGCTTTCCTCATTTGATTGGTTAATTTAAACTTGGGAAAAAAACCCAAACGAGTATTCGTATTTGCTCCAGCCTTATTACAAATAGAATTTGTGATGCGTGTATTGTTGCTTTGCTGGGAACGAGTTGCATTGTTTTGGGAGGAAGTAGTGTGGCCAGTGGTCCTGGGGGGCTGATACCTGCTTAAAATCTCAATGAATGACAGAAGGACAGTTTTGGAAAGGCAAGAAGAACAAATCCATAAAAATAAGGGTATATTAAGGTGTGGAGGAATCCCTGAAAGAGAAAAGACAGGCAGAAATGGAAGAAACAATGGCCCAAAGCGTGCAAAGCGTGCAAAGCCACACAGGAGGATGGTTTCCTCCTGTGCCCTGAGCTTCCGAGTGACTAAAGAAGCAGGCGGGGGCCTGGGCGTTTGGCAGGGTCGTTCCCAGGGGAAGCCGCTCGGAGCAGCCATGCTCTTTGGCGCCTCGCAGCCCTCCCTGCCGCGCTCTGCACCCCGCAACCAACCTGGGCTGAGCAGCTGATTGCGTTGAGGCTCAGGCCCGGAATGTGGAGCCCCAATCAGGGGGGTGGGTCCCCAGGCCTTTGTGAAGACAAGCTGTCGGCACCCTGTCGCCACCGCAATGTCCTGTGCCCACAGTCACTTGCGGCAGTAGATAGCAAACAGGAGCTCCCTAGTACGGAAATAAACGCACAGCTAAAACTCATAACAAAATACAGGAAATGTTATAGAGGGAGAGGTGATAAGCTCCCTGAAGAGTCAATACAGCAGACGGAATCCCATCAACAAAGTATAGTTAAATTCAGGGAAAAAGAATATACTGCATCCAGAACAAAAAAAGATCAGGTACAGATCTCGGAAATTCAAACCTCTATAGGCGGATGAGACTCAAGACTGAAAGAGACATGGGCTTCCCTGGTGGCGCAGGGGTTGAGAGTCCGCCTGCCGATGCAGGGGACACGGGTTCGTGCCCCGGTCCGGGAGGATCCTGCATGCCGCGGAGTGGCTGGGCCCGTGAGCCATGGCCGCTGGGCCTGTGCGTCCGGAGCCTGTGCTCCGCAATGGGAGAGACCACGGCAGTGAGAGGCCCGCATACAGCAAAAAAAAAAAAAAAAAAAAAGGAGTGAGAGAGACAGCTGGAAGGTGCAGTTGAGAAAGTCTCTAAGAAGGCAGTACAAAGGGATGTTCCTGATCTCTGCTGACCCTTAACTTCTCCCTTTGCTTACTGTGTGTCAGCTGCCTGGCCCTCCTGGACCACCTTGGCCACTGCCAGGCCAGCACCCGCCTCTGCCCGGAGTGCTTCTCCCTCCCCTCACATCCGCTTGGGTCCCTCCCTCGTTTGCACTGAGTCCTTACTACTCAAAGGCCACCTCCTCAATGAGGTCATCCCTGATTGAGAGTACCTACTAACAGAACAGTTTGTTTAGCTGTCTTTTGTTTTTTGGGTCTTTCCCCACAAGAGCAGGAATTTTATGAGACAGTTCCACTGCTCTGTTCCCAGAGCCTTGATTGTGCCCAGCGAATTGTAGGGACCGCGAGATGCCCATTGAATGAACGAATGAATCTCTTCTATCTTAGCTGGTCCCAACATGGGAGCTGGGGGTGGGAGTGGTCCGTGATGGGGGAAATGATAAAGTGAGTGAAATTGAGCAAAAATTCTTGGTTTAATGGGGCAGAATGATTAACATGTTAATGGAAAAGGAATATTTAAATATACGTGTTAAAAACTTTTAGAGAAGCTGCTAGAAGGAAAAACCAGGGTGTCCAATATCTAAAACATTAAAGGGAAAGGTAGCACTGACAAAATCAGTGTATGAGGTAAGAGCAGGCTGGGGAGGGGATAAACAGCAAGAAAGCTTGGTAAATAGAATACACATCCAAACCTATCAATAAGCAAAATAACTATAAATGAATTAAAGTCACCTAACAACAGATTGAGGCTCTCAGATTGGGTCAAGACGAGATATTTTAAGTTAAAATTTAGAGTTCTACCCAGAGGGATGAGACTGTCCCGACACGTTGTAGACATGCCAACATCGCTATGAAATATAAAGAATTGTGAGAAATACGAGAAGATGGGTAAATGGTGTAATCATAAATGGAGTCTAGCATGTCTCCTGCAGAAGCAGACAAAGGAGACCCACAGAAATGAGAGTTGGTTGACACAGTAATATGTTTGGTCTAAAGTAATTAACCTTCAAAGAGGAGAGAATTCGTGTGTAATAAGAATTCCAGAAGATGTACTGGAACTAGATAGCGGTGAGGCTCGCATAACATGGTGAATGTGCTAAACGTCACTAATGGCCAATTTTATGTGTATTTTGCCGCCATAAAATAAAAACTCTCCCAGAACATTGGGAAATACGGAATCCTGTACTCCTGAAACGCCAGATATAACAGTCACCCCCAAACCAGATAAGAATAATAAGTACACACCAAAAAACTGATTCTTTTTTTCCTGAAAACTTTCAGCAATTTACGACTCTTGCAATAAAGGAGGAGAAATCATGCTACAAGAGCAACATTTATATGGATGTCAGAGTTCTTGACACCGGATGTGGCGGTGCAGAGGGCACGGAATCTGACATCGGGAGACTTGGGTTCATGCCTTGGCTCCTTTGCCAAGTCACCCAGCTCCCTGGAGACTGTGTTAGCTATGAAATCAGCAACAGTGAGTAGCAAACTTTCTTGAGCATCTACTATGGTTAGTCATTTTACTAGATGGCTAATTGTCCATTATTTCATTTAGTCATCACAGTCACACTTGAAGTAGGTATCATTGGTATCATTTTCCGGAGTAAGAAACTAGGGCTCAGAGAGGCTGAGTGACGTGTCTGAGGTCACACACCTCTCAAGTGCCAGAACAAATCTGGATTCATGCCTGCAGGTGTGAGGATAGTTTCACTAACATCACAGCTGCGTGCTATCTTGAGTTATTTACTTCCCCCAAATGCTGTATATTGGAAGGCACTATGGCTCCTAAGACTCTGTGTGCAATAGAAATACTGATCCAGACTTTTCTCACTGGGTTGCCTGTTGCACGTGGTGCTGGATTCAGGCATGTTCCAAATGCACCACATTATGTGCCGTCTAGAGTCTAGGCAATCCCAGCATTAAGGTTTAGAAACCACTTTCAATTAAGAAGTTTGCATGAAACCTCCCACGTCTGGCTTCAGCTTCTGCAGACAGCTCTTGAAGGGAAAACCATGCACCAAGGGCAAGTCCAGTGTCCACGGCTGCTGATTCTTTTTCAGTCTACTTGCTTAGGCAGACTTCCTGCTCAGAAGGAATTAGCATTTTAATTAGCAAAACAGTTGGGAAGGCCAGTGCAGAGTTTTCAAGCCCTTCAGGTCTAGAGAAGAAACAGAAATTCTAAGACTGCATTTGTCATTCACTGAATAGACTGTCCCAGTTTCCTTTTGCCTTTCTTCTAAAACTCGGGCGAGCACCAATTTTTCTCTCTTAGGATCTTTTGCTCTATGAAAGGGTGTTTCCTAGGGGTGGCAATCCGCCCTACCAAGAAGGGTGGGCTTTGGGTGGTGGTGTGAGTTGAATTGTGTCCCCCAATGAGATATATTGAAGTTGTAACCCCCAGTCGTTGAGAATGTGAGTTTAATTGGAAATAGGATTGTTGTGATGTAATTAGTTGAGATGAGGTCATATTGGAGTAAAGTGGGGCCCTAATCCAGTGTGACTGGTGTCTTTATAAGAAGACAAAGAGAAACAGAGGGAGAACGCCATGGGCTGTGGAGACAGAGACTGGAGTGATCAATCTACAAACTAAAGAATTCCAGGGATTGCTGGGAACCAACAGAAGCTGGGAGACAAGGAAGGATTCTTCACTAGAGCCTTAGGAGGGCATAGCCGGCTGACACCTTGATTTTGAGCTTGTAGCTTCCAGAACTGTGAGAGGATAAATTTCTGTTGTTTTAAGCCCACTACCTTGTGGCACTTTGTTACATGCAAGCCCTAGGGAATCAACACAGGTGGGCGATGCATACTTCATCTGTCAAAGTTTGGCAAAGGCTTCCTAGGATCCTGGTATGAGGTAGTTGTGGCTATAAGACTAAGACTTAGGAAAGGAACACTTTTGGGGTCTCTTGATCTTGGCCAAGCAGGCAAACAAGTAAACCAAACAACCACACAAATCGATATAGCTTATTTTTTTAAAACACAGAATTTAGGACTTCCCTGGTTGGGGGCGCAGTGGTTAAGAACCCGCCTGCCAAGGCAGGGGACACAGGTTCAATCCCTCGTCCGGGGAGATCCCACATGCTGCGGAGCAACTAAGCCCATGCGCCACAACTACTGAGCCTGCGTGCTGCAACTACTGAAGCCCACGTGCCTAGAGCCCACGCTCCACAACAAGAGAAGCCCGCGCACCGCAACGAAGAGTAGCCTCCCTCACCACAACTAGAGAAAGCCCGCGTGCGGCAACGAAGACCCAACGCAGCCAAAAATAAATAAGTAAAATAAATAAATTAAAAAAAATACAGAATTGTAAAGATCGGCTGCATTCAGGAGCCAGGAGCTTCCCTTTATGTTAATAACGGCTGCTATCCATTGAGCTCTTTGAGTGCTACATACACACTTTTCCAAGCAGTTTTTCATATGTATGATGTCATTTAATACTTAACATCCAGAGGGTAGTGGTTATCATATCTGTTTCACAGATGTGGACAGGAGGCCCGAGCAGGTGAAGGAATTTGCTGATAAGTGGCAGAGGCAGGATCCATCTTCAGGCCTGTCTGAGCCTGGACTGCAGGGGCTGGAGTCAATGCCCAGTGCTTCTACCTGGGGCCCCAGCAAGGGGAATTTGATTTCTATTTGAAATTTGTTATTTAGATATTATACAAACAACATTATGCCAACCAATTAGGAAAAAAAAAAAAAAAAGGTTTCACAGTCCTTTTTCTACCAGACATTTACTAAACTCAGATCCTGGGATGAAGGTGGCAGAAATCACCCTTATTCTTAGGTCACTCATGCCTCCATGGAAAACTCACCATCTTCTAAGTGCCTCATTCTAGACCTTTTCTCTGAACCGGAATGACTTGTGCATACTATAATTTGGCATTCTGTTTCCCTGTTTAGTTAATAGCAAGACCACAGTATGTTTATACTGCTAAGTAAGTCTTATTATTTGTTTATGGTGGCCTAACACATAGGATTTGTTTGAATAAATGATCATGAATCGTTCGATTCCTTAAGGCGGAGGCTTTCGTTTCTTATCATCTTTTGTCATCAGACTCTTGGGAAGCGGTGTGATGCAAGTAATGGGACAAGACTTGTCTTCACCTCTCTTTGCTTCCATTTCCCCACATGTAAAATGACAGAAGTAATAACAGTGTTTCCAGGCAGGATGTAAGGGGCAGGCATCATGAGTGATTAACCTGCTTGGTCCAGAGCCCGCTGGTAAATGCCCCATGAAGAGCCTGGCAACACACCTGTGTGCCCACAGAGAGGCTTTTCTTCCTTGGCAAACTGCCTTAAAGGAAAGTTCCAGCGGGTGAAACATAGGCTCTAAGTTTTTGAACATTTCTCTAGCTTCCAAATTTCTTGTCTATTTCCTTTCTAGGAGGGCACTCTGATTTTCCCTCCCTCCACTGTCTGAGCACATCGGTCACACCTGGCTTCTGGTGGCAATAGGGGCTCTTGTCACTGACGTTTTGAAATGAGTGTATTCGCCGCAAAATGCTGCATCACTATTGTTTCGATCGTTGCTTCTTTAGGAACTTTTGAGGCTGAACGTATTTCCTCTGGTGTGTTTCTTGGCCTTTGAGGTCCTGGTGTTTTCCTTAATGATTTGCGTGACATCTTTGGATAACATGTAAAGTAACTCCTTACGTATCGTTCATGTTTTCTTAAATTGCCTTCTCAATATGTTTTTGTTTAAATTTTGGTCCTGCTGTTCTTTGCTATTCACAGGGCCTCCTGTAAGGGTTTACCCAGTTACCAGGTTTTACCCGGTTTGAGGTCTAGAGTGATGACAATGACAATAGTGACGACTAGTATTTATTGGGCATTTACTGTATGCCAGGCACTGTGATAGGAACTTTTCATTCTTTCTCATTACAAATTGATTATTAGGTACTATATATGCATAATCTCTTATCTGAAACCCTTGGGATCAGGTGTATCGATATTTTGCAATTCAGAGTATTTGACTTTTTGAAAAGTAGCGTGGTTCATATGCCACTTACCACAGCAACCCTAACAGGGTGTTATGGACAACAGGGTGTTGGCATCCCTCAAAATTCATACGTTGAAGGCATAACCCCCACTGTGGCTGTATCTGGACATGGGGCTCTAAGAAAGTAATTCAGGTTAATTACTGATGAAGTAAGGTCATCATAATGAGGTCATAAAGATGGGGCCCTGATCCAGCAGGATTAATGTCCTTGTAAGAAGAGACGCCCGAGGGCTCTCTCTCTCCCCCGACACATGCACAAAGGTCATGTGGACACACAGCGAGATGGCCGCTGCCCACTAGCCAGGAGAAGCCTCAGAATGAAATATAAACTCGTCGGCACCTTGATCTTTGCAGCCTCCAAAGCTGGAGAAAATAAACGTCTGTTGCTTAAGCCGCCCAGTCTGTGTTGTTTGGTGATGGCAGCCCGAGCTGACACGCAGGAACTTGGAGCATTCACGTTTCTGCAGCAAAATGTACCTATACTTCTATGAAGAAGGATGACTAAGGGCTGTACGTGGCTTCAAATCCAAGTCAGTTTTTGCTGATCTACATTATTTTTAAAAACTGGATTTAAGAACTTCTGCTCCATCTGTTTTCTAGATGAAAAAACAGGCTCAAGGAAATTCCTTTGCCCACGGTGGGCCCATCCAAGTGATGAGGCCAGGCCCCAAACCGGGTCTGCCCCAGACCGGGGCCCGAGTCCTGGGCCGGCTGGACCCCGCTGGTTCAGCTGCGTCTGTGCCCCTAACGGAGCTGCACCAGAGTTTGTATCTTGCGCTGCTTCTTGCTCTTTCCTACTTCACGGTGCTCTGTGAGCTTTCGCTAGAATGAAGGGGGTGCCCTCCCCCGCCTTCACTAAGGAGCTCCAGAGATGGACCTTTAAGATCAGCCCACAGGGATCCTCAGCCAATGCGGCGGAGCCCAGGCACACGGGGCAGAGAGGGGGCACCCACCCTCCACGTGTCGGTCTGGAGTCCGTCCTGTTCCATCCCCCGGGCGATCTCGTGCCCGACCCTCGGAGCCACCTGACAAGAGGTTCCCAAGACCAGCCCCGTGTGGCTCCTTCTTTCCAGGTGGCCCTTCCTCTCCCTGGCAAGGAGGGTGGTGGGCTCTGTGTAGGCTGTCTCTAAAGTGTGTTGTCATCGCCTCTGGCCTTTTCTCAAGGGCTTTGGGGCTGGGGGCTGGAACGGTCACCTCCCACTCATGCAGTGGCCACTGCACAGCACCCCAGGCCGTGTGCCCTTCCTCCTGGCACCTTTCCTGTCTTCCTTTGCCTGTTCTAGCTTCTCACCTCCAACAGGGTACTCGTCCAGGCACGTGCGCGTGTCGTGTGTGGCGTGATGTGTGCGTGAATGTGTGTGCACGTGATGTGTGTGTGATGTGTCTGTGTGACTGCTTGCCCGTGATGTGTCTGCACAGGTGCTGGTTCCAGGACTGGGGACCAGGGTGAGTGATGGACGGAGTTCAGGGAAACATCAACACAGTTAATCAGAAAGAACCTTTTTCTTTTTAAATTTTATTTATTTGTTTATCTTTGGTTGCGTTGGGTCTTTGTTGCTGCGCGTGGGCTTTCTCTAGTTGTGGCGAGCGGGGGCTACTCTTGGTCGCGGTGCGCGGGCTTCTCATTGCGGTGGCTTCTGTTGTTGCGGAGCACAGGCTCTAGGCGCTTGGGCTTCAGTAGTTGTGGCGCACGGGCTTAGCTGCTCCGTGGCATGTGGGATCTTCCCGGACCAGGGCTCAACCCGTGTCCCCTGCATTGGCAGGTGGATTCTTAACCACTGCGCTACCGGGGAAGCCCCAGAAACCTTTTCTTCGTCCGTCTGCTCTGCGCTTCACTTTTCTCTTCCTGCCCCTTTGCAGATCTGTGGCTTCAACGGCGACAGACAGGAAAGCCACCCTTTCTCTCTGGGCTCAGGCCTCACAAGCCTTCAGGAGCAAGGCTGGCTGCGTCAAGCAGGACTTGGCCCTGTGCAGGCAGCAGAGGGGCTGAGGCCTGCGGGGAAATGGAGGGAGCCTGCTCTGACAAAAAGAATGGAAATGCAGCCTTTCCGAACACTGCTGGCCAGAGCACATCTGTGGGGCTGTTCTCCAGAGCAGGCAGCCCTGCCGTCATTCCACAGCTGCACCGGCCGCCTCACGTCAGGCAGACACGCAGGTCTGAGGCCAGAGAGGGCAGCTGGTGACTCCAGGCTCTCTAGAGCCCACAGAACGCTCCTGCTGGGGTAGACGGCTGCTCCCTTACTTGGAGCGACTGGACGATTTTACTGCAGCTCATGTGATCTAACAAGGCAGTCAGCTCTGGGCACTGTTGGTTTGTCATTTGCAGAAATTCAGGAGAGCAGAGAAACAGCAATAACAATAATAATAATAATAGTAATAACAATAGCAACAAAAATAATGCCAGCGAAAGTATATTCTTTATTATGCACCAGGCACTGTGCTAAGCGTTTCATCTTCAGACCACAGGAAAGATGGGTATTATTCATCTCCATCGTACAGACGAGGAGACTGAGGCTAAGAGGTGTAAGTGACTCGCCTGCAGGTACACAGCTGGGGAGTGGCAGAGCTGGGGGTTCCTGTAGGTCCGCCTGACTGCATGGCTTGAGTTATTAGTGATGAAATTGCTCATCTGACTGCTGGATGGCTGTGCAGTCAGTGTTACTCTTCTCATTCTTCGATTTCATCCAGGCCAGGATTCCTGGGGGAGCCCCAGGGCCGGATGCTGTATCCACTAGGACGGGGCTCCGGGGCCCCTGGGGGGAATGGCTCCGTGGGGTGGTGCTCTCGACACAGGGAGCTGAGGGCTTCTAGGAAGAGTTTTCTGAAGGAGGAGGACACAGCATTGTACAGCACAGGGGTCACCGCCGAGCTGACGTAGAAAAGCGTGTTTGTCACCATGTAGAAGTAGTGATAGAAATCGTAGAGCTTGCTGGAGAAGAAACCGGAAGGCAGGTTAGAGGGCCTGCCACCTGCCCGTGGCATCCTCCCCTTGCTGCTGGGAGTGTCTCCCCTTCCACACGGCTGGGTGAGGAAGGCCTGCTTCCTGCTGTCGGGAAGCTCAGTGTAAATTCAAGAGACGTTCCGTCACACCAGCTGCCTTTGGCTGACCTGCACCACCCAGCCTTTGAGTCCCTGTGCCTGGTTGCCCGGCCCGGTCACCTGCACAGTGAAGGGCGCACCTGCTGGTGGACGGGGGCCACTGGCCAGCCCGCTGAGACATGGGGAGCCTCGTGGTGCTGGGCGTGGTCAAGGAGATGTGGCTTCGCTAAGAGGAGAAAGTCCTTCTGAGAAGCTGCGCCCCTTGTCGCTGTGGGAAGGGCTGTGTGTGTGCATGTGTGTGCACTTGGGGGTCGGAGGGGGGCGCTAGCAGCTCTCCAGAAGGAGCCATCTGTTGACACAGCTATCTCCTTGGAGGCCACGTGGGATCTCTCTCCTCTCAGATGTTTGACTTTCCCTTATGATCGAGGCATAGTGATTTCCAAAAGGAAGATAAGGGATTCTCTGCTTTGCTTTTCTCCAATTGTGTCATAAAAAGGGTGTGCATGGTCTGGTCTCTAAGGGGCCTCTGTTAACTCATGGAATCACAGCTCTGAGGCTTCTTCCCTCTCTCCTTGTAAGAACATGGCCTTTTCTCCGCTCCCTGCCTGTAGGCCACTCTCCATCCTGAAGTCAGGATGCCCTGACTACCACTCACATGGCCTGACCAGTTCAGAGAGGCTTCTGGATAATGCTCTGTTCCCCACCCTGAGCTGGGAGCTTTTGGGATAACAGACTGGGCAGGACCAGATAGAATGGAGGCCAGAGTTCTGGGAAACCCAGCAACTGGGGGTCCCTCCGGAGAGCAGAGGCAGCCCTGGCCCCGCCCGGCGGCCCCTCCCTGTGTGCTGGGGCTCCTCCCCTCACTCACTCGGTCCACCCGTTGTCAGGGACGTAGCAGTACATGAGCCTGCGGGCGTGGTGCGGCATCCAGCAGACGACATACACAGCCACGATGGCTCCTGCAGGACCGGGGAGAGACAGACAGACAGGAAACACGTAACAGTTACACCATCTCTGGGGAAGAAGCTGCCCAAGGTGACAAGAGCATTTCCCTTGAACTTGCTCCTGGAGTCTAGGGGTTGGAAGGGGACTTTGAGGTTATCTGACACACCCTTACCTGGATCTGTTCCCAAACCTGGTGTTACCCTGTCCTCTGAGTGAATGTCCACTTTAATCCTGACCTGTCCACTGACATGCTTCTAGAAACTGCTACAATATCTATAAGCTCCTGGTCACTACAAAATACTCCCAACTCAGGGCTAGATATTCCCACTTTGTCTGACTGCAGAGACAACAGAACTCAAATGTCCTTCTGCCTTGTAAGGCCTCTCCCTCTTCTGTCCCTTTTTCTGATTGATTGATGGTACCACCATCCGTGTGGCACTCACATCGTAAGCCACAGAGTCTTCTTTTTCCATTACCCCCGAGATCCAATCTATTACAAAGCATCCCCCTCTCCATTCCTTCCTCACTTCCACTGTGCCCACCCTAGGGGCCCATATCTTCCCTTCACCAGATTATGACGGCAGTCTCGTAAGTGGCTCCATTGTCCCTAACCTTCTACCTCTTCCCTTCCTTTCTTCTACTCCTGCCCTGGGTGGCAAACCCATTCTCTAATCCACTGTGGCCCCTGCACCAGCAGCGTCCACCTCAGCTGGGAGCTTGTGAGAAATATAAAATCTCAGGCACATCCCAGGCCGGCTGAATCAGAATCTCTGGGTTGGGGGCCAGTGGTCCGCGTCTTACAACTGTCCACATCATTCTTGTGCACACAGAAGTTGGAGAAGCAAACTTCTCAAACTTGGAGAGCCTGTCCTCTAAGACTGCTGAGCACATATATCTCAAGAGCAGCTCTGGACACCAGCTCTTGCCATGACGGCCCGTTGTCTATGGAAGGAAATCCAGGCCTTTCATGGGCTGCTTTTGTTACTTGTCACATCACGTTGCACTTGGCTCCTATATTTTGGTCCTGCCCACAAGACCGTGGCACTGATGACAGAGGAGACCCTCTCCCTTTCTCCATCCTCCCAGACCGTCGTGAGTTCCTGGATCACAGCAGGTGCTTGGAAAGACCTCCGTTTTCCTGTGCCTTTAAAGTTGCCCTTACAAAGCCAGGTTTGCCCAGATACGTAGAAAAGCAAACACACTGATCGATGTCACATAGGAACGGTAGAGAGTTAGTGGAGAGCTGGATTTGGAGACCCAGCTGGTCTGAGTCCACTGTTCCTGGTCTGTGGATTCTTAACTACCTTTGCTCCTTGCGTCCGTCTGTACAGCCAGACTCCCTGAGAAGCAGCCAGACACCTGCTTGTCTTTGGGCACCACTCCCTGGATCAGACTGGGGGGTTCACGTGCACAGTTCCCATTCTTTCCTTTAATTCTACTGCTGCACCTTACAGAAGCCTATTGGTGATTATATAACTCCCCGGGGCAAAGAGAAAAATGAGGGCTGGAGGGAGGCAGCAACTTGCTCAAGGTCACGTGGCCAGGTATTGGCGGAGGCAGGCCTGGATCCGGCCCTTCCCCTCTGGGCGGTGTTACCGGGCACTTAACTGAGAACTTGGATACTGCGCTGGAGGCCACGGATCCGGCGGGAGTCCTTGTGTCTCACCAGGGCGGCCTGGCCTCCCAGGGCCAGTGTCCTCCTCTCCTCGCTCATTAGCTTCAGGTGGCTGGGGGCGGAGCTGCCTGTGGCAGAAGGGGATGGCCCCTGGGAGCAGAGGGCCTCCAGGTGGCTCACGGTGACCCCGCTGAGGAAAGCAGTTAGTGCCAAGGGGAGCACAAAGGACGCCAGCACATTCACCTGGAAAAGGTAATTCCAGAGGTTACGGAGGTACCACCAAGGCTCAGCGATACTCTGGTCATCAGGCCGGGCCCAAGGGCCCAGGAATCTGTAGCAGCAGGAGTGGGGGCTGGCAGGCGCATGGTGACAGCAGGCTTACAAGAGTAAGTCGAGCAAATCCTCAGAAAGTAAGGAGAGAGCAATGAAAATGGAAGAGAAAAGATAAGAAAATTTGGGACGTTTAGGATGCTCACCATCTAAATAACAGCTGTTCCAGAAAGAAAAAGAATAGAGAAAACAGAGGGGAGGAAATTATAACAACATCGAAACACACGACCAAAACCACGTTTACGGAAGATTTCCCAAAATGGAGGAATATGAGCTTCTAGACTGAAAAGCCTTTGACTACTCAGAACAATGAATGAAAATAAGTCCATGTCAGGGCGTGTTCTTAGGAATTTTAGCGCCTGGAGATACAGTCTTGAAAGCTTCCGAAGGGATAAAATGGCACATACAAAGGATGGGGTACCAGAGCAACAGTGGAAGAAGCTAGAAAATAAGAGTGATGCGTCACAATCTGTGAGGAAAACGATTTCCATCTTATAACTTTCTGCCCAGCCATATTATGAGAAACGCAAGGATAAAATGAAACATTTTCAGACATGGAAATTCTTAAAAATTTGTTTACCTTCTACGAACTTTCTCTCAGGTCGCAGGAGGTTACAAGAGCATATGTTCCATCAAAATAAGGTTCTGAACAAATACAGAGGGAGACCTGGGATCCCCAAATCAGTGTCCCACAGAGGAGCAGAGAGATGGGGTGGCATTGGCAAGGTGCCAGCTGTGCGCCCAGTGAGGCTGGAGCAGAGGAAAGGGCTCTAGGGATGATTGAAGAAGACAAGATGAAGCTGGTAGATCACCTCATGGGTCTGAACATATTGAAATGGTATTTATACTTCTGGTAGAGAAGGAAAAATGAGTTAGAAATAGATGGGAAACTAAACAAATGAGAGGGAAAAAAAGGCTGTTCATTATTAACTGCAAGGAAAACAAATACTGGAGATAATATTGTAATATTGGAAAGGACAAAAACCAAAAATATACAACCTGGCTCATCAGTGAAGATTTTACATAGTCACAATAAAATAAATATTGACCATGAATCTAACCAAATACCATGACATAATTATACTGAAAGGATGGTGAGAGGAAGTGTGTGTGAACATGGGGTGTGGGGGGCAGGGATGGGAGTGTAAAAGAATGACGTATTCATCTTCTACAGGTAGAAGTCAGTGGATAAATTTAAGGCTGATGGATAAAGCAGGCGTATTCTTTGGAAAATGTAGGCAAAATGTAGCGGGAGTTACGTAAGAGTGGATGGTGGTTGCCTCCAGATGAGAGACTAGAAATCAGAGCATGGAGGAGCAGAAAGGGGGCAGCTGTT
Source organism: Delphinus delphis (assembly GCF_949987515.2). NCBI lineage: Eukaryota > Metazoa > Chordata > Mammalia > Artiodactyla > Delphinidae > Delphinus > Delphinus delphis. The sequence continues at coordinate 81,802,630 of NC_082694.2, read as the reverse complement.
TTCCATTATAAGTCTTGTGTTATTATTTGATGTTTTTTGATTTATGAAAAACAAGTTTATATACCTTGTGTTTTAAATGTTTAATGTTTCAAATTCAAAATACGTGTGTTATAGGGTTTTCTCCTCCTCAGTTCTTTCCCTCTGCAAACATCGGGGAAAAAATGAGAGATTTTAATAGCACTTTAAAATCAGTGCAGAAAAAATGGGGACTTCCCTGGCAGTCCAGTGGTTAGGACTCTGCACTTCCACCGCAGGGGGCATGGGTTCCATCCCGATCGGGGAACGAAGATCCCGCAAGCGTGCGGCCAGAACAACAACAAAAAGCATCACAGAACGTCTCAGTTGGGCGCTGGACCTTTTTAAGGAGTTATCATTCAGGCTTTTTTCACCTTAATGCATGCTTACAAGTCAGCAACACCTAGAGAAAAATAAAACACTGTACATGACAATCATTTTAAGTTTGTTGTGGAACCAAATGGGTTTTTATTGACAATATACTTACTATCAAACTGTAACTTTAGTACCAATCAAGACAGAAATTGAAGGTAAAACATATATTCATAAGTTAGTGATTAATCTTTGGCACCTTTGAGATCTTTCTAGAAGAACTATCAAGGCATACCTGGAGATATTGTGGGTTTGGTTCCAGACCACTGCAATAAAGTGAATATTGCAATAAATTCAAGTCACACGAATTTTTTTGTTTCCTAGTGCATATAAAAGTTATGTTTACCCTACACTGTAGTCTATTAAGTATGGAATAGCATTATGTCTAAAAAAAAATGTACATACATTAATGTAAAAACACTCTATTGCTAAAATTTGCTAACCATCACCTGAGCCTTCAGTGTGTCATAAACTTTATTGCTGTCATAATCTTTATTTGAAATATTGCGAGAATTACCAAAATATGACACAGACATGAAATGAGCAAACGCTACTGGAAAAATGGTGCTGATAGACTTGCTTAACTCAGGGTTGCCACAAACCTTCAATTTGTAAAAAACACAGTAAAGCCAAGAGCAATAAAACAAGGTATGCCCTTGCAGCTTTTTCTACTTTCAAAAACTCTGAGCAGTTTCCTTGGTCAAAAAGCATTGACTCATGTGGGTAATGAATCAACTCACTGATAAGACACTAAAAAGAAAGATGGGCTAAAATAATTTGAGTCTGGTTGTTTTGTTGTGTTAACACAGGCTGTACATCTCAAGTGAAACATTTTTGACATGCACCATTTGTCAAACAACACTGGTTCACTGAAAGAATTCACTACATATAATGTCAAAAGCTTGGCCCGCGAACACTTCATGGCTTTCATTGCATTGGTTGGTCCGTACCAGTAAAGCAAACGTTGCAAGTAGCATATCTGCAGCACAAACATTGCTTGACACTTTATTTTTTTATTTTTTTTTTTTGCGGTACGCGGCCTCTCACTGTTGTGGCCTCTCCCGTTGCGGAGCACAGGCTCCGGACGCGCAGGCTCAGCGGCCATGGCTCACGGGCCCAGCTGCTCCGCGGCATGTGGGATCTTCCCGGAGCAGGGCACGAACCCGTGTCCCCTGCATCGGCAGGCGGACTCTCAACCACTGCGCCACCAGGGAAGCCCCTGCTTGACACTTTTTTCTCTCTCAGGCCTAACTCCAGTATAAGTACAGCCTGGAAGCCACTACCCCAGTCTGTGAAGCGTGGTAGAACTTGACAACCAGGTCTTTTGAGCCTGGGGTTGTTAGTCCATTGCCGGGGGACCACACGAGTGTGCAGCGGGAACCAGGCAGTCAGGCCTTGGGCAGAAGCAGCAGTGCACTGACTGTTCTGCTGACTGATTCCCTGCAGCTCACAATCTGGGACGCTGGGAGGTAGATGAGTGTCCCGTGCTGCCCTGTGGCCGGGATGTTCTTGGGCCAGGGCTGGGGCAGGCAGCAAGCATGTGGGCAGACCGCTGAGGTCTGAGGTCACAATTAGTCCACCTGATGCGGTGCTAGGAGGAGCCACTCCCGCTGTTGTCAGTGGCCTCCCTTATTCTGACTGCTGTCTTGATTCCCTGCAGGACCAGTTCCATTAGTACGGTTACTGTTGGTGGGTTTTGGTGTTTGTTGTTTTGGTCTCCTTTATCATCAGGTCCAGACTGGGGTAAGGAATTTGACAACTTGCAAAAATGTCTGATATAGGAAGTGGATTTTTTAAAAATTAGGGATCCTGCCTAGCCGGCTTTGAGTAATTCTCCTTATAGGGACCACAGTAAGCCACTTTGAAAGCAAGTGGAATGTTTTCTTATCGGGTTTAACTTCACATTTTTCCATATTCTCAGTAAGGCTGCAGTGGATATGTGTATTTCTTTTGAAACGCTTCATTAATGTTGAATGTTCAGGCCTCTTTTTATATCTGCACAACGTCCCAGTAAACTAGTTGTTCTTTCATGTTCTTGTCTTGGGGCTAAAGATGACTAGTTTTGGTGATAATACAAAAGCAGAAGCCTAGGGGGGGTCATGAAATCTATATTTTTACCTGCTCTCAGGGTAATTCTTACACCCCGTCACATTTGCTCACCACTCCTGCAAGAGTGGGAAGGCTCAGAGTTAATTTGGAATTCAAATCTGGACTTCTCTTTCTTTATTATTTTTTTTTATTGAGGTATAGTTGATTTACAATACTGTGTTAGTTTGAGGTATACAGCAAAGTGATTCAGTTATACATACATACATATTTTTATTATTTTCCATATAGGTTATTACAAGATGTTGATTATTGTTCCCTGTGCTATACAGCAAATCCTTGTTGCTTACCTATTTTATATAGAGTAGTTTTTATCTGTTAATTGCATACTCCTAATTTATCCCTCTCCCCTCCCTTTCCCCTTTGGTAACCATAAATTTGTTTTCTATGTCTGAGAGTCTGTTTCTGTTTTGCATATATATTCATTTGTATTATGTTTTAGATTCCACATATACGCGATATCATATAATATGTGTCTTTCTCTGACTTACTTCATTTAGTATGATAATCTCTAGGTGCATCGTTGTTGCTGCAAATGGCAACATTTCATTCTTGTTTGGACTTCTCTTAGTGTTTCACTTTAGCCAAGTCTCTCCACAAGTCCTTTGTAAAATGGGGGCAATGAGACCCAAGTTTCCGACTGGTCTCCAGTATGAGAGATGAAAACAGGCTGTAGGGTCGCCCCTCCCGCTTACCTGGATGAAGACCTGCAGCGTGGTACGGCTCACCAGCACGGTGCACACGCGCGAGGCGGGCTCCGGCTGCCCGCCGGCCGTCTCCAGCTCGTGCTTCTGCCCCATGACGATTGCCATGGGCAGAGCCAGGCCGAGCGAGGTGACCCAGACGAGGGACAGCAGGCGGCGGGTCCTGCGCGGTGTCAACAGGCTTCGGGCGCGCAGGGGCTGGCAGACGGCCAGGCAGCGCTCGGCGCTCAGGCTGGCCACGCTGAGCACCGTGGCGGAGGCGCACAGCTCGCGCACGAAATAGTAGGCGCGGCAGCCCAGGTCGCCGAAGACCCAGGGGTAGTGGAACCACACAAAGTTGTAGAGCTCCATGGGCACGCCGACCAGCAGCAGCAGCAGGGCGGAGAGCGCCAGGCTGAGCACGTGGCAGCGCAGGCGGCCGGGGGGCCCGGCCCGCGCCTTCAGCACCACGTGCGCGGACAGCGCATTGCCCGCAGTGCCCAGCGCGAAGATGAGCGAGTAGAGCGCGGTGAAGAGCACCTTGGCCCAGAGGCGCGTGTCCACGCCCAGCCGGGCGTCCAGGCCCAGCGCGGGGCCGGGGCTGGGTCCCGGGGGCCGCGGGCTGCTGGTCTCCATCCCGCTCCCGCGGCTGCACTCCCTCCCTCTCCCTGCCCGGAGACTGGGCGAGCTGCCCCGTCAGCCGGCGCCTCCTCCTCTCTGGGAACCTCCAGAACAGGAGGACACGCCCCGCGAAGGGTGCCCCCGAGCCAGCTCAGGACCGCGAGGGGAGGCCCGCTAGCCGCGCTCACCTTTCTCAGTTCAGCTCCACGCAGGAAACACGTGTTTGGTGGACGGTGGGCTCCTTTTGGGACCTGAGAGATATGCTTTGGGCCAGACGCCTGCACGTACTAGCTGTGTGACCTTGGGCAAGTTATTTTTTAACCCTCTCTCAACGCATTTAAAAAATATTATTGCAGAATCTCTGTGAAGATGAAGTGGGTGAATCTGTGTGAAACTCTGCACTGCAGCATAAGTAGGCATCCCACACGCACTGCGTGCCCCTGTGCTGTGCTACTGTCTGTGTGTATAGTCCCAAGGACAACTGATCAAGAATTTGCCCGCAGTTCAGCATTTTGCAGCTGTCATCCTTCTTGCTAAAGCACACTTTCATCTTCTGTTAAAGGCTGTTTCAGTGCCGCACTAATAACCTCAAGGACTCCTTTGTCACTGTCAGATGCCTCCTCGTGATATCACGTTTCCCCAGTCCTTCAAGAATGTCATTCTCATGGAGCAGTGTCAGCAAGGGAAAAGAAATATGTTTCGCATGTTTCAAAACCTTCCATTGGTCTCTTTCCTAAGCCCTTCTAGAACACCAGAATTTTACAACTGGAAGGCCCTTGTGGAGGGTTTCTTATCCCCCCCTTAGCTCCCTGGGCATTTAGGGCCAGAACCAGGTCTCCTGATTTTTTGTCTTAAGCAAAGTTGTTATGGCCCAGTGATACTTAATTCTTCCATTTGGATATATAACCTTACAGTCACTGCGGGGGCTAGGGCTTCAATATATATATAGAGAGAGAGATAGATAGATAGTTTGAAATTTTTTAATATTTATTTATTTGGTTGCATGGGGTCTTAGTTGTGGCAGGCGGACTCCTTAGTTGCAGCTCACCAGCTCCTTAATTGCAGCATGCGGCTCCTTAGTTGCGGCATGAGAACTCTTAGTTGTGGCATGCATGTGCGATCTAGTTTCCTGAACAGGGATCGAACCCAGGCCCCCTGCATTGGGAGCACGAGTCTTATCCACTGTGCCACCAGGGCAGTCCCAACATGTATGTTTTGAGTGGACACAATTCAGTCCATCACAAGGATTCCATACATATGAGTTTTAGACAAATTTTCTTTAAAGCAAATAACCAATATTAATAAATTTTTAACTTTTTATGGGTTTCACATAGCTCAATCAGGCCTGTAGGACCTGGAGAAGGGCAAGTTCCTGCTTCCCTTTGGACGAATTCTCCAAGGACTTAGTCTCCCAAGGTCTAGACTGGAAGAGTGGAAAGACCCCCGGGGTGGAGTCGGAAGAGGTGGGTCCACGTCTCATCTCTGCTGTTCACTGGTTGTGTGTCTTGGACAAGCCTCCTGTCTCTCTTAGCCTAGTTTACTCTCTGAAAAGGAGGAATGAAAAATACTATGATCTGTTTTTCTTATCTCTTTGGGTTAGAGCACAGAGCAGATAGGAATCTTCAGGGCTGGAGTTCCCAGGCTGTCACTTCAAGGAGTTAAATTCTTAACTCTTTTGAGGTAAAGAAGCTCCAAGAAAAAGGGGGCAGCCTCTGGCTTTTCATTTGTGGTGCTATTGGGGGTGAGTCCGTTTTCCAGGACACACCATCAAAGACATGAAGAGGTATTGTTACCTTTTAAGGATAGTTCTAGGCAAGCATCCTGTGTCACGGAGAAAGAGGAGAATTTCCTTCGTATCTTCTGTGGTTGGGCCTCTCCAGCCAGGTCAGAGGAGGATGGTGAAATGCAGTTAACGAGTGAGTAGGAAGATTCAGCACCAGTGACGCACCCAGTGGGTTCCCCTTACAGATGTGTGCAGAGGGATTGCAATTTCTCTCTTCACCCAGGGGGACAGAGGAGAATGGCTGATGTGCCTTCTGGTTGTAGATCTCATGCATGGTCCCGCTAACCTGAAACTCTTCCTAGAGAGTGTATCTGTGTATAGATGCTCGGAGACTAGCGCTTGCTTCTTCAATACCCACGAGAACTTACTTTTGCCTCTGAATACAAACATCACTTGTGTCAAGATTGGTTTCAGCCTGTATTGGAAGAATCTGATCCTTGATATCCCCCACTGTCTATGTTAGAATCAAAATCTTGGGGCTTCCCTGGTGGCGCAGTGGTTAAGAATCTGCCTGCCAGGGCGGGTGACACAGGTTCGAGCCCTGGTCCGGGAAGATCCCACATGCTGCGGAGCAACGAAGCCCGTGTGTCACAACTACTGAGCCTGTGCTCTAGAGTCTGCGAGCCACAACTACTGAGCCCACGAGCCACAACTTCTGAGACCGTGAGCTACAACTACTGAAGCCCGTGCGCCTAGAGCCCATGCTCCGCAACAAGAGAAGCCACCGCAATGAGAAGCCCATGCACCGCAACAAAGAGCAGCCCCCGCTCGCCACAACTAGAGAAAGCCCACGCGCAGCAATGAAGACCCAACGCAGCCAAAAATAAATAAATAAAAAATAAAAATAAATAAAAGAAAGATGCCTGCTGACTTAAAAAGAAAAAAGAATCAAAATCTTGGCTTTCCTGTTTAGCCACAGACCAGGCTAAATTCCTCCCTCTCTAATTGTGCAGCAACTAATTCAGAACCACTCAGTGCTGGAGGGCGCTGCCAGGGGTGGGCAGTTATGGAAGGGCAGCAGTTCTGAGTCCAGGGATGCCAGAGGTGGAGTGTTGCTCTGCTTTGGGCTGTCCGGGCAGTAGTGCCAAGTATTGACAAGGCTTCCTGGCCAGGCAAGGGGGTCTCTGAGGCCAGGAGTCGGGGTTTTCTGCTTGCTTTGTTTGCTCAGGTTCCTGACTTTCTTGCCTGTTGCTTGTAGGATCCCATCCCGGGGGCTTCTGCTGTGGATTGAACTGTGTCCCCCGCTCCCCAACTGTTGAAACCTTAGTGACTGTATGTGGAGTGAGGAAGTAATTAGGGTTAAACGAGGTCATAAGGGTGATTAGTGTCCATATAAGAGGAGACATCAGAGAGCTGCCTCCCTCCCCCTCTCTCTGTCTCTTTCTGTCTTTCTGCCACATGAGGACACAGTGAGGAGGAGATGTTCTGCAAGCCAGGAAGAGAGCTCCCGCCAGGAGCCAAATCTGTTTGGCACCTGAGTCTTGGACTTGCAGCCTCCAGTACTGTGAGAAAATACATTTCTGCTGTTTAAGCCACCCAGCCTATGGTATGCTGTTCCGTAGCTGGAGCAGACTAAGACAATTTCCGATCCCTAATCAGCTTTCGGTCCTGATGCCGACAAATGACCCGGAGAGATTATTTGCTACTTGAACCTTGAAAAAAAGACAGTTAATTCCCTGTTTCCCTCACTCCAGGAGTGAGTTATGGTGGGGTTTTCTGACTCAGAGGAACGGAGTTTACTTTCATGAGAACAAGAGAGTCATTGTGTGTGTGTGTTTGTGTGTGTGATGAGAGAGAGCGACACAGAGAGACAGAGAGATACAGAGAGACAGAGAGAGGGAGGCAGAAGATGTAACATATCCTGTGTAGTGTGACATATCCACAGATTCGGACCTGGACACTTTGGAGGCCGATATCCTGCCTCATACGCCTCAGGTCACTGATTCCCCTCCTGAGGGGCCTGGCCTCAGCCCCTCCCCTGGCTGGCCTACGTCCTGCCACCGCCCCCTGCCAGTCTTCTTCACCCCTCCCCATATCCTTGTAAACAGCTCCCTTGTCAGGCCGCGACCCAGCTCCAGTCTCCCATCTGTTCTCAGCTACAAACTTGACCAATCTAGTGTATGTGCACGATAGAAGACTGTTATCCAAAACATACACAGAATTCTTAACGCTCAGTTAGATGAAAAATGCGCCAAAGACCTCAACAGACACCTCACCAAAGAAGATATACAGATGGCAAATAAACGTAAGAAGTTGCTCCACATCATGTGTCGTCAGGGAAATGCAAGTGAAAACAAACATGAACCACCATCAGACACCTACTAGAAAGGCCAAAATCTGGGACACTGACAACACCAAATGCTGGAGAGGACGTGGAGCAACAGGAACGCTCATTCGTTGCTGGTGGGAAATGCACAATGGTGCAGCCACTTTGGAAGACAGTTTGGTGGTTTCTTACAAAACTAAACATACTCCTACCATACAAGCCAGCAACTGTGCTCCCTGGCATTTATCCAAAGGAGCTGAAAATTTGTGTCCACACAAAAGCCCTCACAGAGAGGTTTGTAGAAGCTTTATTTATAGTTGCAAAACTTAGAAGCAACCAAGATGACCTTCAGTAGGTGAGTGGATAAACTATGGTACATCCAGACACTGGAATATTATGCAGCACTAAAAAATGAGCTCTCAAGTCATGAAAAGACATGAAGGGAGGGAGAGGTGACAGGCTGAGGACAGAGGACATTCATGGCAGTGAAACTCCTCTGTATGATTCCAGTGGTGGTTACACGTCATTAGACATTTGTCAAAACCATAGAATGTGAAATACCAGGAGTGAACCTTGATGTAACTTATGGACTTTGAGTGATAATGATCTGTCAGTACAGGTTCACTGATTGTAAAAAATGTACCCCCCTGGTGTGGGATTTTGATAGTGGGGAGGGTTGTACATGTGTGGGAACAGGGACTCTATGGAAACTGTATTTTCAGCTCAATTTTGCTGTGAACCTTAACCACTCTAAAAAATTGTTTATTAATTTTAAAAAAGCAGATGTGACCTTTTCACATGCTGTGTCACCCTCTACTGTGTGAGGTACTATTGGAGCTAAAGATGAGTAAGGCCTGGACCCTGTGCCTACAGTGGTTGACATAATGAGACATAAACTCACAGGTAACTCACCTGCCCCACCACACGCTAAGTGTCGGATAAGGGGAGTGGATGGTGAGGATTCTGAGCTCCACCTCTTCCTGGCCAGGGGAGCCCCTCTGAGTCTGTTTCATCTGGGAAATGACAACACCTAACCTTGGGACTTCGAGATGATATGTGTGAGAAAAGCACTTGGCTCATGGAAGATGATCAGAAATGTCAATCCCAACCTCGCATCCTTTTTCTCGAAGGTCAAAGCATGGAAACATCCTTATGGAGCAGAGAGATCAGGGGAGGCTCCATGGAGGAAGAATTCAGTTTGACCTGGGCCTAGAAAGTGGACACTTTTGGAAAGGCGTTCCAGGAAGGGGTCATAGCATGAGCTAAGGTTTAGAAATGGGAACATCCAAGGTGCTCTTGTGGGGCCTCGCAGGAGACTCCCAGACCCTGGGCCTGGCCGTCTGGGAGAAAGGAGTGCCCTGTGCATTCTTGCAGCCAAGAGCATGCAGGGGCAGTGTTTCAGGGGAAATGCCGCATGGGCCTGGCCGTGGTCCCTTGGGGCAGCGAGGGGGTCCTCAGAAGCTCCAGTGGAGGACAAGTTGGAGGGTGTGGCCAACAGAAGTACAAAATAAAACAGAGCCTCCACTGCTTTGCCTGTAAAATGGAGCTATGAATACCCACCTCAAAGTTACCGTGAGGATTAATAGTTGTTACGTCTTTTTTTTTTTTTTTAATTTATTTACTTTTGGCTGTGTTGGCTCTTCGTTTCTGTGCGAGGGCTTTTTCTAGTTGCGGCGAGCGGGGGCCACTCTTCATCGCGGTGCGCGGGCCTCTCACTGTCGCGGCCTCTCTTGTTGCGGAGCACAGGCTCCAGACGCGCAGGCTCAGTAGTTGTGGCTCACGGGCCCAGCCGCTCCATGGCATGTGAGATTCTCCCGGACCAGGGCTCGAACCCGCGCCCCCTGCATTGGCAGGCGGACTCCCAACCACTGCGCCACCAGGGAAGCCCAGTTGTTACATCTTTTTGAGGGTCTGATACACTCCAGGCATTGTGTCAAGGGCTCTCCGAGCCTGGCCTCAGTATCCCCACAACAGCCCTATGATGGAGAGACTATTTTTATCCCTGTGTTTCCCAGATAAGGAAACAAAGGTTATTAAAGGCCTGAGTCAGAACAGCTTCCAGGGGCCGAGTCAGCCCCAGGGCCCAGGTCTGCGTGACTCAGGTGACGAGGCTCAGTCATCACATGGAGCTTCCGGGAGCCAAGTCAACACTCACGTCCCCATCTCTAGGCACGCCAGTCAAGCCAGTGCTGGCTGTCAGCGGCCTGACGAGGCAGCAGGACACGCATCAGCCTGACCTCCCTGCCAGCCGGGTTGAGAAACCCGCCTGGGCCCAGAGCCCCGAGGACCACGCCTCCCCCGCTTGTTCCTCCCGCGGCTCCACGTGATAGCGCCTCAGGATGGATGCAGGGACACCGGTGTGCTGTGTGCAGGGTGACTGCTCCTGTGTGGCTCTGTGCATCTAGGCTAAATGGTCACCGTGACCAGGTATAATTACAGTCCTATCCCTCATCGGTCATGAGGTTCTCAAAATATCCCGACAGGATGAATTAAAACTAGTAAGAGGGGTGGGGACCCAGCTCAGTACAGATGTCTTAGAGTGTTATCGTCTCCCTTCCACTGAGGACATGTGGGAGCCATTCCAGGGGTGGGCTGGTGGGGGTCTCCCTACTTTTTCTGCTCTTCCCCAGTGGGAGGAAGGCCAGCGGAACAGTGTGACCGGGACCGCGGTGACCTGGGAATGCGGAAGCCGGGGGCTGAGGACCTCCCTGCTCCTTACTAGGTGCAGTGCCAGGGCAGCCACCGGCCCCAGCCTACAAAGGGAGGTCATTATACCCATCGTGTTAGATAGGACACACCAGGCACCTTTCATGTGTTCGCCCACGCCGCTCTCAGCACAGCTCCGGATGGATTCCTTGTCAGGATCCCCTCCGGAGGGAAGGAGGAAGAAGAGTGAAGCGAGTGGAATGGGAGAAGGCCTGGCTGGGGTGGAGGGGAAGGACCAGAAAAGGTGCTTCTCGGCCCACGGAGCAGAGTTGGGAGACTGCAGGAGGTGGTTGGTCTTAGTGTCACAGGCTGTAGGGACAGCAGCTCTGGGGGACACGTGGGGCGAGGGGACCCTCTGTGCTAAGAGTCAGGGAAGTTGTCTCCCTCAGTCCCTGTCAAACTGGATCGGAGCCTCTGCACGCATGCATGCTTGCAGCGTGCCCTGGACCCCCTCCCCTCCCCTCCCCTCCCCCTCCCCTCCCCTCCCCTCCCGCTCCCCTTCCCTCCCCTCCCACTCCCCTCCCCTCTCTCCCTCCCCTCGCCTCCCCTCCCCCCACCCAGAAACACCTTCCCTCCTGCCCTGCGCTCCTCTGAGCCCAGCCCCATCAGCACAAACCCATGACTCTGGCAGGATGAGAACCACATTTCAAGCACCACGTGTGGGATCAGGCTGACCCTGCTTTGTCACTTCCCGCTTTGTGACACAAGACCAGCTCTTCAGGCTCCTTATTTTGCTTGCATAACCTTAGATGCAAAATACATACCAGAAAGCAGCTTCCTGGTGTGTGCGGGGCATTCAAATCCAGCGAATGGTCGCGATGCTGCCGCTGAGCATGATGGAGGTGACTGGGGCCCACTGGGGAAGGGAGGCCACCGACCCCAGCCTTCCTGACTCCCCGAGGGGTGCCCGGGCACGGAGAGAACGGATTCCCCATAGCTTTTGTGGGACGCACAGGGAAGAAAGTGAATAGAAAGTGAAGAAATGATCTGCACAGCTTTTTTTGCAAGGTTCCCAGCATGTGAGGTGGTCCCTCCCTTAAATCCCCTCCTCCCCTCAAATTCCCTCTGGAGGCAGCACTCGTGGGTTTGAATCCCAGTTCTGTCCTCTGTTGTTGTGACCTTGGGGAAGTTAGTCAATCTCTGAGTCTCACTCCTGATTCCTCAGAGCTGGTGAGGAGAGAATGGCCAGTCGCCGGCCAGCAGGGGTCACGCCCCCTCACCGGGTGTCCTTCTCAAAAAGTCTAGAGAAACTGGCATGTGTGGGAAACGTCTGCATCCTTCAGGGAGCGGGAGGTGTCCCGGTGTTGTTTTCTTAGCCAGTCCCAGGTGGGAGAGGATTTGCAATTCAGCACCCTGCTCTTTCCCTGAGCCTTGTGACTTGGCGAGGCTCCTGGGTGTAAAGAGAAGCCGCCTGCTCTGGGCTCAGTGTCGCCAGCCCAGCCTTCCAGCTCCTGAAATTAGCCGCTGCAGACACTGCTCTCCGGGCACTGGGTGAGGAGGTGGCTGGCATCCCTCGGGCCCGGCCATGGAGGAACAGGACCGCGCCTGCCGCTCCACCTGGGAGCCCTCACAGGGCAAGAGCCCCCCGGACTCACCTTGGTCATGGGTAAGGGCCAGGGCGTGGCCACTTGCAAACCACACCCCCTCCTCCCCGAGCTGAGGAGCGCTGATGGGACCTGCGGGTCTCATTGGGGATTTGTGCATTCCTACTTCTTCAAATGAGTGACAGGACCAGCTGCTGCCCACGGGCCCCTGCTATGGAGGCTGCATTTATAGAAGAGGGTTTAGAACTTATTCAAGAAGTGAAGGCTTTTTTCTTTGCCTTGGATGGAGAGAAATAGTGATTGCTTTGAGCCTCAAGATGGGGCGTAATTTGAGGGCTCCTGCTCGCCAGGCACAGTGCTGGGACCTCTTGTTGTCGTCTGTGTCTGCATGCAGGAGAGGAGGGAGGCCCTGAGTGTTGAAGTTACTGGACCGACACAGTCATTTAAGCATAGTTGTCTCAGAGAGTGTGATGTGTGTGCTGTGAGTGCCCCTGGACTCCAAGGCCGGTGGCTGCACCGTCCTGCCTTTTCTGGATCCCATCCTAGATGCCAAGGCTTTGTTCAAAGGTAGTTATTTTCATTTAAAGCCCCAAAGCAAGAGCAGAGGGTGCTCAGATAACCCCAAGTGGAAGTGGGGACCGAGGACGGAGCCTGGGCTAGAGTCAGGCCTTGTCCTTTCTTCTGGGTGTTCAGATAACCCCAAGTGGAAGTGGGGACCGAGGACAGAGCCTGGGCTAGAGTCAGGCCTTGTCCTTTCTTCCGAAGGCTGGAGGTTTGGCTGCAGTGAAGCCAGGGTGTTAATCTCCCACCCCGAACGGCATCTAGGACACCTGTGATGTTCCTCAGCTGCAGAGGCTGGGCCGGCACTGGAGGATTCCACACGTCCTGCAGGCAGAGAGAGCCTGGGGCCTTCTGCTCCCTACGGAGAAGAGGGTGAGGGTGTGGCGTGCGCGGGGCAGACAGAGCCTCCCGGCTGCCGGTTCCCCAAAGCGCCTGTCGCTTGCACTTCAGGCACGTTCCCCCCGCAGCGCGGCTCCTCTCCCTGCGGGGGCGAGGGGCCTTGCTGTTGGTGCTCGGGTCAAAATGCCGGGGGCCGGGGCCGGGGGCCCGAGAGAGAAAGAGTGTCTGGATTCTGCTCTCACCATTTGCCGCCTGGCCCTTTGGGCCGGTGTTTCCTGGGTGGACAGATGCTTGCAGAGGAGACTGGTCAACAAGCCTCCCTCTGCAGGCTGAGGACAGGAATGGGGCCTCCCCCAGCAGCACTGTGCAGATCAGGGGCACCCACGCTCGGGCTAAAGGGACGGTTTTGTGGTTAGTTGGGGATTAAGATGCTGTGTCTCATTTCCATTCCTGGAATATTTCTCTTGGACAGAGCAGCCCCGTGCTGCCTGAGAAGCGCCCCTACTTCTCCCGCGAGGGGAGCGCTCCCAGAAACCTCTCCCAGGCCCACTCTGGGACCGAGTCTCCCTGGCCCTGGGATGCAAGTTTTATTATCGTGGGTATCTCTCTTGTGCAGCCCAGGCCGACACTGTCATTCCCATTTGACAGCCGAGCACACTGAGGCTTTGAAGTTGGGACTTGCCCGCCGCAGCTTGGGGGCCAGCGGAGGACGGAGACAGGACGGCAGGCCCGCCTGTCTGTCATCCCTGGTACCCAAGGCCGCTGTGATCCGAGGAAGCTCTGACGATATCTACTTTCTGCTTGTGTCTTTGGATTATCAGTTATTTTTCCTGGTTATAAAAGTATGTTTATTACAGAAGATTTAGAATCTACAGCAAAGTGTAAATAAGGTAGTAAAATGCCAGTCATCTCACCCCTCGGGAGGTAGTCTGGGAACTTTGTAAACAGAGGTCGCGCTTCATTTCCCTGAAGGCTCATTGTAGTTGAGCCGCAGAAAGGATTTCAAAGCCTCTGGTCCCTTTTTATTTCAACCCTTACACCGCCCTGTGTGCTTGGTTCTAAAATCCTCAAAGGCCCCTTGGCTGTCCCACTGTGGCCTGGACCCCCGCTGCGTGGCGCCTGTGACTGTCCTGCCTGGGAGAGGCAGGCATCCGTGGCAGGAGCGGGGGAAGGGTGGGTGGGTTGCTGGACCCGCTGGCTCCTGCGGGGTGTCCACCCCTGGGCGCGGGGTCTCAATGTGCCCGGGAACTTGGGCTTGGCTCGGGCCGATGCCCATGTCTGGGAGATTCTGACCTGCTGTGCTGAAGGGTGTCTGCAGGGCGGGGATCCTGGGAGCCTAACTGGGCTCCAGTGAGAGAGCTGGCCTCCTTCCACTGCTGGGGGCTGGGTCCAGCCCTGGGAGGACAAAGGAGGGCCAGGTCCAGAGCTGGGCTTCAGCAAAGCAGAACTGGAACACAAAGCAAGAAATGAAGGCAGATGCCCAGATGGACAGACTGCCATGCAGGAACGCTTAGGAGGAGGCTGCAAGAGAGCTGGCCAAGCAGGATGGGAGAGGTGGGAGCCACAGCTGCTGTGGCCAGGAGCCCAGGCTGGGCTGGCTGCTTGCGGGAAGGGGAAAAGTGGCTCGGCCACCGTGGGGCACCTTCATTCCTGGGGCTGGGAAAGGGCAGCTGGCAGCTGAGCCCTCGGAGGCACCTGTGAAGTTGGCACCAGCTACCTGAACATTGGCCACGACCCTTCCCAGACACTGTGGGCGTGATCTCCAGGCCCTGAGCGTGGGCAGAGCCCCAGGGGGCACAGAGATGGGTGAGACCTAGTCTCTACCCGCAAGAGGTCCAGGCGGAATTTGAGTGGGTGGGTCTGCACCGAGCCAGCTGCCAAGTTCATGGGGACACAGATCAGGAGGAATTCCTACTGGCAGGGCTGGAGAAGGCGTCTCTGAGAAGCTGACATTGGAACCAGGCCTCGGTGAAGGGTAGGATTTCAATAAAAAGAGCACACGGTGGGTGGAGTCTTCTGAGCCATGGGTTCAGCCTGAGTGAAGGCTGGGCTTTGCGAGCACAGGGCGTTCCCCTAAAGCTAAGTCTGAAGGTTTTGTTCCTCAGGCCATTTGGGATTTTATTTCTCCTTAGCTGGGGCGTGCATGGTGACGTTCATCTTGGTCAGGCACCCAGCCTGTGAAAGAAGGCACACAGTCACAGGCCAAATATGCGGGACCCAGCGTGAATCTGGGGGTGGGGGAGGCGGGAGCCATGGGGCGCGAGCGCTAGTTTTGCCACTTACAAGTTTTGATTAACTGGAGCCTTAGTCTTCTCATCTGTAAAATGGGGCTTACGATACCTAATAATATAATAATCACAGGTATTGGGTAAGTGGTAGCTATTATTCATAATAGCACCTAAACCCGAAGAAACGATAGCTTGTTACAGGTTGGACTGTGAATATCACAGTGAAGAGAAATCAAATCCTTCACACTTGGCCCGTGGGTCTTAGCACTGTCAGGAGGAAATGCACAAATCCAGACCCCTGTGTCCACTGATGCAGAGAATTCTGAGGGAGTCTTTGTCCAGACATTTTGGCTCAGCATTCAAGGCCTCTCAAAAGCTGGCCTCACCTTCCTGCTCTTGGCTCTGTTTCTCCTACCGTGACCTTGTGCTGCACAGCGAGTGCCTTTCGTCAGAGGCGCTGAGCCAGTCGTGTTAGCTGGGTCTCCAGGGAGGTGGCCGTCAGGACCCCAGACCCATTCTGCCACCTCCAGCCCCTGAGACTTGGGCAGGGGCTGGAATTTGGGCCTCAACTGCTCAGAGCACATGTTTGCTACCTAAATTCCTTTGGGAAAGCTGACCGGAAACCTAGACAGAAGCCAGATGATACCCTCCTGGACTCCTTTCTTCAGGGACCTCGGGGGCCTGCACCCCTGACTGTGGTGAGGGCATGGAAAGGCAGACTCAGGGAAAAGGTCCACCTCTCCCTAGACCCGCAGCCGACTTGAAACACCTGTTTGCCCACCTGGTCCAGGGAGGCTCCCAAGAGGCTACTGTCTGGGATCAGCCTGGAACCGCCAGCCCCCTGGGTGTGTGTGCATGGGGAGGCGGAGACAGAAAAACTAGGAAGCCGTCCCCACGCACCCTCGCTCTCCGGGAAGTAGAGCTTTGGCTTCTTTGCTCCTTCTCTCGGTGTCCTGGGCCCACCCGATCCCCCTTCAAGTGAAGTCACAGGGGAGGACTGGAGCGCCTCCTGGAGGCAGTACTCTGCCACTACACACAGGAGAACCAGCACGGCCTCCTAACGCAACCATGAGGCAGATGGAACTTTAAGTAGGGTCAGAAACTTAGGATGAACACGGAAACTCAATGCAGCAAAATCAGTGATTACTGGGTCCAATTTGAATTCCTCACCATTGCGTTTGTTTGTGATTTAACTCCTTGCGTCAAACTGCTTTATTTATTTGGCCGTGCCGTGTGGTTTGCAGGATTTTGCTCCCCTGCCAGGGATTGAACCCAGCCCCTCGGGCAGTGAAAGTGCGGAGTCCTAACCACTGGACCACCAGGGAATTCCCAGCAGCAAACTGTTGTTGGAATACATTCTGCATCTTGCCCAGAGAGAGATGCGGTTCCTTCCTTCTCAACTGATCCCAGACCTACTCATCCTTTAAGGCCCGGCTCCCATGCCACCATCTCTGTAACATTTCAGTTAGTGTTTAAGGTTGAGGGCCCCCTCCCTCGTGTCAAGTAACGCGTCAATTTTCTCGGCTTCATGTTCTGGATGTTTCTGATGGAAAGAGATTTTGTTTCCCTTTATGGAATTGGAGCGCAGGGGACCCTGCCTTTAAACTCGGACTCCAGCTGGCACCCCTCCCCCACCGCCTGTTCTGTTCTCATAGTATTTACAGCCTCTTCTCTCCCGTTGAGCGGTGAGCTCCAAGCGAAGTGAGGGTGTCTCCATCTTGGCATCGCCACCCCTCCTAACACGGCTGCCTCTGCCTGGGTCAGTCGGATTTACACCTATTGTCCTGATGTAATTACTTGTAGCCTTTGGCTCTGGAATGGGCTCATCTCTCTACCTGGCCCACACCTGTCACTCCACACCTGTGCCTGGCTTTGGGGCCATCCGCTCACCCGCAGCTTGTTCCCAAAGGTCTTTTCTCACTGCCACTTAGGGGTCCTAGTCATCTCCCCCACCCCTCCGGTCAGGGCTAGAGCGGGTGGAGGGCTTTGTGCGGTAGCGCTGTGTTTCATGCAAAGATTAGGATGTAGCGTTAGTGCAAGGGACAGATATTGTGTGGGGTCCAGTTCCCTGCCGATGCTGACCCCTGCAGACACCACGCCTTGCCATGTTAGCAGAAAAACTAAGGGAATAGATTAAATAGCTTCTCTGCTGGGGCTCAACGCCCAGCTCTCCGCCTTGCTAGCTGGTGACTGACCTTTCGTAGACGCCTTTCCTTGTGTGCAAAAAGGATTTTGTGAGAACTCAATGAGTTAAAAGCCATAAAGCACTTAGTATGCACGTAACGAGTGCTGGTTCTTATTAAATCCAGCACAGGCCCTGTTTCCCGCAGCCTTAAAGCAGATTTCCATTCCCTCTCTTAAGCCTTGCATGATTGGCCTTTTTGTCACCAGGTGACCTCTCTCCTGGAACGCTATACTCACGTGATGTGCGATGTTCGCCCCCTAAGATCCTCCTGGGAAGTGAGACAGTGAGGAAAGAGCAGATCTGCATCTTCTATCCCATTCCTCTCTGGAAAACAGCAAGAGAAATTGTCATGCACGGTTGAACATATTATTTTTTGTTCTCCCCCTCTCTATTTTGCCAAAGTATAATTAATTGAATGCATTTACATTAAAAGTATGAACATGATGAGGGCTCCTCTCTTTGCCAACACTGAGTTTTGTTGTACATGTATACGTGCTATTGAGAAGCAAAATGCCGAGGTGCCCTAGAGCTGTGGACCCAGCTTTCCAAATGACTAGTTATCTGACCTTGGACAAGGTCATGTCTCTGAGAGGCTCAGTTTCTCTGCCTGGTGCTGGGAGGCTCAGATGAGTTATGTGAGTTGAAGCACTTCGCAAACTGTAGGGCTCCCTAGAGATGCAGTTGAACTCGTGGGTATCCGCTCTGCCTGCTCTAGACCCTGCGGGGCTGCAGAAGAAGGGCACGTGCTCTCGAACTGAAACGATAGCCAGCCAGATTATGTGGCAGAAAGCTGGCGAGTTATGCTTTGAACGGTGAGGTCTGGAGCCTGAGGACGGTCAGGTTCAGAGATGGAAACCCTTGTAGTGAGGCCGCTTGGGAAGTTGGCTTTTTGTGGCAGGTGGGCCTGGAGCTGAACCTGAGGGCTGGGAAGGGGGGCTGAGAAGGGAGAAAGAGAGAAAAGAGGCCTGGGGCAGCTTTTGATTTGGAGAGCTGCAGGTGCGCACTTCCTGGCCCCTGACCCTCACCCCCGGACTCCGCAGAGGAGAGAAGGAGGAGGCGGGGCCGCCCCTGCACCTGCAGTGCCTCCCCTTTTCCCGCCTCTGCCAACTTGCTCTTAGCCTCTCTGATCCTCGGGCTCTTCATCTTTACAACGGGGCTAATACACCGCCTTGGCTAGCTTACTGTGAAGGTAAATGGGGTGAGGTTTGTAGAGCCTTATTTTATTTTTCTCTTAGCAGCTGCATGAAAAAGGCAGTAGAAGGAACTGTGGGAAAAGTATAACTTCACTGAAAATTCAACGTGAACTGTAAAGTTCGTGAACCACAGGCTGGTGTCATGCTGGTTCTCTCTGATCCAGGGGGTGGCCCTGGATCTGGGCTGGCTTCTGGAGCTGGAAACCCACCCTTTTTCAGTGTCAAGAATGATCCCCACGTGAGCAGGCACGTCTGGGGAGCATGGGCCAGCCAGGGGCATGTGGACATCTTGTCTTTTTTTCAAGGAAGAAGCACTGTGACCCAGAGCTGGAGGGTTGGGAGGTGTTGGAGATGAACGGCTGATGGTGCCAAAGGCTTCAGTGATTCACAGTGGAAATACAGACTAGGGCAATGTTGTGTGACGTATACGTTGACGTGACCTTTTCTTGGGAAAGACTACTGTTTATCCTGAGAGAATGCACTTCCCACTTTGGGGAGGTTAAAGTATCTTTCCTTTATGAAATGATTATTATAGTAGGTACCTTCCTTCCTTCCTTCCTTCCTTCCTTCCTTCCTTCCTTCCTTCCTTTCTTAAGATAAAGAGTTGACAGTTCTATGTCACTAATCACCCGTGCTCCTCCAAACAAAAGTAATAAAAGATTACTGTCTCTTTATTCATTTATTCATTCTAGTAATAAATACTCATTAAGTTTCTATTATGTGGCAGACATCTTTCTAGGCACTGGAGATGAAGCAGCAGATAAAAGGGCCGAATATCCCTGCCCCGCTAGAGCTTACATTCTAGGTGGAGGAGAAAAGAATGAGCAAATAAAAAGGAAACTATATGCCAGATGGAGAACGGGGGTATAAAGTAAAGTAGGGAGCATGAGATGGGAGGATGACGAGCTTTCAGATGGAGAGGTCAGGGCAGATCTCCCTGAGAAGGTGAGAGTTGAGCACTCCCCTAGTCCAGCGGTTCAGACTCTGTGCTTCCACTGCAGGGGGCGCGCGTTCGATCCCTGGTCGGGGAACAACGATCCCTGCGAGCCACGCGACACAGCCCCCCCAAAAAAAGAAAAAACAAGAAATCTCCGAGGTTGCTCTGTAGTTAGGCCCAAGGGTGAAATGGGGGGCAAATACCAGAATGTCAGGAAGGAAAGACTCTGGGAAAGGAGACGGCTCATAGGAAAGGGTGGTACCGGAGGGTCTCGCCCAGGTGAGGTATTCTGGAATGTCTGAAGTTAGTGGATATTGGCTGCTGGACAGAGGCTGTGTGGTGTGTTTTGGGGGTGAGCTGGCCTGGTTTAAAGGCACAGGACTGGGGTGGATGGCCACCACCTGGGCGCTGTGAGCAGAGCGTATGCTCACCAGAAAGATCATACCCATCCCACGCGAGTGATCTAGAAGATGCCTGCTCTTGAGGCCCTGGTGGTCGGACGCTAGCTTCTGTTGTTATCTGTCCTGTGGGAGATGCCATAGATCCATTCCTTGCAGGGTGTATGGTTGGGTTGCAGTCTAACGGTGATGAATCGACATGAGTCCTTCTGTCAGACAAGAGCCCTGTTTCTCATCTTCCCCCTCCGCCCTGGATGCCCTGGGGGCTGAGCCTTTCTAAGTGCCCAGTTGCGGGATTGCTCTGAGACTAGATTCCAGGAATAATCTCTCCACTTCCTCCCCTAATTCTAAATCCTGCTCCATTGCGTGGCTTTTGACAGTAGTTTTCAACAGTTTGATTACTTGAGTTTTTTTCCCAAGCTGCTTAGATCCTTTTTGGATTTGTTAAAGGATATAAGCAAACAATAAGCAAAAGTTTGGAATAAAAATACCTAATGTCTTCTTAATTTATCAGGATTGACAGGAAAGCAGGACGTTCTGGGAATGTGACACTCCTAGTTGGTTGGTCTGTAGTCTGGGGGGAGGGGCTGAAGAATGTGACATCTCCTTCAGCGGGGACAGCACGGGGGCGGGGGGGGGGGCAAGAGGGGCGCCTCTGAACTTTTGAAGAGTTTATTGTCACCAGGATGAAGAGAATGAGAGTCTCTCTCAGTAGGAGGGGAACACAAAGAATTTGAATGTCTGGAGGTCTAGGTTCTAAGCCACAGTGTGGCTTTGAGCAGGCCTGCTGTCACTTTGGAGCCGTGCCTCCGCCCCCATAGAGCCGTCTGCAGACCACAGGAGACCCTGTCTGTGTAGCTACAGGCACAGGAGTGCCCACTCTGCAGAGCTAAGCTCACTATTCCTCAAGCCTTATCAGGTGCCTTTGTAGGATGAGGGTGCGGCAGGGCTGCCATGTAGGGTCCTGCAGTTGCGGTCCGCACAGAGTGCTGGCTCAAGGGCAACCGGGGGCAGAAAGCCAACCTGCACTCCGCTCACCAAGCCTGCTGGACTCTGGGACTGAGGGTGGCTGTGACAGTCGGGAGGAAGGGGCACCTTTTTGAAATCTGTTCAAACAAAGGGGTGCTCTTTCTGCACTCTGCGCTCCAGAGGGGCCCTGTGGGCCAGCTGTGGCCCGGGGAGTTGGGCCTGACCACGCTTTTCAGCACTTGCATTCCCCGATACGAAACCCTTGCTATCAATGAAAATATCTGCAGATCCCTCCCTGTAAATGAAGTAAAAACGGGGCAACTTGTGAAATGCCAAGATGGCAAGTTTGGTGCCCTCCCTTCTCAAGCACCCACATCAGCCACCACCTTGTCCCTACCCTCGCTCTCTTCACCGTCACCCAGGGCTCCATGCAGCATACTCTGAAGCCCCTGGAGAGGGAGGTAACCTCCTGTGGTCCGTCCAAGTGGACCATCTTGGAATCACAGCCTAGAATTCTTCAGGGAGCAAAATGGAGTGACAGTCTCTGGACTTCAGATGGGTGCGCTGAGCCCTTCTGTGGAGCCATAGCTGGGGGACCCTGTTTCCATGTCCTGTTACATCCAGCGGGCCCTGCACGTTCCTCCTTTACTCCGTAAACGTGCAGCCCTTCGTAGGGAGCATCTAACTGCTGTCCTTCGGTGTCCTGGCCCAGAAATGCCCTCTAGAGGGCGCTGTGACACTGGGACCCAGGACAGGGCATACCTGGGGAGGGACCATGTCCCCTCTGCTCCATGCAAGTGCGGGACAAATGAAAACTGAATCAATATACAAAACATTTTGGCCAACAATTAGAGAGTTGTGTTGAAATTCTTGAGTGAATTATTTTTATCTAAGGTGATGTGAACTTCAAAGGAGTTCAAGATAAAGGAAATGGGGACTTGGGCTAGCTAGTGACTTCCCCTGATTTGACCCAGGCAGAAACTTAGTTTATTAATAGACATTTGGCGGACACTTCACGTTTAAAGGTGAAGCAAGATGGGCTCAAGTTTCTAGGTGTTGTCCAATTAGAAATGCCAAACAGGTAAGAGGTCACCAGATGGAAAGAGAAAGAACAGTAAGTCTTACAGGCTGAACACTGAGCGGCCACCTGGTAGAGTAGTGTTTTTGCAAACATATGAGTTATTCGCAATTTACGGATAACTTAAAGTGCTTTCAGATTGATACATGTCCAGGTTTATTATTGTTGTTGCTGTTTACTGAGTGCTTTCTGCATGCTAGGCACCCGATGAAGCATTTTTCTTTTTGTCTTATCAGTCTTCATAAGTACCACGTGAGTGGATTTTAGCCTCCTTTACACACAGAGGCGCTTAGAGAGATTACGTAAGTGGCCTGAGGTCTCACAACTAGCGGTGAAACCATTATTCCTGCTTCTAAAGACCTGCCCTCTCCACCGGAAATGCTGCCTTGCTGTTTTTCTCTGGAAGCTTTCGCAGGAATGAGCTCTTTCACGGGAGCCAGTCTCCCAGCTTCACGTCTCTGCTCAGCCCTGTTGCTCAGGGTTAGAGATTTGACTCTCCAGCAGGGACCGTCTCACTTGAATGACAGTGATTTTTCAACTGGCCCCGTTGCTCCTTGCCTCTTCCTGGGGTGACCTGGCGGCGGAGCAGTGGAGGTGGGGTTAGCAGGAGAGACACTGTTCTCCGTGGCTCCCCCCCGGGAGATTTTTTTGGTTGAGAGAGAACACTTCTTGGTATATGGGCTTCTCGAATGTTAGATGGGAAGGGGGGGGCCTTGCTGGCTGCCACCTAATCTAGTCTTACACTCACAGCTGGCCTCATGGGACTCCTGTGGTCACTACCAGTCCTGGACATCAGACTCACGGGGTTTCCAAATAATACAGAATCAGAATCTGTGGGGTTTAGCTCCCCGTGTCTCTGTTTTCTTAGAAGTTCCCCGGTGATCCAGGCATAGAAACACAATTCTGGTCACGCTGAGCTCTCAAGTTTTCCCCAAATCCACCCCCTCCACGCTTCTGCCCCCTGTTCACGAAGTTCCCTCCCTCCCTCTTTGTTCAGCGAGCTCTTACTTGCCCTTCAAAACCCAATTCCTGGGTCACTTTCTTAGTGAATCTTCTTGTCTACTCTTGGAGAGCAAATGAATTCCACCTTCCTCTGGTGCTGGTTGTACTTCGTATCCATCAGTCTAGAGCTGACTTCATTGTATCAGTTAGTTCTGCAGCCTTGTTTCCCTACTGGATGGTGAGCTTCTTGAGGACAGAAACTCTGCTGTGTTTCTCTGGTTTCCCAGCACCTGACAGGATCTGGGGGAGAGAAGCAATTCCGAGAATGGAAGTGGGAGGTGGGGCAGCTTAACTGCAGGCCAGCATTTAGGAAACAACATTCACCTTTTTTTTTTTTTTTTTTTTGTGGTACGCGGGCCTCTCACTGTTGTGGCCTCTCCCGTTGCGGAGCACAGGCTCCGGACGAGCAGGCTCAGCAGCCATGACTCACGGGCCCAGCCGCTCCGCGGCATGTGGGATCCTCCCGGACCCGGGCACGAACCCGTGTCCCCTGCATCGGCAGGCGGACTCTCAACCACTGTGCCACCAGGGAAGCCCAACATTCACCTTTTTGTAAGGTTAACCCTTGCCTCCAGCTGGACCTCCTGTGCTACCCAGAATCAGTCTTTTATGTATATTTAATAAATTGAATCTTATTATTAAAACATATATAGTTAACCCTTGAACAAGACAGGTTTGAACTCTGCGGGTCCACTTATGTGAGGGTTTTTTCAATAAATACATACTACGATGTGATCCTCGGTTGGCTGAATCTGCCCATGCAGAACCTCAGATGCAGAACCGCAGACGCAAAAGGCCAGCTGCAAAATTCTATGCGAGTTTTCGACAGCACGGGGGTCAGTGCCCCTAAGCCCTGCATTGTTCAAGGGTCAGCTGTATTAATAAAATCAATATAGGTAACAAAGATAAATAAAAATATATTTAACAAAATATTAAATATATCTATATTTATTTAATTATAAATATATTTAAGATGTATTTGTGCATTAAATATATCGGTTTAAGTATAATAAATATATAAATATATGATATATATAAAATATAAATATATGATGTATAATATTTTATATATTATTTATATTATATATAAATAATATATTATTTATATATAATATATTATTTATATATAATATAAATAATATATTATTTATATATAATAATATATTAATAAATATAATAATTTTATGATAAATAAAATATATAAATACATAATAAAAATATAATAAATTTTATGATAAATATATGGTGTATAATATTTTTATATTATTTATATTATATATATATATATATATTTTTTTTTAGTGACTATGTCTTTTTTCCAAGGTATGTAGACAGCGTTCACGACCCTGCTTCATCTTTTCTTCTCCAGACTAGATATACTCAGTTCCTTCCACTGGCTCTTTGTTGTGAGACATGATTTCTGATTCTGTTGACACCCACTTGGACTCTTTGGGAAGACCCTAGTTTGCTAGTGTTCTTCTTAAAGTTTTATCTGACCAGTGCAATGTACAGTGGCCCCCGTCTCCTTGTTCTAGATCTTATATATCTCTTACTGTTTTCTAAGATCAAAGCATTCAGAGCTAACTGCTGATAGCTAAGCCTTCCCTATCTACTAGTTACACAACTGACTTTCTGAGCCTTAGTTTATCTGTCTTAAACGGCATTTCATTGGCTTTAGACCTGTCAGAGTCCTTTGGTGCTTTAATTGTTATCCAATGTACTGATTTTGTTACATCTGGAAATCTGACTTACTTGCTTTCCTTTTCACGTTCCTCAAGAATGTTAGTTTAACTAGCTGTACTTATTACTATATTACCTAACCCAAATTATCCAACCTATCTTTTAGGGGCATCATGAAAGATTTTATCAAATGCCTTGGTCAGACCTTTAATACCCTTGTGTGTGTGTGTGTGTGTGTGTGTGTGTGTGTGTGCGCGCGCGCGCGCGTATGGTATTCTCCTGATCTGCCAACCTAAGTATTCTATGAAAAAGAAAGCATTTTCTTTGCCAGGCTTATTTTTTGTGGATTCTGGTGGCTGCCAGGCTGTCCACGCCCCTGGCTTTTTAACATTAAGAATGACTCACTTGGGGGCAGGCAGGGTAAAGTCTGCATGGTGAACATGCCTTTGCTGAGAACATTGACTCACTATGTATCCTAAGGAAACACCGGCATATTCAAAGTAAAAAGTCATAGCCTATTACTCCTGCCAGGATTGCTGTGAGGGTTAAATGATGTAATACATGCTTCCTAAATACCAGAATGACCTGGGAGCTTTGAGAAGGTCCTGGGTTCTCCTGCTAGAGATTTCGATTCAGCGGGTTAGAGTGGGCCTGGAAGAAGGACTGTTAGTGAATTTTCCAGTTGATTCTGCTGAGCAAGCAGGTTTAGATCCCAAGTCGTAGTGTTTGTAAAGTGCTTAGCAAACAGCCAGTGCCCTGCACAGGCCCTCACCCCCTTTCCTTCTCCCATATCCCCTCCTCTCCTTTCCTCCGAGACACCCAGGGCTCTGGTGTTGTCCACTTTGTGTCCCAGAGGAAAACCACAGGAGGAAACTCATTTAAATTGCTCTTCTCCAGATGTTTTCCTTTGATAAAAATAGAAGAAAGGTCAGGATTTAGTTCAAAGTTTTCATTTAAATTTTACTGCCACTTACTAGGTCCATCTTCTGTACCCTTGGGTAAGCCCCACGATACAGAGGGAAATAGAATCCTGGCCCTGAGACCTTGGGATTATATTGCAGCCTGAGAAATTTAAGGCATCGAGACCAGCTAAAGTGGGAGAGACATCTTCTTTTGGGTCGCGGGCCAGGCTTCCTTATACAGATCATACCCCCTAGGCTTTCTCCGGCTCGAGTCCAGCTGTGAATGGAAGGAAGCTTTGAGGTCATTGTGACAGGCAACATGGATCCAGCAGGTGGAGCTAGAGAGTCAGAGACATTGAAGGGCCAGGGAGAGCTCGTCCTTGGGGTCCTGTGAAGGTGAGTTGGGACAGTCGTTTTTGGAAAAGACTATGCACCAGAATCCCTGAGCAACTTGTGTGTTTGTGTGTGTGTGTGTGTGTGTGTGTGTGTTTGAAGACTACAGAATCCTAAATGCCATCCCTATGGAATCAAATTGCTGGCATTAAAAAAAAAAAAAAAATTGCTGGCATTAACAAGTTGCCCACGTGACTCTGATGTGCTGACAGGTTTGGGAAGCACTGATCTAGAGATTCTAGGCTGATCTAAATGTGGTCCAGGCTCTCTGCTGAATGGTCCGGTCAGCAGTCTGAGAGCCCTGTGTTGGTCCTCAGACCAGCGGCAGCATCTGCATCACCTGAGCGCTAATCAGAAGTGCAGACTCCCAGACTCCACCCCAGGCCGGCAGGATCGTAAACTGCCTTCATAACTAGAGCCCTCGGGCTGGCTCAGAGGCGTATCAGATTGTGAGAGGTCACCGAGAATGGCTTCTTGCTTACCTGGGCACCCAGCCCTGCAATGGGAGCTCCTGGAGGCCGGGTTTGTATTTTGTCCTTGGTGTCTCTCTGAGCCTCAGTTTCCTCATCTTCATTGTATTTCTTCTCAAGGTTGTTAAGGGAACTGATGTCGGACTCCCATACTAGACTGTGAAGTCTTTGAGGCAAGAGCTATACCTTTAAAAAATTTCTGCCCGCTCAGTGCCTAGCATTGAGTGAATTGGTCATTTTGGCACACAGGGTTATAGAATCCTCAAAACAGAAAAGACTTTGTGGGTTGTATAGAACAAGCGACCCTGCGAACGGATGCAAAAGTTATGGTGAGGTTGACAGATGTTTCTAGGGTCAGATGCTCTGTTATTGTCACATGAGCTTCCTGCGAGAGTGCACTGCTACAGCTCCTGTTCTCCATGAAGCCTTTCTCCTTCCCACGGCTCATCAGAGCTGACCTCAACTTCCCGACTTTGTGAAGGTCTGGGCCCTGGGCCCTCTGAACTTCTGTGCTATTGTCAGTACCACTCGTCTGCCCATGAATCCTGGACTGTCTTCCTCGTATGTTCTGGAAGTTACTGTGTTGTCTCACTGTACGTGTCAAGGTCTTGGGGGGTAGGACCAGCGTTCTTCATGCTCCCCACCTACTCCCCAGCCCAATACCTAGCATAGGACTGAGCCCATAGTAGTTACGGCTAACTTGCTGAATATCTGTTATTTAAAAAAATATATGAAATCTTTCATAGATATAAAAGTTATGGAGAATAATATAATGAACATCTGTATCCCTACTACTCCTTTAAAAAATAAAAAAAGATTATTACAGTTGAAGTGCTCTATGTACCACTCTCCAATCATGTTCTCACCATCTGTGAATCTCCATGACAGCCCATCATCTGTGACATCATATGGTTTATTTGTTTGATTTTGCTGCCCATCAAATAAGCATCTTAAAACCAAGGTTCAAGGCAGTCATGAGACTATAATTAATTCAATTCCATCACTCAAGAATAATTATTGCGAGCCTATTATATGCCAAGAACCGTGCTAGAAACTTGGGACGCATCAGTGAACATATCTGACCAAAACCCAAACAAAACAACTAAAAAATAAAGCCTCGCTCTCATGGAGTTCACATCTGGGCAATCCATGAACAGTAAGTATACTAAATATGTAAATTATCTAATGCACTAGAGGTTAAAAGTGCGATGGAAAGAAATGAAACAGTACAAGGATCAGAGATTCTGAGGTGGAAAGGCAGACTGTGGTCAAACGTGGCTTGTGGAGAACGTGATGTCTCAGCAAAGACTTGGAGGAGATGAGGGAGTTGGTCATTTGATTTGGGGGAAAACGTGTTCCTGGTGGAGAGAATAACTAGCGCAAGGACCCTGTGGTGGAACCTTTGGGGACCAGGAAGAGGCTGAAATGGAGTGCAAGGGGGGTGGGGCATCAGGAGATGGTCAGGGTTGGGGTGGGGCTGGAGTGGATGGGGGAGCTTTTAGGGTTTTCCGGGATGTTATGAGGACTTTGGCTTTTATTTTGGCCATTGCCGGGTCTGAGTTGAGCACAGCAGTGATGTCTTCTGACGTCTGGGCCTGCAGTGCGGAAAGTAGTTTGTAGGATCAGAGAAGCAGGAAATCCAGCTAGGAGGCCACTGAGAAGACAGATAAGGGGGTTCCAACTAAGGTGAGAGCAGTGAAGGGGGTGAGAAGTGACCAGATCCTGGACACATCCCAAAGGCAGAGCCATCGGGATTTCCTGGTGAACTGGATATGGGTGCGAGAGAAGCAGAGAAGGTTGCCCAAGCCCCTGAAAGTCTATAGCTGTCATCACCCAAGATGGGGGCGAACCTACAGGCAGAGCAGGATGGGGGTCAGTGGAGGTCTGCACGTGCTGAGTTGGAGAATTCTGCTAGATTTCACAATTGGAGATAACGAGTAGGCAGCTGAGTATATGATTCTGGACTTTGGAGAGAAATTGGAGCTGGAGATACACAGTCAGGAGTCACGAGCCTTCTGTAGGTATTTATAGCCCTGAGACTCGATGAGGTCACCAAGAGAGTCAGTCAGCTCGAGAAGAGGGACAAGGTGGTCCCTGGAGGGCGGAGGAGAGACCTGCAGGAAACCTAGAGCTAACATTGGAGCAGGAAGAAAAGACAAGGGCCTTTGGTGTCCTGGAGGTCAGAGAAGGAAGTGTTTCAAGGAAGGGGGAGTGAGAAATTGTGTCAAACGTTGGTTTTTTTTGTTTGTTTTAATTAATTAATTTTATTTTTGGCTGCGTTGGATCTTCATTGCTGCGTGCGGGCTTCTCATTGCGGTGGCTTTTCTTGTTGCGGAGCACGGGCTCTAGGCGCGCGGGCTTCAGTAGTTGTGGCTCACGGGCTCAGTAGTTGTGGCTTGTGGGCTCTAG
Source organism: Delphinus delphis (assembly GCF_949987515.2). Lineage (NCBI taxonomy): Eukaryota > Metazoa > Chordata > Mammalia > Artiodactyla > Delphinidae > Delphinus > Delphinus delphis. Next base: position 81,773,790 of record NC_082694.2, on the reverse strand, counting down.
AGCTCAGGCTCAGTAGTTGTGGCACACAGGCTCAGTTGCTCCGCGGCACGTGGGATCTTCCTGGACCAGGGCTCGAACCCGTGTCCCCTGCACTGGCAGGCGGAGTCTTAACCACTGCGCCACCAGGGAAGCCCTCAAACATTGCTGATGGATCAAAAACATGATTAAGGACTGAGAATGTTGATGGGATTTAGCAACCCGGATGCCACTGGTGACCCTGACGAGGACAATTCTGGTGACAGAGTGGGGGAGGCGGGGAGCCCCTGACGCGGGTTTAGGAGAGAACAAGAAGATGCACCTGAAGAACACAAGCACGAACGACTCTTCAGAGGCATTTGCTGGAAAGGGAAGCGGAAACGGGCAGCAGCCAGCAGGGGAACCAGGTGAAGAGAGGAGCTTTGATGGGCAATAAACAGGCAAAACAAAGGGAGAGCGTATTTCATGGTTGACTGGGTGGATCAGCGGGGGAGATGGGCAGGTTGGTGATGCGTTAAGAGGGGCTGCACTCCGTCCCTGGTGCGGGGCAGCCTGCTGAGTCCCTAAGGCCTGATGCACAGGCTGGGGCAGGCTGCGGGCCTTCCAGCCAGAGCAGGCGAGGCGGGCGCAAAGCAGCTTCATCCGCAGCAGTGCGGCCAGCTCGGCCTGGGCCCAGGGCGCCTCTTCCCGGCCCCGCATCAAGCCACAGGCCACCAGGGGCTGCTGCTCTGAGCTGTGACGCCCTTGTGCCCCTTTCCCCGCTGCGGGGATTCTTTCCCCCTTTTGGCCTTGAGACCCCCATCCACCTTCACAGCTGAGCTCGGCTGTCACTCCCCTGTGACTCTCCCTGTGTTCCTGCCCCGTCATCGTGCTCTCTTTTACCTGGTTCTCAGGTTAGCAGGCGTTGGTGGTGGGGACCTGGGACCCCTCAGAACAGGGACCTCCACCCTGTCTCTGGGTACCCAGCCTCTGGCCCAGAGAAAGGTGTTTGTTCCCAAGAACAGAGCTGCGTCCTAGCTCGAGTGTTTCCCTAGCTCGAGTCCCGAGAAGGTTGCACCCATTTCTGTGGAGCTCTGGCTTATTCCCTCTTTGTTTCTAAGTGAAGCCGTCATTCAAACAGGCAGTCCCCAAATCCGAGGCCCCCTGTGTGCCCCAAGGCCAGGCTCCTGCACGTTCCAGAAGCCTCGCCCAGCTCCTGTGTTTGTGGCAGCCCTGAGCTCTGACTGCCCTCCAGGCTAGAGCAGCAGCAGCTCCTGGGGGCCCGTGGCCGCTGCCGGGGTTGAGGGTCAGGAAGGGGCCCCTCCAGCCACTCTGTACCACACCAGGCTTTGGTTCCTACTTCTCCCTGCTTCAGCCTGAAAGCCCGGCCAGCCCGAGGAGTCTGTGCATCAAGACTGAGGGATTCAGCCTGCCCTCCCAGCCCTGGGAAGCTTGCATTTGCGGAACCTTGGTGACCTGCTGGTTCCTTTCTTGCCTGTCATTGGTAGTGACGGTGCTTGGCCCGGGGACAGGGAAAGGCCCCCCTCACAGGCGGGCTGAAGGGAGGAGCTCTTGGATGGCCGTCGGCGGCGGCTGAATGCCTGACCCCCACCTGATTAGCCTCTTGGCTGTGGGCACCTGGCAGAGCCTGGTACCAAGCCCCTCCTGGGTCCCGCCCCATTTACATGCCCCTCCTCCCCATGTCCCCAGGCCACCGGCCACCATCAGAGGGAGGGTTGTCATGCTTCCCTCAGCTTTCGGTGACTTCCCAACCTGGAAACGCCAGGCTTTGCCTGCAGTCCTGAGTGGGGCATAGGCGGCCGGATGGCCAAAGAATGTCACTGTGTCCAACGCCGACTGCGTTGTCAGTTTCTCCCGAGCAACAGACAATCTTTCCCTCCAGTGCCCCTCCCCGCAGGTCCCAATTTCACAGGGATGTGGGTGTCTGTCATCTGGGTCAGCTCAACCCATGGTGCTCTGGGGTAAGGCTGGCCACGTAGGGGCACATCGTGTCCTGTCATGTCCTGATTCTCCTGCTGTCGCCTCCCTTGCCCCTTGCCCACTCTCCAGCCTGGCGGGGGGCCAGCTTCACCGCAGCTGTCCTAGGAGACCAGATGCTTTCGTAGAAGGAGCTGGATGTACGCAAAGTCAGGAGGCTTTCTCCGAGTTCTTTATGTAAGAGTCCTCCCCGGAATCAGGGCTGCTGTAACTGGCTCTCTCCTCAACTGCCTCTTCTGAGAAATGCAAGAACAGTATTGCGTGAACCTAATGTCTTCAGGGGAAGCAATTTCTTCATCTTCTTGGTGGTTGTTTATACATAGAAACCCACCAACTTTTGAACTGATGGATCAGGGCCCGATTGTTTTTTTTTTTCCCAAACATGCCTTCCCCGCTTACTCTGTACCATTCCCACCCTTCCATCATATACTCCTTTTCCTCAGAGCAACTGAATTTGCTGAGCGTATTTAATCTGTGGACACTGTAGGTAAAAAGTTTGCTCTGTTTGTTCTCTCCACGGGCTGTCTGTATCTTAAAAGATGAGCTTATTAATCCAGACAAATACTGAGTTGGTAGATGGAATTGGAAAGCTATCTTTTAAAATTGAGGTATAATTGACATGTAACATTGTATTAGTTTCACGTGTACAGTAGAATGATTTGATGCATGTATATATTATGAAATGATCACAGTAAGTCTAGTTAACAGCCAACACCATACATAATTAAACATTTTTTTTCTTGTGATGAGAACTTTTAAGATGTACTCTCTTAGCAGCTTTCAAATATACAGTACAGCATCGTGAACTGTAGTCACCATTGCATCCTCAGGACTTGTTTTATCACTGGAAGTTTGTCTCTTTTGACCCTCTTCATTCATTTCATCTAAAAGGAACGAAACCGAATGCATAGACACGGAGAACAGGTTGCTGGTTGCCTGGGACTCATTTTTAAAAGCTGGGCTTTTAAACTCTGCGGCATGTGGGCTTTTCCTGGACCAGGGCTCGAACCCACGTCCCCTGCACTGGCAGGTGGATTCTTAACCACTGCACCACCAGAGAAGCCCCTGTGCTAAGTGTTTTAAATTCATTCACGTTCAATCTTCATCATAACAATATAGTCTTATCCCCATTTTACAGGTGAAAAAGTTGAAGCACAGAAAAGTTAAGTGACTAGATCAAGATCACACGGATAGTTTGTGATGGGTCTAGGATGTGACCTCAAGCTGGTCAGATTCTAGAACCTATGTTTTAGTCACCCTGTAAAAAGCTACTTGAATTACTAATTGGTGTATCCAAGGCTGATGTGCCCTTTCTGGTTGGTTGGGTGTCTGTTTGGTTTGATCAGTGGCTGTACTAAAATTCTTAACTATTTTGTATAATTTATTTGTATAAATTTATATATTTTAACCAATAAATATTGGTTAAAATATATAAATTATATATTTTATATAATATATAAATTTGCATTTGTGGAAAAAATATATAAATTTATATATTTTAACCAATAAATATTGTATATTTATTTGTATATTTGTATAATATATTTTGTATAATCCCCCTGGGTATATCGATACCTTGATGTTATCATGGCTGCTTCTGTCGAGTTCCACCTTCTGGGCTTGCGGCTCCAGGAAGCCAAGTGTTTTAAGTGTACGCAAGATTTGTTTTTTTCTGGTGCGGTAAGACATGTGGACACAGAAATGACTGCCATGAAGGAAGAAGTTTGTAATTCTCACAGATCCCTAGAAACAGGAAGCAGACACTCTATGCAGGGTCACACGAGGAAGCACCAGGGTCAGTCAGGAGGTAGAAGGAGAGAGGGGAACATATGGGCAAGAGTCTTTATTGTGGTTTCGGGGGTAAGGAATGGACAGGCAGGGTCAGCAGGCTTCGGATTGGCTGGTGTAAATGACTGCAGCAGGCTCTGGGGGATGGAGCTGTCCCTGGTTGTCTGGGCCCTCTTCCTGGGGTGACTAGGACACGTGGATAGTGGCCCAGAGTGTGAGCATTTGATCAGAGAGGTGGTTGAGTTAAGGGTTCTGGATTGATTGCTTTGCATATGAAAGGCAGGCCCCTAAACGTCATCAAGCCTGGGATCTGAAGGAGAAACCAGCCAGGGAAAGCTGGACTTCAACTGCGTCACTTGTAAGAGTTTTTTTTCTTTTTTTTTTTTTTGGCCACTCTGCTGCAAGGCTTGTGGGATCTTAGTTCCCCGACCAGGGATTGAAGCCGGGCCCTTGGCAGTGAGAGTGCAGAGTCCTAACCGCTGGACTCCAGGGAATTCCCATAAGAGGTTTTTATGCTTAAGAAAATAAAGAAGTAAATACTGCTGCCTTTTCTCTTGACTCACAAGACCAGGTGTTCAGTAGCAGAGAAACGACACTAATTTCTCTTCTTGGCTACTCTGGGAGGGGTAGTCTCTCCAGGATCAGCAAAGCTCTAGATATGAAAGCATTAAATACAGAAAATAAAAAGACATGGTTAAGACACCATGGAATGTGGGGGCTTGAGACAGACAAACCTTGGCTTACTTGGTGTGGGCTAGCGAAGAAGGTCTTAGTGAGAGCCCAGGGCTCTCTCTTTGATGAGACCTGCATGGAGAGTGTGTCAGGATGGTAGCAGAGAGGGCTTGGGCCAATCTCCCTTCCTCTGGCCTTGGTGCAGTCTTGTCCCTCATCCCCATGGCACAAACATCTCCTGTTTTCATTCATTTTTACTGCCCTCCCTCCCCCCCCAGCCCTCCCAGCCCTCCCGTGTCTCCTTCCACTAGCCTCCCCATTCAGACTTGTCTTTTTTTTTTTTTTTTTTAAGATTTTTGATGTGGACCATTTTTTAAAGTCTTTGCTGAATTTTTATTACAATACTGTTTCCGTTTTACGTTTTGGTTTTTGGCCGCAAGGCATGTGGCATCTTAGCTCCCGGACCAGGGATGGAACCTGCAACCCCTTCATTGGAAGGCGAAGTCTTAACCACTGGACTGCCAGGGAATTCCCCAGACTTGAAGTTCTTTTATAAATTTATTTCTTTCATTTATTTATTTTTGGCTGCTTTGGGTCTTCGTTGCTGCGCGCTGGTTTTCTCTAGTTGCAGTGGAGGGGGGGCTACTCTGTTGCGGTGCGTGGGCTTCTCATTGCGGTGGCTTCTCTTGTTGCAGAGCACGGGCTCTAGGTGCGCGGGCTTCAGTAGTTGTGGCACACGGGCTCAGTAGTTGTGGCTCGCGGGCTCTAGAGTGCAGGCTCAGTAGTTGTGGCACACGGGCTTAGTTGCTCCGCGGCACGCGGGATCTTCCTGGACCAGGTCTCGAACCCGTGTCCCCTGCATTGGCAGATGGATTCTTAACCACTGCACCACCAGGGAAGTCCCTGAATTTCTTAAAACTACTTACTACCTTACCTTCTCTGGGGGGGACGGTGGAGATGGGAGATGTGGATGACTGACCCCCAGGGTTGGAGACCACACCTGTTACTTCTGCATCAGAATGTTCCGTGAATGAGTTACCAGACACGCAGAGACCACCATTTGCTCAGTGGAAAAGGGATTTCAAGATTGTGTGGTTTGAGGAAACCCTACGTTTTATATTCCCTTTAGGAGATTGACAGCATACAATGAGGTAGTAAGGAAAGAAGTTATGCAGGAAATAAATCTTTGTCTGTTTTATCTGGTGTTTCCAGAATTATCTACCCCACCACAGAACTGGTTTTTGCGTAAGACTTACTACCATCCCACGAGAAATCCTCGGGGAAGGCTGCCCTGCTTGTCGGGTGGAGTGGGGCGTGGCTTGGCTCTGAGCTGCCCACTCATGGGCTTGGACTGATGCTCTTACAGGGCTTCAGGTGCCCCAGGAGCCCGAGGTCACTGCCCCCAGAACTCTGGGCTCTCATCTTGGCCTGATCCTCCCTGGGTCCCCAGGCTCCCGGCATCCCAGGGCATTGTACCAGGCCTTGCTTCTCTCTAGATTCCCAGATCCTGGCACAGTGCCTGGCAAACAGTGGGTGCTCAGTGGTTGCCTGTATTGAACGAATTCCCCAATAGAACCCACCAATTAGAGGCTATGTCCTTGTTTTCTAATCAGACCTTATCCTTGGATAGGCACACACACACGTGAATACATCTATGGTCTGTGTGGGTTCTTCTTAAAGATAGGCAAGGAGGCACGTTAGCACAGGGATTGGATTTCACGGGGGAGAGTCGTCCTCATCATTTTGCCATAAATACACACACACAGACACAGAGAAAATAAGAAGACACACAGATAAACACACAGAAGCACAGGCTGTGTAGATACAAGCAAACACATAGACACACTTGCAAAACTAGGCACAATCACAGATGCGCAGATGTAATTTTACATGTAAACAAACAGAGAAATAGAAACCAGACGCCCTCCCCCAACACACATCCTCTGTTCTGGCTACTTGTTCCTCCAGAGCAAACTGCTTCACAAATTAGTGCCTTTACACAACAACTATCTCATTATATCTCATGATATCGTGGGTCAGGATTTGGGCAGGACCTGGCTGGTGATGTTTCGCCTCCTCATGAGATGACTCAGTGAACCTGACTGCTAGACGGGCTGGTCTGGATGGACCACGCTGGCTTCCCTCACATGGCTGGTGGCTTGGCGGCGGTGACTGGTAGGCCGGCCTCAGCCGGGACTGTTGCCAGGAGTGCCTGCAGGGCCTCTCAGACGTGACATCTCAGGGTAGTCAAACCTCTTGCGTCGCAGCCGGCATCCCCCTTAAAGAGCATTGCAAAACGCGGAGGGGACGCTGGAAGGTTTCTAATGACCTCAGGAGTTGAAGAATGTCACTTGTCCTGCATATCACCGAGCAAGCAAGTCTGTTAGGCTTCTTCAGATTGAAGGGGAGGGCTGTTAGACTTTATCTGTCAATGGCAGCAAAAAATCTGAGGCCATCTCTGATCTAACGCCACACACACACACACACACACACACTCATACACAACACTCTCACACACACTCACACACACACACTCACACACACAGCACTCTCACACACACTCACACACATTCTCACACACACACACACACACACGGGCTTCCTGCAGGGCTGGGAGGTGCTGCCTCTCTTCATTGTCCTTCCAGTGGCTGCACATGAAGTATGAGGCTTGATTAAGAGCCTGTACTTGGGGGGGGGGGGTCACTCCTTTCAGGGGAGAGTTCTCTCCTGGAAGTTATATCTCAAGTACTTGCAGGGACCGACACCACCTTCATCTTTCCTTAGGAAAAGTATGAAAATCAGGCCATCCGCAGTCCCCTTCCTTTACCAGTTGCCTGCAATGCAGATGGAGTGACGCTGTGGCTTAGAGGTCAGCCACACCTGGGTCAGGTCCCAGCTCACCCACCCCCGCCTGCTAGCTGTGTGACCTTGGTCAAGTTCCTCGACCTTCTGAGCTCCAGTGTCCTCCTCTGTATGTTGAAAAAGTCACACTTCTGTACTTCCGTTCAACAAGTATTTATTGACTATCTTCCGGGGGTGCGATGGTGAGAACAATAGGCGCTGTCCCTGATGGAGGAAGCTGTCATTAGCTGAAGAGTTGTGCAAACAATTGTAACTTTGCCAACTGTGCTAAGTGCCAGCAAAGAGCAATAAGGTGCTATCGGAGGCTGCAGTCATGATGTGATCTCTGTCAAGGAGGCCAGGGGCCACTTCTCTGAGGTGATACTTGGCCGTGGTCTGGGGGATCCATAGCAGCTAACCAGCTGATATGTGTCTTGGGCAGAGGAAGTAGCATGTGCAAAGGCCCTGTGGCTGGATGGAATAAATTGAATAGGAGGTGGTGAAAGGCCAGTGTGACTGGGTCAGAGAGATCAAAGGGTGCAGGTGGGAGATGAGACTGGACAGGTGGGTGGAAACTTTGTTCACCAAGTTAAGGAAGGGTTTAAAAAATTGTATACATTTTATATATTTATTTGAGTGGTTTTACTCATGGAGGTAAAACGACCAGATCGTGTTTCAGAAAGATGCCCTTGGCTGCAGCAAGGAGGATGAACTACAACGTGGCAAAAGGAGATGTGGGCGATCCCATGAGGAGGCCGTGCCCACAGAATAGTGCCCCCTGAGATGCCCATGTCTTGATCCTCAGAACCCGTGAATGTGTTAATCACGTGGCAAAAAAGAATTAAGGTTGCAGATGGAATTCAGATTACTCATCACCGACTTTAAAATAGGGAGATTATCCTGGATTACCCCGGTGGGCCGGACGTAATCCCATGAGTTCAGAGAATGGGTCAGAGACATGGGACGTCAGAGGCACTCAACCTGCCCTCGAGAGCTTTGAAGATGGAGCAAGTGCTATTAACCTCATTTTGTAGTTGAAGAAACTGAATTTCTAAGACATGAAGTGACCTACCCAAGGCCAAGCATTATTAAGTATTATAACCAGGGCTTAGATCCAGCTCTCTTGAGTACAGACTCTCTTTCCATTTCTACACTAGTCGAAGGGACCCTGGGGGACCCAGGTTAGAGTCTGACTGGGTCCAGTTCCAGCCCCACCTGTGGTGTCCTCCTCTTCACCCCGTCTCCTTCCAACCAGAGCAAACCCTTCCTTATCCTCATCCCTTACTTCAGATCGTATTGACAGAGGGTGCTGGGCTCAGAAGAGGGGGATCTTGGCATTGGAATCATGATGTAGGAGGGCACGTGCATTTAAGCTTATAGAAATTTGGAGATAAAGAGCACTTAGTGTAATTCTGTCCTTTGACAGAAGAAAAACTGAAACCCAGAGAAGGGAAGTACCTTGTCCAAGGCCCCCTCCAAGTTAGTAAGACAGTCAGGACTAAATCCTGAATTGCTTCCTCCCCAGACCAAGGCTCCTCCCACTGCACCCTGGGCTGTTCCCAGGTGTTCCTGGAATCCTCAGCTGGCGTTTGGATGCATTTTCCCATAAAAGGAGGCTGTATAAACTGTACTGCCAGCAGGTCCCTGGTTGTACAGCTCAGCCTTGCTTCAGTTCATCTAGGCCATGGCTTCCTCTGCCTTTCCTCCCCTGGAAAAACGAACTCACTTGGATGGAACTCTTTCTATGCGAAAATGTTACTCTTTATTTAAAAAGAAGTTCAGATGAACAAATGAACCTTAGAATGTGTAAACTGGGACGCGCCTGGCCTATCACTGTGGACTTAAGGCCTGATGATCTGGAAGACTTTGTCTCTGAAGTCTCCCTCTTTCTCCTTCTGTGTGGTGGGAATTCTGTGGTCCAAATGCTTCTCCATCAGTGAAACGGCAGCAAGAGCTTTGGGGTCACGCAGACCTGAATTTGAATTTGGATTTAGGCCCATATATGTGACCTCCAGCAAATCACGGGCAAAGGCCCTACGAGGAACACAGGAGACTGTGTCCTGGACTTTGATCTTCATCAGGCAGCCATCGAGATTCAAATCCACCTTCATTGAGCACCTACCATATGCTGGTCACTTTCAAGTACATCTCTCGCTTAATTCCCACAGCAGCCCCGAGGTGGGTAGTGTCATGTAGGTTCTTTAGAAGAGGAAACGGAAGCTCAGAGAGGGTGAGTCAGTGGTTCAGTATTATTCTACTTATAAGTGGCAGAGGCCCTGACTAGGACCAGTCTTTGTGGTTCTATTTCAACTGCCCTACACCCCATAATGATTAATATAGTCAAGTGAACAAGCAAATCAACACAGCATAAAGGAAAAGACAAGAGGAAAGTATCTATCTATCTCCTATCTATTATTCTATCTACACTTACTAGGTCCATTCTCCAACCATTTTTTCATTTCTCTATATCTGTCTATCATCTATCTGTGCGTTACTGTATTTATCGAAGGACAAAAGATGGTTCAAAACATAACAGAATTTCTGTCTTGATCAGCTGAGGCTGTTATAACAAAAATACCACAGACTGGGTGGCTTAAACAACAGAAATTTATGTCTCATAGTTCTGGAGGCTAAAGAAGTTGTGGGTGCAAAAGTACAGTTTAGTTCTGCTGGGAGCCCTCCGCCTGGCTTGTAGGTGATGTATCACCTTCGTGATGTATCCTTACATGGCAGAGAGAGAGCTCATTTCTCTCCTATCTCTTCTTTTAAAGGCACTAATCCCATCACAAGGACTCCACCCTTATGACCTTATTACCTCTCAGAGACCCCACCTCCACGTACCATCACACTGGGGATTAGGGCTTCAAATATGAATTTGGGAGGGACACAAACATTCAGTTCATAGCAGTTACATATGTCTAAATTAAGTGAGGAATAAAAGAAAATAAGAGGTAGAGGCAGAAAATAGAGCCAAGAATGAGGCTAACACAAACATGCGTTTCATAGAGTCCGGCTCATTTATAAGGAGTAGAGCAGAAGTGTGGCTCTGGCCCCCAATGTCTCAGGAAAGACCTGAGCAGTTACACATTTCGTGGTATAAATAAGGTGAAAGCAAACCAGCTGTTCAGAAGATGCTCACCTGTTCCTGACACTGAGACTTCCGTGCTATCATCATCCAGGATTAGCAATTAAAATTTGTGCACTGTTGTTTTACACAGTGTTATATCTTTTCTTTCTTACATCAGCTCCAGAACTATTTTATTTTTCTCTTCCTTTTACAGATGAGAAGATTGAGGCTTCAGAAGGTTACATTCCTTGCTAAAGGCCATACAGCTCTTATTGGGAGAATGGGGGTTCAAACCCAAATTCATTTTTGGCTTCCCCCAGGGTTGCTAACTGCTTGGTGCCCAGGGACCAAAGGTTGGGCTTCAAATTTTGCGTTAGAATTTTTTTTTTTTTTTTTTTTTGCGGTACGCGGGCCCCTCGCTGTTGTGGCCTCTCCCGCCGCGGAGCACAGGCTCCGGACGCGCAGGCTCAGCGGCCACGGCTCACGGGCCCAGCCGCTCCGCGGCATGTGGGATCTTCTCGGACCAGGGCACGAACCCGCGTCCCTTGCATCGGCAGGTGGACTCCCAACCACTGCGCCACCAGGGAAGCCCTGCGTTAGAATTTTGAATGACAACAGACAAATAGCTGTGGGGTGGAATGAGATTATTTTCTTCTTAGCTTTGAGAGAAATGACTGTTGAAATACACGGGTTCACCATTTTTGGTGTTCTTGTGTTTATTTTTAATCTCTGAAATCAAAGCAAATTTCTGGGGGCTCAGAGTCATTGCTCCCATGGCAGCAAAAAATATATTTGGTATTTGATTAGAAACTTCATTTTTAATTGGGACCAAATCCAAGCATTGTGAATTTGAACTGCTGCCAGTCTTCCTAGCCTACCTCGTGAGTGTAAAGTCCGTGCAACTGTTGTACCCAGCGAGTGCTGGCGGGCATGTGACTATGTTTGTGTCCCATGAGGAATTTGAGGTGGGTGGTTCAGAACATCTGTACCCAAGTGGCATAATTTTTTGCAGAATGCTCTAATACTCTAGAGGAGCTAAAATGGAGGTAGTAACTGGACTTCCAGAAGTGTTTCAAATGCATTGATTGGTTGAAACCAGGACTGAAATAATTACTATATTAAGCAATTTATAGATGCAGAAACCAATCGCCTTGTCCGCTCTCCCTACCAGGATCTGGACTTGAATAGAATTCCTTAACTCACATCTACCTTCTTTCCTGGGTTCTGTCTTAGAGGAAAATCTATCCTTTTTATTACAGATCTTCCAGAATACTCTAAGAGTCCTCCCCAAATTTACCCTTTCAGTTTTCCTCATTGGTTGATGCTTAATGATACCATCATCTACCAAGTCACCCAGGCCAGAAACTTCAGTCATCCTCAAACTCTCCCTGTTCTTCACCCATACCCTGGCCACGCTTTGCTAGAATAGCCTTCAAAGAAAAAAAAAAAGGGAATTCCATGGCCGTCCAGTGGTTAGGACTCCGCACTTTCACTGCTGAGGGCTTGGGGTTGAATCCCTGGTTGGGGAACTAAGATCCCACAAGCTATGCGGCTAAGGGAAAAAAAAAAAAAGCCTTTAAATTTGCTTCTCTGCGTCCAAAACACAGATGTCAGAGTGATCCTGTAAAACACGGGCCTGACCATCCCGCCCCTCGGCAGCTCCCCACCGTGTACAGTCACCGTTCTCAAACTGTGTTCTCTGAAGCCAGGGCTCTGCACCCAAGCCTGGGGACGCCAGGCCTCTTCCCTGAAATGACCACAGCATTCCCCTCCCATTTTTTAAAAAATTTATTTATTTTTATTTATGGCTGTGTTGGGTCTTCGTTTCTGTGCGAGGGCTTTCTCTAGTTGGCGGCGAGTGGAGGTCACGCTTCATCGCGGTGCGCGGGCCTCTCATTGTTGCGGCCTCTCTTGTTGCGGAGCACGGGCTCCAGACGCGCAGGATCAGTAGTTGTGGCTCACGGGCCCAGCTGCTCCGCGGCATGTGGGATCTTCCCAGCCTGGGGCACGAACCCGTGTCCCCTGCATCGGCAGGCGGACTCTCAACCACTGCGCCACTAGGGAAGCCCCATTCCCCTTCTATTTACATACGGACTTCTGTAAAAGGTTTTGTTTAAGGAGGACATTTGTTAAAAAAAAAGGAACTTTTTTTAAAAATGACCCCACTCTACGCATGTCTCCTGACTGCAGACCATCCTGGGCCTGCTCTGTATCGCTTGCACACGATGGGATATTCTCCAGTCCTGGGCGCTCCTGGCTGTTCCCCAAACATATGTGTGGTGCCTTTGTTTCTTTGAACACACCCTCTTCTCTGCTTGGAATGGAATTTCTCCTCCTCTCTCCTCAGAGAGCCCCACTTATCCTTCAGAAGCAGCTCAGATGTCACCTTCTGTGGATGGCGCAGAACCTTCCTTATATTCCCCGCAAGCAAACTATTGCCTCTCTCCCGGGCTCCCACCCGACCCTGGGCATGTCTTGGTGGTGGTCCTGGCCATGAAAACCTTTTCTACATGTCTTCCTGCCTGCCCCCCACTAGATCATGAGTGACTCAAGGACAGGATTTCTATTTTACTCATCTCCTTGTTCCCACTACCTAGCAAAGCACTTGGCCCCTGCGAGAAACTAAATGAACCATCAGGTAAAGCAACACCAGTAATTATCTGCCAATCAACAATATGGATTGGAAAAGCTAAATGCCGTAGATGAATAGCAGGTAGGGTGATAGGCAAGGGAATGAGAGGATGAGGGAAATAGGAGTAAGGGGCTTCAGGGGTTGTTGATTCTGGGCTGCTTTAGTTTCACTCAGAACATATATGTTTTTTTAAAATTTTACTTTATTTATTTATTTATTTGGTTGTGCTGGGTCTTAGTTGTGGCCCGTGGGCTCCTTAGTTGTGGCATGTGAACTCTTAGTTGCAGCACACATGTGGGATCTAGTTCCCTGACCAGGGATCAAACCCGGGCCCCGTGCATTGGAAGCACAGAGTCTTAACCACTGCGCCACCAGGGAAGTCCCAGAACATATGTGTTTCTGAGTATAACTTAAGTATAGTTTAAGGACTATGAAAACGTCTCACATCCCTTAGGCTGGGAGCTCTAATGGGGGCCCCTGTTGGAAAAGCAGACTGTGCAGGTCCTGCTTGCTTGGATAATTTCATACCAACAGTCTTCACAGCTCATCTGTGCAGGAGGCTTTGCCCTTTCACCGGAATAGTCTCAGTGAGCGCTCACTACACACCCATCCATTCCAGGGTTGTTGTTATGCCCATTTTACAGAGAAAACTAGCCCTGTGAAGTCGTACAGCCAAGAAACAGTAGAGGCAGCACGTGAAAGCATGTCTTCGGACTCCAAATCCCATCATTTTTCCACGTTGCCTTATCTCCTGACATTTCCCCGATAGGTCCATGTGCTCTGGGAAGGAGGAGACCACAGAGAAGTAAAGGAGTGGGAGAGAGAGATTTACGACCTCACGATGTGTCGTTTCTTACCAAGACCTCACACTCTGAGTGTGTTCAGAAAAAACCTCACCAAATCCTTCTTCTTACTGCATTTCCTTTTTTTTATTGAGATATAATTCACACACCGTAAAATTCACTGTGTTAAAGTGTACAGTTCGGTGGTTTTTAGTGTATTCACAAGGGTGTGCAATCGCTACCACTAATTACAGAACATTCCCATTAAGTAATTTCTAATGTTTTTGTTTTCCAGATTCCAATAATGAGAGACCCTGGATGGATTCGAAATGTATGGTCTTCAAACATTAATGTGAGTAGAGTTGCTATGAATGCCCTAATTATATCAATACTTTGACTTTTCAAGATGAGAGAAAATACTCTTTGACAAACTGGTTTATTGCCATGGATACATGCAGTCCCCCAAACCAGGACTCTGCCATTCGACTGAAGCTTTCAGAGTTGGCCTGTCGCCCTTTCTAAAGGTTTGATGAGCCCCAGATGAAGCTAAGAACATTATGGCTAGTTTCTAACCTCTTCTCCCTGCGAGCCAACCTCTGCCACGCATAGATCTGATTTTGTCACCTCCCTGATTAAAAAGCATTCAATGGGGCTTCCCTGGTGGCGCAGTGGTTGAGAGTCCGCCTGCCGATGCAGGGGACACGGGTTCGTGCCCCGGTCCGGGAAGGTCCCACATGCCGCGGAGCGGCTGGGCCCGTGAGCCATGGCCGCTGAGCCTGCGCGTCCAGAGCCTGTGCTCCGCAGCGGGAGAGGCCACAACAGTGAGAGGCCCGCGTACCGCAAAAAAAAAAAAAAAAAAAAAGCATTCGATAGCTCCCTAATGCCAACAGGAAAATGTTCATATCAGGTTCATGCCATTCGTTTGCCCTTAACGGACTGTCACGTTTATTTAATAAGAGCCCTTGCGGCTGCCCCTGAACCCCTCAAAGCCCTCCTGAAGATTCTGCCTCTTCCTCCTGTACCCATTGGCCCCTTTTGTCACTGCCCTGTGCCTGGTCCCCAAGCCTCAGCTGGGCCCTGCAGGTTGTCTCTGTGACTGTACTTAGTGCTTTGCTCTCTGCTCTTTTGGGTCTCCCTAGACCCCGTGTTCAGCAGCCCGAGGGCCAGCACCACGCCGCCCCCATGCCCACGCCAGCTTCCAGGTTCTGCTCGTGAATCTGGCTCGCTGAGCCTCTGTAGTCCGGGGGGATAATTTGCTGAAGCATCCCTGGCAGTGGTCCACCTACACCCTGGTTCTTTTCTCACAGTATGTTCGTCTCGCCCTCACCTTGCCTAAGTTCAGCAAGTTCATACAACTTGCTCTACCCCATAGATTTTAAGCCTGGGATCCTTTCCTGTGGAGAAGAGGCTTGGAACAGCTCAAGGAAAGGCTTTTGGAATAATCCAGGGAGGAAGTGATAAAGCCTGAAGACTTATTTGTCCTGACTGTGGCCTGTCCTAAACCTTGGGGATGTAGAATAAGAGTAACACTTGGTGTCTCTCTCAAAGAGCTCAGTGCGGAGAGAGACTCTGGTCAGAGTGTGGACCGAGAGGCCTAGTGCAGGGCCAGGCAGAGGGAGAGATTCTTCCTCAGATGAATCCAGGGGCTCCAGTTGAGTGAATGAAGAAGGCTGCCGAGGAAGGCCTGGCCCCGGCGACGCTGGGAGGACCGCAAGTTCTATTGATACTTCCCAGTGGATTGGCAGAGACGGGGCCCAATCAGAGGCCAGGAATCTTAAGCAGGGCAGGCAGCTAGTGGCCTCTGAGCCTGGAGTGAGGGGAGCCGTCCTCTGTGGAGGAGAGGAAGGGCAGGAGGTCCCGGTAAGAGAGCCGCTCCGCCTGTGGGTAGGCGGGCAGGCTGGCCATCACAAGGTGGTGTGAGGCTGCCATTCTCCATGGCCAAGTCCCATTCTGCAGACCTGGGGGCTGGAGCCCATGGCCACCGGGTTTCCAGGCCCAGCCTCCGGCCCAAGGTGCAGGGCAATGGCCATGGTTACAAGGGAGGCGGTCTAGGAAGGGCATCTGTTGAGCCTCTGCTGCCGGGCCCTGTACTGGGCCCGTCACAGAGCTCATGCGGTAACAAGACAGGAAGCGATGGACAGGGGATGTGAAATAGGAAGTTTCTGCTGCAAGGGCGAAATTACAGAAAATCTTACCATCTAAGCAGGGGACCTGGATGTGGAGTCCAAAGTTCTGGTCACATCTGCCACTTAGAGTACGTGTGACATCGAGCAGGTTCCCTAACTTCTCTGAGCTTTAGTTCCTTGGCTGTACGTTGGGAGTTCGTCCGATCGTGACCACAGAGTGCTTGCTGTTCACCACCAGGCATTGTGTAGAAGAGAAGAGGGCTTGGAACTCAGCTTGGAGGGGTGGGGCAGAGAGTTTAGAAGCAATTCAGAAAAATGCTTCTAAGAGAAAGTGAGTCTTATGCAGAGTCTTGAAAGAGGTGTAAGCTAGCCAGGCACGGAGGTGAGAACTGGGTGGTGGGATTGGAAGAAGGGAAGAGTGGGAGGTGACAGTGGAGGAGAAGGGAGCAGGGTGCTCATGATGGGGGGCCTCACTTGCTTTTCTAAAGACCTTGGACTTTATCCTACAAGTAATGGTAATGCGGGGTGTTGGCATTGAGGGGCCTTAAGCAGGCAGTGCTATGTCACATCTGCAGCCCTGTTCCAGGGTAGTCATGGGATGGGGCTGGAGGCAGGGAGGCCATTTAGGAGGTCATCGTCAGCCTGGTTGAGCTGAAGTGCGTGGTGGACAGTCCAAATGGAGGTTTCCAGAAGGTAGCTGGACGTTCGGTCTGGAGCTGAGAGGCAAGGTCAGGACTGGAGATACCGATCTGTGGGTCAGCAGTATTGCTGAAGTCTCCAAGGGGGACAAAATCACCCAGGGAGTGTGTGTGGCCAGGGGTGGTGGGCGAGGTCACACAGGTGGGTTTCCAATCAGAACCTCTACTGTCACAGCTTTTGGTAATTTTTATGTTGTTATCCTTAGAAGATAGGTTCATAAATTCCAAAAATGCTTAGTGATGAGAAAACCCAAACGAAGGGAAAGTACAACAGGGCAAGAGAGTAGGACTCAAAATCTCTGTCTTTGCCTGTCTGTCTCTTTCTCTGTCCCTGTCCCTGTCCCTGTCTCCTACTTATTGTGCAAATAAATGTTCTAGGCACGAGGGTACACTGATGAGTGTGTCGTGGCTGGTCTTTTGCTTGAAGGGCTCACCAACCAGTAGAGCAGATAGGGGCATACGGAATGACGCAGCGACAAGGCTCTGTGAAACGTGTCGTGACGGAGTTCCATGTGGGCTGGTTAGTACAGAGAAGCCAGTGATGAATCCTTCCTGGACCCGAGGAATGTCTGAGGGAAGGCTTTCCTGGAGGTCCAGCTCTCAGTTTGAAGAATCTTGGTCTGGCCGTGGGATGCAGAAACACCCCAAATACACACCAGCATACCCATCCCTGTACACATGGAGGTTCATTCAAGGCAAAAGGCCCCCGAGTTCTGGAGGGAAAGTTGAGCAATGAGATGTTCACCCAAACTGCGTAACCCGTCTAACTCAGGCGAGGGAACGTGGTACAGTTAGTCACGTGAAGCCTCCCTCTTGGCCAGCCTGTGCTTTGATTGCCCTATTTCCAACAAAAGCATCAATTCTCAGAATTCTAGATTATCCTGGCACAGTTACGTGGAACCATATTTTTCTTATTCCTTTTCTTTCTTATCTTTCAGTTTGAAAAAGGACAGGATTTAAAATGTCTTCTTGGATGGAGAGCACATTTTGTGCAGAGAGGAAGTGGCTTTTGGTTAGATTTAAATTAATTTTTGAATTTAAATTTTAAATTAAATTTTTGAATTTAAATTAATTTTTGAATTTAAATTTTAAATTAAATTTGAATTTTAAATTAAAATTTGAAAAATTTTATCCAAGTGCTTCACGTGCCTATTTTCTAGAAAATCAACTAGGAGATGCTGACTCACGACTAAAGCCAACTACTTACGTATCTTCTTTGCACCTTATCCTATGGAGTTACTGATAAACTAGCTGATTCTCACAGAGCGTCATATGCTAATGCATCCTCCTTTTTCAGACTCTGCCATTTATGTATAATCTTATCCTGTTTTAGTTTGTTCTTTATTCAGACTCTGCCTTTCTTATATATAGAATTTTTCTTGGGGAGAGGTGTGTTTTTCCTGGAAGTTATGTTTGCCTTTCTTTTTCCTTGTTAGCAGGAAAAATTTGTGCTTCCCATTCCCTGCCCGTCCTTTCTCCCCTGCCCTCCGTCCCCACAACACACACACATAATGTCCTTAAGCTTTGACTTTAGTCTATCACTTGGAAACTATCACAGTCTTTATTTTTAAGTCCATTAACTTGTTTTAATTGGGATCTATTTATCTTATTTGGATGACCATGATTTTCATATAGCACTTCGGTTTTCTTATTTATTTAACAAACTTTATATGGTGCTTACCAAGTGACAGGTTCTCTCCTAAGAGTATTACAAACTTAACTCATTTACTTCCTTATAGTAGTTCTATAAGTTGGTCTTATTATCTTCAGTTGAGAGATGAGAAAATGAGCACAGAGAGGTTGAGCCACTTGCTCAAGGTCACACAGCTGATAAATGGCAGGATTAGGATTCAGACCCACATCTTCTAGCTCCAGAGACTTTATTCCTAAGCACTGCAACATGCTGCCTCTATAAGAAGTTTTTCTCATTCAGTAGTTTCTAATTCTTTTCTTTTATTCCTTGCACTTAGTACTTTTATCACGTTCCCTAATTTTTCCAAACTCTCAGCTCTCTGTGCAGGAGTCCTTTTTTTCCCTATGACCTCTCTCTGCAGGAAATCTCTCTTCCTGCTTGCTCTCAGTCTTCTGCCAGAGCTGTCATCTTGGGAGGCTCTCACTACATCCACCTTTACCCAGATCCTTGTTTTCTTCTTAGCTCACTCTTTAAAAATAAGCAAACTGGAGTATTGTTTTCATGTAACCTCCCAGAAAAGGGAGATAGAAGATAAGTTTTCGAGCCCTTGCCTGTCTGAATCTCCTTTTTAACTTGACTTCACATTTGATAGTTTGGTTGGAATTAGCATTTGAGGTTGATAATTTTTCACAGAATTTGAATGCATTGTTTCACTGACTTCTAATAACCAATGTTACCTCTATGCCAGTCTGACTTTTGTTCCTTCCTGGGTGACCTACTATTACTATTTTCTACCTGTAAGTTTTTAGGGTCTTCAACTAATCCTCTGTGTCCTGAAGCTGCACAGTGATGTGCCCAGCAGTGGATCATGTCTCATTCATTCTGCCTAGACCTTGGAGCACACGTCTGTACTGTCCTAGTGGACAACATACTTGTAAGCTAATGAATATCAGCAGATTAAATATGTCAACAGACTAAAGGAAAATGGAAAACAGATAAAGAGTGGTGACTGGAGACCCATGAAGTTCCCCTCTGTCTCTCTTATCTCGCATAGCCCAGCTTTCTGGTCTACAATTGGTATTTTCATTCACTTAATCTTCTACTTTTGTTATGATTCTTTTTGGCAATCAGATTTTTCCTTTAACAGATTCTTTTTTGTTCTCCAGTCTTTTTCTCTTTCACAGCATTCTCCTGTTTTTTGTTTTCTGAATGAAATAACTTCCCAGATCTCTCTGAGATTTGAATTTGGGAATTTCTTCCTATTAATTTCTCTTCTGTTCCCTTCATTATTTTTATTTCTTCTGGAGTCAGGTTTCCCCCTGTCTGTCCTTCTCTCTCTTGCATGTTGCAGAGTTTCCTCAAATGTCTGGTGATTGGCAGTTGACTGTATGCCTGGGGTAGGAAGGTTGCCTGGAAACTCCCATGGCTGGGGTTCACTCTAACCAGTCAGGGAGCCGGTGGTTACCCGGGGAACAGTGTGGTTCTGGCTCCGGCACCTGTTTGAGGGTCTCCTGGGCAGGTAGCCCCTCCCTTGGCTGCAGCCCCCCTGCAGGTATTCCAGGTTGTAACTTGCTCCGTGTTATTTCTTTTTCTAAAATTTTATTTACTTTTTATTGAAGTATAGTTGATTTACAATGCTGTGCCAATCTCTGCTGTACAGCAAAGTGACTTGGTTCTATACATGTAGACATTCCTTTTTTAATATTTTTTCCATTATGATTTATCACAGGATATTGAATATAGTTCCCTATGCTCTACAGTAGGACCTTGTTGTCTATCCATCCTATATATACTAGTTTGCATCTGCTAATCCCAAACTCCCAGTCCATCCCTCCCCCCCCGCCCCCCCACCTCTTGGCAACCACAAGTCTGTTCTCTGTGTCCGTGAGTCTGTTTCTGTTTTGTAGATAGGTTCATTTGTGTCATATTTTAGATTCCACATATAAGTGATATCATATGGTATTTGTCTTTCTCTTTCTGACTTACTTCACTTAGTATGATGATTTCTGGTTGCATCCATGTTGCTGCAAATGGTATTATTTCATTCTTTTTCATGGCTGAGTAGTATTCCATTGTATATCTGTACCACATCTTCTCTATCCGTTCATCTGTCGATGGACATCCATGGCTGTTTCCATGACTTGGCTATTGTGAATAGTGCTGCTATGAACATAGCGGTGCACGTATCCTTTTGAATTATAATTTTGTCTGGAGTGTGCCCAGGAGTGGGATTGCTGGATCATATGGTAATTCTATTTTTAGCTTTCTGAGGAACTTCCAGACTGTTTTCCATAGGGGCCGCACCAACTTACATCCCCACCAACAGTGTAGAAGGGTTCCCTTTTCTTTTCTTTTTTTTAATGTTTATTTATGTTTATTTATTATTTATTTTTGGCTGGGCTGGGTCTTCATAGCTGCGCTGTCTTTCTCTAGCTGTGGCGAGCGGGGGCTACTCTTCGTTGCGGTGAGCCGTCTTCTCATTGCGGCGGCTTCTCTTGTTGCAGAGCATATGCACGCAGGCTTCAGTATTTATGGCTCGCGGGCTCTAGAACGCAGGCTCAGTAGTTGTGGCCCATGGGCTTAGTTGCTCCGTGGCATGTGGGATCTTCCCAGAACAGGGCTCAAACCTGTGTCCCCTGCCTTGGCAGACAGATTCTTAACCACTGAGCCACCAAGGAAGCCCTAGGGTTCCCTTTTCTCCACACCCTCTCCAGCATTTGTTATTTGTAGACTTCTTAATGATGGCCATCCTGACTGGTATGAGGTGGTACCTCACGGTAGTTTTGATTGGCGTTTTTCTAATAATTAGTGATGTTGAGCATCTTTTCATGTGCCTACTGGCCATCTGTATTTCGTCTTTGCAGAAATGTCAATAAAGTCTTCTGCCCATTTTTCGATTGGGTTGTTTGTTTTTTTGTTATTGAGTTGTATGAGCTGTTTGTATATTTTGGAGATTAAGCCGTTGTGCTCTGCGTTCTTTCTTTACTCAACCTTTCCCTTTGCTTTCACCTTCC
Source organism: Delphinus delphis (assembly GCF_949987515.2). Classification (NCBI taxonomy): domain Eukaryota; kingdom Metazoa; phylum Chordata; class Mammalia; order Artiodactyla; family Delphinidae; genus Delphinus; species Delphinus delphis. Next base: position 81,752,584 of record NC_082694.2, on the reverse strand, counting down.
AAATTTGATTAGATGTCTTTTCCACAGAAGATGGCCCTCCTGTTCTCTCTCTTCACTGTTGTAAGTTTTTAAGTTCTGAAGTTGCCTTGAAATTTAATGAGATGCAGTGTCTGGAAGTAAAGGGAAAATAAACACACCCGTGTTTGTTCTGCTTCACCTGCTACCCTGCCCCAGGATTTTCTTCCTTGTTCAGCATTGTTAATGGAGCTATTCTGTGCGTGTCCGATGACATTCACTGTGTTCCTATCTAGAAATGCACTGCATATCTCTTACAGCCGATTGCGTTCCTTAGCCTGAATCACGATAGCCCCATTCTGCCGTACACGTCCCGGGTGGACTAGTGCCAAGCACCAGCACAGTCAAATCCAACAATAATGTATTTAATTAGAACCTTACAGAGAATGATCATTCCCTGTTCAGTGAATGCTTAGGTTTTATAGAGATGTCCCAGGGCTCCTTTCTCACTTGTGATAGATAGAAACGTTCTATGAACGTCTCATTTTAGTGTGTATTCCCAATCCTCCCTTTCACCAAATCCTTCTCCCACCCCAGTGGGCATCCTGTTCTGAATTGTTTGTGTTCGTTTTCTCTTGCTGGACACACTGTGTATCGACTTATCTTGAGCTCTTTGAGGACAGAGGCATCTCTTAATCGTTAACCCCCCACTGTACCTAGCACAGAGTAAGCACTCAGAAATGGCTGGTTCAGGACATGTCAAACCTGAGCTTTCCAGTACGGTATCCACCAGCCACGTGTGTCTCCTGAGCAGCTGAGATGTGGCTGGTACAGACCTAAGTGTGTTACACGTATAAAATACATCCTGGATTTCAAAGACAGTATAAAAGAAAAGAACGTAAAATATTTCACTAGTAATTCTAATATTGATCACCTGTTGTAATGGTAATATTTTAGATTTATTGACTTTAATAAAATATTTTATTGTAAAAAAGAGAAATGGCTGGTTGCATAGATGGGTGCATTCTTTGTGACTTCCCTCCTGCCTCATTCATGATAAGGGCACTGGTACCTTTAACACCAGTGCATCCCTAGTTAGTCTATTTTTATTAGGATGAATATATATATTTGCAACCAGGCATTATGACCCCTATATAATAATTATGCATCCATTTCAAAATATTTATTGAGCACCTACTAAGTGCCAGAAACGGTGCTAGGTATTTAGACAGAAATGGTCTTTTCCTTCCTGCAGAGTCTGTCTGCTGGGGAGAGATTTTACAATAATTGCACACACAGATGGAGCATTTAAACTATGCTCAGTACATTGAATGGAAGATATGCAGAGCAGTGTGAGTGTCTAACGGGGAGAACTGACAGATGGGGACGTTACTGATGCTTGAACTAAGGTTGAAGAATGAGCAGTGGTTAACCAGGTGAAGAGGGGAGAGGATTCCATGCAGGGGGAACAGCAGCTACAAAGGCCTGGTGGTAGAAGGCAACAAGACAAGCACAAAGACAGGAAAATGATCCAGCGCAGCTGGAGCTTAGACTGTGTGGAGAAATAGCGGAACCAGAGCAGCCGGGACAGCAGACACGCAGTCAGACGTTTGATGCTGGAGAAGCGGGCACGTGTGTGTGTCAGAGAACCGTTTCCCATTCAGATGCTCTCTAGCTGATCCATCTGTCTGTGAGTCTCCCGAGGACACTGCAGCTGAGCTGAGCATCAGTGGAGCAAGTCGTACCGCGGTGGGCTCGACGCTACAGAGCACAGAGTGACAGAAGAGAACTGAAACTGAGCAGTGTTGGGACCGGGATAAATCTTTGTCCGCCCAGCCCCCAGTCCCTGCCTCCCACTGGAAATTCAAGAAACCCTCAACTGATTCTCTGTCTTGAGTATGCCCCACTCTGCTCAGAATTTCCTGTAATTAGGTTAGTGATGCCCAAACCTTCACTTACACATCCCCCGGGGAGGGAGACAGGAGAGGAGAATATTGGGTGCGGGTGTTATAGTTTAAAATTAAAGTGGAATCACATTAATTTCTTCTTCTGAAACTACCTCAATGTCCTCTGAAATGAACGGAGATGCCCTGGGGTGTCATGGGCCCAGGACTGACAGGTATCATCACACTGCATGTGTGTTTGGGGGCTTGGGCAGGGGTGATGATGCAGGACTGTCTGTACCTAGGAAGTCACAGCACAGATGTGTAGATGACAGGCCAGAGCTGACGGTCCTCTATTCCCACTTCCTCTCTTTCTGATGTGGAGACTGAGGCGACAACTTTAGGGTCTTATAAGTGGCAGAACACAGACCAGAACCCAGGTCTCCAGTTCCCCAGAACCACACCCTGCCCAGGAAACCTCAGATTCCAGAAAGTTCTGTGGGATTTTATTACTGGGCCAATGTCCTTACTGTTTGGGGAGGAAAAAAATCACAGAGTGTGGCCAAGACCCAGGTCAAATTTATTTTTTTAAAGCTTTTTAACAAAATTTAAAAAAAAATTTTTTTTTTTGCTGCGTTGGGTCTTCATTGCTGTGCGTGGGCTTTCTCTAGCTGCGGTGAGCGGGGGCTTCTCTTGTTGTGGAGCACGGGCTCTAAGCTCGCGGGCTTCAGTAGTTGCGGTGAGTGGGCTCAGTAGTTGTGGCACGTGGGCTCAGTAGTTGTGGCTTGCAGGCTTTAGAGTGCAGGCTCAGTAGTTGTGGTGCACGGGGTTAGTTGTTCTGCGGCATGTGGGATCTTCCCGGACCAGGGCTTGAACCCATGTCCCCTGCATTGGCAGGCAGATTCTTAACCACTGCGCCACCAGGGAAGTCCCCCAGATCAACTTTAGTGTGGAGCTTGGGGAGGGCCACTTTCCCTCTGGGGACATGGGTTACCTTACAGATGCAACCTGAGCGCTGGACCAGGTGCAGATCTAAAACTCAGAATTAGCTTTTGGAACCAGCTTGCTCTCAGAATCCCTTTAGACAGAGTGTCCCTGGCCCTTTTCTCCTCTTGGGGCAGAAGCCTCGTTCACCTCTGTTTTACCCAACATAGAGCTTCCCTAGAACCAGGTCATCCTCTTTGGGGGGTGGGGTGGAGGTGGAGAGCAGCTAATTCACTCCAGGAGCCAAAGAATCAGGTGGCAGCATTTTGAGCCTGACCTGCCCACCTCCACACAGACCACCATTCCTCTGCGGGCTGCTCGGGTGGGACACAGCGAGGCTAAGCCCAGAATTCTCAAACTGGTTATGCGAAAGATCCAGCAGTTCACTCTGGATCTGCCTCCCGTTCAGAACCCTCCACAGCCCTGTTCCAAGTGGGGATCCAGCTGGGAGCTCCCAGGCTCCAGACGCAGCCCAGATGGTCTCTGTACACGCCTTACCTGTCTCCTTCGGTCTTTTTATCACGATCACAAATCCACCTACTTTCATCCTTCAGATCCTTTGGAATCTGCAGGCAGATATGATCCTATCCTCGCATTAGGCCACCATTTTTCCATCTCCTGTCCCCCCCCAGTGGGTTTTCTTTTGCAGGTTAAACAGCTTTTGTTATTAGAGAGTGGTTTGGCCTCACCTTTCAGGTTGTGGGTCGTTCCTTCCAGAGAGGCGTGCGCCATCCTTCCGGAGCTCAAGTATGAAGGTGGCACCGAATGTGGTTTTGTGAGTGTGGCGTGACCTGCAGAGAAAACCACGAAAGATGACTTCCTTTGTTTCGGGCTAACAGTCGTCTATCTGCGCAGCCCAATACCACAGGTTTGGGGAAGTGTGAAGGTTCGGGATCTTCTTCTCCTGAGGCTGGCAGAGGGGCGCAGAGGCTGGAATCTTGTGGCCATGCATATGCTGGCTTCATATCTCAGTAGAAAACTGTACACTTTAAATATGAGAATCACAATTTAAGAAGCGAGTTAACGTTTTTTAGCCTCCTAACTTTGGTAAGGCTGGGTTGACATGATCTGGAGAAACTACAAGAAGAGCCTCATATTTGGTTGAAATGGTTTGTAGGTAGCTTAGACACTGCTGCTTCCAATGGCATTCTCTCACACAGGACAGAATGTGCTAGATTGGCACGTGACTTCCTGAAACGTGCTGGGTTGCATGGTGACAAGTCAACAGAGCAATGTACAAATCCCACGCAGCTACTGGGACCTACTGCTCAGCCTTTTCACATTAGAACATCCTTTTCAGGACTCTGCCTTAACCACAAATCTATCCAAGCTACCATGAGCTAGAGACGAAAGGAACAATTCTCTTCCTTGTTAAGAATTGATCTTACAGACGCGACTTTTCCATTAAGATTCAAAAGCACCATCTGAAGAAGACATGGGAAGGGGTAAGCAGGTTGTGTACATCTGGAAGACCAACTCTGGCTGTAACTCTGGATTTTCCCAAAGAATGAGAAGGCCCATGGTTTGTGAACCAATATTTCCAAGTTTTACCTTCTACTCTGATGTTTAACATCTGGTGGTAGGCATTCTGGTCATGCCTAAAGAAATTGCTTGTGAGAAAACAATCCCACAGTAATCCTAAGCATCTATATAAAGACTGGGTGCAAGGTGGTCCTCGAGATTCAGCTAAGAGTTTGAGTTCACAGCGTCACACCTGAGCAAAGACGTCTAACGCTGTGTAGCAGTATTGTCATCTTTCAAAGGATTCCAGTCTAACAGTATAATAACTTTCCAGTTGATCACCATTTAAAACTATTTTTAGTTGATGGATAATACTTAAACAACTGTATCCTGTAATTACTCATCATTTTTGTCCGTGACTTAGGCATTTCAAAGGGTTCCTATATAGTTTAAATTTCTTGGAATTGATGCTTTTTCTGCAAAAAGGTCTATTATATAAATATCTTACTAGTATACTTAGTAGATAACACCAAATTTTCGTGTTCTATAAAAAATGGATATGCTAATTCCTCTCTCAATGTTTTCTCACTTTGTTAGAGTGAAAGAAAAGTCCCTTCTAGTTAGCTTTTTATAACTCAGAATTCAGCCAGGCAAAATCTGATTTCATGGAAGAATTTGGTCACATTGTGCTCCAAGCTTTCGATCAGCCCCAGCGTTGACTAGGTTCTGTTCTGGATCCAGTGCTGGCCTCCAACCAGCTCCACGCAGCAACCTTACTGAGCCCTCTCTCTCCTCCCCTGAGCATCACCAAATGCTGACATCATAACCCCAGTGGGGTCATCAGAATCCTGCCACCCAACAATGAGCTTTTCCCGGAGTCTTTGCAGAGGGCACGGGTGAAAGGACAGTGGAGAAGGAGAGAAAATGGCAGTGGACGAGGCAGGTTGAGGGGCAAGATCAAGGAGGAAAGAGAGAGAAGGGTAAGGCTGGGATGGGAGCCAGCCACATGTGTCCTAACAACAACCCGTAAGCAGTGGCCCGGGCTGAGGGGAACTAGAAAACTAGGAGAAAGAGGAAAATCAACCAGGAGGCCAGTGTTCCCATGAGCAGCGACCTCCAGATGAAATTAATGGACGTTGAATGGGGTCCTGCCAACACGCCTTCCAAGTGGGGAAGGTGAGGATTTCTGCTGGCAGTGAAGGTAAACGGCTGGTTTGCGGGGGTGGACATAATGGGGCATCAATCCCCACACGACACGTCCAAACGTCCCCCGTGCTGGCTTCTCAGCCACTGAACCCACAGAAGAATGGCATCAGTGGCTGAGATCTGGGGACACTAGAGCCCTATCACGAGACTCTTGGGGTCTCAATTCTACCTTCTGTGAATTGGTTTGCTCTGGGCTGTTACACAGGTTTCCTCATCTGTTCAGTGTCATGGATTGCCTTCTTGTGGAGTTCTTTGAAGAATGGTAAACTATGGTGCATTATTTATACAAATATTTTCCAATATTTTATCTTAATGGGAAATGCAAAGGAAATGCCATTTAGATGTACGTGCAGGCATGTGATACTGAGAGTATTTTCAGGGAGTCCTGCAAGTTGGTGCCTAATTCTCATTAGAAGGACGAAGCAATAGGGACAGGAGCTTCGATTCGCAGACCAGGACCCAAGCAGAGCCCACAGCACCCCTGTGAATAGGTGACTCTGGCTTTTCCCTCCAGCCCCTCCTGGCTCCCTCCTCCTCCCCTTGGTAAAGGCCCAGAGCAGCTAGTCATGAATATATCAGCACACAAGCATTTATAGGAGGTGCAGTTTCGTTGGGATTTAAGAGAGTGGTTTCTTTCTTTGTTTTGTTATGTTTCTGAGTTGGGATAGGGTGGTAGCCACAGAACTCTCCAAACAGCCAGCTTGTGTGGACAGACACCCACACCAGGGTCCCAGCTGGGAAACAGGCAAGCACAGCTCCCGAATCACTTTCTCTCCCTGGTCTCTTGCCCTTCTTTAATGGATGATGGCAGAAACAAATGAAAAATCCGGTTTTCTACATCCAAGAAGGATTTCAGTTCCAGGGAAGTTCTAAGGGCTCTCATTTCACAACCTGGGGCAGGACTTATCCCACCCGGAGCCAGTGTGGGGATTAGTGTTGTTACCTGAGAAAACCCGAGGAGTTTGGAAAGGTGCTGTCCCTTCATCCGTTCTCCATGACAACTGATGCCTGATCATTGCTTGACCCCGGAACTGGATACCTAGACCATCGCAGAAGCCGCCTACCTCTACTGTCTTCTGCCGCCCAGCCTTCCCGCCATCCCACATGGCCAGCCCACCCTGGCCAGATTCATTTCCATAAAATGGAGGTTTCATAACATTTCCCTCCCTGCTTATAAGCTTTTAATGGTTCTCCAGGGCCTTCAGTTTAAAGCATCATTTGCAGTGCCATTCTTTTTGCAGTAGGCGAATGTTCACTTTAATTGTAATTCTAAATTACTTACTTTCGCGTTAACAGAGATATTTCATAAACCAAAAAGAACCAAGTATTATATATTTTTTAATGGTTAATGTGACACAAAGAATTTTTATTAAAAAGGGATCAAGAGCTGGTTGAAATTCTCACCATAAATATAAAATATCTATTGCTATCTTTATTCACAGTGAATTCAGATCTAAGCTTCCCGAAGAGCTGTACTCTCTAATATAATAGGGATGACAAGTACTTGACAGCCACGCTCGAAGGACGGGCTTGACATAAAGCGAGGTGGTTAAAAACACCAACTATAATACGAGGCTGCACTTGAGGCCATGACGTGCTGGTCTCAGCCCACTTGCCCATATTAACTGCTCAACAAACCCACGAGGATATTCGCTCTTTGATAACCTGCACGGCAAATCCCCAACACGTTTCTGACTTGCCCACTGCCAAAACTTCGATAAACTTGTCTTTCCACATTTACCTGCAGCCCTTCCTCCCACCCCTGCAAAATCCCTTCTCTATTCATTTCCACTGCTTGTTATGCAATGATCCTTCAAGGTCTGGATCAGACCCCATCTGCTTAAGTAAATTAAGCACAGCCTGTAGCACCTTTTTCCACCCAGAACCCTCCCAGCACTCCTCCCTAACTCCTTGGGCCTTTGGGTCTTTGCCAATCATTTGGCAATATCGAACCTCTCATCTATTTTTTCTCAAGCTAAGCTGCAGAATTTATTCAAATGTCGCCAGTTTTTCTGCCAATTACTTTTTCTGTTCCAGGATCGAGTCCAGGATCCTCAATGGCATTGAGTTGTCCTGCCTCCTCAGTCCCCTCCGGTCTGTGACGGTTCCTTGGTCTCGCCATGTCTTTCACTATCTTGACACTTTTGAAGGGTACTCATCAGTTACTTTGTTGGAAGTCCCCTCGACGTGGGTGTTTTTTCAGGATCAGATAAAGTTGTTCTACTGTTGGGAAGAAGGTTACAGAGGGGACACGCCTCCTCAGTGCATTCCATCAGGGGCACGTGGTGTCACTGTGCATCACCTAAGATGTTAACCTGCATCCCCTGGTTAAGGTCATGTCTGCCAGGATTCTCCACTGGCTCTCCTGCGTGGTTTCTGATGAGAAATACGCTGTAATTCATATCTTGTTCCTCTGTGTAATTTCTTTTCTCAGGCTGCCTTTGAGACTTTCTCTTTCCTTACTTTTCAGTGGTTCAATATGATATGCCTATGTTCATGCGTGTGTGTGTGTGTGTGTGTGTGTGTGTGTGTGTGTGTGTGAATATGGTTGCTTGGTGATCTTTGAGATTCTTGGATCTGTGGTTTGGTGTCTCTCACTCATTTTGGAAAATTCTAGGCCATAATTTCTTTAAAGATCTCTTCTGCCTAGCTATCTCACTCTCTTCTTCTGGCATTTGCTACATGAATGCTAGACAATGTTTGACATTGACCCACCACTGCAGATGTGTATTTCTTTCTTTTCTCCTCGCTTTTACTCTTTGTGTTTCAGTTTGGCTGTTTCTGGTCACCTTACTTCAGCTTCCCTGATTCTTTCCTCACTATGTTGAGTCTATTAACGAGCCCACTGAAGACAGTCTTCATCTTCATTACTGTATTTTCCATTTCTAGCATTTTCCTTAGATTCTTATAGTTTCCATCTCTCCAGTGAACTCATCTGATCTTGCATATTGTGTACCTTACACATTAGAGACTTTACCCTATACATCAGATTTAAAAAATGCAAGTCAGATAATTCCAACATCTGTGTCACATCTCATCTCTTATTGTTACTGTCTCTTGGAAGCGTGTTATCTCGCCTATTCATGTGTCTCCTCGTTTTTTCTTGAAAGCTGGACATCCTGGTAGAACTGTAGAAACTTAGACAAGTTGCTTTTAATCTCTAGAAATGGACCCACTTTTCCTCCTGGCAGGCCCTTAGCGCCGGGGTGGGATTTAACCTGGGTAGAAGTTGGGCTGGGCTTGAGGTTCCTTGTTGCTATGGTTACCCTCAGTGCACTGAACTCTTCAAATTCCTGTGGGAACACCTTGTGTTTCAGGGTGTGGTTTGCCCAAGAAATACTTGCTTGACTCTCAGCTTTAGACCTTCCCTTTGCACTGGGCCCCACAGAGGGTCCCTTTGCCTGTTATTCTTCCTCTCCCTGTGGGGTGTGGGGTGGCAGAGGGAGACGTTCTCTGTTGTTCTGACTAAGTCCCAATGGCTGCCTCCCGTCCTTGGTTCTCCGAGGTCTGGCTGCCTTGGTTCCCCTGTCCCTGAGCAGCAGATCGAATAACGACCAACATTTTTAAGTAGTAATGAGTGTCTAGGATATTTCTCAATGTCGTCAACAACTTTGTTGTGGTGTGAAAATATTTGTGATCTGTAGTTGGTGGCGTTGGTCTCAGGAACTGTTGCTACCATTGTGTGTTGTTGCCCTACGTTCATAATTGAAGGGAACGCTACTAAATGTGAATTAGAAGTTAGTGAAATGAAGATTTAATTTTTTCCACATTGAACTCGTGAATGTGTGCTTTCTCTCCGTGGATCCTCTGGACTCCTAGCATGCTTCGAGAGAGAACTTGCGGGATGAGGGGTGGACGGCAGTAACCACATGACCTGTGGCCAGAAGCAGCTTGTAGAGCTTCTCTCGTGAGTTAACCTTGGCTGCCGCACACTGCATGCTTCCCTGTGCTGCTCGGGGAACCAAGGGGCAGGAAGGCTATGTCCTGAGGACAGCCAGGCCGGTGCTGGGACACAATACACTACCAAACGTAAAATAGATAGCTAGTGGGAAGCAGCCGCATAGCACAGGGAGATCAGCTCGGTGTTCTGTGACCGCCTGGAGGGGTGGGATATGGAGGGAAGGAGACACAAGAGGGAAGAGATATGGGGATATATGTATATGTATAGCTGATTCGCTTTGTTATACAGCAGAAACTAACACACCATTGTAAAGCAATTATACTCCAATAAAGATGTAAAAAAAAAAAAAGGAAAAAAAATCAAAATCTCCACCCAGCCCAGAAAACCTCCACAAAGGGAGATGACAAAGAAATGCGTTTAATTATCGAATAAGCATGAAACCAGGCCGTCCAATAAGAGAGTGCAAAGACATGAAGGGATGTCACATGTTCATGTAGGCAGGCTGACGTGTTCTCAGGTTAAACGACAACCAGTCCTCAGTAAGAGGACCTGACAGCACCATTTGTCACACACGGTCCACCTGGTAACGGGGTGACCATCTGTGTTAGCTTATTGCCTTTATCCAAAGGAAAAACAAAACTTCCAGTTCCTTTGTGACAAGAGCTAGTTTTGCACCGTGGAGCAAGGCAGGACACCTGCCGAAGTTAGGCGCCTGCCCTCCCAGGGACGCTGGGAGACGGGGGCGGGGTGGGGGGCTGGGGGGGTGGGGGGCATCTTTCTGTTTACATTTCTGAGAGGTGGCTGCCAGGTGCTAGGAATATTTCTGAGTTGTACAGGTGCCCAGAGGCTTATTTAGCTTTTAGAAAGATTTACTTTTTAAGATTTACTCTCAAAGGGGCAGAGAAAGAATGTGTAGTAAGTGTCCAATAGTAAACGTGCTAAGGAGAGGGGGGAGGGGCAGGCAACCTCTTTCCCTTGTCGCACCAGGGAAGATGGAATCTTGTCTTGGTTTGTGCTGACCGTCACACCAGAAAGGAGCAGTTGAGTCCCAGCTCCGTACTTCCTTCCACAGAACGGAAGGGACGAAGGGTGGAGCGAGAGGCCAGAGGTTTACTGAGGCGGCGTTCCCATGGGTGCCAGAGGAGGCGATGTGGACGCTCCACCATCTTTGGTGCTCCTCGTAGGTGCACGTCATTTTGCTCAGGTGTGATGTTAATGTTCTGCTTTGGGTTAAGGGAAAATTGAATTTAGTCCTCCTAAGCACAAAGGAACGTGTGCTTTAAAATCAGGAAATTGACTTTAAGTCTCCGGAGTGGTTAATCCCTCTCCCAGGCTAACTAAACCTAGCCGATCAATTCAGCAGTCATTCAGCGTCTCCTCTGAGACCTCCCTGGGGGCCCAGCATGCACTGGACACCATGGAAGAGAGACGGGTATGAATTCATTCTTGCATTCAAACTGGGGAGTCCACGCCACATTTGAGCCACAGGGCACGAGCTCCCCACTTTCCCACATGCCTTCATGGGGCCTTTCCACGTGCTGGTCCTTCGGCCTGAAATATCTCCTCCCACTCACACTTCATCGGTCAGGAGTCTTCCCCAACCTGAAGGCCCAAAACGTGATACTGTGTTCTGTATCAGGCTTCTAAGTGTTCAAACTAAATAATAATAATAATAGTAGTAGTAATTATCATTACTATTATAAAACTCACCAGAGTGGACCATGTATATTGTGCCAGGCATTGCACTAAGTACTTTAGATCATTTATTCCTTCAAACAGCCCGTGAAACAGATATTTCACCCCAGTTCAGTAGAAAAGGAAACTGAGGGTCAGAGAGGTCAAGATCACATAACTAGCAAGAGGTGAAGCTGGGATCAGAGCCCAGCATGGAGCCCCTCGCCCTGGCATCTCCCATCAGGCTTGATCCGGTCTTCTCCGCTCTTCCATAGCACCTGCTTCTCTTCCTCCCTTAGTTCCCCCTGACATCAAGGCTCGGATGTTTGACAGACTTACGGAGGCCTTGAAGGAAGGTGCCACGTCTGGCTCACGGCTCGCTCTCCTACAGTGTCGAGCACTGTGTCTGGGGTACGCGAGGTGATGGAAAAGGGGATACAAGCAGAACTGGGGAGCACTGGACCAGGGATGGACAAGCAAAGGTAGTCATTCCTATCATGTTAGTGACCTGCGACTTTGTACTGTAGGTTGGGAGATGACCCGAGTCAATACAATTTCTCCCTTGAAATTTTGGGGTTAGGGGAACTGAGGTAGGTGGTCATGTGAAGGAAAGAGCTACCTGGTGAGCTGTGTGTAGAAGGCAACCCTGGAGAGGAAGCAGAGGAAGCAGCTGGGAGAGGGGAAGGGGGCAGAGCTAAGCAAGTGGAAAGACAGTGAGGGACAGAGAGAAATCTGCCACAGTTCAAGGCCCATTGCTGGAATCCCTGGCCCCTTTCAATGTATCATGCTCCATACACACACACAAACACACACACACACACACACACACTCACACTCACACTCACTCACTCTACTTGAGTTGTCTTGTATGGGTTCTGTTATAAGGACATTTAGAAGGAACATAAATTACATGTTGACCCTTGGCACAGGGTGCTGGGAGAGGAGATGGTGGGCTTTGAGAGAGGGAAGGCCAGCCGGCCAGGGTACAGGATGAAGGGAAGTGGACTCGGAGAACACTGGGTTGTAAACGTGACTGTGCACTTGAATCTCATGGGGAGTTCTGCGGTGTACCGATGCCTGGGTCCTGCCTCCAGAGACTGTGGTTAGTTGATGTGAATGCTGGTCTGGGCATCGAGAGTTTTAACAGTTCCCCAGGTGATTCTAATATGTGAGAAGTTTTCCTGGCTGGTCTGGGCATCCAGAGTTTTAGCAGTTCCCCAGGTGATTCTAATATGTGAGAAGTTTTCATGGTAAACACTGCTTTACTGTGTTAGGGGTGGATGAGAATGTCCAATTCGGAATAATTTTACTTATTCTCAGAACAAGAGATGATGAGAGCGATGACTTGAAGTCCTCGAGTATAGAGTGACTTTCCTCAACCAACCCCAGGTTCTAGGTCAACGATTAAAGAAGTTGTGTTTAGTTAGGCTCCAGGCAACGAGCAGATGCCAATGTGCCTGGCTATTGGCGAGTTTAAATGCTGCATATTTACAGATAGGAGAATTTGTTGGCAAATCCTGTCCCTTCTCCTTTCTTAATTGTTTGTTTAGAGACGACAAAGGATTATATCAGTTAGCATTGAAGATTTTATCTTAACTGGGTGCAAACAAAGGTCTATCAGCTGAAAATTCTAGTAGCTGAGCAATGACCTTGGGGCTGGCCCTGAGCCCACGGCCTGTAACGGGTTGCACAGTGTCTTCTTGCAGGAAGCTGATTTTATCCTGTAGCCAGCTTCCCTCAGTGAGGTCAGAGGCTGGACCACCATGTTTAGCTTTGGCGTCCAGGTTTCTGGTGGGGCTCCACCTTCATGATTTCATCTACAAGCCTAATTCCCTCCCCATCCCAAATGCCATCACACTGGGAGTTAGGGCTTCAACATATAAATTTGGGGGGGATATAAACATTTAGTCCGTAGCAGATGCATTTCCCAGTTGAATTCCAAATATGTTTTCTTCTCAGGTAGATTCATCTAGTATGGCCTTGCCAATGATTAACATACCAGTCACCAGTCACTGTCCCAGGTTCCCTAAGTGGCCTCACTCCTGCCACCTCATCTCTCCTCTTCCCTTCACCTCCCAACCTTCTCCAGAATCCAGCAGGACCCTGCTCTGCCGTGCTACATGTCTGTTCTCATTGGCAAATGCCTGTCTCAGACCAAACAGAGTGACTGTCAGTCCCGGGCCTGGCAAAGGAGAGACACTTGTTCACTACAAGGCTGGGGTAAAAACAGGGAGGGAGGAAGGCTATAAAGCGAAACTCAGACATTTGGTGTGTGTGATGTATACACCAAAGGACATACCTTCCGAGGTGTGAGGGCTGCTTCATAGAGACCTGGGTCCTGCAGGCCTGGCTGTGGAGGAGGAAGAGAGAACGATGTAGTTTCTTAGCAAAAATGTATTTCTTGTCCTCACCTGACTCTTTAGGAATCTCCCCCATGCGGCCAGGGGAGAAAGGATGTCCCAGCCCCGCTTGATCACCGGGACGCAGGCGGGGAGCCACTGCCGGGGCGGTCAAGGGACTTGGCGTGCTCCCCCTCCCCCATCAGAGGCCAGCGGTGCAGGGCCGGGGCGGGGGGTGTCTTCCTTCAAGCCCCGCAGGTGCCAGGTCTGCTCCGGCACACCCGGCCTAGAGCAGTGCACGTTAGCGCCTGCCCCTCTTCCTCTGGGGCCGGGCAGGTCAAGTCCCGCAGCCATGTCCAACCGGTCAGTTCATGGTGGCACTGAATAGGGTCACAATTTTTACGTGTATCTGTGCCATCGACCGACATTACTGCCCCCAACCGAACACTCAACGGAGGACAGACGCCGCGACTGGCCTGGTCCCCGCTGGAGCCCCCAGCGCTCAGCATGGGCACAGGGCGGCACTCAACACATAAGTACTGAATGAAGGTGGGGAGACAGACGGGGCTGGGGCTTGCGGGGGTGGTGACTGCTCTCCATGCCAGGCAGTGTGGCCCGCCGGCCAGTGGGGGACCTGCGTCTCCCTCTGCCCTGAGGCTGGGGGCTCTCCTTGCTTCCCTGCTGCACGGGGTGCCTGAGTCCCATGAGTCTTGGACTCTGCCCAGCGCGTGGCCCAGGGGAGGGTGCACTGTGCTGTCTAATTAATGTATCTGTTAGGGTGAATTAGGGTGGTGTGGCCTTCAAGCTGTGGCCAATTGTCAGCCGCTCCCCTTAATCTCCCTGTGACTTCTTTTGCCCTCTTGGATGCCTCAGCCCTCATCTATGATCCTCCCCCTAATTTGGGGGTGGGCCCTCTGTGCTTTGGTTCCAAGCATTCCCTCCCCCTGGTGTACCCTCCCTCCTCCTCCTGTGGAACCCAGGACCTCTCATACCTGCCTCTTCCCCCAAGAAACTCGCTTTGGTTAGCCCGCCCACGGGCACCCCGCTGGATTGCGACCCACTCCACCTCTGGTGGATTTCCACACTGCTCTGTGCCCTGCCCTCCGAGGGGGCGGCGCAGCACTGGGTGGTCCCTGGTTCCCATCTGATTCTTGAGGCCTCGAGCAAGGGAGTGCCTGTGCTGAAGGCCTCCAGCCAAACCCCGGCCTTGCATCCTACTGAGATTCCCTCCCTCCCTAGGAGACCAAGTCAGGCACCAGAGATAAAGTATAGCCCTCTGGGGGAAATTCATTGTTCTTTCTCTGGTATCCTTTCTGCCCTGGGCATTTACCGAACTAACCACTGTTGTCAATGTCAGGAGATGAGTCAATTGCACACCCATGTATTGTTTCATGAGACTCAGGTGAAGAGGGGCAAGAGGTCACCCTCCTGTCTCCCCTCCCCCTTGCAGAGCCCTTTCAATTGTGTAGGTAGTTAATCTGGAAAACTTCAGAATTCCCAGGATTGTTATTGTCACTGGATAGAAGGATGGAGATTTCCAGCTGGAATAGGGCGGCTTAGATCATTCTCGTCCCTTTTCTATGTAGAGAAGAGTTCTGACAATCGAGGAGTTGTAATTGTTTAGCCTTACACATCATCAGCCTTCTCTAGGTGTCCCTCCTAGGAGGAAGGTCAGCAGCCTGCAGGGTCTTGAGGCTGGGCAAGCCGGACAGTCTCTGTATCACAGCTGGGCTAAGCACTGAACAGATCCTGGGAATCACCACTCCTTAATGTATACGGTTCTAGAACTTCAAAATCTTTCAAGTTAGCAAAGGCCATGTATTTCACGTGATGGCCATTTCCATCCTCAAAGTGGACCTGCCTCCGATTTTCCAGATAGTGAAACCGAGTCTGAGTCTTTTTAGGATCGAGGGTGCTTGCATCGCTTTGCCCTGGCATCACTCCTCCCTCCTTCCTCCTCCAGAGGCTGGAGCAAGTTTACGCATCCCGGTGGTTTCCTTCTCCTCTTCCGAGTTGGGCTGAAAGTGGCAGGTCCAGGGATTGGCCCAGGGGATCACCTCAGCTGTCCTGGCTGAGTCACAGCTGGGTGACTGCTTGGTTGCAGACCGCACAGCAAGGGCCCTCCCAGGGGGACTCCAGCCAGGGCAGGATCAGCAGGGCAAAGGGCTTTCGTGAATCCAGCTCAGTTTATACTGAAACGTGATCTAGTGTCTTCTCCTCATTGCTTGTTGGAAACAAATTCTCCCTGCAGAGTCTGGACTTGTTTAGATGCAGTGGAAATAATGGGGATAGCAGAGAAAGATAGCAGATGACCCTAAACTTCTACCTAGAGCCAGCCGGCTTCTTCAACGAGCACCAGAAGCCTTCCCCTTCCCGACATGTCTGGGTTGGCTGGAAAAAATCCCAGTCTTAGAGTGGCCAGAAGTGCACTCGTATTTCCTTCCGAGCCCGCATCTTCCGTCTTCCTTCTGCATCTCAGTAAAGAGCACTAAGGCAGGCGAGGAAGGAGGGGGCGGGCTGCCCCGGCACTTCCTGCGAGGGAGGCTCTGCCGCCTGGGGCCGGGCGGGCCCTGAAAGCAGCCGAGAGGCTCGAGTCTCGTGAGGCCCCTTGCGCCGCCCCACTCGCCCCGCCCCCGGGGGCCGGGCCGCGCAGACCAGGAGCGCGAGGCGGGCTGGGTGTTTGCATACAAAGGCGGCCAAGCGTGCGGCGCCGCAAGGTGAGTACCAGCCTCCCCGCCGCCAGCCTGCCGTGTCGAGCCTCCGTGGAGCCCCGGCCAAACCCCGGCCGCCGCCGAGGTAGGGGCCACAGCCTCTGCGGGGCCAGGCTGGGCAGGGCGGGGCACCGCCCAGGGGCGGGGGGCGCGGTCGGGCCGCTGCCGGCCGGGGGATGCGGGACGACGTGATGCCCGGGGACCACACTCTGTCCCCGCGGCCCTTTCGGGGCAAGTGTTTCAGGGAGGGAGGCGGAGAACAGGCCCACGGACCCGGCGGCCTCGTGAGCTTCCCTCGGGCCTTCTCCCAAAGGGCTGACCTTGATCGGCGTGGCGAACTCGAGGGGTGGCCGCGGGACTCCGTCCTGGCAGGACGTGTGGGTAGTACTTGGGCGGCAAGCAGCCCTTGCTTAGCGCCGGGGACTTTTATGAAACTGGTCGGGGAGGTGGGGGTGGGTTATTTGGGATTCCTGCTTTGCTGTTGAGGAAACAGGCTCGGGGAGGTTGACTTACGTGCCCAAGGTCACACAGCTGCGGGGCGGCAGGCTGAGCCCGGGTTGGAATCCTGGTTCTCGGATTACATACAGTCTGGTCCCTCCACTGCCAGCTTCTGTGCACCTTTCCTGCAGCCTGCTGGGTGCTAGGCCTTCCATCAGATGCCCCTGCGAATAATTTTATTTTGGGGAAGGTGAGGAAAATGTAGGATGAAAAGTAGTGTTTTGGAAATACCTTGAAGAGCCGCGGAGCAGGGGTGTGTATAGATGCCCGGCTGGTCATTTGCGTGCAGGGTAGTGGCTGGAGAACGCAGATGTCAACCCGGTTTTGACCAACAAATAGGAACTTGACTAAAACAACTGGCCGTGTTAATTCAGAGAATTTTTAGAGCCCAGTAGTTTGGAGGAGTTTTTTGGAGACATGAGCTTATCAACTGTTTTTATGGGAGGGGGCGGGTAATGGGGGAGTGCTTGTGAAATTTACTGTTTGTCCCTGTTCTATAATTCGGGTCTTATGAGTTAGTAAGCAATTGCAGAAAGTGCAGCAACTGAGAAGTAAACACACACATACGCGTCTTCCCCCCCGAAATGGTGGACATCTAAGAGTTTGTCTTCCGGTTCTGTGTTTTGATAATGCTTCGTTCACATCTGCCGACATCTGTTTTATTATCGAGTGTTTTGTGTGTGGGTGTGTGGTTGGAGCTTTTATGCTTGTTTGTGTGGAGGGCCGTGTGGTGTGGAGCCAGGCCTGGACAGAGCCCTGGACCTGAACTTAGTGGGCCTGGAGGCCTGGGCTCTCGTCTGGGTTCTGCGTTAGCTTGGCAGTGGGGCCCTGCCCAGGTGCCTTCACCATCCCGGGTCTCAGTTGCCCCAAATCTCAGCACTCTGGGAAAGAATGGCTGCAGAGGGCAAACCTGCTGAGTCTTGTTGCAAGGGAGAGAACTTGGGCACTCGGGTGGGGCACTGACGGATCTCCTGGTCTTGAGGGGACCTCGGAGAGGCTGGGAAGTCTGCCCTGGGAGGGGGCAGTGTGGCCAGCCCGGCCAGAAGGAAGTCTGTAAGCCTGCCCCCCACCCAGTCAGCTGTGTTCAGGGCCCTGGACCAGAGGGCGGGGTGGAGGGCAGGAGATGGAGAGAGATTTCAAAGGAAGGCCTGAGGCCTGTGGCGCGCACAGGCTGGTGCAAAGAACTTGGCTTTGTAGTTTTACCCACTTGTAACTTGGGCCAAAGACACATGCTCTCGAGTGTCTCTTGAGTGTTTCTTCTCCTAGGCAATGAAGAGAGACTCACACCCATTTGCAAGTTATGGTAAACGTGTTCACTGAGATACACAAGAGCCCCTGGGAAAGAATGCGGGGTCCCTGTGGTCACTGTTATTTTAAGGGAGGAACGCAGGGTGCCAGTGAGGAGGGCTAATTGTGGAGTTGGGACAGTCCTGCCTGACTCTGGCCTCTGGGCTGTGAATCAGCGCTGTGGGTCCCCCCTCACGCTGCGAGTTGGCCTCCGCTGGGTCCTTTCTCTTCTGGGTTCAAGGTCTAAAAGGTACCCAAATGTGATGAATTGATTTGGGCAGGGGTGCCGATGGGCATGGATGACACTGCAGGCAGCTCATTCCAGGGAAGGCCTGTTGACGGGAATGGCCTTTGGAGAATTTTGAAAAAGACCTAGGAGACGGTGGTCCCGTTGGGACACTGAGGCTGGTGGTTTGACCTGTTTGCACTTCAACTTCCTCAGCGTGACCGAGCCATGAGAACCGGGGGCTGTTGAGGTGACAAGGAACGTGCGAGGCCGCGATGTCCGGTCAGCGTTGGGGCGAGTGCCCTGGGGAGGGCGGGCGAAGTCCCACTTCTTAGGTTTCACTGAACCCTGGCCGGGTTTATTACGCCCGGAGCCCACTCACTTAGAATCGGAGTGGGATTTGTGAAAAGAAGTCGAGCAAAGTCCGAGCAAAGCCCATCAGCGGGAGCTTTCTAAGCTGTGAGCAGAGGGTCTAGAAAGAGCAGGGGCCTGACACCTGCTTTCATTTCCGGCAGCAGGTCCAGCTCGGGGGATGCAATGTGCCGGGCTCGGGAGACCCTCCTGACAGTGGGGGGGGGGGGCTGTCAGGGAGACTGTGACCTGTCCCCCTGTCCTGTGTCCTCCACACTTCCCTGTGTGCCCCTTCTCCTTCCTCTTCCCATGTCTCCCCCCTGACCCCGCCCCACCTTTTATTTAAGCAACAAGAAGTGAATACTGGCCCAGGCCAGTATTCTTCACAGTGCCGCCTGTCACCCTCTGGTCCTAAAATCAGTTTAGTAGGCCCATGGGCATTTTAGAAAAGGTGAAATAGAATAGAAGAGAAAATCCCAGACCCGGACATACTAATCTTAGGTGAGGTATTGTTTTGTGAAACTTGTTTAGCTGAGATGGCGTGTGTGTGTGCCCGTGTGCCCCCGCGTGCGAACTCTGGTGGAGGGAAGCGGGGTGTGTGAGACCCAGTGCCCGGTGTGCGGGGAGGGGCCCGCGTGTGTCAGGTGTTGGGCGAAGGGGCAGGGCTCCGTCTGGAGAGGATGCTTTTCCGCGCCGGTGATGGAAACCACATCTCTCAACACGCTGAGCAGGTTTGGGATTCTTGGAACAACCGTTTTTCCTGCTGCTGAATGCTGGGCTTTCGAGTAAAGAGCTACAGGTTGTTAGAGCAGAGTCATGGCTCTGCATCGACTGCCTGCCGACCACAGACCCTGCATTCGAGACACCCTGTGTGCCCAGTGCTCCTGGGACACCATCAGCACGCTTCTACCACGTGCCTCCTTCCCGGAAGGCCCGTTATCTCCTTGGACACATGTCTTCTCTCTTTTTGGTGAAATCTTCGTCTGCATTGATTGGTCTCTCTAGGCATCCACCTTTGGTTTACAGAAGATAGAGGCAGCGAGGGTCGTGGGATAACCGGGCACCCACAAGGCAGCTCCCCGCTTTGGCCAGAGAATTTCCTGCCGGTGAACTCTGCATCGCTCCAGCCTGTGGCCCGGTCTTCGGGGTGCCTTTGGGCTCAGATTTTTGGATAAATTGGAAATGTATTCCCAGCCTATTGGAATCTAACCATACCCTTCTGATATTTCTGTATTAATTTCAACCAGTAGTATTCTTTGGCCCTGTCTTTTTGGGAGGGTGCGATCTAAATAGTTGACGTATGCAAAGCGCTGTCAGGCTGCAGCCTTAACTCACAGTCCGGCCTTTGGTGCCGTGTGTGACCAGAGGGTTAGCACCTGGCTTTCGTTTGGCCGTGCACTTGGAAAAGAACTCCACGTTTACCCATCCTATGAGGTGGGTGCTGTTAGGGTCGTCTGTTTTATAGATATGAGACTGGGCGGCCGAGGGGTCGGTCAGTCGTTCATGGTCATGGCTTAGCAGGTGGTGGAGCTGGGAGGTGAAGGCCGGCTGTCTGCCTCTGCGGACTAAGCTTTTACCCCTGAGCTGTAGGCAGCACTCTTGAGCGTCTGGGTGATATTTGGGTGGAGGGAGCAGGGTTCACGCAGAAGTCACAGAAGCAGGGCTTTCTTTTTGGCCAAGACACAGACCTGGACAGAGGGCCCTTGCTGGGGTGGAAAGAGAGGCTGCAAGCCCTGTGCTCCATTCGTGAGTTGCGGGGTCAAGAGCTGGGGGATCGGGGTCTAAACCTGGGCCTGTTTTTCCAGCACATTGGCCACCGGGGTAGTTCAGCTGCCTCCACCCTCCACCACCCAGGCCTTTTGTGCTCCTTGGCAAGGACCTGAGAACACTCATCACACAGGATTGTAAGATCGGAGCATTGCACAATCCCAGCGCTGGAGGAGCGGTCACCCATCTGACCCTTCCGACCAAAGCAGGACCACCCCGCATCGCCCCCGCCTGTCCAGCAGTTTCAGTGCTGGGGAGACCCTGACACCAAGCAGACCAGAGTTTGCCATCCCTCCCCCAGTTCTCTGAGGTCATTAAAAATTAACGTTAAAGCAGTACATGCGCATGTAGAAAACAAAACCCAGGAACCAACGCCTTGGAAATATTTGTGATGAAAAGTGAAGGTCTCCTCCCCTTCCCCAGGCCTGTTCCCTAGGGTGAGCCTGTGAACCTTTTTGGTATGTACATCAGTCCATAATTTTTTTGTGCATATGAGAATATGTATAAATGTAATTCTTAGAAATGGGTTCATATTATAAATATTTTTGTACTTTTTTCACACAGTATATATACCTTTTCATGTTAGTATTTGGAGAACTACCTCTCCCTCTTTTTTTTTTTTTTAATATTCTTTTCATTTCTTTTAATTTTATTTATTTATTTATTTATTTGCAGTACGCAGGCCTCTCACTGCCGTGGCCTCTCCCACCGCGGAGCACAGGCTCCGGATGCGCAGGCCCAGCGGCCATGGCTCATGGGCCCAGCCGCTCCGGGGCATGTGGGATCTTCCCGGACCAGGGCACGAACCCATGTCCCCTGCATCGGCAGGCGGACCCTCAACCACTGCGCCACCAGGGAAGCCCCCCTCTCTCTTTTTTTTTTTTTAACAGCCTCATAATATTCAATTATATGGTGTGGGTGGTCCCTAATTTACTTAACTGAAGTCCTGTAGATATTTGTTTCTAATTTTCCTTATTATAATCAGTGCCCTGATTACTGTTTTGTACATAGCAGAAGAATTGCTGGAGTTTGCTGGTGTGTGCAAAAAATGACAGCTGTTGCCACAATGCTCACCCCGTTTATTACCCCTCCGGCAGGGAGTGGTGAGTGTTCGTTTCCTCCTGTTCTCACCAGCCCCTCAGGTTTTTACAGAATGCTTTGATTTTGGACCACCTGAAAGGCCTCCTTTGATTTGCATATCTTAAATTATGACTAGGATTGAGTATCTTCTCATACATCTTTGACCAAATGGACTTCTTTCTCTGTGAACTCTCTCTCTCTCTTTTGCTCATTTTTCTTTTGGGTTGGTCTGAGGCCATCTTAAATTGACATTAATATTTTAGAGGTGGATGGTATTAGCAGAGCCACGGGGTTGCGAGAGCGATGGCTGGGGTATTGAATTTTGGCAGAAGTTCCAAGAAAGCAGTGTTTCTTGGCAATCTGTGACCCTGGAGAAGGATTCTGCCGATTTTGGATGAAATGCTGATTCTTCTGGTGTCACAATGAGGAGAGAAGTCATGAGACCTCCCTTCCCTCATCTTGACAAGTGTTCGCAGCGCTGCCCCCTGGACCCATACGAGACTGGGGCAGCTGGCGCGTTTGTGCATCTGCTGTGTGCCCAGAGTGTGGGGCTCCTCCCCTGTGGGCGGCCTTCAAGGAGGAGAAAGTCTCCTCGGCCTTCCCTTCCCTCTCTGTCTTTGCTGAGTGTCTGGAGTTATTCTGGACGCCCGCTTTCCTGACTGACTTTGCAGAGTGGCAGCCCCCTGCATCCTGGGCACACTCACGCCCCACGCCTCCTGCCGTGTACCCTGCGTCCTGCAGGATGGCCTGCAGCTGGCTCGCCCTTCCTCTGGGCCTGGAGCTGAGCTGTGGTGGGCAGGACCTGCTTAATTCAGAGAGGGCTTTGGCGCGGGGACCCCAGGGTGGGCTGGTTTTGCTGCTTCATCACTTTTGTCAGGAAGTATTGATATTAGTGTGACCTGCAAGCTTTTCAAAAGCATTGCAGGTTTTTCTGGTGAATTTTTCTTACTTTGGACCAGAGCGCCTCCTGAAGAACACTGGCGTGCCAGTAAAGTCCCCGCATCCCCAGGGGTACTGACGGACACAGAAGTTTGCTCCCTTGCGTATGAAGTTTCTCTTAGTGCTCCGTTCAAGATGGTCGGACATGGGCTTCCCTGGTGGCGCAGTGGTTGAGAGTCCGCCTGCCGATGCAGGGGACACGGGTTTGTGCCCCGGTCCAGGAGGATCCCACATGCCGCGGAGCGGCTGGGCCCGTGAGCCATGGCCGCTGAGCCTGCGCGTCCAGAGCCTGTGCTCCTCAAGGGGAGAGGCCACAACCGTGAGAGGCCCGCGAACCGCCAAAAAAAAAAAAAAGATGGTCGGACTAACACATGGGGCAGCTGCTGCCAGACTCACCTGGTCCAGACTGGCCGGGGGAAGGGACCTGCCCCAGCGTGTGCTGTCAGCGCGTGTGCTGTCAGCGCGGCAGGGGTGGGCGTGAAGCCCAGGCACCCGGACTTCCAGTCTGGCGTTGTTTACCCTGCGTCACGCTGCACCTAAGTCATACTTCCTCGTTGGTCTATATAATTTATCACACTTGCCAACTGATAAATATCAGTACGCAGTGCTCTGAAGAAAGACTTCCTCTTTGCCGTTGCTGTAAATAGCACGAGGAAGATACGCTGTTTATAAACCAATTTCATTTCCATGTAAGTCTTACTAGTCATAATATCATTTTTGGAATTTCTTAGAAATTGCCTTTTTTTAATGCTTTGTGTGAAAACCAGCGTTTGCCTCGTAACCTCCCAGGTGAATGTGATCTTGGCCAGTTCCGGAGCAGCACGATGTTTCTGTTGTTACTCAGAGCTGATCAGACCTCACATTTGGACCCCAGACGTGGAGACAGAGTCTGGAACGTGCTCAGCGGAGATCAGCCAGGGGTGATGGGTGGACGCCCCCCACCCATCCCTGTGAGGCCCGGCTAGATTGCCGGGGCAGTCACACAGCCATCCTCAGATGAAGAGAGAGACGTGCCGGGGCTTCAGGGAGCTGTGGGGAGAACCCCAGAGAGGCAGCCTCTGTCGTGTCCTCGAGGAAGAATGGTCCTAGCTAATAAAAGCCAAATGGCTTAAATACGCCCAGTGGCAGATGCTCACTCTCCCAGAGCAAATTCTTCAGCGTCCAGAAAGGTTATAGATGGACGTCCACGTTCAGTTGTTCAGTAACTGAGCCAGCTAAGATGTAAGACTTCCAGCTTCTCAGGACAGGAATTAGCCCTGGCCGGTGCCAAGCCCCGTGCCGGGCACAGGTGAGCTTTTGTGTCACCTGTGGGTGCAGGGGGAGTGGACGTGTGTGGGAAGGGGTGGGATTGGCTAGTTACTCACCAGTCCTCAGAGGTGACTTTCAGATGCTTGAGGTAGATCAGGATAAAAAGGAGGAGGGGAAGGTTTTATCCATGGGCATTTAATTTAGATTTTAATGGTAAAATCTCTTTGCCCTTTTTCTTCGTTAACTCAAAAGTAATGAGACCCTTTCCAGAGCTGCAAGGTCCCTGGGGCATGGCCCTGATTATTAGCTGGTGGCAGGGCTCGGCCGAGCCTGTGCGCCTGCCCTGAGCACCTTCTGCTCACCTGCGTGTGCCACCTGGACATGTCAGAGGATGAGGCTGGTCTGCCGCTCCTGGACCAACCGGCAAGCACAGACATACCCCTGGAGCAAGCAGACCAATTTCCAAGCCAGCAGATACAGCTCTTAAAACGTACCGCGGTGGATAACTTTGCCTTCACCGTTGGAGAAGTGAATATATTTTTAAATGCTGTGCGTTATATTTACCTTTCCGCAGGTGTAATTTAAAGTCTGCGCACGCTGCCCCATAGGTAGGTCGGACCATCAAGTCATACGGGAGGCTGGCAGGATTGTCATAGCGTTGGATATAGACTGAACCTGGGTTGGATGTACTTCCACCCCTTACCCTGCCCAGGTTATACATAGACTCTGCAAACTGGGAAAATTATATACCTTGCATCATGATGATAACTAAGCAAACAACTTAAACTCTTGATGATTATCCCATCTGGACAGTGGACCAGCCTTAATGGTATGTGAACACGGACAGCAGGTTTAAAGGTTTGTGTCACGCCGGTTTGCTGCGTTATTGTGTTCGCCTAGCGCTGCCGGTAAGTATCCACTCAGTGGATATCGAGAAGTCCCTCAGATGCGCTCCTTTGACCAGAGTAGCTGGCAGGCCGGCCCGCTGGCCCCGGAGAGCAGCAGCTGGTTGGGTTTCTGGGGGTGTGATCCTGCTGCCGATCACAGGAGCACAGAGTCAGAGGCCTCGTCCTGCGTGATGTTGGGTTGGTTTTCCAACCAGGACACTCCCTGTATGTGCCTTAAACCCAGAGTCCACAGGAGTCCCTTAGGCACCTGCTGTGAGGGGAGAGGTGACAGAGCACACGGCTGTGTGCACAGGTGGGGGATTCCCGGCAGGCTCGCTCCAGGAAGCCATGAGTCATCCTGAGGACAGAAGTGCTGAAGATGTCTTCGGATCCCAGACTGCATGAAGGAGGGTGTCTGACCTTTTAGACCCTGAGGACTGTGGGGGAAGGTTTTGAATTGACCTTCTGCAGCCCCGAGGAGGGGTAGCTGAGGAAGGTGTGAACGCCTGTGAGAATGTCGCACCCAGAACCCACGACTGAGTCCCACTTATCGAGTCATTTGCTCAGGGAAGAAATGGCAGACGTTCGGCCTGTGCTTTCCAAGGGCAAAGACCTTTTCAAAGTCACCGTCTTGTACCTCGCTCTTGGTGACAGCGGCGAGGCCTCATCAGAGAGGCCGTGTGAAGACCCGGCCGCCGTGCACACAGCTCACAAGTGCCAGAGGAAGGCGAGCACATCCAGGCCTTCGGAGCCCCATTGACTAAACACACATGCGCACCTGAAAGCGGAGAGCTATGTTTATCTGTGACCTTGTTGAGGACTAGCAGCCTGGGTGCTCCAGAGAGGTAAGGGGGGAGCCAGCGGATAGAGGAATTTTTTGCTGAAAACAAAAAATTTAGTTGAACATCAAAAGATTACTGCTGGGCTTCCCTGGTGGCGCAGTGGTTGAGAGTCCGCCTGCCGATGCAGGGGACGTGGGTTCGTGCCCCGGTCCGGGAGGATCCCACATGCCGCGGAGCGGCTGGGCCCGTGAGCCATGGCCGCTGAGCCTGCGCGTCCGGAGCCTGTGCTCCGCAACGGGAGAGGCCACAACAGTGAGAGGCCCGCGTACCGCAAAAAAAAAAAAAAAGAAAAAAAAATTACTGCTAATGACAGAACCCCAGACATCTCAAGTTAGAAATTTGGGAAGATGCCAGAATCTGGGCTCATTGAAACGAATTCTTTGAAATAGATTTTAATTGTCTAGGGCGGGTATCCTGTTTTTCTCCATCCTGAGTTCCTTCAGGGTGCACCGTTGGGGTGGCTGCAGTGGCGGGTGGCTTGATGGTGCGGCGACATTCATTGTTTACCAGAATGGCAGGCAACATTTATTTTTTTGTCCTCACCCCCAATTTTATGCAGTTTCTGTTTTTCCTACTTATCCTTTATCTTTCATGGCCTGTTTGTTGTCAAGAAACGTGTTATGAGCTTGTTGCCTAAACTGCGTTTGTAGTGAATTTAGTTGGGGGCATTGTCTTCATGAGTTTTATGTTCCTGGGAGAGAACAATTCCCGTTTTCTTAGTTTCTTCTAATTGTTGAATTTTAGCACGGTTCCCCTCATACCCAGACTTGCTAAGCTACTTTGAGGCGGTGTGTGCACATCTGGAATTTTTTATGATGGGACAAAAAAAAATTCCCAAACGAATCCCTCTCCCCTACATCCCCGCTCTATCCCTCCCCTGGCCAAAAAACAAAAAACAAAAAAAAACCCCCAATAACCCTAAAACAAAAAAACAACTCCAAACCCCTGATTTCTTGCTTGGGATGAAAACTTGCTTTTATGATGTTGTTATGACCAGGTCACAGAATCGTCAGCTTAGAGCCCCATTTTTGAATTTCCTTTACAACCTCTTTGTTGGATCGTGCCTGAGATTCTTTGAATACTCCCACTGATGCTGAGCTCACTCCCTCTAACGAGTCAGTTCTCGTAGAACTGACTGTTCTAGATTGTGCTTTCCACCCTGGCTCTGGGATGGCCTCTCTCTGATTCCAACTTTAATTACAATCTCTGATCACTGGGGTAGCGCTGGATACCCTGTAAACGTGTGCCGAACGTTACCGACCTTTAGAACTAGATGACTGCCATCTGTTCCGCTAAAGCCACCAGACGGGTCTTTCTTTAACTGGGCCTCACCCATTGATACCAGTTCTGTCCAGCAAGAACGGGAGGCAACGCTACGCACAGCAGGACAGGGAGGGCCAGGGGTTCAACCTGGGCTCCTGTCCTCACTGCCCCTTACTGGCTGTGTTGCCCTGAACACCACGCAAGCCTGGTGCCCCAGTTCCTTGTCGGAAATGGAGTGATGATGTCGGTCCTGAGTACTCAACCTAGGCAAAGGAGTTTCATAGATTTGCATCAGATGAGCTGCCCTGGGCAAAGGAGTTTCTTGTGTCGTGAAGTGCTGAGCAAATGTCGTGTGGAGGCTTGCGTGGCCTTTCACCTGGGATTCGGGAAAAGGTGATTATTAGTGGTTAGTGGCCTGCGGAGGATTTGCGGCACCCACGGGGTGGGCGTTAGGTCTGATGGCTTTGGAGTATTCCTTGTTCTCCAGAGTCAGTAGGCACCCGTCGTGGTTTTCCAAGCCCATTTAAATCTTTCTCCAAACCATCATTTTATCTTCTTGTCTCCACTTATTCTCCCTGGAGTTCCTGGTTGTTGCGTCAGGTAAGAAGCACGTGTGTTCAGACTGCACCTGCAGCTCCCCGGAGAGCCTCACGGAAACAAGAATCGGTCTGGGGGCGGGGGGGGGGGCTGGGTTGACCGACAAAAAGTTAACATCATACGGCAGTAGAATTTGTTTTCTCAGAGAGCCTGAAATTCTGTTTCATTCTGTATGTCCTTTCAGAGATGATCCACAGGTTAGCCTTTGCTGAAATTCTAGTAGAGTTGGGGAATTTGTTTTCAGTAGTTCTCTTTCATTAGCTTCTGGTACGTTTCCTCTTTTCTCTTTATGTGATGACCTGTCTCCTCGTTCCTCATTAAAGCACTAGAATATTGTCCCCACCCGTGTGGCCATGTCTGCCCTGGGGGCCCCCTTTGTGACATAGCTTCGCATCCCCCTGCCTGCCACCGCCCCAGTCCTGTTGTGCCACGATGGTCACCAGGGAGAAATAGGCTTCTCCTGCACTCTGGTCCGTCACTCTGGGACGTGCGTTTGTTTCAAAGTGATAAGAGTAGGACCGGGGCAGCTTTGATTGTGCGTCCTCTGTTTCCATCGAACCAATGCAAAAGCGTTCCCAACCAATGAAGCATTTTCACTTTTTGGAAGACAGTCACCATATAGATTTAATTCAATCACGTCATTCCACACGTACCTATCTTAATAGACAAATACAAGAGATTAGGCTCCTGGCAAATGCTGAAGAATGTAGTCAAAGGTAGCCTGGGAAGTTAAAGGAAACGTGGTCGTGTGTGGCCGCAACATTTCCTGGGTGCCCAGAGATGAGCAGGCCCCCTCCCCGTCCTCAAGGGGGGCAGACAGCTTGCTGGATGGGGTCTCTCCAGCAGCTTGACAAATGACAGCCTGTGTTTATCAAGCAACTTTCCAGGATGGGAGGGGTTGGTGTTAACTGAACAGGAGGGCCAGTGGAAGGTTCAGTTTGCAAAACGATGAGTGATTTTGGGCGCGTAGATGAACAAGGTATCCTGATATGCAGATGAGGACGTTGGAGACGCGATGGGAAATACAGGTTAAGGGGTGATTGTAGAACTCTTGCGGGACTTAAAGAGATGAAGGTAGAAGGAAATGATGAAGGTGAGGAAGGTTTAACAAACATGGGGATTCTGAGAATTGTGTTTATTGAGACAGTTTTGCACTCTTTTTGACCTTTGCTAAGGTGAGGTTTCTCAGCCCCGCGCCCTGATCCACCAGCCTTCCTGGAGAGGAGTAGCTCCGACTTGGGTGTCGCCTGTCGTAGCATCACTGTGTCACGGCCGGGAAGCACAGCCACAGTATGAAAATGGAGACACTGTTATTTCCTAGATAACATGCCTTCGATAATAGTCTCCTTGACAGACCCGGGAAGGGAATTAAAATCACTTTTATCCACTTGCATAATAAATGAGTGGGGATGATTCCTGAATTGACGATTAAAGGGACTGGCCTAAAATAATTCAAAGCCCCGTATTTAGGTTCTTTTTTTTAAAAATTAATTAATTTATTTTTGGCTGCGTTGGGTCTTTGTTGCTGCGCAGGGACTTTCTCTAGTTACGGCGAGCGGAGGCTGCTCTTCGTTGCGGTGCGCGGGCTTCTCATTGCGGTGGCTTCTCTTGTTGCGGAGCACGGGCTCTAGGCACACGGGCTCAGTAGTTGTGGCTCGCGGGCTCTAGAGCGCAGGCTCAGCAGTAGTGGCACACGAGCTTAGTTGCTCCGCGGCCTGTGGGATCTTCCTGGACCAGGGCTCAAACCCGTGTCCCCTGCATTGGCAGGTGGATTCTTAACCACTGCGCCACCAGGGAAGTCCCTAGTTTTAATAATTGATGCTCTTCAAGCTGAAGACGCTGTTGATTATGAATGTTGTAGATAGAATCCCCAGTGGGAATATGCTTTTGGAGTTTTGTGCTCCATGGTGTATTATCTATTTGGGTCTAACACCACTACTGCAGTGGTTTCTAACTTAGGGAAGAGTATCCAGAAAGACGCTGTTCCAACGGCATGGAAGAATCTTAGAAAATTAGTAGTATTCCAGGAGGTCAAGCTGGAAGATGTCATGTTGAGAAAAATATATTTACCTGTTTCCTAACCTCAGAGTTAAGCACAGCTTAGAGAGCCCCAGTCTGGCCAGAGGGTTTTTTTTGGAGGTTTGGTTCAGCTTTCCTTGAAAAACTTTGGAACGAGGGCTGTGGAATCCCGTTTCACGTGGTCAGTGAAGCCTCGTCAGGTGAAGCAGGCGTTTCCTGCCAAATCCTGAGATTAAAAGCAAGAGATTGAAAAGTAACTTGGAACGGGTGAGTGGAGAGCAGGTGTCTCAACGCCGTTCAGCGGAAGTTGCAGCGTCTGTTTTGTGCACATCTTTGGCTTCTCTTGAGGTCCTGAGGCACTTTCTTCTTCGGGGCAAACGTTCCCCTCAACGCCTGCTGGTGTGTCTCCGCGGACACCGTGGCGGGAGGGAGGTGAAGGGCGGCAGGGAGGGGGACTCGGGCTGGCCTGGCTTCTTCACTGACATCAACTTAGCTTCTTCCTTGAGCCTTTTACTTCAAACAGAACTGACGGAAGTGAAACTTGGGAACCGGCGCCCAGCTGGTTTATTCTTGTATTCGGTACCTATTCGCCAGCACGTATTTACAAGAGACCCTGGACGAAGGGAAGGTCAAGGAGAGTGTGGTTGCCTTCATGCCCCTAGGCCAGGCAGGCACTGGAGGTGACGTGGGCCCAAGCTGTCACTCAGAGAAACTTTTTAACCAAATAATGGTTCCTCTTCCTGAAATGAGTTTTGGTTAATGCAGTATTCTCCTTTACCCTCCTTGTAAAAAAATTTAAAAATGGTGGTAAAATGCACGTGACATAGAATTTATTCTTCGAACCACTTTTGAGTGAACAGTTCAGTAGACTTAATGCAATACACGCACGTGGTTGTGCGTTCACACGGTGGACAGTCACCATCTAGCTCCAGAACTTTCTCATCTTGCACAACTGAAGCTCTGTCCCCGTTAGACGTGAACTTCCCCTGCCCTATCCCTACCCCCTGGTAACCACCGTTCTGCCTTCTGTTTCTCTGGGTTTATCTGCTCTAGGTACCTCAGATAAGTAGGAGCATACAGTATTTGTCCTTTTGTAACCGGCTTGTGTCACTTAGCGTCATGCCCTCAAGGCTCATGCGTGTTGTAACGTGCCAGAGTTTCCTTCCTTTTTAAGGCTGAGTAGTATTCCATTGTGTCTGTAATACTGCATTCTGCTTATCCATTTATCCATCTGTGGCCTCTTGGGTTGTTCCCACCTTTTGGCTGTTGGGAGTAATGCTGCTGTGAACACGGGTGTGCAGGTTATCTCTTTGAGACCTAGCTTTCAGTTCTCTCGACTGTATACCCAGAGGTGGCATTGCTAGGTCATGTGGCAGCCCTGTCTTAAGTTTGTTGAGGGGTCACCACGCCGTCGCTGCACCTGGCTGGGCAGCCAGGCGGGTGTGGCTCACGCCGGGGTGGCCGTCAGAGCCCCAGCTGTGAGGAGGGCCAGGGCTCGGCGCCGGCGGGGCTCCCGTTGCCCTGTGCCCCAGCGTCTCCCGGATTGGCGCTCTGCCTCGTTTCTTCCGTCACTGCCGCCTTTCAGGCTGGCATCCTGTCTTGTCGGCACCATCACCAGAAGCCACAGGTTGGTCTTCCTGCCTTCAGTGTCTTTTCTTGGCCGCCTTCTCTACGTTTTTACCACAGTGCTCTATCTAAATCACGGATCGCATCCCGATCTTGTGGTTCCCGAGTCCCCGACGGCTTCAGTTGCTACAAAGCATCTTCCGAGTCTCCTGGCAGGTGTCGGCTGTCGTCCTTCCCCTGCGCGTTCTCTGCCGCAGGCGCCACCCCCTCTGTGCCTGTGCGCACACCTGTCTGTCTGCGGCGGCCTGTCCACCTTCCTCTCCCGGGGAGCATCCCAGCCCTGCTCCCCACCCATCGACTGTCGGCTCCTCTGGGATGGCTCTCCTCTTTCCCTGGACGTAAGTCCCTCAGCGTCTCCTTAAGTCCAAGCAGACACGACCACGCGGACGTGTGTTCTCCTTCTCTCTCCTTCACGAGCCCGAGTCCCTCCGGGGGACGGGGTCCGCATCTTTTTAATCTGTGTTCCCGGCGCCAGGCCCCTCGTGGAGGGGAGGCCCTGGATGTTTGCTGAGTGGACTTCGGTTGATCGGCTGGGCAGACAGACCGAAGCCCAGCGCAAGTGTCCCTCGAGATGTGAGAGCATCAGGCGGGCAGAGAAGGACCAGGGTGGAAACTGTTCAAAACAAAAGTCACTTATTTTTTCCTTCTCGAGTAAAAACAGTCATTTTTTTCTACCAGCGTTATTAAGCGCCTACTCTTTTTGGCGTGGTGGGGAGTATGAAGAGGTCTCAAATACAGCCTCTTTTCCCGAGAGTCTGAAGATTTGGTCTGTGAAACCTGCACATGATGAAAGAGCGAGCGCCACACGTACTGCGGACTCAGAGAGGCAGAGCCCGGTGACGACGGAGATCAGGCCTCCTGGGGTGGCCGGGGCTTGGGGTGGGGAGCGCTGGGTGGGGCCCATTCCAGGGCAGCCAGATGCCCTGAGCTGGGTGTCTTTGAAGTCGGGCGTGCGGCGCGGGCACGTTCACCTTGACTGGCTCTGGAGCCTGCCCCGAGTTAATCGTTTGTGCACCTTGTGTCTCTGTCTCCTAGGCTCAAACCATGAATTACGTCGGGCAGCTGGCAGGCCAGGTGTTTGTCACCGTGAAGGAGCTCTACAAGGGGCTGAACCCTGCCACCCTGTCCGGATGCATTGACATCATCGTGGTCCGCCAGCCCAACGGGAACCTGCAGTGCTCCCCCTTCCACGTCCGCTTTGGGAAGATGGGGGTCCTGCGTTCCCGAGAGAAGGTGGTACGTGACCTGGGGGACGGGTTCTCCTTAGAGAAAAATCCTGCGGCCTTACGTATCCGGAGCTCCTCGCGGACCCCGAGTTTTAGCTTTCCGTTGGAAAGGGCTGGTCCCTGAGTTGACAGTTACTCAGATTGTTCTGATCTCTATGCTTGCGTAAATTTCTCCAAGATTTAGTGACATAAACCAACTGTTTATTAAGCTCCGGGGGTTCTGTGGGTCAGGAATTCACAGCAAGTGCCTCAGGCTGGCCCATCTCTGCTCTTTGCCGCCTGGGGCCTCAGCTGAAGCCTCAGGGCTGGGGGCTGGGACCCTGGGTAGATGCACTTGCTCACTCGGCTGGTGGCCCTTGGCTGGACTCTTAGCCGAGGCTGTCACCCAGACGCCTCCGCGTGGGCTCCCCATGTGGCCTGGGCTTCCTCACACCATGGCGGCTGGCTGCAAGGGAGGGAGCCGGGCGGACTCTGCCTTCTTTTTCTGGTCCAGCCTCGGAAGCCACGTGGCCTTACTTGTGTTGTGCTCTCTCCCTGGGGCAATCACAGGCTTGCATGGCCCCAGGATGGTGGTGGTGGGGGGGGGAGTAGACTCCGTTTCTTGACCGGAGTGACCAGCGGAGGTTTGGAATTGTGAGATATCTTGGGGACGTGTGTGACTGAAGTGTACGTAGAGACCTGGTCATTGCCCGTGAGGTTTCCTGTTGTGATGAAGAACATATGTTTTTCCTTCAGGTTGACATAGAAATCAATGGGGAAGCAGTGGATTTGCACATGAAATTGGGAGATAATGGAGAAGCATTTTTTGTTCAAGAGACTGATAACGATCAGGTAAGGGAGCCTGGGTGGTGAAGCTTTCTCCCGCATTTTGAGCTTTGAGCAGGGCTCATCTGGGAGCGTGTGTGGAGAGGTGATGCTGGGGCCGGCTGTGTGGGTGACGGAAGAGGAGAAAAGTGGCTGTTTACCTGTCCTGGGGATTTGAGCCACAGGGTAAGTGTGTGCTATGTCTACCCAAGACTCAGCCTGATGCGTTCGCTCCCTGGTTCCAGGGAGACAGAGGAGTTGAATGACACTGGCCTGAAACCATCATCCAAAAGCATGCAAGTTACACTCGCGTGTCAAATCTCAGACGGCTGAAATGTTCTAGTTTTTGTTTAGTGAGTGACTCAATCACATTACTTTTTTACTATGAGAAAATGTTTAACAGCTCTGTGGAGACATCATTCTCACACCATGGGCTTCAGCCATCTCACGTGCGCAGCTCTGTGGTTTTTAGTGTTTTCACGGATACATGCAAGTCATCCCCGCAGTCAGTTTTAGAACATCTTCGTCGCCCCAGAAATAGACTCTGTACCCTTTAGCTACCCCTCCCCTATCCCTGAAGCCCTAACTCCCCACCACCCCGAGCCCTGAGCAACCACTAATCAAACTTTCTGTCTATAGATTTCCCTAATCTGAACTTCCACCTGAATAGAATCACATCGTTCGTGGTCTTTTGTGCCTGACTTTCGTGTAGGCTAATGTTTTCAAGATTCATCCGTGTTCTGGCTGTGTCAGTACTTCATTCCATTGTGTGGCCGAATGATAGTCCACTGCATCTGTTTACCACATTTCGTTTATCTTTTCACGTGTTGGTGGACCCTTCGGTTTGTGTTCCACCTTTTGGCCGTTGTGAATAACGCTGTGTACAAGTTTCCGTATAGACACATGCTTTCATCTTGAGGGGTATATACCTGGGAGTGGAATTGCCGGGCCATATGTAACACTGAATTTACCGCTGAGGAACTGCCAGGCTGTTGTCCGAAGCTGCTGCCCCATTTTACATTCCCACCAGCAGTGTACGAGGGTTCTGATTTGTCTATACCCTCGTCAATACTTGCTCTTTGACTTGGTGATTCTAGCCATCCTGGTGGGTGTGAGGTGGTATCCCATCATGGTGTTGATTTGCGTTTCCCTAATGACTCATGATGTTGAGCATCTTTTCATGTGCTTATTGGCCATTTGTATGTATTCTTTGGAGAAGTGTCTATTCAGATCCTTGGATCGTTTTTTTATTGGGTTATTTGTCTTTTTATCCTTGAGTTATAAGAGTTCATTATATATTCTAGATACGAGTCCCTTATCAGGTAGACGATTTGTAAATATTTTCTTCCATTGTGTGAGTTGTGTTTTCACTTTCTTGATGTTGTCCTTTGAAACACACAAGTTTTAAATTTATCTGTTTTCTCTTTGTGGCTCGTGCTTTTGTTGTCACAGGTAAGAATCCTTGGCCGAGTTCCAAGTCATGAAGGTTTACCCCCATGTCTTCTTCTAAGACAAACCGTTTGTTTTTACTCTTTCATTCACTGGGAAAGCCACTTTGAAGGGATCTGATGTAGAGATTCCTCAATAAAAACCACTTGAGCTAGTTCCTTTATGAGAAGATAGCCTTTCTAGAGGAACGGCTGTAAATAGCTCCAGGCTCTAAAATGAATGCCCATAGTTTCAATTTCAGGACAAAAACATCCCAGGCTCTGCTTCCTTCTGGTCTTCCCAGAGGTGCCAGGGTCTCTCCCAGCCTCAGCCTTCCCGCTCACATGTGGATCTCATACGTGTAGCACATTGTCTGATGCTCTGTAACCCACTTTATTTATTTAATTATTTATCTTTTGGCCATGCCGCAGCCTGCGGGATTTAGTTCCCTGACCAGGGATCGAACCTGAGCCCCCTGCAGTGGAAGTGCGGAGTCTTAACCACTGGACCGCCAGGGAAGTCCCTCTCTAAGCTACTTTAAACGATCAGCAGCATGCTTGTTAATCCCCCCTCTCTTTTGTATATATTCTTTACTTCTTTTTTTCCCTAGATTTTCTTTCAAACTAGTTTATTTAGGGGTTCCATCGTCTCTCCTCAATACATTTTATGTATTCCTCATATGCTTCTTCACTCACTAGTTCACCTAGTTCCGGGTGTCATCTCGATCAGCCAACCATCTTCGTAACCAGATTTATTGACAAGTCCTGGATTTTCTGATAGAGCTTCATTAATTTCATTTACTTCTCCTGATAGAGGAGAATAGAGTTCACGAGCAGCTTTCACGCTTTCCAAAGCACCAAACTCCTCTTGTTTGTTCAGTTCTGTTGCCACTTCGGGCAGACGACAGTACACAACATCTCCCAAAGCTTCCTGTGTAAAACTGCTGATTCCCACTGTTCCAATACCGTTTTCTGTTGTCCATTCATGTTTGTCTGTGAATTTTTGCATATGTGTCAGGCTGTATGTACAGTAGTTACGTTGTTCCCTTTTATCTGACAACGCCGTAAGGTCGGGATTATCACTTCCATTTTTCTGATGAGGGAGACAGACTCAGAAGTTAAGTGACTCTGCCCAAGATCACATAGCACATCAGAGGTGGAACCCTATTTTTTACTACCTGTTACCAGGTTTCTGATAAGAAATGAGTCATTTGATAATAAAATGATGGCTATAGTTTTTTAAAAAACTGGTGAATCATTATAAAACAACTATTAAATTGACAGGCGGTGGAGGTTTTTTTTTTTGGTTGTTGTTATTTTTGTTTTCTTGTAGAGAAGAGGGTCAGTACCTAATCACTTGACAGCTGCATACCTAGGTGTGCTCTGGTGCAGGTGGGCACTTGGGGCACGGTGTGGGGACACTGTCAGATGTTTTCTTTAAAAATTATTATTATCCTAATTCAGTGCATGTTAAAAACACACACACACATTCTCTCTTACACACACACAGACACGAGTGCAAAACAGAGTCCTGTTCCCAGGGTAATGTAATGACTCCAAGCCCATTTTTCGTCTTTACCCTGGCAATTTCAGACCAAGTGGAATTTTGGCAGCCTGAAATAACTGATAATTACCTCACTTTGTTATAATTACGAAAACACAGGATTCAGTACAAAATGGCAGTTAGCGACTTGTCGACTTTATGACCAGCTGTCAAATTCGGCAGCCGCGTCTGCAGATCGCCGTGACGCCCTGTGCTCCCCACTGCCCCCCGTGCCTGGGCCCCGGAATGAGCACTGGTGGGTCGTCGGCACCACCGGCTCCTTAAACCCCAACTAACGACGCTCCTTCTCGGAAATGTGTTCTGTCTTTCAGGAGGTGATCCCCGTGCACCTGGCCACCTCCCCGATCCTGTCGGAAGGAGCCTCGAGGATGGAGTCCCAGCTGAGGAGGAGCTCCGTAGATTGGATGAGAAGCCTGGACCCCAACACGTCAGTGCAGGTCTTACCTCCCAGCGAGACCCCTTCAAGTGGCTCTTTAGTGAAGAAGCGAAGGAAGAGGAGGAGGAAGTTGCAGCTGGACAGCCTGAAGCGGGACGACAACACGAACACGTCCGAGGATGAAGACATGTTCCCCATAGAGATGAGCTCGGACGAGCTGCAGGACAGCAGTAGGTACGTGTGGGTGAAAGGCAGGGCCTCAGCTAGAACTGGGTGAATTCATTGTTTAGGATGATCCTTTTATTTATTTATTTATTTTTAAATTGACGTATAGTTGATTTATAATGTTGCGTTAGTTTCAGGTGTACAGGAGTGAATCGGTTTTTTTAATATATACATATATATATGTATATATCTGTTCTTTTTCAGATTCTTTTCCCTTATAAGTTATTACAGAATATTGACTAGAGTTCCCTGTGCTCTACAGTAGGTCCTTGTGGTTTATCTGTTTTGTATATACTAGTGTGTATCTGTTAATCCCAAACTGCTAATTTATCCCTCCCCCCTTTTCCCTTTGGTAACCGTAAGTTTGTTTTCTATGTCTGTGGGTCTATTTCATTTGTATCTTTTTTTTTTTTCGATTGCACATATAAGTGATATGGTACGATATTTGTCTTTCTCTGTCTAGCTTACTTCACTTAGTATGATGATCTCTAGGTCCATTCATGTTGCTGCAAATGGCATTGTTTCATTCTTTTTGATGGCTGAGTGATATTCCATTATGTATATATACACCACATCTTCTTTATCCATTCATCTGCTGATGGACATTCAGGTTGCTTCCATGTCTTGGCTGTTGTGAATAGTGCTGCTATGAACATTGGGGTGCAGGTGTCTTTTCGAATTGTGGTTTTCTCCATATATTGGCCCAGCAGTGGGATTGCAGTAGGATTATTCTTATAAACTTTTCTTCCCCCAGAATTTCTTACTCTTCTGTTAATGCATCTGAGACTGAATTTTGGAATCCTGCAGGCCCGATTCTAAAGTTGCATAAAGATGGGAGGTAGCTTGTGACAGAGAGACGATTGGTAACATCCTTGGTGATAACTTCAGCTTTCCAGATCAGAACCAAGAAACAGGAGCTCAGCAAATGAACACTTCATGCATGAAACCGTTGTTTCAGAACCCGCTTATTCCTATTTGAGCACCACCTGTGAGCCCGGTAGTTGGGCTGATGGATAGCTGGAGGCCAATCTGTTACAGACTTAGGGCCACAGGTGAATGTAGAACATGACCGGTTTCTCCACAAGCAGACTTTTCAATTTTGATGAGGCCCAAAGTTGAAGGGACACCTGTTGTTTTTTTTCTTTGCTTTTAATAGTGTGGCAGAATGCTGTTTCTGGGTATTACTATTTTGGTGAAAAATGCCGTTTTTAAAAGGCAAAACATTTGTAAAGAATATTTGATGTTTCATATTTTTATGTAATTCAGTGTAATTTTTGCTCATTGTTTTTGTGTCTTGTTAACACAACAGGGAGAAGGATGGGTAACTGAATCGCTTTGCTGTACACTTGAAGCTAACATAACCTTGTAAATTAACTATACTTCAATTAAAAAAAAAAGGGGAGAAGGACCATCAGGGTTAAGCTCTGCTTTGTTATTTAGAATAGAATTTTTTTTTTTTCCTGGCTAAAAATAAAGGCACATTGGCAACGTCGATTTTCCTAACTGTGGCCTCTGATCTGCTGTGGGCTCAGAAGCTGGGTGGTTGGGTTCATTACAGTCGCCTTCCCTGCATGGCTTTTAGTTCCAGAACTTAGTGTTAGGTATTTCAGATAACATCCAAACATAGAGACCAGTGGCCTCTGCGTGAGTGAAATAGTGAATCCTATTTCGTTGAGCATGCTATACCTGAAACGAAGTAGATTTGCAACCATTTCATAATGATAAGACTACGACTGGTTGTGACATTTATTTAATTCTGCTGGACGAAACATTATCTGTGTACGGCCATCCAGGGATTTGGTAGCTCACTCGTACATGGCAAGAGTTTTATTAACCCTCTGGGTACAGTTTTGGGCCCAATCTACCTCTCAGGCTTTTGAGACGTGAAATGTGAAAGACAACTCCGTAGGCCCTACCGTGTAAGCAAGAAGCAGTGTGGTCATCAAGCCCATGTCTAAATCCCAATTCTTGAACAAAATCACTTAACATGTATAATTCAGCCAAAGCATGAGCACACAAAACATTTCTCTGAGTCACTTTTGTCCTGTCCATTCCTGTCCTGGAATGTGCCTGGAATATGCCTGGGTAGTTTATTTATTTTATTTTTTTAAGTCTTATTTATTTATTAATTTTTGGCTGTATTGGGTCTTCGTTGCTACATGAGGGCTTTCTCTAGTTGCGGCAAGCAGGGGCTACTCTTCGTTGCGGCGCATGGGGTTTTCATGGAGGTGGCTTTTCTTATTGTAGAGCACAGGCTCTAGGCGCATGGGCTTCAGTAGTTGTGGCACATGGGCTCAGTAGTTATGGCTCGCGGGCTGTAGAGCGCAGGCTCAGTAGTTGTGGTGCGTGGGCTTAGTTGCTCCGCGACATGTGGGATCTTCCCGGACCAGGGCTCGAACTCACGTCCCCTGCATTGGCAGGCGGATTCTTAACCACTGTGCCACCAGGGATGTCCCGCCGGGGTAGTTTAAAAGGAGATCATGTTAATCTATGAAGTATTAGCGATAATCAAGGAAAAAATGGAAACTTGCCTTTATTATGAATCTATCACTAATAATTCTTTGACTTTGATTTTTTTTTTTTTTTTTTTGGTCTCCAGAACTCTTTCTAATGATATACCTCCATTCCAAGGAGATATCCCTAAGGAAAACCTTTCCCCAGTCATGACTTACCTTCAGTCAGCATCTTACCCGAATTCCGACAGAGAGTGGTCACCTAGTGCCAGGTGAGTGGCTGGTGTGTGTACGTGTGTGTTCACCTGTCCTGGTCCAGAGGATTCCAAGTCAGTTACAGGAAACATGTTTAATAAAATGGTGAAATCTAAGTAAAAAATGAAACAAATTAGGACTGGAAAAAACACAGTTTAGAGTAAGAGGTACAGATCAGGATTAAAACCAGAGAATGTGCAGATCATAAACTTCTATCTAATAGCAAAATGGAACTACAGATACGGCTCTTAGCTTCCCCAGGAGACGCTGAAAGGCCAACCACTTGTTAAGTTACATAAAGCTAATTGTCAGCAGCAGCAGACAGGTGACAGAGCCTTTCTGGATACTGAGCCCTGAAGTGGGATTCAAGAGCAAAGAGATTGCTTCGGGGGCCCCTGCGGTCCTTCGGGGCTGTGAGAATGAGGCCTTCTTCCCTTGCTGCGTTTACGAATATTGGTTTCCCTGAAATGAGCTCTCAAGGGGCCCTAGACTTCCTGTATCAACTTGGAGAACCAGAGCTGCTCGGTGTGCAGGGAAGACTCTAAAGCGTTGAAGGCTGTGAAACCTGTGAGGATACGTGAGCCCTTCTGAGCAGTTTTCAGGACTGGGGAGGGGACAGAACTGAAGCGTGCCTTCTCAGCAGGGATACTGTCACCCCTGTCGGGACACAACTTGGTTCTGGGGTGGCAAAAAAATCTTAGATATTATAATAGTGTGTAGCCTTCAGAGGGCCACAGTACATGAGCAGATGCATGGTGTATCCATGGCGTTACAGTTTCATGGTGGAGGGAGGGCTATTGGGAAAAAAAAGGTCCCGGAGGTGTGGCGAGAATAGAAAAGAGGTTAGGAAGCACTGATCTAAGTGACAGCGACATCCTCAGGTTACTCGTGCCTCTAACGTGTTAGGTTTGCTTCTGGTCTAAAGGGGAGGTTTCGGAGCCCCTAAGCCCTGGCATGTGCTGCAGGGCTTTCCACCTGAAGCCAGGCTCACATAGACGCCACTCCCGGTCCCAGTTTGACCCGAGTAATCTCATTAGTGAGATGGCACGGTCAGCGCTGTGTGCTGAAGTTGAGGTTGGAGAAAAATGGGTGCATCACATGCCTGGTTTCTAGCCGGGACCGTGACAGTGAATGTGGGGCTGGGGGCCTGTGGGGTCCCCTCATGGGGGTCTGTCTGTCCTCAGGCCAGCCCTGTCCAGTGGAAACATAATGCTAGCTACATACGTAATTGAAAATTTTCTAGTAACCATCCTTAAAAAATGAAAAGAAACTGATGAAATTAATTTTGATGATCTATTTCAATGACCTGGTATATCCAAAATATTTTCATTTCAGGTAATCAGTTTTTTAAAACATTATGAGCTGTTTCAATTCTCATTTTCATAAGCCTTGGAGTCGTGTATCTCATATATACAGAACATCTCAGTGTGGACCAGTCACATTTCAAATGCTCAGTAGCCACATGCAGCCCGTGGCTATCATATTGGACAGTGCAGGTGTAAGACCTTTCTAGAACCTTGTACATTCTCTCCCTAGACCTGTGGAGTTAAACCCTGAGGGAAAAAACACAGTACTTTTAGGAAGAAAATGACGTGGAATATTTAGAAACCACTAATAGGTAGAAAAATCTGTTCAAACACTCTAATTTTAAGCATTTTAAACAAATGTTTTAAACACAATCCTGAATATGTTTCTCTGTCTTTCATGTTTGGCTCTGTGAATCTAGAAGAATGACCACGTCAGATTAAGTGATCTGGCCACTGTTAAATGCAATTACAAGTTAGGATAAATAGATACATTTCCATACTTGGGTTTATGTGTTTTCTTTTAAGAGACAGTTACCAGCCCAAATTATCCAGCCTTTTGGATTAAGTCATTTGATTAGGCACTAAATTCTGACCCAAGAAAAGCAAGCGTTTATGGGCATATGGTTGAAATAGAAAGTGAAATGGGTGTCTTGGCAGTGTCCTGCTTCTGTGGTTCAGAAGATTCATGTTGATTTCTTAGTGATTTCAACATGTGATCCTCTGCTATTGTTGGATGCCCAAGTACCTTCACTTTCTTAAAGATGTTAGCGTGGAGAGTAGCCAAATAATTGATAAGAAATTTTGTTTAATTGAATTGACCTGTGATTTCTCTCTCCTTTAATGTGGATCACGTGGCATCCAGTAGCCTGACAGATTGCAGGGGGAGCCCCCCTCGTCTGGCAGCTGCGGCTGAGGGCGGTCTTTCTAGTTCTTGCCCTCCACAGTCTTCCCACTTCCACGCTTCGGAAAGGTAGATGGGTGATCTTCCCACCGTGGATGTCTTTGATAATAAAAACTTTGATCTAACTCTTAGAACTGTGTGTTGCCATTAACCAAATTACTTACGTGGAAAATACATATAGATTCTATGAAGTGAAAGTGTAGATTTAACTCTTACCAATCTATTTTACCAACTAACCAAATCACTTATGAAGAAAATACGTATAGATTATTACTTTTCCTTTCATTTTAAGCATTTGTCGATGGTTAGATTTTTTTTTTTTTAAGTACTAAATTTAACTCTCTGGAAATTAGGGTCACGCATATAATTCTTTCTAATTTTGTGAAGTGCTTTGAAAAATACAACAGTGCATTGAAAATTGGGAATATGATCTCTGTTTTGTGTCTGGGGTTGTTCAACAAATAAGTTTACGAGACTTTCTTAAGATGTTGCTTAAGCATAAGGAGAGTTATTATTATAACTCACTAAATAGCTTATGGACCTTCCGGGACATCCCTGGCGGTCCAGTGGTTAAGACTTCACCTTCCAAGGCAGGGGGTATGGGTTCAGTTCCTGGTCGGGGAGCTAAGATCCCACGCACTTCACGGCCAGAAAACCAAAACATAAAACAGAAGCAATATTGTGACAAATTCAGTAAAGATTTTAAAATGGTCTACATCAAAAAAAAAAAATTCCTAAAAAAAATAGCTTATAGACTTTCTGCGTAATATAATCAGATGTTTCCACAGCATTTGTAGCATAGAATTTTGGAGAATAGCATAGGATGGACTTGAAGGTTTGGGATCCTAGGTTAGAGTCTTCATCTGAGGCAGAGGGCTTAGATTCCTGCCTCCATTCCCTCAACATTGCCCACGCTTTGACCTGCCTGCTTTGTAGACTTACAGGGTTTTCTTTAGACACCTGAACAGAGAAGCTGTGATTAACGTCTACCTGGGAAACTGTTTTTCTTTTTGATTCAAGAACCCAATCTCAGGACGTACTTCACTCACAGCTTACTGTGCAGAAGAAAGGCCACTTTCAAATGAGGTCAGCTAAGTTGTGAGCAGTTATAACGGATGTCCCTGATTGGGATTTCAGGAAAAATGCTGAAAACTATTATGGCTAATAAATGCATTCGTT
Organism: Delphinus delphis; assembly: GCF_949987515.2. Lineage (NCBI taxonomy): Eukaryota > Metazoa > Chordata > Mammalia > Artiodactyla > Delphinidae > Delphinus > Delphinus delphis. The sequence continues at coordinate 81,710,123 of NC_082694.2, read as the reverse complement.
ATGAAAATCAATCAGCGACCTTGAAGCTTACTTTTTTGAACAACCCTTATCTTAAAAGTCTAATATTTGGTAATCGTATTAGAAATTTTGGAACCATCTTTCTCATCGATCACAGTCAGCATTGGGAGTCTTTTTCCTAATTCATCTTCTGTCTATCTGAATTCTCTCAACAAGGGCGCCGACTGTGCTCACGTATTTGGGTGCAGCATCCTTCCGAGAGGCTGGTGCGGCCTGGGGGCCAGCGTTTACTGTAGTGGCACAGTGAACGTGACAGGTGGCACGTCTGGCTTATGGCTCACACAGGGCTGGGTCCTTTGTGAATATGAATTTGCCCACCTGCACGCCTCTATGGAAACCGTATGGCTTGTAACTTTTATCACAGGATCAGAATGTTAGGGATTCTGGAGTTGAGCGGAGTGACAGAGCGCCGTGTTCAGCGTGTGCATTCTTCTAGAGTGGGGTTTGGTAAACTACAGCCCGTGGCCCCAGTCCGGCCCACCCTCTGTTTCTGTAAAGTTTTACGGGGCACAGCCAGTTTGTCCATATATTGTCTGCGGCTGCCTTTGCACCGCGCGGGCAGAATTGAGTAGTTGCTGCAAAGATCCCATAACCCACAAAGCTTGGAATTCTTGCTACCTGGCGTCTTAGAGAAAACGTTTGCCAACACCTGTCTCCAGAGCAGGCCCAGTCTAAAGGGCTTGACTTCATTTTGTGCGGTGGGTAAGACGATGTATTGTTCCAAAGAATTTATAACGAAATATAAATAAATTGTGTTCTTTTCAAACAAATGATTTGAGGTTTGGGTGCAGCGCCGATGAGGGCGGGAAGCCAGTTACGATGGATTTTCCCCCGTGACGCCTCTGGAGAAAGAATGACCCAGGTCACAGTTGTCGGCACAAAGGCCCCTCGCTGGAGGCCACAGCGCTCCATTTGTGCATGTCACTGATGCTGAACGTGTAATTCTGGACACTTAGGTGCCAGAAAAGCACTGACCCTTTGGAGAAAAGCAGCCTTAGGAAACTAGAGGAAGCAAGACAGATCGGAGGTGATGAACGCTTCACCTCTCAGATGTCTGGAGGGCCCAGCGTTCCTTCTCCGGGGACTCCTTCCTTGTGGGCACGAGTGCGTGTGTGTGTATATGTGTGTGTGCACGCGCGCATGCACGCTCATGCGTGCAGAGGTGTCCCATCGTTTACACGCCCACGGTATGCTATCTCAGGGTCCTCCTCTACGCAGACTGGCCAAGCGGAGCCCGAGGGCTGCCACGTGCCGTTGACATGGGTGGAGGGCACCGGGCGCCCAGGGAGGAGGAACCAGCCAGCGTCCCCCTCAGTATGAAACGATGGCGAGAAGCAGCATTTAGTCTGTTTGTCCGAATGGCTGGACTAAAGAGAGCCAGGAGCAGTTTAGCCATTCAGGGTCCCTGTTTGTCTGAAACATGGCTGTGTGTCCTCCACGGGCTCTCCTTGTCCTGGCAGGAAAGTTCTGTTCCCTTGGAGCTGACATCTAACTCGAGCAGATAAATGAAACCAAGCACGTGGATGAGAGGTGACTTAGGGGAGACTGTGTGAGGTCTGTGAGAGAAGGTGCAAAAGGAAAATTACAGGGGCTTTCTTTCTCACATCATTTAAAACTGTCATCTTAGAGGAAACGGTGCAGGAGACGGAAGACCAGAGATAATTAAATGCGTCCTTCTCCTCCGGTTGTTGCTTAGAAGGCTGTGAGAACTCTGTAGATAAGGTGATGGTTTCTGTGCTTGGACAGAGGTATGACGGCTCAGGGCTCAGGAATGAAAATGTAGAAAACGCAGAGAGGCAAACCCAAGTTACAGCCACTTAAAAGCTGGTCTGAGAATTAAGCATCATGATGTGTTGTTGCAGGAAGAGCTTAGCAAATAGGAATCTTTGAAGTATTCTTGGAAGAGATAATATTTTGCAAAATCTCAGCTTGGAGGTCCCTGCCACGTTAGTGAGTTATTTGTGGTAAAGTTGGCCCACGATCAGTTTCCCGTTCCATCTCTCTTTTTTCCAACTTGCCCTTTTAAATGCTCCTTCTTTTCATCCTTACTTACTTGGAATTTGGCGGCAGGTTGGGACAGGGCTATGCAAATTGGGAGCACCTTCCCCCTTGGCGCGTGTTCTGTCGACCCCTGGTGGCCACAGAGGGGATAGTCATGAAGCCGTGGACATAAGGCAGTGGCGGGTTGGGTGCATTTTTCTGGGCTCTCCTGAACCCTAGAATTCTGGGCCAAAAACAAGTTTTAAATGTTTCCCTTCCCACTTTAATCATGCATTTGTGTTTTCTTAAGTCCTTCAGTTTCCCGACCTTCAACACCTAAAAGTGATTCGGAATTGGTCAGCAAGTCTGTGGACAGGACAATGCAAAAGGATAATCTAGAAATGCTCTGGCTTTGGGGAGAATTGCCCCAAGCCGCAAAGGTAAGTTCCCCCCCGCCCGCCGCCTGCTCAATTCTGCTACGCACTGAAGGTAGTTGGGAAAAACATGTAATGGGCACAGTTCTTTCTTTCAAGAAATTTTATTTCATATTCCAATGTGTTACAAGAACCTTGAATTATATTATTATATCGCAAGCTGGGGCTTTTTTTAAAAAAAAATAATAATATTGTAAGATCCTTGGAAGATGCTACGGCCTCTTGTATCCCCAGTAAGTCTTTGTGATATGAATAAATGAATGAGTGAGTGAGTGAAGATGGAAAGCATTTCTATTATGACTCAAGAAGGGCAGCTCTTTGGAGACTAGGTCTGTTGCGGCTGGAGTTGGGGGTTAATTTGCTTTCTAGGTTATTTAACTTTCATGGAAAATGATGACTTCTCTGCCCACAAGTGGTAGTGCTGACCCAGCCAACCATCTTTACAAATTCACGTCGTTTGTTGCTGGAGAAACGGCACGAAAGTGCAAACCCATCACTTCTTCTGGCAAAACAGTTCCGGCCACAGATCCGCTGTTGCATTGTTTCCATTTGTGTTCGAAGCTGTGGGATCAGATACAGAAATGCATACCCTCTCCCCACTTTCTGGCCCACAAATGGCATTTCGGTTTCTGTTTGGATAAATCTTTTCCATAACTGGAAACTCCTTGGAGAGATAGAGACAGAAATGCTAATTTCCCACTCATGTGAACCAGCCACCAAGTCTGCCCTTGTTCATTCACGTTTTGGGGGGGTAGACTTCGTTGAAATATAACACACGGGCAGAGAAATACCCAGATCCTAAGTGCTGAGATCAGTAAATTTTCACACTGTGAACGTGTCCACGTGACTTGCACCCAGGCCAGGAAGTGGGGCTAAATCAGAACTTGGAAACCCTCCAACCCTTTGCAGTTACTGTTCCAACTGACCGCCCGCCCTCCCCCCCCAAACCCCCAGGATAAACCCAATCTTGACTCTAACAGCAGAGATTAGTTTTGCAAGATTCATCATGTTGTTGGGTGTAATCGTAATTCACTTGTTATTCTTATTACTGCAAACGCCCTGTGGTGTGAATACACTTCCCATCTTCCTGCTGGACGTTTGCGTTCTGTTGCTAATCTCACTCACTGCTCTTTGGTAGTTGATGTTTTCTGTGAAAGTTCATTCACTTTGGAAGTACTGTCCTTGGTTTCCAGACCTTTTGGCAGGTACGGAATCACCAGGTGACTTCCGAGGCTTCACCGTGTCCTGCCAAGTGTGGGCATGGCTCTGGAGATCCTTGCCTGCCCGGTTGTTCTTCGGTGACTCAGTTTCTCTCTGACCTTCTCTCTCCCTCCCTGCCCCTTTGATCTAGTCATCTGCACACAAGATGAAAGAGTCCAGCCCGCTGAACAGTAGAGAAGTCTGTGATGAGATGCACTTTCAAGCCATCCACAGTGAATCTTCAGACGCGTTTAGTGACCAGTCACCGACACTGGCTGGGGCGTCTCCCGTGCAGCCGCTGTTGGAGCAGAACAAGCCGCAGACGGAGATTGAGTTCGCGAACGAAGAAGATGTTGAGGCCTTAGGAGCTGCAGCGCCCCCGTTGCCTACGATCGAAGAGTCCAAAGCCCTCTCCGCCAGTGCTGCCCCCACAGCCAGCAAGACAGATTCGCCTTCTAGGAAAAAGGGTGAGAATGCCGGCGCTTCCCAGCTCCCTCCTGCGAACCTGGGGCTCGGCAAACTACAGCTTCTTCCCCCCAAAGTTCGGGGTGCTTCAGAGTGGAAACAGGACATCTCTCCTGTTCGGTCCGTACCCTTTTGCTGAATATGTGAGTTCTCAGAATGTAGTCATAGAAAATCCGGCCTGAAGGAGGCCTCGGGGATGGTGTGGTGAGCCCCGCCCTGTGCAGGTCAGGGGTGCTGGGGTCCAGCACACGCTGGGACTGCACAAGACGCTGATGACTAAGCTAATCTGTGCCCCCTCTCCCCTTGCCCCTAGTTTCTCTCTAGTGCATTATCCTGTTTTAATTTCTGCGTACTGTGTGTCACTATTTCAAATGATCCTTTGTTTCTTTTTTTGCCTGACTTCCCTACTAGAACATATGTGCTCTACAAGGTCAAGAATCTTTTTGGTCTGTTTACCTGTTTCCGTGGTACTTAGAATAGTGGTTGGCACGTAGTGGGGGCTCCTTACATATAGCTGAATGGCCACCTGGTTGCCTGTCTGGAGGAATGACGTTAAGCCTGTCTGTTAGCCGTGTGGCTTTGTGCAGTGTTCTAGGTTTGTATGAACCAGTGACGTAATTCTCCAGCAGAAGTAAACTGGAAGGCTGCAGTCATGGTGCCCAGGGGCCGATGGTACCCTCATTAGGGTACTGTGCTTCAGAGTCTCGATGGGGAAGTGCTTAACGAAAGCATTATTGTTTAGTAATAATAATAACAACAAAACCCATGCCATTAATACCAATAATAATAACAATAGTAATCGTGTCAGTATATTGAGTGCTTAGTACTCTTCAGGTCCTTCCCAGCTGGGGAGCTGAGGCTCAGCGAAGTTAGGCCACCGGCCCAGGCCACACGGCTGGCGAGGGTGGGAGCCGCATGCGAACCTGGGCCGTCGGCCTCGGTGGCGACGCTGTGCCGCTGGCTTCTAGCTCTTGGGTTTCTTGCAGCATCTGCACACTGTGCTCAAGTCCCCTTTCTGGAGATGCTCAGAAGTCCATGAGGTTGTCTCTGGAGAACGGTGCTCTGATCTGACCCCTTTGCTGTTTTAGACAAACGGAGCAGACACCTTGGTGCCGACGGCGTCTACCTGGATGACCTCACAGACATGGATCCTGAAGTCGCTGCCCTGTATTTTCCCAAAAAGTAACCATCCTTTTTATTCTTCGTATCAGTTTCTGTAATCTGAATATTAATCTGGGAGTCCGCCTTTTCCTTACATTTGATTAGAAAGTGAGTGAGCAAAGGCCGCAGGAGGCTCACGGTTTACTGTGAGAAGAAACCAGTGAAAGCAGTGGACCCTCTGTGGAGATGAGAGTGGGTGGGCGTGTCCCCAGGTGGCACCTGAGCGGGAACGCAGGCACGAGGCCACCTCCCCGATGGCACCAGGGTGGTGTCGCGGTGGTCAGTGGCCCGCAGCCCGAATCAGTGGCCAAGAGCGGGCAGCTGTGTGGCCCTGTCCCTCCCCAGGGGAGAGTCCCCCGTGGCCATTGGGGGCCCATCTTCAGTTCTCCCGTGATCTGCAGGGAGGGCCAGATCCTCGGAGCATGTAGCAGAGGACTGTGGCCTCTTAGGACAGCGTGCTTTCTCTTCTGTCGGTTTCAGTGTGTCTGGGAGAGGGTGCAGGGAGACGTAGAGGCCAAAAATGACCGTCTTCCCTCCTGAGGTCGTTCACTGAGCTTGTCTGTCTTTGTCATGGTGCCTGAATGAAAGTCTGTCCTGGGATGAAATCATTGGCTCCTCTGATTGCCAGAGCCCCTTGATACCCATGTGAGACCTCACAGCCCGTTCCACTCTTCTGCTTCCAGCGGAGACCCTTCTGGGCTCACAAAACACGCCAGCGACAACGGAGCCCGCTCAGCCAACCAGTCCCCGCAGTCCGTGGGCAGCTCTGGCGCTGACAGTGGCATGGAGAGCACCTCGGACAGCCTGAGGGACCTGCCGTCCATCGCCATCTCCCTGTGCGGCGGCCTCAGTGACAACAGGGAGATCACCAAAGGTACCGTCCCGGAGCCGGGCTTAAGCCAAGAGCTCCCCCTGGTGGCCGCTGTTGGGAACGGCTCGAAACCTGGGCTCCTAGAATGCGTTCAGGTCACGGGCGATGTTCTCTGGCCCGGTTAGTGGAGCACACATGACCCACTGTTGCTCAGGACCCGAATGTTGCTGCCTGGCAGTTGGCTGACCTCAGGGTTCTGTGGGTCACACGTGGCTCCAGGCGACAGCAAAGCCACTGGGGTCACGGGTCGTCAAGTGTGCTCGCAGAGCACAGCGTGTGCCCGTCCTGCAAGGGGTGTCCCAGGGCGGCAGCGTCAACACGGGGAAAACGCAGTACGTTGCAAGTGTGCAGAAGTGCCGGAGGAGGGAGGGATGTCTGAGCAAGTGCTGGGACACATCCCGGCTGCATCCGAAGGGGGCACCCACCCTACTTATAACAGTGGTGTCCCAGCATCTTACGCCAGTTATGTGGTGAGGTGGCCCTGAGACCCCCAGTCGATGCAGTCAGCCATTCCAGCTGATGATTCCTGGCCCTGGTGGCCCTGGGTGTTTCCCACCCCCAACCTGCCTTAGGCAGGTCACCGTGCTTTCATTTGTGACTTGTTCATCCTCACGACTACCGAGGGGGTAGGCGAGGTTCCTATTCCCACGTTACACGTGAGGGAACTGAGTCACACCAGTGACTGTGACTTAAACCCGGGTGGCCGGACCTTGAGCCCTGCTCCCCGGTCGTCTGCTTCTGCGGACACATGTGTTTACCGTAGTCCCACACGCCTGCTGCCGCGTAAGCGCGTGTGCACTGATTAAGGGTCAGCCTGCCCCCCATCCTCCGAACGCCCCACCTCCCTCCATTTATGTGCAGACACTGCCCCCAAACTAACGGAAGCCCCCTTTGCAAATAGATTTTATCGGATTGTCTGCACAGTTGGAATGTATAAACTCTCAAAATACCTGTGAACATGAGCGACTGAAAAACAGGCCTGGTTTTTGAACCAAATTTTCCTTATGTTTTCCCTATGCTTGCTTTCGCAGATGCGTTTTTGGAACAAGCCGTGTCATATCAGCAGTTTGTGGACAACCCTGCCCTCATTGACGACCCCAATCTTGTGGTGAAGATCGGGAATAAGTAAGTTCCTCCCGAAAGTCATTTCAGCTGTCGTGTGATAATGCTTCAGCTTCAGTTTCTCAACCCTAGAGACCTGGACGATAGCTCTTGGAAATATGTGAAATTAAGTCTCTGTTAAAAGTCTACTACTGTCTCTTCACTCTTGGCAAAATGCTGCGTCACCATATAGCGAGAGCGTTGACGTAACTGGATCCCCAGGCGTCTACACTCACCTGCATGAGATTTCATGATGGGAGGTGTGATGTCACAACCTTGGCCTGTGGGGCTCGGCCCGTATGATGCGCGGGTGTCGCACGATAGACAGTGCACACACCCCATGAAAGCTTCGTTGTCTAGGGTCAAGGGACGTGCACGTGTTTTTACAGACTGTTGGCAAACTTTTCTCTCCAAGAGGAAGCCATGGACGTTTACGTGTTAACTGAGGGCCCTAGTTTCCTTTTCCTTGAAAGGTGGCAAGAAATGCCCCAGCGCGTTGGTGGTTGATGCGCTGCGGGGCGAAGGCTGCTCTCAGCTGGCCTCTTGGTCGCCCGCCACGTCGTGCGTCGTGCCAGACGGCCGTGGCCGCTGTGGGTTTGATGGAGGAGGGGCTCCTGCAAGGGCAGGGCATGTGGGGGGGCTGGGCCGGGGAGCTGGCCACAGTCATGGGCTCTTTAAGGACCCAGCTAGGGTTCCAGAGCCTTCCATGACCGCTTCTCAGGACATGAGGTTTTCAGTCTGAGCCTTGGTCTTCTGACATCTTTTTTGTTGTTTTGTGTCAGGTACTATAACTGGACGACGGCGGCACCTCTGCTCCTGGCGATGCAGGCCTTCCAGAAACCTTTGCCAAAGGTGAGCTTTACCATGAGACAGAAAGGGACATGGAAAATGATGGCGAGATGAGTGTTGGGGGGGTTGGAACTTAGCTTTTAATTTAGAAACCACGAGGTGAATTACACTGTGCTGTTTGGAAGTCCAAGGGTGTAAACGTCAGGGTCTCTCTTGCACCTTGACTGTCCTTCTCCCCTCCTCGCAGTCAAGGCAGTGCCGGTCTGAGCCCTGCCCCCTCCAGTCCCCTGTCCCCGCACCCGCCGTGCCAGGGACACAGGTGGAGGCAGAGCAGACGGGCCGACGTCTGAGCCCAAGGGAGATGAGGGGAGAAAGGGTGGGAGCAGGCAGCAGGGTTGGGCGCAGGGAAGCGCTGTACCAGGTGCCAGGTGTCACCGTCAGCATGAGGCGTCCCTCAGCCAGGAAGCGGGTCTGGGGCCGATGGGCCGAGTAGGAGCAGGTGCGGGCTCTGGGCAGCTCGTAGCTGCACCTGAGCACAGGTGAGCGGCTGCAGGGAAGAGGCAGGGCGAGGGGCAGACGCACCGCCGCGGCCCCGCTGTGCCCGCATCCTCCCCCTGCCGGCTCCCTGGGCCTCGCCTGGGATTGACCGTTTTCCAGCGTTGAGTCTTTCTACCAGATGCTACGTTCTTTTTGCTGCAGAGGCCACGTCTCACGCTTGCCTCCCTCATGTGCTTAGCGAGCGCTTTGTGCTGCCGTGGATGTTGTGGTCTGTCGGAACTCTCATCTCTGAGGTTCCTGAAGGTCTAATCCGACTTCGTGGAGCCCCTGCTCGCTCCTTTGTGGTTGTGTGTGTGCGTGCTTTGGGATTGTGACCTCGTCCTTGGTGGTGCTTTATCTGTGAGTATCCTTTGTTGGACGGGGCCGAGGGCATGTTCTCCAGAGCGGGTTTTGTTTTGTCCTCGGCAGCTTCTGCATAGCATCTGTGGCCCAGGACAGACTTGTATGTTACGTGTCTCAGCTCTGAACAGCTCAAAAAGAAGAAAGAACAATGTACTAGGTATTTAGTGATAAAGTTCACGGAAAAAGAAATGCCTCCTGAACTTAAAGAAATTAGTCTTTGTGGTAGGCGTTCTCAATCTTCCTACAGGTTGTCAGTAATTTTTTGCGTTCTGTTTTCAGTGTTTATCTAATACAGAATTTATCTTTATATGTAGAATTTTTCACCGTTTTCTTTTGTGGCTGCTGGTTTTGTATCACACTTGGATATTTTGAGAGTCATGAGTGAGGTGTCAGGACCCAAATCAGTTTTTTTTTTTTCTCTTCAGCTGGTTATTGAATTAGGATATGCTTTGGTTGCAAGAAACAGAGTGACTACAAGTGCCTAAAATAATAGGGGTTTATTATCTGGCATAGTAAGAATGTTAGAGGTTGGTAGTTTCAGGCTTGATGAGTCTGGGTGAGCTTCTTTGATTTCCTTGGCTTCCCCTTTACGATCCCAAGATGACTGTTTTACCCATCATCTCGCATCCAAAATAGGAAGGATAGAGGCAGGCTTCTCACGTTTCATTGGCCACAACTTGGTCACATGACCAGCTCCAAGCCAGTTGATGGCAACACGGTGGAATGGCCAGTCGAAGTGGTGCTGACCCATCGAAGTTCCTCCCCTGGAGTTGAGCCTGCCTTCCCAGAACATCCTGTACAGTGTAGTCTGGTTCTCGAGCAAAGTGTTGGCTATGGTGGCAAGAAAGAAACGGGATGATTCACCCAGGGAAGCCACCGAGAGGGTCTGTCAAAGCTACCTAATTATCCCGATACCTTTCATTAGATAACTCTTTCTCCCGCTGATAGGCAGTTACAACTCTATCATATGACTACTTCCTCCATGAATTTAGATTTATCTCTGGACTTTGTCTTCTGTTGCATCAACATGTTTACTCATGTCCCAACACCGCGTTCTTTTAAATACTATGGTTTTTAAATGTATTTTAATAAAATAAATTTTATTAAGGCTCATGCCTACTTATTATTCTGTCTGAGTTTTCTTGGCGAGTTTTATTTGTTTGTTTTATAATTGAACTTTAGAATCAGTTAGTCTAGGTTTGGAAAGAATCCTGGTAGTTTTTTTTACTTGGAGTTTTGTTATATTTATGGATAGAATAGGGTAATTGACATCTTCATGACTTGTCCTGTTCGTGAATTGGGTATGCATGGTTTGCTTTTTGGTGTATTTTGTGGTTTTCTTTTGTGTCAGGTAGGGATTTTTAAATGATAGAAAGACGCACACGTCAGGCTAAATATGTGAATTATTTCTCTTTCCACTTACCTGCAACTCGTTCGGTTGAAAGACTTAAATCTTTCTTTCATTACTAGCTGAGGTATCAGCTACCTGATAGTTCTGTAAACCAAGGAAAGGAAATTAGATAACATTTACCTTGGTCCTGGAATTAGCCTCAAGATGGCTATTTTGTTCTTTGGAAATATGTGGAAAATTATAATTATTTTTTTAAAATTTATTTTATTAAAGTACAGTTGGTTTATAAAGAAAATTATTAATTAACATTTAATCTCCTCCTATTCCATTGGCATTTATTTAGGGCAAGAGTATGAATTTTCTTTCTAATCCTTGAGCTTTTAAATCAGATGCATCTATTAATACTCAGTGTGCCACAATTTGAAAACTTACATTTGCTAAAAAGATCCTGTGCGTTTTACCTTTTGTGGAAGACTGTTTACCCTATACCTCATGTTAATCATTTCATTTTTTATTTTACAATCATCTTATTGAGAATAACAATATCTTAATCAGTAAACCACTTTAATTTGAAAACCTCTGGTCTGACTAATCACTAATGATTTTCAATGCTTTCTTTTTCTGTTGTTGTTGTGTTGTATTTTATTTGTTGTTTGTTGATTCCTTTAACATCTTCTTAAGTCTTCATGCTTAAGTTATCTTAATGTAATTTTGGACTCCATTAGGTTTTGCTTCTCAAAAATTTTTAATTCACAAATAGTATGTTGTGTTTTCTCTGATTTTTTTTTTTTTTAAATCTTACTTTAATTTGCATGTGTGTGTCTTTTGGTTTGAATGTGCTAAGTTGATCTTTTTTTGGTTCCATTATTTATGTTACCATCCATTTAAAACAGGCCACGGTGGAATCTATCATGAGGGATAAGATGCCCAGAAAGGGAGGAAGATGGTGGTTTTCATGGAGGGGAAGAAACAGCACAATCAAAGAGGTGAGTCTGAAAAACAAGAGTGTTCCTGCTTAGCTCAGCAAATTTTGGGTTTGGGTAGTAGGGTTTGTCTCCATGCGCGTGTCAGTGAAAGAAGCCATCACACTGAGTGTGCAAGAGTCAGGCCTGCCACGGGGTACGCAAAGGCAGCACAGAATGAGGGGAGGTGGAGAAGGGCCCGGAGCGGTGAGCAGAGTTGCCGTCACATCCTGGCTCTGTTACCTCTCAGCCTGGGGACCGTGATCGGGTCACTCCTGCTCTGTAACGTGTCTTCATCTGTAAAAAGAAGAGATTCAACGTGATGTTTAATTTTTTTTTTTTAAGTTAAATATCTTCCTGTTGCTTGTGAGAACAGTTTTAACGAGGTAGACTTAACAGCCTAGACTAATTCCCATTAGTCGTTCCACTTTGGTGGCTTTGGTTTCCATTTCTATAAATGCCTATAATTTGTTTCAGATCTTTGCCAACCTCTCAGCCTATTTCTGGAAGCACTTGCTTTGCTTGGCTTCTGTGCCAGTGTGTCTGCCTGGTCTTCCCCCCGCCTCGGGGGCTGTTCCTCCCCTGGCTCAGCCCCTTTGTAAGTGGGTTCTCAAGGGTTGTCTTAGAGCCTTCTCTCCTGCTTCGACTGCCTGTTTTTCCCTAGGCAGCCTCATTCACGCCCATGCGATGACTCCATTTTTATTAACAAGGAGGGCGTTTTGTACTCCATGTCCGTTTATCAGATAGCTAGCTAGGCAGATACCTCCACGTGGACGCTTCAGGTACTTCAAACTTGTCATTTCTGAAATCGATCTGATGGTTTTCTCTAGAGTTCTTCCTTTGTTGGACCACCGTCAGCAAATGGCACACTGTCCACCCACAGGCTAGCACTTCCTTCTTCCCTCACCCCTCCTGTCAGTTTACCATCCTAAGTATCGCTCAGGCTTTCCATTTCTCTCTAGCTCCGCACCCCACAACTCAAGGCTGCCACCTTCCCTCCGAGGATTGCTTCCAAACGGTCTTTCTGTATCCATTCTTGCCCTTTCTTCCTCATTCTCTGCAGTTGGCATTGGTCTATGTAGTATAATGGCCCCATTTATATTTCTCCCTGCTTAAAAGCTTTCCGTGGTTTCCCAGCACTCTTGTAATTAAGACCAGTATCCCTAGCATGGTCTGCAGGGCTTGTGTATCCTGGCCCCTGCCTCTGTAGAGCCTCACCCTTTGCCATTCTCCCCCTGCCCTCTGTGCTTTGGTGTCCCTGGCTGAAAGTACCTTCTACCCCAGGACTCTTGCATGTGTTATTTCTCTGCCTAGTGTTCTTAGGACCCCTGTCACCCTTCTTCACTTAATTAACTAGCATCTCAAATGGCCCTTTCTGGGCAGGTTCGTCTAGTCTGCTGTTCTCTGCTCTCCTAACCCTGCCTGGGAACTTTTCCTTCACAGGTTTTCTCATCGTTTATAATTATACCCCGATTAGTACGACTATTTGATTAACATCCCTATGTCCCCTCCAGACCCTAAACTCCATGAAGGCAGAGAGCACACGTGCTCGTGGCTTGGATCCCTGGGGTCTCCCGAGCACCCGTTTTGGGACCCAGAGCAGGGGTTCGGCAGGTATTTGAGGGAATGCTGATTGTACTTTTGGAATCTAGTGTGAAGAAACCCCAAGGGCAGTGGGCAAGTTGGTTATTATAAGAGTAAAAGAAATCCCAGGAGCTCAGTTTGTTTATTTCATTAGTTCAAAGGGAAAGAGTCTGTTGGGAGGGTTTCATCAAGATAAAACTGTTCTTGGGCATTTTCTGTTGGCATACCTGAGCTTTACTGACTGTCCCATTATCTCCAAGGGGTATAGACACGGTGGAGCAAGCACACGCTTTACTTTAGGAGACTTAAGGTGTAAGGGGCCTTTCTGATTCTCTTACTGGAGAGCAGAATGTTCGAGAATTTAAGAAGAAGGCTACTTCAGAGACCTATTCTTGCAGAGTGTCCAGAGTTTCATTAGTTGGAACTGAGGAGAATACGGCATGCAATAAGGAAGAGTTATGAAATCTCTTAAAAACCTGAAATATATTTCAGATAGATACACATTTTTGTGCTGGTCTAATAAAGAATTGTTAATAGTGGCGGCTAAGTTACCTGCCTCAACAGATAAATTAAACATTACTGGGCCTGTTCTCACATCAATTATTTGCATGCTTATAAAAAGCTAAAGAATATTTGAAAATAGCTTGTCCCCATCAAATGTTAAGCTCATCACCCTGTTACACAGTTTCTATCACTCATTTTCTTTATTCATATTGAAAACATCAATCTCTACCCCCTGACCAAATGACCACAGATCGTGAAATTTGTAAATTCTGTGGCCTTTGACACACGTGTCTGGCCTGTGATGACTTCCTGTGACGTCTGTGGGGCTCGTGGATGTTCTCCTCCTCCCTTGCCTGCTGTGGGCCAGGCTCTGTGTTTATTTGCAGCATCTCTGTGGTCCCCATGGCAGCACTAGGAGAGGCATGTCATCATCCCTGTGTTGCTGGTGAGGAAACGAGGCTCCAGAAGGTTGCATGACTTGCCCGAGGTTCCTAAGCCAGGGAAGCAGGACTGAGCCCAGAGCTCTTAGAATTCCAAAGCTCTTTCCAGTACATCAAAGGAGCATCTTCTATTAAGAGCATGCGGTATTGAGAAAGAGAATGCGCCCATGTTTTTCTCAGGCAAAATATGGTGTGAAAATATTTTCAGGCATTTCTATCAGCAATTATAAGAAAATATTTTGAAAGCCCTCGCGTATCCAAGCAGCCCTTGATAGAGCATTTGCATAAGCTACAGTGATTATGAAGTTTGGTTTGGTGCCAAGAATACTTATGGAAAACAGACTTATTTTTGTCAAAAATACTTCTCAGCTTAATTGTAGACGGCTAAGCAAAGGAGTAACTAGGACCCACCATCCCTGTGGGGGCGCTGCCGTTGGGGAGGGCACTGGGGCCCTGCTCTGGACTTTGAGGAGCCCGTCACAGAGCGCCAGTGGTTGTGTAGGTGGTTTCCCTTTGGTGTGTTCATGATTCTTTGTCTTCTTCTTCTCCAGGAAAGTAAGCCAGAGCAGTGCCTAGCAGGAAAGAGCCACAGCACTGGGGAGCAGCCGTCACAGCTGGGCATGGCTACCAGGTACAGTGCCACGTCACCTTGGGGCGTTGCGGCTCCTTTCCGTGTCTACGGTCAAGGCACAGATGCTGATAGCGTTCACCGAATAGCCCGGGCCTTGGACCCAGACGGACCCGGGTTGCAGACCTGGCTCTGTCCTTTACTCAATGACCTGGAGCAATTTACTCAAATGGTTGTTCCCAAGAATCAGATGGAAGCGCTTGCTCCTCAGATACCGAATTTCCAAAGTAAACGTGAGGCGTGCATGAGACGACGTAACGAGCACCCCTCGTACTCTTGGCGTGTGCTAGCCCTCCGTTTACAAAAGGTGGGAGCAGTGGTGGTAAATAATGATGATGAGGTTGAACAGCGGCGTTAACGGGCATGAAAACAAGTTGCCCTTCTGAAGGAACTTGCCTTTCTCTAGAGTTTAAACGCTTACCAGGACCTACATTGATACTTTCCTAAGTGTTGATAGGGATTCATGTTAACTTGTACAGGAGCCCTTAGAGTTTGATAATACGGATCGTATGAGTCGTGTTTTGTCTTCAGGGTAACCTACTTGTACGGGATTTGAGGGTAACTACTGTGAGGGCCATACCGTCACCCTCTAATTCGACGGTGTTACTGCATATTGACGCTGAGTGATCTGAGCTGGTATAACACCTTTTACATATGACCTCACCCTTCTGGTATTCCTGTGCTTGAGAAACCCAGGGTTGCGTTTCTTATTTAGCAGGCAGAAGATGCTAACATGTTCATTGAGGGCAAGATGCATATCTCTATCCTTTTTTTTTTTTTTTAAATTTTATTTATTTATTTACTTACGGCTGTGTTGGGTCTTCGTTTCTGTGCGAGGGCTTTCTCTAGTTGCAGCGAGCGGGGCCCACTCTTCATCGCGGTGCGCGGGCCTCTCACTGTCGCGGCCTCTCTTGTTGCGGAGCACAGGCTCCAGACGTGCAGGCTCAGCAGTTGTGGCTCATGGGCCTAGTTGCTCCGTGGCATGTGGGTTCCTCCCAGACCGGGGCTCGAACCCGTGTCCCCTGCACTGGCAGGCAGATTCTCAACACTGCGCCACCAGGGAAGCCCTCTATCCTCTTTATAGCTTAGAGGCCAAGCCAGCGGCTGACCCAGAGCAGGCATGTCTTCAATGTGCTATTACTGAACTGATGAGATTTTTCCAGTATATTGTTGTTTCCTAGGGGAGGCGGGCTTAGATTTCAAGTCCTTGGATTCCTGGCCGGAGCTCTGTATCTTAAACTATTTTATTTCTAGAACTCATTGTTGGAAATAGAAACTCATGTAGGTGTCACGTAGGAAACAGTCTGATTTCTTTCTTGTCCTCTGTGGAGAAGAGTGTGCAGGACCTGATAAAACTGCATGGCAGGGCCGGCTGTCGGCGGGGATGCTACCACAGGACACCCTTTCTGTTCCCTCTGCTGGTGCCCTGGCGCTGTTCCTTCCCGCCTGACCCCCTGCCGGTCTGCCCTGGACAAGGGAGCAGGGCTGAAGAGCTTGTGTGTTTCTTTTCCAATCTTCACCCTCCATCTCTGGCTCATTCTCTGGGGAGGGGCTTTCCGGCACGGTTATCTGGATACCTTCCCGACCTGGAATTTTGAGTGTACCTTGAGTGAGCTTGGAGGGGAGAAGGCAGGTGGAGCTCGGGCTAGAAATGCGCGGTCCTGAGGGGGTGTAGGAGGCCGCTAGGATAGAAGGCAGTGGGTTTTCGGTAAGTAGGTGTTTGAAGCAGCAGGATGTACACGGCAGACTTTGGAGTCAGGCAGATCCGGCTTGGAGTCCTGGCTTTGGGTAAACTCCTTTCCGTATCTGAGGGAAGGAACTAGCGTGCTGTCCGTTCCCAGAGCAACCAGGGAAGGAGACACAAGCAAAGATGCCACCCTTCTGTCCTGAGCAGTTGAAACCAGCAGTTTGGCTGCACTGGAAATACCCTGCTCTCCTGGGGCTCTTTTTGAGACCCTCTGTGTCCTGCAGTAATTTCCAAGCAGAAGAGGCAGCATGAGCTGGGACTTTGTCACTCTTCTCTATGATCTTTGGCGAATTCATCAGCCCCTCGGTGTTTCCTCCTTCATCTGTGAAATGGGCACAAGACTGACACCCACACCGCAGGTGTTGGCTCATCTAATCCTCACGGCAGCCTCATGAGAAAGGAGGTGCAGAACGTGAAACCCAACAAGGCCACATGGGCTGTGCCTGTGGTCAGGAGGGTGGGTGGCTCTGTGGTGGCCTGGAAGACACAGGCTCATCTTTTTTTTTTTTTTTTTTTTTTTTTTGCGGTACGCGGGCCTCTCACTGTTGTGGCCTCTCCCGTTGCGGAGCACAGGCTCCGGACACGCAGGCTCAGCAGCCATGGCTCACGGGCGCAGCTGCTCCGCAGCATGTGGGATTTTCCCAGACCAGGGCACGAACCCGTGTCCCCTGCATCAGCAGGCGGACTCTCAACCACTGCGCCACCAGGGAAGCCCAGGCTCATCTTAACCATGCAGTTGCAAGTGTTTAAAATTATACTCCACAATATGGGCCAAACGCAGGATGTCTGCCAAATCCGGCCTGTGATATGCCAGTCTGAGACCTGGGGAAGGCTGGCCAGGGGCTCAGAGAGGTTTAAAAGGGACAGAACACGACGGTGGCTGGTACGGGCTGTGTGTTCTTCTCCTTTCCAGCCGCGTGACCGCTCCCGGAGGCCGCCCGGTGGGCCGAGGGTGGAGGAGGCAGCAGGGCGCTCCTGCAGCTCTTCCTGAGCTGGAACATCGGCTGACACAGTCCATCTGAAGCGCTTCGGATTTTCTTAGTATCTGATATGATCCTATTCAGATGTTGACAGAAACGCTCTGCCCTCTTAGATAGAATTTGGCTGTTGGCCACTCTGAGTTAGTTAGTCAGGCTACATTTTTTTTACAAAACCTGAAACACGAAGAATTGACTGTTGCGAAAAGGATTTGAGGCTCTGAAAAGTCTTCGTGTAAAGTCTCCTGAGCAGTGTACATCTTTTCATTTTTACTGGCATCCTAGTCCCCTAATTAGATTCATGCAGTTGACTGAAAAAAAGTGTCGGAGTGCTTTCCTAATTGACAGACTTGTGATTGACAGAACAGTCCCTGAAGCCTCATAATTGAGCAAACAGCTTGTCACCATGCAAGTCATTAAAATACCATCAAAAACTGCACACTGACAAGTGCGAACTTCAGTGTTGTTCACAGCTCCTTGGCGGAACACAGACACTCGAGTGAGATGAGCCCTTTTGTTTCGTTCTGTCGCTCCTTGCAGACGCCGCGAAGCCAGTGACGTTAAGGACTGTTGCAGGAGTGGGGAAGGGGGTGGCCAGGTCCACAGATGACCGTGCCCTCGCCCTAAGCCGGCACCGCCAGCTCAGGTGTACAGCTCCCATGGCAAGTTTCCGTATCTGTGTTTTCCTTCCCGCGCTCCCTCAAACGTGGCATGCCGCACCGATCTAGGCGTTTCGGGTTTTGTTTTAAAGCAGCAGATGGAGATAAGAGCTCTTCTGCCTTGCTTCCGCATCCCACCAGCAGAGGCTCACATCAATCTGTTGCCACTGAGAGCTTCAGTTCACATTTGGATCTCATTTCCCACCAAACTGTTTGCGTGGAATGTAAACATTTTCCAATTCAATGAGGGGCCTGTAGCTTCATCTCCTGGGTTCCCACCCAGGCACTGGTCAGGCCGCTTGGCGCCAGGACCACGTGTACCCGTCTGTCTGAAAACCAGCCTCTAGGTCGTTGGTTGAAAAGGATCAGCGTTGTTTGTAGGCTCGGCAGAGGTCGGAAGGGGAAGGGACTTCTGTGTCATTTTACAGATGAGCCACTGAGGCCCAGAGGGGAATCCTGAGGCTGTGAGGCCTTTCCTGGGACGCCTGTTTCCCGGTCCACTTCCTTCTGTCTCGTACCTGCCGGCCTCCGGGATCTCTTGGTCGGTGGGATGCCGTTTGCTCCCCTGCACTTTAAGATGAGGAGATCTAGTCTGAAAGAAAATAGTCTGAGCAGGATAACACAGCCTGAAGTTCCTGGGGTTCAAACCCGGGCTTCTCAGGTCTCCACTCTACCTAGAACTGGCCCCCAGCGTCGCAGGTGTAGATTCATTCATCCGGTTGTAGCTTAAACCCGCCATGGACCAACCGGGATTCTAGGCTACCTGCTCTTTCTCCGTGGACATAGTCACCTGTCCCCACGGCTCGTTCACCAGGGCTGTGTCCCCCTGATGGGCAAATCTGTGACTCCAGCCCAGATTGTTCTGTGTAGCTCCTGGACCCCTCGTCCGGCTGCTCTCAGATGTCCTCTGCCTTCTTAGTGTAGCACTTGTCCAGCTCTGTTGTGGTTGTTCAGACAGAAAGCCCCGGGGAGCGCAGGGGCCAGGCCGCTTGCTGTATCCTCCACGCCTGGCGTGGTGCCTAGAGGCATCGGTGGCATGAGCTCCAGTCCACCAGCCCGCAGCCCACAGGCCGCCCCTCGTAGGGCCCCGGGAGCAGGGGCCTGGGGAGGGGCGGCTCATTCTGGACATGGAAGGAGCCAGTAGAAAGAACGCAGAAGCGGGGTGCCGCGTAATGGGGTCTTCCCTCTTGTCTGCCCTAGTGCGGGGTAGTATCAGATTGTAGGAGCTGCTTCTGGAACGAGCACATGGGGCAAGAAAGCAACAGGCTGCAGAGGAAATACCCAGTCATTTCCTGGTAGAAGGGAAGGGAGGGCGAGGGGGCAGGAGTTCACTGAGATGCAAAGCTAAGATGGAGCCCCGTGTGCCTGTCTTGCATAAAGGGATGCGCTGAGCCAGAAGCTTGGCGGCGGGGCGGGGGGCCGGGGGGAGGCGTGCATCCCGGGAGTCGGGCGGGGCCTGCTCTGGGGCTGCCTAGCTTTCTCCATTTAGCCTAACAAACGTCTACGGAGCACTTTGTAGGGCGTTAACGGCATTTTCAAAGAAAATGGTCCCGGGAAGCAGGTCTAGTGCTGCTGGGTTGTGGACTATGCCATAGCAGGATTTGAATCCAGGGGACAGCTAATTGCTGACATGCCTTATCTGAGCTATTTAAAGAAAATGAGCCTGCTTCCCACCCGCACCTCCCAGCCCCGACCACGTGGAGAAGTCCAGAAGCGCTCGGGGCGCTGGATCCTGTGCAGGTGAATGAGGTACGGCTCTGGCTCCTGGGGAGCCTGCTTAGGAGTCCAGGGGAGCATCGGGGGGCCTTTCTTGGCTCCCCCGGCACCTGTTCGTGAGGCCTAGAGTGTCCTCGTTACCTGGGATTGCGCGTTTAGAGCGGTGTGTACTGGGAACTGGTCAGCTTGGACGTGCAGGAAATTTGGGCTCCTGTGCTTGGCCAGCAGCCTGGGACACGGCAAGAGAGGGAATGTGAGCATCCTCCAAGGCCAGGAGGGAGCTTGAGCTGATCAGGACGGGAGCCTCCTGGTTTAAAGTAGAGTGATGATGACAGGGTGAATGAGGAGAGACAGTCCCGGATGAATAATGCAGGAGCCGCATGGATGGCGTTAGTGATGGCATCTGGTCAGTGACCACCCAGAGACGGCACCGGGAGACACCCGATGGGCTCCGTCATCGAGTCTGGCCTGATGCTTTTTTTTTTTTTTTTTTTTTTTTTTTTGCGGTACGCGGGCCTCTCACTGCTGTAGGCCCTCCCGTCACGGAGCACAGACTCAGCGGCCACGGCTCACGGGCTCAGCCGCTCCGCGGCATGTGGGATCCTCCCGGACCGGGGCACAAACCCGTGTCCCCTGCATCGGCAGGCGGACTCTCAACCACTGCGCCACCAGGGAAGCCTGGCCTGATGCATTTTTAATGGCTACCCAGATGTACTTCCTAATTGGCAGTTACATCACTGTGTGTTCCAGAATAAAGCATGAGTCATCCTCCAGTGAGGAGGAACACGCGTCCGCCAGGCTGCCCAGCACGAGCCGCCCCCCCCTGCTGTCCAGCGTTGGCTACAAGAAGACCCTGCGCCTCACGTCAGAGCAGCTGGTGAGTGTCCTGTCCTCCCCCTCCACCACGCTGCGGGCACTGGCCCAGCCACGGCCACCTGGACTCGGTGGGTTCAATGATCCGGGCGTCCCTCCCGTGCTCTGGCTCCGGCTTCAGCTCTGGCACCTTCTCTATCCAACTGCCTGCCGCCCCCCCGCGACCTCACATCCCCCTTTTGGTGCCTCCGGTTCGCGCCCCACGTCAGCTCCTGTCCAGGCTGGCTCCAAGGCATCACTTCCCCTGTGCCGGCCCTGCCGCTGCCCGGGAGGCTCCTGTCCGCAAGTGTTGGCGGAGGGCGGCCTGAAGGCGTGAATTTATCCTGAGCTGTGAATGCCTGAGAGCCCAGATCTCGCAGGGCTGTTTCCACTTTTCCAGAGATGTTTGTTAAGTCAACCGCATCTCCTGAATTGGGGGAAAAGGAGGACTTGTGATGGGATTCAGAGAGCTTCCGGTAGCAGGGGGCCATCCTGGTCACAGCGTCCTCTGCTCTGTGGCCGTGCCACCAGTTGTAATCCCTGGACCCTGTTTCCCAGGAGCAGACAGCGAGCAGGTATCTGCGCTCTGCTGCTCACCTAGGAGTTCGTGGGGGCCAGGCTTAGTTGTGATGGTGTCTGATGGGAAAAGAGAACGGTCAGGCCTGACACCCTGCGCCGCTGGGGGTGACCTGGACTCCTGCCCCCAGCTGGCTTGCACTCGAGGGCCCCGGTGCCGAGATTCAGAACCGCTGAGAGGGGATTCTGCCTTCGGAATCCGGTGTGATTTCCTGGGGTCTAGCTTCTGGGCTTCTGGATATGAGATGTACCTGATAACTGAGACGACTGCTTTCTTCCAGTTTGTGTCCGTGTATTAACTAGTACTCGTGGCTGGTTCGGGGAACGTATTTTCACCCTTGACGTAGATTCGTCTCCCCGGCCATGGCCCTTCGTACTCAGCCGTGACCTAGTAAACGCATCCCTGTCTGAAGTTGTGATTTCCTGCGGCGACCCTCAGAGCCCGTCACTTACAAACCCCAGGGGGCGTGGGTGAGGGTGAGCTGCACTATGCTGGGGCCTGCGAGGGGGCCTGGGGTTCAGGTTGCCCAAGTCCTGGAAAGAACAGTCCTCCTCGAGAGCAAGACAGGAAAAGAACTGTACGGTGGCCTAGGGTGGTGCTTTGAAAAAAATAAAATCCGGATCCGGTTTCTCGTGGAACAGAAACCAAATATCCCTCTCTCTGAGCCTCGCCCTCCAGCAGACACAGAGTGCATATCTTTCAGAAAAGCCTGAAGTTGAAGAACGGACCCAACGACGTGGTCTTCAGCGTCACCACGCAGTACCAGGGCACGTGCCGCTGCGAAGGCACCATCTACTTGTGGAACTGGGACGATAAGGTTATCATCTCTGACATCGACGGAACCATCACTAGGTGGGTCCCGCCGACACGGGGCCGTGGGACCCCGGGGCCTGGAGCCAGCGTGTCATTTCCTCTTTCCGGGGCGCCGTGCAGCTCATGCAGCTCAGTTTCTGGGGCGGTCGGTGCCGCCCGCGGAGCCATAGCTCCTTGATTTAAACAGCTGCAGTGGGGGATTGGGGGTCGCTTCCCTCTGGGGCGGTGGCTCCCTGGCTTTGTTGCTCAGTTTCGGGGTTTCCGTCCAGAGAGCAAGTCGTGCATCCCATTTGCATTTTTTAATGAGACATTTGGTGTGATGAGTCAGAATGACTTTTTTTTTTTCCCCTTTTGCGATGCCCTTTTAACTTTATTTTTCCTGTCTCTGTTTTTATTTAGATCAGATACTCTTGGCCACATTTTGCCCACCCTTGGGAAGGATTGGACCCACCAGGGCATCGCCAAGTTGTACCATAAAGTGAGCCAGTAAGTACCCAGCGAAGTGCTTGCGGCAAATCCGCACACGGAACCTTTGCCGACGGGCTGACTTACAGACGGGTGCCCCTCGGCCGGGGAGGGTGAGCGCGTGGTGACTCCCGCCAACTCCAGATCTGAATTCAGTACCAAAAGGCAAGAGAGGAAGTGGCCGGGGAATTGCAAACTGACAGAGGAGGAAGGCGGTGGCAGCCTTAGGGGAGGGCTTGAGGTTCAGTTCATACTGAGGAATGGCACAGATAGTCGGGTGAGGACATGGTAGTCTCTGATGTAGACCAAGGGAGTTATTTTAGGCTGAAAAGGTCCAGATTCCAAGCAGGTTTTGTGGGCCAGCCAGCAGTGCACCCCTTGCCCACCTGGTCTGGGGAGCGCTCTGCTGAGGGGCCGTACCTGAGACGTCAGTGTGGGAGGGAAGATTTGAGTTGCTCTCGTGTGTCGGGTACATCTGTCACTTCACTTAACTCTTACAGTAGTTCCGAGAAGCAAGTAATATCATTTCTAGATTTAGAGGGTTAAAACAATTTGTCCAAATTCCCGTAGCTGCTAAGAGGCAGAACTCACTGAAACCCTGGTCGACCTATAGCTCCAAGTGCAGTACTTCTGCTCTGGTTCGTCTCCAGGGTTCAGAGCCCTTGGGGTCCCCATCCCTGCACCACCACCAGCAGGTGCTTGGTCCCACTGTCTCCATCTCTCTGTGGACTAGAGTCTCCCACGTAAGTGAAACCTCTCTGTCCTCCAGTTAGTTACAGCCGGGAGGTGCAGACGTGGTCTCTGGCCTGCTGGACCTCACGCTTCGGGTTGGTGGGGCACGAGGTGCCTGGGAGGACCTTTCCTCCTGGTGGATTCAAAGCTTCTCACTTCTTAGATGCCCAGCTCATTGATTTGACTTTCCTTTTCTGGATGTCTTCCTTAAGAAATGCTAAAAGTAATACACGCTTCTTCGAAAAAATAAATAAGAAAAACGAGAGAAATATAAAAGTACAAAGGTCACATCTTTCTCCTGCCTTACCGATAAGCTGAAAGTTATCGGCTACGAGTATTATACGTTCTCTACCAGCGGAACCACCGTGACCGGTTTGGTTCCGTGTATGCTGAAAATTCATTTACATGCTCCCCCGCCCCACGTGCACATTATTTAATGAAAGATCCTTCTGTTTCATTACGTGTGAGGTTTACCTCGTTCTTCTTAACTGCAGTACAAAATTCCATGCTGTGGATAAACCATCCTGCATTTAACTAGTCCTGTTGGTGAACACGATAGGGCGTTTCCAGTTTTTCACTCTTTCCAATAGTGATGCAATAAGCATTTACAGAAAGTCCTTATTGTGTACAACGAGCGTACAGATAAGTAGAGAAGGTATGACGCTTACATAGGGGCCGCTGTAAGGTGGATTCTCAGAAGCAGAATTGCCGATGGAAGGTGAGCACACGGAAAGGTTTGGTCGATATTCCCGAGCTGCCCCCTGAGAGGTTCTCCCGGCCTCCCTCCTGTAGGCGGTGTGTTCAGGGCCTTCCCGCCACCTCCGCACGTCCGACTCTTTGCCTCGAAGGATTAATGCACTGATGAGCTGCCTTGACTGGCCTCACACTGAAAACTGTCTCTATTTTTAGTCGAAAGAAACCCCTGTGGATCAGGATACAGAGTAGTTCACAGGCTCATTCATTGTGGGTTTTGGAACATAAAGCTATTCCTGTTCTTACTGTAAAGTTAAAAAAAAAAAGGCACTGTGTTTTGCCGGTTCTTTTTTTTTTTTTGGTTTTGATTTGTGTCTCTCTTGGGTTTTCCTAGAAAAGGTATCTTCTTGAAAAATAAAGTTGCGTAGCTTACCAAAGAATTCCTGGTTGTTGTTCTGGTTCAGTTGATTGATTGAGAATGAGTCCGGTCTGTGGGTGAGGACCTGAGGATCACAGAGTGCTTGTTGTGTTTTCATTCTGGTTGAGAGGAAGGAGCCTGACACTTAACTTGTTCACTGAGTTTGACGTGTGTCCTCAGTGGCACCCGGACGGTTAGACCAGTGATGTCCTGGCTGTCCCCCAGCTCGGCCGTCGCCTTCAGGGGCTCTGTACAGGAGCACGGGCAGCCTCCTCAGCGTGGCTCTCAAACCCTGCGGTTTCGAGTCAGCTTCCGCTAGTTCCTGATCTGCTGCTGCTTCTCCGCAGACCTTCCTGCTCGAATCCAGTCTGACTGTTCCCCACCCCGTATCCATCGTTTTCCCATCTTCCCACCTTTGCTCACACGGTGCCTTCTGCTTGGCCTGCCTTTACCTCTGATTTTTGCCTCCCCCAGTTTTTCAGCCTGTAATGCCCGGCTCAGACCCCGTGGTCCCCACCAAGCCCCTCCAGGCCAGAATCGGTGCCCCGGGCAGCCCTACGTCCTCCTCCTCTAGGCTTCCTGATACCCAAGGGCTCGGCCTGGCTTGGTGGCCTTGGTACCATCCCAGAGTTCCAGCCCAGGCTGGACGTGGCGTCGGCTTTCATAGCTGGTTAGAGCGAATGCCCGTCCAGCCAGCGTCTCACGTGCTACCTCCTCCAAGTCTGCGGCAGCCCCAGCTGGGAGAAGGGCAGGGACGGACTGAGAACTGGCAAAGGCTGGGTGGCCGTTTCTGCGGGTGTCATGTTTGTGATCACCCAGAGACGTATTTAGAGAAATGTTTCGCATGAAAGAGTACCAGGAGGAAGGGGCCGTTTAACTGAGTTTTGGACTGATCGCTCTTCCCTGCTGCTTCTTTCCTTGCATTTGGGTACCCCTCAAACTTTATGCCCTGCAGTATTTTTCTAATGGAAAAACCAGTCTTGCAGATGACCACTTGCCTGGAAACAACAGAAAGTGAGGACCATTGTATTTATTTTTCGCCAAATGTAATTACTCGTTTGAATAAGTCAGCCCGTGAGAAATTACCTGCCAGGTTGATTATCACCTTGTTCGTAGGGAGGTTATAAAGCTCGCCTGGTTACTGATTTTAAAAAGCGGGCTTGGTCATTGATTAAAAGGAGCTATAGCAAATACAAATAGAAGAGATGTGAAACTCCTGCGAATTCAAATATACGTGTCCAATAAGTAGAAGGAAAATAAAGCAGGACCGTTTCCTAAAATATGTAGATCATTGAGCCAGTGGGGATTTGCGGGGGGCTAAGTATGGACAAAAACTGCTCTAATTTCCTGCCTTCCTGGATAAATATTTTTATATTCACGTAACCGGAAATCAGTGGCTCCATGACTTAGTGAGAGGAACGCTTCCTGGGTTTCCATGGATAAGTTAGTTCATCTGCGGAACGTATCGTCTGAAGCCGAGATGCTGAAGACGGGGACCGATCGTTAGCAGACTCATTAGCATCTTTCTTCTTCTCCTGCCACAGCGCTTCTTTCTTCCCCTCACCTCAGGTCTTCCTAAGTTATCATGTCATCGCTGTCTGCCAGGAAGGGAGAGTGTGGTGTGGCGAATGGGAGGGAGTCGGGGACCTGGGCTCTAGGGGCCGTAGCCGTCGGGCCACCACAGACCTTCCGACCCGTCCCCTGCTCGCGGCTTTGGCTTCCTCATCCCCGAAGGGCGGAGTTGGATCCCACCATCCCTTCGGTCGGTCCCTGCTAGGCTGGCAGCACTGCGCCGCTAGGTCGGGTGGTTCCAGTCAGTCCTGAGCCCGCGTGCGCTCCGTGAGAGCCCTGAGGATGCGCTGAGCCCGACCCCAAACCCGCTGTGCACCGGGCGCTGTTCTGGGTGCGCTAGGGGGTGCTGCCAGCCCCTCCCGTCGGGCACCCTGTGACCCCCAAGAAGGACCCCTACGGCGCGCCCTGTAACGAGGCACTGGGGCGGGGTGTAGTGAGAGAGGCAGATTTTACAGACGTCAGTGAAGGAGAAATGAATTCTGATTGGAAGGGCGGGGAATCAAAGAAGGCTTCAGCGAGAAGGTGGCACCTGAGCTGAGCCTTACTGGGTGAGCAGAGTTTTGAAAGAGAGGAGGGCTCATCACAGGTGGAGGTAGCAGTGGGAAGAGGGGCTGAGAGATGGGCAGGTTCGTGGGGGTGAGGAGCGCTCACAGAAAGGAGGTCGCGGTGCAGGGGGCCGGCGGTGCAGGGGGTTGGCGGTGCAGGGGGCCGGCGGTGCAGGGGGCCCGCGGTGCAGGGGGCCCGCGGTGCAGGGGGCCGGCGGTGCAGGGGGCCCGCGGTGCAGGGGCTCGGCGGTGCAGGGGGCCTGCGGTGCAGGGGGCCCGCGGTGCAGGGGGTCGGTGGCCTATGTGACTTGGAAGTTGGCTGGCACGAGACAGCAGGGCCCGTGGAGGCGGGGCTGAGAACGAGCCTGCGTTTGGCCCTGAGCTTTCCTTTCTTAAGGTGGCAGGCGAGTACCCTTCCTCTAGGGCTGCAGACAGGGCTACCGAGTTCCCTTTCCTCTACATCACTGTCGTTCAGTGGGGATTTTGCCCCCCATGGTGTGTGGCAATGTCTGGAGACATCTTTGATTGTCATGACTGGGGCGTGTCACTGGCAACTAGTAATCGAGAAACTCCAATGTAGAAGCTTATCTTGGAAAATTAAGTAGAAGAGGTAGAAGGTTACCCAAAGGGAATCTTTCCAGTCTATTTCAGTATCTCTCCAGGCCTCTAAGAGGGATGTAGAGATTGGGACAAAAGGAGAAAATCATTTGTACCAAGCCTGGCCGTGGAATGATGCCTTCTTTTTGTCTCTGGCGTTTCCCCAGAGCCCTGTTCTAGCTGCTGAGATGTCGGAGGGATGAGTGTGACCCACGTGTGTGTGTTGCACCTCTGTTCACTGGTACCTCTTCAGGCAGGGCTGTCCTTCCTGCCCTGGGGTCCCTCGTGGCCGCCTTGCTCCGTCCCGTGTCCTGTTTCCGTTATAGTTCGTCCCGCAGTACACGCTACTACAGGGAAGGGCTGTGCTGGGCCCTGAGCACGCCCAGCCCAGCCTGGCCCTGGAGTGTCCGGTGGGTATGCCTGCTGTATCCTGCTACTGGCTGCCCTTCTGAGCGAGGGTCTTATCCACGAGGGGTACCGTTGAGAGTAATCTTTCTGGTGACTCTCTGCCACCTGAGTGACTGATGGGAACACCTGGCGTTTCACACAGCTTTCACCGGGATGAAGGCTCTGGAGAGGTGATCCCTGCTGCCACCAACAGGCATTTCTCCCGTTAGGACATCCTCGAGCTGCTTTTCCAGCTACATTTAGTAACGGCCTTTGAAGCAGAACACTTGTGTGGTGAGGACAGCCAGTGGCAGGGTCAAGCCGTGAAGCATATTTGCAAACCAGGCCTTAAATAAAATTAGCGTCTCAGACCCCTGCAGGTGGCAGCTTTTAGGACTTTGATGTGAAGAGCTATATACAGAAATAGTGATTTTTTAAAAAAAGATTGCATTAATTAGACGGCTCAGATACAAAGATGTTTCATTAAAGTGCTTGCTTGATTTTCAAATACATCCCTGTATTCCAAACAACCTGATATTTCTAGATTCTCTTCGTCCCAGCACGTTCCTGTTTCTTGGTTTTAAAGAACATATTATTAGGCAAATCTCAAGACAAGTCCTTTGGCCAGCACTAAGTATTCATGGTGGAGCAGTAAGTCGGATAGGAAGCGGGTAGTTTGTATTTACCCATCAGCAAAGATGTACAGAGTGTCTGCTACTTGCCAAGCACTGTTTTTGGCGCTGGAGTTAACAGCAAGGAATGAGACAAGGTCCCCACCCTCAGGGAGCTCATGAATTAATGAGACACAGTCAAACAAGGGGCTGTCGTGTAATATTAGTGACCGGTGGTACATGAGGAAAAAAGCAGAGCGAGGGCTTAGTGCCTGGGGTGAGGGTGAGGGAGGGTGTGTTTTATTAGCTAGGCGGACGAGGGAGGGCCCGCCGAGGAGGTACTGTCTGAGCAGGTCTCGACGAGGTGAGGGGGCAGGCAAGCCCGGAGGTCTAGGGGAACAGTGTGCAGGCAGCAGGAACGGCAGGTGCAGGAAGGGGTGTGGTGAGTGCGAGGATCGGTGAGGACACCTGGTGTCCAGCCCGGTGCCAGGGAGCAGATGGGGCTGGAGAGAAAGGCAGGGACCAGGTCTCAGTGGCCTTGCGGGTCCCGACGAGGAATTTGGATTATATCTGAGAGAACTGGCAAGGCTTTGGAGAGCTGAGTATTAAGTTTTCTTTCTCTGTGGAGGCTCGGCGGGGGGCAGGGAGATGATGCTGTTGCAGGAATAGAGGTCAGAGGTCCCGCTGGCGGGGGCAGGGGGACTGAGGGGCGGCAGGGGGTTCATGGTGTTATGGGTGGGACTGAGCGGGCTTGCCGATGGGTTGCAGTGGGGGTAGAAACCCAGGGGGGGCCCCTGAGATGTGGGCCCCACCCCTGGGCTTCCAGGGGTGCCTGGAAGTGTTTGAGGTACTACTCGTGGGTATCTGATGGGTAATGTGGGGTGTGCCGCTGAGCCTATTGCTCTGGAGCTGAAGAGAGGGGTCTGGGCTACGAATGTAAAGTTGAGAGATATCCGTGTACAGATGGGGGTTAAACATTTTTTTTCATGTATTTAATCCAGTATATTAAAATACTACCATTTAATCATGTACTCGATATCAAAACTGAATGGGTGGTATCTCATATTCTGTCTTTATAGTAAGGCCTTGAAATCTGGCCTATATTTTATATTTGTAGCACAACATCTCATTTCGGACTCCTAAGTTTTCAGCGGTTCAAAAACAGGGACATGTAGTTCTCCTAAAGTAATAAAGTTGTGTTTAACAGAAGAACCCTCCTGTGATCTGTTTCTTCACTCGCGACACTTCCGACACCAGATGTGTGGGGGTTTCACACGTTTCACAATTCCCAAGTTCTCTTCAGACACCAACTGGGTGTCCATTAGTTTAATTCTGACACTAACTAGTTAGTGCAGACCCCACGGGTTAAGGGCTCATTCCCGCAAGGCCTCCCCAAATTCAGACACCAGTCGTGAGTGGTAGGTCCTCAGCTTACCCACACTTCTGCCTGACTTGGCTACAAAGTGAGGGTTCCCACATGCCCTCCCCAGGTTTGATGACGGCTCATAGGACTTGGGGAAACGCATTCACCGGTCTGTGTTATCAGGGTATTATAAAGGGTACAGCTGAGCAGCCAGATGGAGCTGTATGAATGGTCCGGGTGCAGCTAAGTTGGACAGTTTGATGCCTCCGGCCTCAGTTTCCCTAACTGTAAAGCGAGAGGAAGACACCTACTGAACAAGGTTCCCTTGAGGATTAAACTGAGTGAGGCCGTGAGGGTCCTTTAGCAAACGGCAGGGGAAGGTGTTCAGGCTTCTTTCGCCATTAAGATTTTATAGAATGCGGCGTTTTGCTTGGGAACTAGAGCCGCGCCCGTCCTCCGGAAACAGGTACAGATCGGGGTTTGTGCACGCGAGAGGCTCCATCGTGTGATGCTGTTAAGCGGGAACGTTTCATCTCTTTTTCAGAAACGGGTACAAGTTCCTCTACTGCTCCGCACGGGCCATCGGGATGGCGGACATGACGCGGGGCTACCTGCACTGGGTCAACGAGCGGGGCACGGTGCTGCCCCAGGGGCCGCTGCTCCTCAGCCCCAGTAGCCTCTTCTCCGCCTTGCACAGGTGAGGGCTCAGCCTGCCCGCCCCCCGCCCCGCACCGCTGGGCCGGCTCGGGACCCCTCTCCCGCTCACCGGAGGTTTTGCCAGAAGAGCTGCTTCACTCGTCCTCCCAGCCGACACCCCCGCTCCGTGCTGGGCCCCGGAGATTAAGCCTCAAGTGCGGGTCTGGCCTCGTCACCCATCAGCATCCTTCGCTGGCTCGTCACGGCCCTCGGGAGAAAGCCCGAGGCCACGAGCTCGGCATCACAGGCTCTTCACCACCCGCCTTGTCCTTCTCGCCCATCTCATTCTCTCTGGGTTCTGGGATGCAGTCGTGCTGAGCTGTCTCCGTTGTCCAGAGAGACGGTCTCTGCTCTGAGCCTTAGCACGTGCTGCCCTCCTTCGTGGGGAGCTGCCCCTCTCCCTGCATCGCTGGCCTGAGTCTTAGTGACTCTGAGAATCTATCTATGTGCTTTCCGTCGAATCAGGGTCCTCGGCTGGGTCCAGTGGCCCCTCTACCAGCCACCATCACCACCTGCCTGGCCTGAGACCTCCCGTAATGAGGAGTCCTGGTCACACCGTTTATTTTTATAGACCACCAGCCCAGTTCTTTTCTTTCATTGGTTATTTTTAAAAATATTTATTTATTTTTAACATCTTTATGGGAGTATAATTGCTTTACAATGGTGTGTTAGTTTCTGCTGTATAACAAAGTGAATCAGCTATACGTATACATACATCCCCATATCCCCTCCTTCTTGCGTCTCCCTCCCTCCCACCCTCCCTATCCCACCCCTCTAGGTGGTCACAGAGCACTGAGCTTATCTCCCCTTGTGATGCAGCTGCTTCCCACTAGCTGTCTATTTTACATTTGGTAGTGTACATATGTCCGTGCCATGCTCTTACTTAGCCGCAGCTTACCCTTCCCCGTCCCCGTGTCCTTGAGTCCATTCTCTACGTTTGCGTCTTTATTCCTGTCCTGACCTTAGGTTCATCAGAAGCTTTTTTTTTTTTTTTTTTATTCCATACATATGTGTTAGCACACATCATCTGTCGATGGACACTTAGGTTGCTTCCACGTCCTGGCTATTGTAAATAGTGCTGCAGTGAACATTGTGGTACATGACTCTTATTGAATTATGGTTTTGTCAGGGTATACGCCCAGTAGTAGGATTGCTGGGTCGTATGGTAGTTCTATTTTTAGTTCTTTAAGGAACCTCCATACTGTTCTCCACAGTGACTGTATCAATTTGCATTCCCACCAACAGTGCAAGAGGGTTCCCTTTTCTCCACACCCTCTCCAGCATTTATTGTTTCTAGATTTTTTGATGATGACCATCCTGACCCGTGTGAGGTGATACCTCATTGTAGTTTGGATTTGCATTTCTCTAATGATTAGTGATGTTGAGCATCCTTTCATGTGTTTGTTGGCCATCTGTATATCTTCTTTGGAGAAATATCTGTTTAGATCTTCTGCCCATTTCTGGATTGGGTTGTTTGGTTTTTTGTTATTGAGCTGCATGAGCCGCTTGTGTATTTTGGAGATTAATCCTTTGTCAGTTGCTTCATTTGCAAATATATTCTCCCATTCTGAGGGTTGTCTTTTTGTCTTGTTTATGGTTTCCTTTGCTGTGCAAAAGCTTTTAAATTTCATTAGGTTCCATTTGTTTGTTTTTATTTCCATTTCTCCTCTAAGAGGTGGGTCAAAAAGGATCTTGCTGTGATTTATGTCATAGAGTGTTCTTTCTGCCTGTGTTTTCCTCTGAAAGTTTGATAGTGTCTGGCCTTACATTTAGGTCTTTAATCCATTTTGAGCTTATTTTTGTGTATGGTGTTAGGGAGTGTTCTCATTTCATTCTTTTACATGTAGCTGTCCAGTTTTCCCAGAACCACTTATTGAAGGGGCTGTCTTTTCTCCATTGTATATTCTTGCCTCCTTTATCAAAGATAAGGTGACCGTATGTGTGTGGGTCTATCTCTGGGCTTTCCATCCTGTTCCATTGATCTATATTTCTGTTTTTTTGTGCCAGTACCATACCATCTTGATTACTGTAGCTTTGTAGTATAGTCTGAATTCCGGGAGCCTAATTCCTCCAGCTCCGTTTTTCTTTCTCAAGATTGCTTTGGCTCTTTGGGGTCTTTTGTGTTTCCATACACATTGTGAAATTTTTTGTTCCAGTTCTGTAAAAATGCCATTGGTGGTTTGATAGGTATTGCATTGCATCTGTAGATTGCTTTGGGTAGTATAGTCATTTTGTCAAGGTTGATTCTTCCAATCCAAGAACATGGTTTATCTCTCCATCTGTTTGTATCATCTTTAATTTCTTTCATCACTGTCTTCTAGTTTCCTGCATACAGGTCTTCTGTCTCCTTGGGTAGGTTTATTCCTAGGTATTTTATTCTTTTTGTTTCAGTGGTAAATAGGAGTGTTTTCTTAATTTCCCTTTCAGATTTTTCATCATTAGTGTCTAGGAATGCAAGAGATTTCTATGTGTTAATTTTGTATCCTGATACTTTACCAAATTCATTGATTAACTCTAGTAGTTTCCTGATAGCATCTTTAGAATTCTCTATGTATAGTATCATGTCATCTGCAAACAGTGACAGCTTTACTTCTTCTTTTCCGATTTGAATTCCTTTTATTTCTTTTTATTCTCTGATTGCTGTAGCTAAAACTTTCAAAACTTTGTTGAATAACCGTGGTGAGAGTGGGCATCCTTGTCTTGTTCCTGATTTTAGAGGAAATGGTTTCAGTTTTTCACCATTGAGAACGCTGTTGGCTATGGGTTTGTCATATATGGCCTTTATTATGTTGAGGTAAGCTCCCTGTATGCCTACTTTCTGGAGAGTTTTTATCATAAATGGGTGTTGAACACCAGCCCATTTCTGATGACCCTCTCCCCTTCCCTTCATGCCTGCATTCAGGACAGCCCAGCCAAACTAAGTCTGGCCTCCTGGTGGGGGGCAGGAAAGCAGCGGCCTCCCTGGAGCTGGGGGCCCAGGGCAGTGTCCTGAGCTGCTCTCAAAGCAGTGGATTGAAGTTTGAGACTTACAATCATACATTCACTCATGTGTCTCTGTATAAGAGTCCTGAGATGTAGACTGTAAGGCCCTTTTAGTGCTAAGGAGGGTTCTGGAGTCCATAGAAGTCCATGCAGAGCCAGGACCAGCCCCTGGGCCTCCTGACACTCCGTTTGGGGCTCATCAGCGTCATCTAAATTACGTTTTGTTGAGGCGCCGAAGAATAGTTCAAAAAATACATGCAAGGCATCTGTCGATAGATAGATAGATAGATAGATATGCAGTATCTCTGTAATATACGCAAGCTGAGAGGGACCCTTGAGATCATCCAATAATCAGACAGTGAACACCAGCCTGCCCACGACCGAGATAAAGCGAGAGGATGTGCTCTCACTCCACCCTCTGAGCCGTAATAGTGGCTGCTATCCCTGGATTGTGCGTTAGTCATTCCCTGCTCCTCTAAATAGTTAGCACGTGTATGTGTGATCCTAACCAGTATGCTGAATTGTGCACATTTGTGAACTTTATGGAAATGAATCATATGTTCTTCCGGAGCTCACTTCTACTGCTCAACGTGACGTTCCCAGGATCGTTGAGAGTCGCTGTAACTGGCTCGTCTTTGCTTCTGTGTGGGTCCCGTTGTTAGACTCCACCACAGCCCGCTTATCTATTCTGCTGTTGGTGGGTGCTTGAGCCACTTGTGGTTTTCTGCTCTCGGGCGCAGTGCTGCCTGTGTGTGTCCTCTGGGGGCAGCTGTGCAGTGTGCTCCGGGGTACACCCCCAGGAGCAGGATTGCTGGGCCACAGAGCATGCACATGTGTGGTCTTCTTTGGCCATTGCAAACTGTTGTCCAAAGTAGTTGAACCAGTTCGTACACCAGAAGCAAACAGTGCGAAGTGTTCCTTCCATCGGCTTTACTTTCTTACCTACATGTTGTCAGCCGTTTACATGTTTGCTACTCTGGTGGGTAAGAAATGTCTCTTTCCACACGTTTATTGGCCATGTGGGCTTCATCTTCTGTGATGTGCCTGTTCACGTCTGTCCCTTATTTTCCTTTTGATTTGTAACAGTGTTAGAGATTGTGCACACGTAGCCTTTGGTACGAGCGCTACAAATATCTTTCTCCAGTTTATGGCTTTTGATGGACATAAATCTGAGTTGCCTTTAGTTGAACAGATCATTTCCCCTGGAGTTTTGTTCTTTCTGTGTGTTGACAAAGCCTTCCCTGACTGTGGGCCTGAGGAAAGTCTCCTGTATTTTACCTAAAGGTGTCGCCTTTCACATTGAGGTCTGTAATTCACCAGGAATTGCTTTTTGTATATCGAGTGCACTAGGGGTCCATTTTCTTTTTCTTTATACCTGTATGGATATTCAGTTGTCTCAGCACCATTTGCTGAAATGAGTGCCCTTCTCCTCTGCTTTGACTTGTCGTCGTGGTCATAAATTGAAGGCCCGGAAATGTGTGCCTCCGTTTCTGGCCTTCGTTCGTCTCTATAGCGATTTGAGTCACATTCCATAAAAACATGCAGACAACAACCTGGTGAGAGTTTAATTGAAATGACAGTGAATCTGTAGACCAATGGAGAATTAATATCTCATTATAATATTGAATATTCCAATTCAATTGTATGGTATATTTCTTCATTTATTTAGGTCTTCGCTAATATATTGCAATAAAGTGTTTAACTCATTTAGAATTTTTGCACTGGCGTTCCCGAGTGAGATTGGCCCACACGTTCCCCATACTTTACTACCTCTTTCGGTGTAGTGTTCGAGGTCATGCTGGCCTCGTGAAGTGAGTCAGGAGAGGTTTTCTCTTCCTCTGTGCCCTGGAATTCTTTGTTCCTTGGATGACTGGTGGAAGTCTCTGTCGAAATCACTTGTCTGGGGTGTTTTCCTTGTGGGAAGACTTGAAAGTACGGATTCACTTTCTGTCCAGCGCTTCTCTGGGATGGCTTGACCGACTTGCGCATATTTAACTTCTGAAGATACAAAAGAAAGCGCTCTTAGTATCCCAGCACCTCTGACGGTTAAAAGTAGTTTGTTGCTAATGAAGCTGACGCTCTCGTGCTGACCCGTTATTTATTTGTTTTAACAGAGAAGTGATCGAAAAGAAGCCAGAGAAGTTTAAAGTCCAGTGTTTGACAGACATCAAAAACTTGTTTTCTCCAAATACAGAACCCTTTTATGCTGCTTTTGGAAACCGACCAGCTGTAAGTAGTAGTCGGGTGTATACGAGTTCTTGAAATTACTGTCTGTTCACGTAGCCGTCATCTGAAAGGCCGGCCTAGACTCCCATGTGAAGCCAGATTCTCCTACTACTAGAAATAACTGCTAAGGAGCCGCTTGCCTACATCTAAAGGCAAGGAGATCGTCATTATTTCGTGGCCTCTAGTTTTCTTTGAAGGTGGGCTTGTGGGTTTCAGTTTGAAACTAGAAACTTTAAATTCCAAATTGCTTGCTAAATTAGTAAAACAAGAACATTAAATGGGACTAGATCCTTTCCGCCGGAATGGGACCGCAGAGCACAAAGGTGAATTCAGTGTCTCAAGTTTTAAGAGTGTTATTTCCTATAGTAAAAGTAGTACTTTGAGATTTTGTGCATACTTCCCAAATTTGCTAGAAGGGTCAGCATTCTGGAGAAGGTAGTTGGGTACTTACTTCCCAGTCAGAAAATTCTCCTGCTTTTGAAACTCATGCCCAAGAAAATGGGTCACGGAGTAACCTTAAGGAATGTTAGAATTGCAGGGGATGTCGTAGGTGGTTTACTTTTTAACTCAGTTCTTGAATAGAGGGGTGAACTGAGGCCCAGAGAGGACAACTTACTTACTAGTTTCACATCCAGAGACTTTCTTTCTCTACACTACTTGGAGGTATTATTCGAGTTTAATGAAAGTTGTATAACGCAGGCAGACCTCGTTTTATTGCGCTTCGATTTGTGACACTCTGCAAATATTGCTTTTTTTTTTTTTTTTTTTTTACAAATTAAAAGTTTGTGGCATCGAGCAAGTCTGTCAGCACCATTCTTCCAACGGCATTTGCTCACTTCCTGTTTCTGTGTCACGTTTTGGTAATTCTTGCGATATTTCAAGCTTTTTCATGATTTTATACATTACGGTGATCTGGGATCAGAGATCTTTGATGTGACTGCTAGGACTCGCTGAAGACTCAGATAAGGGTTAGCATTTTCAGCAATAAAGTGTTTTTTTAAACTTTTTTTTTTTTTTTTTTTTTGGCGGTACACGGGCCTCTCACCGTCGTGGCCTCTCCTGTTGCGGAGCACAGGCTCCGGACGCGCAGGCTCAGCGGCCATGGCTCACGGGCCCAGCCGCTCCGCGGCACGTGGGATCCTCCCGGACCGGGGCACGAACCCGCGTCCCCTGCATCGGCAGGCAGACTCTCAACCACTGCACCACCAGGGAAGCCCTGAAGTGTCTTTTGTATGCACTTTTTCTAGACATAAAGCTGTCGCACGCTTAGTAGAGTGCAGTGTAGTGTAAACATGACTCCTATATACACCGGCACACCAAAATGTTCGTGTGCTTGGCTTTGTCGTGGTGTCTGGAACCGAACCCGCAGTAACTCTGTGGTCTGCCTGTGTTTGTATCAAATCTGAAATATTTGTATTTACGATGAACTCTTTTCTTCTCATTAACACTTTACCAAATATAGGATGTGTACTCGTACAAGCAAGTGGGCGTGTCTCTGAACAGGATATTCACCGTCAATCCCAAAGGAGAGCTGGTGCAGGAACACGCGAAGACCAACGTCTCCTCGTGAGTATTGTGGCCCCTCGCTGTCATCGCTGTGTCATTGCCTGTTGTCGTCATCTTGACCTTGGAGTGGTGTTTCACAGTCAACAGTATTATACCTTTTTAATCCTTCGGTGCCTATATTTTAATCTTTAATTCCTACAAGGGAAACATACGTTAACGTGTCGGATTTTGTCCAGAACCTAACTTTTGGACAGCCTGCATTATTAAATCAGATCCCCACCAGGTCGAAAATTTAAACGAGTGGTTAGATGCTGCTGCAGAGTGGAATGGCATGAATTTGAAAACCACTGGCTTACATTTGCCGAATTCGTTTTGAAAGCCTAGAATGCGAATTAGAAATATAGCCAGATTAAAATATCATAAGAAGATATATTTACAGATGAAGAACCTATGTAGCCCTTCACATTACTGACCTGTAATAACATTCTCACCAGAAACATGGCTATGTGATGGTGAGAATTCTCGTATTTGTGGCCGAAGCGCGTTCTCCCCAAGGCCGTGGGCTGAACTGGGTTACTGTTTGCAGCGAGGCCTCCTGGCTGGCCGGGAATCTCCTTTGACTTGGATATGTCTCTCTTTGGGTTCCTGACTTCTTAGAGTGGAGAGCGTTTCCTCAGCTTTGCCCACTGGGTGATGTCGGGCAGACAGGTGTCGTCCTGCCTTGTCCGTTTCAGAGGCCGTACCCCTGTTGGCCTGATCCCTGCAGACCTGGAAAACAGCTTCTGGCCTGAGCGACCCCAGGGGGCCTGCTGGGGCCCTCCTTATGTGGAGGAGTTGGACCGGGGGAGTTCGGGTCTAGCGGCTTCCCAGGGATTGGTTTTTTTGTTTGATAGAGATCTACGTTCCCCTAGGGCAGATTTTCACTTTCAAGATGATCCTTTTACCCGTTGGGAGTCTAATCCAGGGTAAAGAGGATAGTTCCAGGCTAGAGGGCACCCTGGGGTCTGCCTCCCTCCCCCATAGCCAGGCCAGGGCCTAAGTAAGCAGTTCCCAGGGTATGTGGGGCGAGAGGGGAGTGGGGGAGCCAGGATCCGCCTCCATCCTTCACAAGGGGAGGCCGTGCAGGTGCTGCCTGATGGGCAGAACGACAGCAGGGACTCTTTCTTCCACACCCCTTTCCTTACGGTTTCTCCCTCTCCTGAGTTCTGAGCGGCCGCCCTGATAACGTCTCAGTTCCCTCTTCTCCGTCGTTCCCCACGTGAAAGTCTCTCCTCGATCTCGAGGGGAGAGCGGATTTCCATTTAGGGTTGAAAGAACTGTCAGCTGAAGGCACACTGCCCTGAAGTGGCAAAGGTTTCTGCCCAGGCAGCAGCCCAGTGGCATGTCTTGTCCTAAGAGGTGTTGAAAGGGGGATGCCAGCATCTCCGAAGGTCTGCCCAGGAGGCCTCTGAGGTTATCCCGTTCGCTGAGACGCTGGGGTAAAAATGCACGCTTTGCCCACGCCTTGGGGGAGGAAACTTTATTTATCGCCAAGGAATGGTGTCTTCTTCTACCTAGACCGGGAGATGTGATTCTCCCTGTGGGAGAGAGACTCTCCTGCCCCAGTTTAAGCACACACTTTTCTCTGGTGGTACCAAACTCGGTACCACCATTTCAGAGCCAAGTGGGTGCTTGCCCCTTGGAAGCTGGGACATTGTCTTGGAGAAGTCAGGGGCCCACGCCGATGGGGGGCTTCAGTGCTTTCCTTCTTGGCATTGATGGCCAGCAGCGTGTGAGCTCTGCCTGCTCTGAAGGAGCCCCGTGCGTGGAGGGCTGGTCCGAGAGGCACAGACGGAGCTGATGATGAGCCGTGAACTGCCCCCTGCAGGGAGGGGCCCCCTTCCAGAGCCACAAAACTCCAACAGACAGGTCTCCAAGCCAGAGGGTATTTTAAAATTTTGTTTTAATCCCTAGGAAAGACGATTCTTATTAAGAGAGATTTTGCCCATTTTGTGCAAAAGCACAGTGTTTCTCATAAGTCTTTGGAGGTCCTTTATTAAACACACACACACACTCATCCTTATTTAAAAGTTATTTTATGCCTCAGAACATGCTAACTCCTTGAGTTTGGATTTCAAAAGCCTTTTTGGTTCTTAGCAAATTAGAGCTGGAGAGAGACCGGCGGCTGTCAGGGAGGACTCCGAGGATATGCAGGGAGGCCTGGGCTTGTCACAGTTTCTGGTTGGAGGTGCCCGGAGGTCTGAGAATGCATATTCAGTAGAGCAACTTTCTTTTGGTAGTTCTAGGCCACAGAAACTAATACGCAACATCTTCTTGGGAATACACAGAAAACAGAGTGAGAGAGTCTTGCAGGGAGCGTTGAGAAACACTGATCAGGTCCAAGTCCATATTCATAAGGACCTGAGGCCCAGAGAGGGCAAGACACCTGCCCAGGGTTCCGCAGCAGTAAGGCGGGCGTCTTGACCCAGGTCTCTTGACCCTCATGCCAACTATGGCTTTTTTTCCTGAGGCTGACAGTTAGCCAGGGCGAATTATTTTGTAGTGTTCATGGTTTATTGTTGAATAAATTTATGGGGCATCGGCTCACATTATTTTCCCGTGGCATACGTTATCTGGTTTAATTCTCACGTGAGCACTGTGCACAGTTTTCATTTTCTCCCTTTACGGTTGAGGGAATCGTGGCTTAGGGAGATGAAGCCACTTGTCAGAGGTGGCACAGCCCATAAATGGCAGAGCTGAAGGTCAGATTGGAGTCTCCTAACCCCGGGGCCCAGTGCCCTTTCATTGCACAGTGAGGCAGCCTCTGGGTGACGCTCCGAAGATGTGCCTTCTCTGCGATTCCTGTCTCCACTGCCCCCAAGGCGGGCGGCTGTACGTCTGTCATGCTGTCTCGCTTCTGCTCCTTTGAGTGAAGTCAGGTCACACCCGCCTTGCCCACGAGGCCATCTCCGACTCCCCTCCTTGGCAGACTCTCTGATTTCCCGTTAATTAGTGAGGGATTATTCTAGAACAGCCTCCCTCGTGTTAAGCACATGGTCCATTCTTGGGGGTCCTGGATCCCTCCTGACTCCCGGGCACCGCTCGGGGGATACGTGCTGGTGTCCCGCGTGGCCGAGTGTCCCTCCCAGGTGGTGACGTTGTCCATCTTCCTCCCAGGTATGTGAGACTCTGCGAGGTGGTCGACCACGTTTTCCCCTTGCTGAAAAGGAGCCATTCTTCAGACTTTCCCTGTTCAGATACATTCAGTAACTTCACCTTTTGGAGAGAACCACCGCCACCCTTTGAAAACCAGGACGTTCATTCTGCATCAGCATAGTACGTTCCGGGCCACTTCCTGGCATCCTGTGGAGATCAGGCGCCCCCATTAAAGGATAGGTTTGGGAACCTGCAGTCATTTGCTTAAGAGCAGAGGAGCATTTCTCTCCTGGTGCCCCTGGCCGGGGTTGACATTTCTAAGCGATGTGTACGTCCTAGACGGGGCGTCGGGTGCGTCCCTGGTGGGGAGGCCATGCCCGGTTGAGGCTTCGAGCCTGTGGCAGCGCTGCCCTCCCCAGCCTGCTGCAGGCTGGGAGCGGTTAGTGTGCAAGAGGGGCTGTGAAGCGGGGGTCCCTGGAATGATGGGATCCAAGGAGGGGCACCAGGTGTGCATGACTTCTGGGAGAGTGGGGGACACATTTGTGCCACGTGGAGGGCTGTGCAGGGTCCCGTGACCTGAATCTGAGGTCTCAGAAGGGACTCCAAACCCCACCGTTCTGGGCCTTGACCTTGCGGATGTCCCTGTGTGGTGTTTGCCGACTGGTCTGATGGTTTTAATTCCTCTGGTTAAAGCTAACCTATATAACTGGCATATTTTCCCCTACTTTTGTGGCACAAGGCTGGAATATTTATGCCTTAACGCACCCGTGGCAGATGTTTTATTTAGAATGTGCTTTTTCCAGCTTCCTGTACCTCTGCGATGCCTTAAGTTCAGATTATAGGAAATATTATTAGGGCAGTATTTCGAATCAGTTCGACACTCTGCCAGCAACCTGTCTGGCGACGCGCTGCTGAAAACGTGGGCTCGCGCAGAGCTTATGCCGAGCGGTGACGGTGTCAGTTTCTTTTGGGAGCTCTCAACAGAAACTGGTTGGTTTTAAGAAAATAGTTTGAAGAAGTTAAATTATATTCTTTGTGGATAGTATTATTTATTACCTTACTCTGATTGGGTTACTGCTATAAGCATTTTAGCCATGTTCTTTCTATTATAACTGTCAGTAACACATTAAAAAGATATACGTGTTAGACCATCCAAAGAGCCTTATTCTGTAATTCTCACAGCACTGACCTTCTTTTGGAATTTATGAGTCATACTTTTTATTTCCCTTAGCTTTTCCCACTCAGATTTAAGGGCAAGTGGATAAGTAGTCATTTGAGTGACATTCGTCAAGCCGGTAGAAGATGATTCTTTTACTTGTTTGTTAAATTGGCCTGTGGAGAAGAGAATAATTTGAAAAGTGAAAGAATTATTTTGGTAAAAGATTTCGCTTTTCGAGCTCTTATTTTGTTAAAGAGCGTTTTACTCCGGTGGTTGAGATGCTCTCCTATTTAAATCGCATGGTTAGAGTCCTGGAGGCACACAGTGAAACAGTTGAATGCAGTTTTACTCTTTCTGTGAAAGAAAACCCAGAGGCGTTGCCTCCCCTGTCGCCGGCAGGCTCTGCTGGCAGCGGACGCCTTTCCCGAGCGGTTCGTGCGGCCACCCAGAGAAACGCAAGCACCCGTGCCGTGCGTAGCTGGTCGCAGATTCGCGGAGCAGCACACGCCGCATGCGTAGATGCCCTTTTGGAGGCATTAAAAATGATTTAAAATAGTCCTGCCTTAACCTGGGCTAGCCAGTAGTGACCTTCCGAGGCTACCTTCATTCTTTCTGTCACGAGGGTATCTTGCGGTGAACTTTAACTGCTGTGAGCTAAGTGGAAGACGACCAGCTGTAGTCCTCTCGCAAGAGCATGCAACTTTGGAACCCCCAATTTTGATGCAGTCTAAGCTTCCACGCCACTGCCCTCTGAGACAGAGCACGCCTTCCAGAAAGTCGCACTCGGGTCTGTGTCAGGGTCAGAGTGTGACCCCTGGAGAAGCAGTGACATTCACACCTGCCTCGTGGCTTCGGAAAGCGGGATTTGTGCCCGGGCCGTGCTCACGCATGTGCGAGCTTGTTTATCTGTGTTCACACAACCGTAACTCAGTGACCCCAAAGCCACGTGCTAGGATGCTGTGTTTGGGCCACGCATTTCAGAGTTGCCCGATGGAAACGAATCCCTCCATCGCGACAAGTCATCAAACGTTCATCACACGTGATGAAGAAAAGTATATGTCCCTGGTACATTGGAGAAAATGATGACACCTTCAAAGAGGAGTCCCTTTTCCATTTTAGGTTTGGATCGCCACTTTAAATATATTTTATTTGCAATGCTTGACCTGTATTTGTGTATGCTGGTACGACGATAAAAATCACTGTAATACTTCATTGCATTGTGCTGGATGCAAAGCTAGGATGTATTGTAACAAATGAGACGAATGACAGACTTCCCTGAAAATCAGGTGTGTGAATTTTAAATAGTTTTTGGTAAGTTATTAAGATGCTGATTTCCTACTGTGTGATATCAAGCATGTTATTTTGTACTCAGTAAACAAAAAAACGAAACCCTTAATGCTGTGAACTGTTCATTCAATATTTGGAATAAAAGAGCCCGTCTCTTCTGATGCCTTCGGTGAAATACTGACCCTCTGTGTGCACTCGCCGCGGGGTGGGGGGAAGGAGGGGTGAAGACAGAGAGGAGAGGAGAGGGCTGCCCCCCCGGGCTTGTCCCACCTTGATGGGAGTGACTCTGGAGCAGGGAGGGTTCCGTTAAACGCTGTACCTGAGGCGCCTCCCAGGACCTGGCCTGTAATCGGTGTTTAACACGTGGCTCTTACACGGGTGGGCTCCGTTCCCTGTTCTTGAATGGGATGTCAGTCGGGTGGCAGCCACAAGAGAAAACACAGGAGAGG
Organism: Delphinus delphis; assembly: GCF_949987515.2. Taxonomy (NCBI): domain Eukaryota; kingdom Metazoa; phylum Chordata; class Mammalia; order Artiodactyla; family Delphinidae; genus Delphinus; species Delphinus delphis. The sequence goes on along the minus strand of NC_082694.2, from coordinate 81,667,571 downwards.
CTCAGGAAAACCAAGCTTATGCTAGCGGCTTCTCAGAATAGGAGGCAGCTCACCAGCAGGGCCACGTGGGGAAGCACCAGGGTGGTCAGGAGGCAAAAGACAAGTGATGGGGGCGGGGGCGGAGCTGAGGCCACGGCCTTTGCTGGGATTTCTGCAGGAAAGGCAGGGCAAGGTGAACAGCTTAGGACTGCCTAGTGCAAATCATTTCAGTGGCCTCTGAGCTATAGGGGTGGCCCTTGGTTGCCTGATTAAGGCAGAGGACTAGTGCCTCCTGGGGGTGCACAGGCCAGACAGGAGGCCTGGCTCTGGATCGGCTAGTCTGCACATCACAGGCGTGCTTCAGCTGGGCCCTTTGCTATCCCTAAAACATGGCCAGCCCGTCTTTCCCAGCCAGCAAGTTTTTTAAGATCCCAAAACACTATAATATACGTAAAATAAAAGACACGATACAGGTTCCCTTGCGTCATGTCCACTGTCCTCATTTTTTGGACACTTTCTGTGGTATACCCGATTTGTCTCTCAGTTTGAACAAATCAGTCAAAACCCTTGGCGAGTTTACCCAGATCACCTGAACGCCGTTGTAACTCCTATCGATGTTGTGCATCGTCGACACAATAGGATGCCTGAGGCATCCGTTGATTTAGCCGTGTGCGTCAGCCTGAGTGTTTCGGGAATAAATGTAAGAATATTCGTCCCTCTTTGAAATGCTTCAAAGATGTCTCTGGTACTCTGGTACAGGGTGCCGGGCTGAGCTCCTCCTGAAGCCCAGATCCAAACAGTTCATCTCTTCACGCCTCTGTATCTTAAAAACAAAACAAACTCTCATTTAGCTGAACATCACAGATTTATTCCAACCCTGATTTCAAGTTGTAGGTGCTTTTATCTGGAAAGCAAAAATCAGTATAAACTGCATCTTGGGCCCGGCGATCCCCACCTGCTCTCCCATCGCCACTTTGTCTCCGTGGAGCCAGTAGGCTCTGCTGTTTCCATTCGGTTGTGCAAGCAGCCTTCACACATGCGCCGGGGAAACCAGTTCGGTAGCTTGCATTTCCCCAACGTCTCAGCTGTAATCACCTGAATATTCAAAATACTTCCTGTCCTTGTTTTCAAACCCTGATACACCCCACCAGGTTTGCCAGTGCCGTCATGGGACCTCAAGGAACATTGCCGATGGGTCAGTGACCGCCGGCTTTGGACCTCAGAGTGACCTTCCCTATAAAAGGTAACACAGGCAGCCCTGGTACACACCTGGGACAGGAGAACAGGAGTGGAGGAAAGTTACACAAGCCCCATTTAAAAAAATGAAACTCTGGAATCTGACTTCCTTGTTCCAGCAGGAGTGTTGTCCTAACCAGCTGTTCCAGGGAGCTTTGTGACATCACCCATCATTTCCTACTTATCTGCCTCCCCTTGAAAGTGTCTGTACAAAGCACTGTGCCCTGCTTCTATGGGTCTGCAGTGGTGGGGGGTGGCGGGGTATCCCGTCTCTGTGCTAGGCAAAGATAAGGTGGTTAAAAGCGCCACTAGAGGGCTTCCCTGGTGGTGCAGTGGTTAAGAATCTGCCTGCCAGTGCAGGGGACATGGGTTCGAGCCCTGGTCTGGGAAGATCCCACATGCCGCGGAGCAACTAAGCCCGTGCACCACAACTACTGAGCCTGCGCTCTAGAGCCCACGAGCCACAGCTACTGAGCCCACGTGCCACAACTGCTGAAGCCTATGCTCCTAGAGCCTGTGCCCTGCAACAAGAGAAGCCACCGCAACGAGAAGCCTGGGCACTGCCCCGCTCGCCGCAACTAGAGAAAGCCCGCGCGCAGCAACGAAGACCCAATGCAGCCAAAGATAAAATAAATAAAATAATTTAAAAAAAAAAACCCAACCAAAAAAAAAAAAATGCCACTAGAGTCTCCTTCCTGTTTCTGACCCCTTTTTCAACTCCTGCTGCAGTGGAAGGTGGAGGTGGGTGTCACCACCACCGCGATAGGTCTCGGTGTCTGCAGAAAACCAGAATTTGAGCAGACAGAAGCTGGCCCTGGAAGTCATTGGCCCCCAGATGGCCACCGGGGGGCGCAATCTGTTTTGGTTGGCAGTTCAACCTTTAAACACATTGTCCTGGCTTGACAAAGGCCCCTCCCTGTAGTGCTTGCCTTGGAGGCCAGCCAGGTGTGTTGTGAGCTTATGGGGAGAGAAAGGAGGGACCGTTCTGGTACCCAAGTGCCTTCAGTTGGCATGGCCCCAGGTCAGACGTCACTAACCAGCCTCGAGGACGGAGCAGTTTGTGGCAGCTCGTCATTCAGGTCTAAGACCCATTTAGATTCGTGGTTCTCAAAAGTATGTGGTCTCAGGGCCTGTAGCGGCAGCATCAGAGCTTGCTAGAAATGCACGTTCCTGGGCTCTTCCCTGGGCCTCCTGAATCAAACCCTGGGCATGGGGCCCACAGTCTGTACTAATAAATCCTCCCCAGGATTCTGATGCACGCTCAAGTTCCAGAGGACACACCTGAGGCCGGATCCTGTTCCCAGGGAGCCGCTTCTGTGTTATAGCTGCTGACATCTAACTTTGGCCTGGTCAGGGCCACAGAAAGCTGCTGAAGGTTGGGGGCCCCTGGAAACCCAATACAGCGCCTCGACCGAGTCCAAGGTGTCCCGAGCCTTTGAGGCTCAGCTGCCAGCCGGAACCACCTTCCTGGGCATCTCGGGCCGCTGGTCCCGGCTGGGAGGAGATGGGAGTGCGTGTGAACCCGCAGACCTGGGCTCGGCCCGGATTTCTGACGGCTCCCTTCCTCCCCCAGATTGCTGGAGCCTTGAGCTGCTGTCCTGATGCCAGCGATCCTTTCACTGGTGCAGGAAGTCCATTCAGCCTTGCATTGCTTTTAATGAGTTTTGCAAGCAAGTAGCCTCTTCCGGTGACTCATTCTGCCTTTTGTGAACCGGAGATGGTGGTTTTAGGTTTCACTTTGGAAAGTAACCACGACTTCTCTGCTGCTGGAATCCGAACAAGTTACATTCATTTTGCAACAAAGAAATGTAAGTGTAGGAGCGCCAGTCATATTTCTGCTCTGATTGTAAAAACATCCTTTTCCGAGATGCACGACAGAGCCAAGCTAGGAAGAAATGGTTTATATTTTCAAGGAACACATTCATTTGGGAACTTTATATTTTTCCTTCCAGAGTGGCCTGATAGTTTCGCTTTTATTCTTTTGTCTTTTTGATTCATATTTCAGGGATATTCTAAAAATAAACAGTGCCTGTTGACTGAGTGAAGCCGTTAACCTCTGTTTTATTGAGGGAGATCTAGTTCTGGACAAAAGTTCGTGTTCTTGTCTTCATGCAGCACACAAAGGATGATAATGGAAATAATTTCTTACGCAGTAAAATTGTTTTCATCTGGACCTTCCGCAGAAATAAGTTTACGGTACCCGAATAGGCGAACCTCTTAGGACTGGAGAGCGTGTGTTAAGTGGACAAATGCTACGTAGCGTCTTTTCTCCAATTCAAACAATACAGGGATCTTCAAAGTGTTGCGGTGTTGAACTAAATCATTTTTATATAGTTGTATTTAAGTACGCATAAACAGAAAGCAAGAGCCCTTGTACAATAATAAAAACAAAATGCCTTCAAAATTAAGAGCAGATAAAACTAAAGCACCAATGAAATTCAAATTAACCTGAATGTTATGTGGTAGAAAATGGTGTATTAAGGCTGGCGAGATGGTGCTGGGTTTGGGTTTATAATAGACGTATCCGTGTTTTATGTTTCATTTGTCAGCCTGATCCTTTTGATTTTTTGAGCATGGTGGGTCATCGTTTAAATCATTATTAACACTGACTTCTGCAAAACACAGGAATGAAGAAGTTCTTATTTCCCATTTCCAGCAACACTGACGGCTAATGAGCGGTTGCAGATTCTTCCAACAGGATGGAGGTCCCCTCAGTAAATTGTCTGATGGGATAAGCGTGGCACTGATTTGGAAATGGGGACTTTGGTATTTAGCCAGGGCTCGCACTACCATTCCATCGTCCTAATCTTCTCTGTTTGAAGTGCCCTAAAACTATCGTTCGGACATCGTGCGACATCATTCGGTACTTAACGCATCAGCACACTTGGAGGCTGGGTCTGGGGTGCCCATCGCCCTTCTCTCCTCCAGGATTCTGGTTGATGGAGCACAAGTGAAGAAAATGGGCACTCACGGGTCAGCTTTTTTCCCCAAAATGACAGAAGTTATGGAAGTTGCCTGAAGTTTCATTGGAGCGTTTAAATATCTCTTTTCACCCCCCACACTAGAAAATTCCTCCCGTCTTTGGCTCCGTGGAGAAGGGAGCGTGCCTGCCGCTTTTGGGCCCAGCTGGCCTGCACCTGCATCGTGCAGCAGAAGCTCAGCGCCCCCACCCGCCAGAGGGAACAGCGAGGATGAGGCCTGCTTGGCAGCCCCTCACACAGGGCGGGGACCGTCCCTCCAACGATGTGGAGGGTCTGATGGGCTAAATGCACATCTGCATGCATTAGGGGAGGCAGGTGGGCAATTCTGTTTCCAGGGAACCAAAGCGATTTTGAAACTTCTAAGGGTGGTTTTGCTTGCTTTGGGAGAAAGTTGGCGAGTGGTCAGGTAAGAACTTTTGCATGAATTTGGGGGGCCCTGGAATGGCTTTCCCAGGGACTGGGGAACCAGGCCTGGCACCTCTCCTGCCCATGAATGACAATGAACTTGACTTGGGCCTCAGAGAAGGCGTGGCTTTTTCTTTCCGCAGAATGGCAGTACCTGGCAACGAGCATCCTTTTACAACAGTGTAAAATCATCAGCTAAAGTACAGAAATTGAAATTCAGATACAAGAAATAATTTAGGGCTGTCGATGGACAACGTATGAAAACGAGAGCTTATGAAAAGGGCAGACATTAAAACTGAGCGTGTCCTGCATGTCTGTGGGAAGGTCTCACCCATGCCTGTGGATAAAACATGGCTTTTCTGAGGCCGTTTGTTTTCGGTATAGTTGATATGCCTGTTCATATTGATAAAAGAAATGCTCACATATTGAGTTCCGGGGAAGTCATTCTGGCTTATACATGCGCTAACTCGAATTTTATGCTAATTAGAACAGCTTTCTTTGTGACCTACCAAGCACACCTTGTACATCTGCTTTAATTATTAACGAAAAGGGCGCAGTGACCAGAGCTAAAGAATGTCCATTTAAAAAATAAAGATTAAACGCCTCCGTTCCTGGGACACCAATGCTGGGACTCCTTTGACGATAGGACTCCCTTCCCAGGTGCCGAGGCCATACTGACTCGCTGTGCACATGCTGGTCTGTTTTTTTTTTTTTTTTAAGGTTGAAGAAATATATCCCTGACTTCTTCCATGTCCTTTGTTCTGATAACATATAAAACTGTGCTGAAAACCGTGCTTCTCTGGAGCACTTTCTCAGAGTAATCTGGGAAGGTGGCTTCTGGGCTGTAGGTCCTCAGTGTGGCTCAAATAAAACGCTTTTTTATTCTTATTAGAGATCGTTGATTGATTATTTTCTTTGACAATATGTTCATTGAAACAAGTCCTCTAAGGACATCTCTCAACTCGCGTGCCGATAGGCCGCACTTACAGTAGTGCCCCTCTGAGCATCTCTTTCCAGTGTACGGAGTGCTTGCACATTCCTGAGCTCACTGGCTTGGTCCCTGCCGCCCCCCCCCCCCCCCGGCCCCCTTCTGCAGGCACGCCTCAAGCATCTCTCAAGGCCTGGTGTAAGCCTCACCTTCCTATGGTCTCCGTGAAGCTCTCTGGGTGGCTGCCGCACGCCAGTCATTCAGTTCATCCTGACTTGCTGAGCAAGACGGAGCCGGGCCAGGAGCAGGGAAGTCTCCCTTTCCCTGTGTCATCCCACTTCAACTCAGCCCCGTAGAAGGACAAGCTCTTATATTTCTTTTCCAAAGCAATGATTGCAGGGCCTGGCGCCCCATTTATGTCCAGAAAGGTTGATTTGTAACCCTCGTCGGTCTTGCAGTCTTTCCTCACGGGCACCAGCATCCTTCCTGGGCATGAGTTTCCTCATCTGTGAAGTGGGAGAGCATCGTTATCCCTGCTGGCTCCACACGGTTGCCATGAAGCAAATAAGGGCACAAAATTACGGGCATGTCTGTGCTTTGGACATGGCACTATCCTGAGCTTTATTGTCATTGCTGTTTCCGATCACTTTTTACATTCGCTCTGTTTTACTGAGGAGAAAATTGACGTTCAGAGAGACTGTGATTGGTTGAAGGTCCTCTGATAAGTAAAAGGCAGAGCAGGAACTGGGGTCTCCAAATCTAGCATGATCTCAAGTGTTAACAGGCCCTGTCCCACTGCACCCACCGAGAGTGGCAGACGTATGGGTGGCCACTGGGGCGATGGAGGTGAAGTGAGCTAAGATCAGAGCAGCCCCACGGTGTGCCCAGAACTCTGCACACAAGAGAGGCACCAACACGTGCCCTGGCTGGGCTGATGGAGACAAGAGGACACAGAGCAGGGATTAGGCCGTGAGAAAGACCTGAAGCATCTTCCACAGATTACTCAGGGCTGAATCATTGTGCGTGCCGCAGTGCCTTTTCGAACTAACACATTTTGAAAAAGGGGGTAAGCGCTTCCTGTTTCGACCAGAAACGAATGCAAACCAGGCCCTGTTCCTCTCACCAAGCAGAGCTTGACCTTTCGATTCAGAAGTATCTGCAAAGACCCAATTCTGCTTGGGTGGGCGAATGGAGCATGTGTCACTGAAACTCCTGCCAAAGACACCGACTCTGGGCTGCACTGGAGGACTCGCCAGGCACCATGAAACCTACCGATTGGACGCACCAGAGTGTGAACCGAGGAAATAGCGTCTGGGGCGCGGGAGTGAGTGAATGGTACTCGTCTTCGGCCTTCTGCTCTTTGTTTGCCACAGATGTGTTACAGCAGCCTAGGAACACAAAGGAATGACACTCATGTTCAGTTGCTGAATTCCTGCTGTATAATATCCTGGTGGAAATGTTAATTGGTTTTGGACTTCCTGGGAAAATGGGGCAGGGCATTTGGAGACCCTGAGCTTTAGGAGGTAGAGCAGAGGTGGTTAGCTGTCCTCTGAAGAGTCCTGCTGTCCTGGAGAGTCGTTGCTGAAAAACAGCTTCCGCCCGGGGACTAAGTTCCCTAGACCCCAGCCTCCAGCCCCACATCTAGGTGGGGCTGTGTCACCCCCATCTTGGCAATGGAATTATAAGCAGCAGTGATCTGACCACCTCTGGGCCAAAGCGGTTGAAAACCAGGTGTGCCTTTTTCACATTCCCTGTCTCTCTGCATCGCTGGAAGCGAAGGTCTCCAGGGCAGAGCCACAGGATGGAAGGAACCTGGATCCCCGACTCACTCTGTAGTGGGCCGCCCGCCAAATACGCAGATGAACTTTGCAGAGGGAGAAATCAGTTTCCATGGTGATAACCTCTGAGATTCAGAGGTTTATTTGCGACAGCAGCTGGTGCTACCTAACTGATCCACAGAACGAGAGAACAGATGAGGGAAGGGATTCTGGTTGGAGAGAAGCACGATGACAGAGCAGTCCTGGGGAGGGAGGTGGCCCAGGCCTCCTGTGACAGCGAGGTCACTGTGCTTTAGGAGAAGTGGTGTTTCATCCTGAGTTCTGTGTTTTCTTTTCCTGTTTGTTAAAGAAGGAGAAAAAAGGAGGGAGGTATTTGACAATGTGAAAAAATGCTACTGAGAAGCTTTCTTCTCCCATAAGATGTTTTTTTGGAGAAGGGAGGAATTAGAACTACATTGAAAGAATGATAAGCAATAACAAAGGAGCAACTCTCCGCCCCAGGAAAAGTAAAAAGTTATAGAAATACAAAATATCATGGCGTTTATACTAGGAGGTTTGGGGATGGGAAAAGAGGGCATATGAAAGATAAAATCTTCATCTGTCATAGTAAGTCAGTAAGTAGTATCTCAATTTGGTTAATGCAAATATTATAGTACGTTCATGTTATTTAGAAATAGAAAAAGTGAAATACCAGAATCAACAGCTGAAAGAGTTGGAAAGGCCCGTCTCCAAGGAGCAGAATGGGTATGTGTGTGGTGGCCAGGCCAGGCTAGAGTTTGGTTCTGTGTCTTCTAGTAACACTCTTTGACTTTTAGGACTATGTGAATATATTATTAGGGTTTCAATAAAACAGATGAAAATTATCAAAGGATGCCAGCAAAATAAAGTGAGAAAGAAACAAAAAGAACAACACAGCAGGAGCAGGAAAGAAGCAGGAAGAAGAGAGAGAAACGACCTGCGGAGACTAGACCCAGCACCCGCCTCCCGTCGCCTCCATGCTTCCACTGTTCCTAAGGGACAAGGCTTCTTCACTCATCAGACTCTTCAAGGACAGTCCTTTTTATTCCATCCAGTGGCCAGATCTCAAGAGCGCCAATCCATTTATTTATAAGCTGCTTTTTGCCTAGAGTGAGTGTTTATGGGACAATGAGTGGTGTCTGGCACCTTAGAGCTAGTACTTGACAACAAAGCCAGCCTCTGAAGGAGTAAAGTACATTGCAGACCCACTATACGCCTGAAGAAATGCTAGCTGCTAGGGGCTCCGAGGAGCCCGTGCTCAGGAGGAGATAGACGTTTAAGAAATGGTGTGCTGAGGTGGGGCAGGTGCAGCGATAGAAACGTCCAGGGTCCTAGGCGGGGGTGGCAGCGTGGAGGGAAGGGTAAGTTTATCTGGGGGCGGGGACGGTGGGTGTTAGGGAGGTGCCTGGACTGAGTCTCACTTCTGGCTGAACAAGTCTCAGGCCCTCTCAGAGCCCCCCGGAGCCCAGCTCCGAAAACGTGTGAGCAGGGGGGACCCACCTTCTGCTCGCTCCCTCTCGACCTCCGAGCCCAAGGCTGGCCGGGTGGGCTCCCAGCATCTTCACACCTGAGGAGAGGGAGGCGGAGCCTCATCTGGGCTCAGGTCCAGGTCATCTCCATCCCAGCTCTTCTCCTGTTCTTCCAGGAGAGAGGCGGCTGTGGACACCTTGTCCAGGTTAAAAAAAAAAAAAACCTGATATTTGGTTCCTGCAGGCCTGTTAGTTCCTGGTGCAGAATGGAGGAGGAGTCGCTGATAGATCTCGGTGCGTTCTGGCTGGGAATCTCTGAGCATAAAGTTTGCGAGTTTTACATGAAGAGAAGCAGATTCTTGGTGGGGAGGCGGAGTGTTTACAGACCCTGTGGGCCTCCGTTGTCCTTGGGGAGGCTGCAGCTCTGTGCCCCCATCAGCATTACAGCTGTGACTGATGCTGGTTTAGAACAGAGAACCTTCGAGTTCCTACCATCAGAGATCCTCAACGTTGATTGGATTTTAGAATTAATGGGAGGGGGGTGGTATTTTAAACATCACTGATGTGAAAGTCCCGCCCCAGACCAACTGGATCTGAGTCTCTGGATCTCCATCCTCCAGGGAGGTGGGGCTCGGCTTCCTCGTCAGTGCTCACGTCGTAAACTCTGATTATTAGGGATTTGAAAGACCCAGACAGTGGGTTCAACCACAGCAGCGTGATGGTGGATTTTATCTACAAAAGGATAAAGACCTTTGTGAGCCGGGGGAAGGAGTTGTTTTGTGAGGGTTATTCCATCTTCTTGAGTAACGCAGAGAGAAGAAAACCAAAACGGAATTGTCAGGAAGCAAAGCGCTACACATAAATGTGGTTTGCTCTGCTGAGGGAGCAGAGATTGATGGGAGACACGGTTAGGCACTGGGGGTGCCAGGAACGCCTGGGGAAACAGATGAAGAGACTTTAAGAGGCAGAAGGGAGCCTCTAATAAATACGGAGACTTCAAATTTCTCAAGTTTTCAGGAAGACGGCGGTGTCTCAAATGTCACTTTCTGAAGAGCCGTCTATTTGCAGCCATCACCCCGAACCTCCTCCAAGGTGAAGGCTTCCTGCTAAATTTGTGCTTCTGGAAAAAAAAAACGCAACCCAAAAATGGCCAGACTCACTGGGCTTCTGCTGAAGCTGAAACCAAGCAGATTGAACTTTTCCCGTGTATTTTCCATTTCTTGTCCTCTCACAGGAATTTCTGAAATCTGTAGCGATGTCTGGCTGGGTGCTGAACTGTGCAGTGAACTGGTCTCGCCACCCTAATTTTCACAGAGCTAGGGATTTGCTAGGGTTTTGTAACATGTGTGGGTGGTGGTGGTGGTGCTGAGGTAATCTTGTGGTTCTTCATGGATCTTTGGAAAAATGAGGCATACGAGAGACTTGGCATTGGATTTCTGCCCCTTTGCGAGTGTTAAAAAAAAAAATCACATCCCTTCCATTGGAAGGAGCTCAGGAAGCAGCCGCTTTGGAACAAATCCATCCAGAATCTACTTTCATCAGGACCTCTTTCTCTAATTCTGAGTAGAATGAGACATTTGAAAGGAGAATTATTTTAGATGCGATTTCTTTGGCCTTTAATTCCTATGTGGAAATTTAAAAATGGGAAACAATTTAGTGTCCATATTTCAGAGCATTCTTTAATGTATATTTGGGCTCCGTGTACAATCTCTCCAGGGCTGTATTAGACTATATGGCTGACCTTAACATACAAAGCGAAATAGAATAAAGGTGAATTTTCAGAAGAGGGGAAATGTGGCCTTGGAGTTAATTATTGTCTTGTTTTTTCCCATCAGAGCTTTTGGCGATACCCATGGAATAGTGATAGGAATTGAGGGAGTGGGTTCACACCTTGGGGAGTGTGAACCCCCAAGGGTCACACCTTGTGAGGGACACCTCGGGGAGTCCCCATCAGGAGGACAGCTGCACTCATAGACACGCATGGAATTCGATGTGAATGCAGAGTCTGGTGGCAGCAGCCACCCTGTTGGTTTCAGTCTGCATTTGATCAGATGGAATAGCCTGGGGGACTATGGGTGACGTAAAACATTCCAAACACTATCCCAACAGCCTACTCGCTCACTGACCTTTCTGCGGCTGGTAAAGCGGTCCTCAGAAGAGATCACATTTTAGAATCATCTTTCAGTTTTCAGTTGTGCAACATTTCAGGTGGATTATGGGTTTGCTACCACCTCATCTCAGGCAAATATCCGCTCTCCGGTTGCATTAAGTTTTCTGTTTATTTAACCAAAGGTGCAGACACCTATTGGAAGTGAGGTGGTCACACAGCGCGGAGAGCAGAGGATTCACTGTGATGCATTAGAGTTTCCTCTGGCCCTTCGTTTATCTGCAGGACAATAGCCAAGTAAGATAGTCTCTCACTGGGTCTATGAAAGTAAATTTTTTATTGTTCTGTAATATCCAAGACAGCCCAGTCCTGCAAGTTCACCCCTGGACTGTCATTTAATATTTTTTTATTTAGAGAGAGAAAGAGGGTGAGGGAGAGGGAGAGAGAGAGAGAGGAATTGGTTCACAGAGTTGTGGGTGCTGCAAGTCTGAAATTTGCAGGGCAGGCTGGCAGCCTGGAGACCCAGGGAAGAGGTGATGTAACTCAAGTCCAAAGGGAGTCTGGAGGCAGAAGTCTTTCTTCCTTAGGGGACCTCAGTCTTTTCCTCCGAAGGTCTTCAATTGATTGGATGAAACCACTCACATCATGGCGGGTCCTCTGCTTAACTCAAAGTCTACTGATTTAAGTGTTAATCCCACCTAAAAAAATACCTTCATAGCAACATCTGGACTAGTGTGTGACCAAACATCTGGGCACCAGGCATAGTCTAGCCAAGTTGATGCAGAAAAACTAACCATCACAGATGATAAAGCTGAAACTCAGAGAAACATGGGCTGGTGTACCTAGGACTCGAGTCGGGAGCTGACTCCAGAATTTGTTCCATCGAAGCCACACCGTCTCATTTAGCGCGTGTATGGATGGGTAGGGGCACCGGACCTGTTAACCCCGGGGTCTGCTGATGGCAGCAGCCATTTTTCCTGCCTTGATAACCTTCTGGTCACCTTCCTGGGAGAAAAATCTGGGATTCCCCCAGGCTTCTCAGGATAGCATCTCTGGAAGACAGTTCTCGAAGACCTGGCTTTGTGGGAAGGTAAGGATTCCTGGGTAGATGCTGGAGGCTGGCCCAGTTCAGTTCAGTTCGATTGAATCCAGCCTGAATTCTTTTGCCCTGACCGTGTGTTGGTTTGCTGTGGGCTACAGTGTAGGGTAGGAGAAACAGAAGAAAATACGTGGCTCGTGCCCTGTGGCTTTGGTGGAGAGGGAGGCAGGCAAGCACAGAAACAAAGACTGCACAGAATAGAGAGGACTGGGGTACATATTATAGTGGGAACCCAGGGCTGCCCCCGGGGATGACCTGCCGCATTACTCAAATCAAACCTTTCTAATTCAGTCCTTAATAGACAATACTGAAAAACACAATTTTTAAAAGGCCTATTTAAATATGTGTTGCTTTGACATTTTAGCCAAGCTTATTTTGCCTTGGACAGAGAGCTTTATGATAAAGAACTTGTGATCAGCGGTGACGTGAGTATGTGTATGTGTGTGTATAATTTATCAGAAAGAACCAACAAACATGGATTTGAATCCTAATTGCTGCTGAAATTAAAATAAAGGTAAAATGGAGACTCTCATGGAAATACATAATGAATGCATGCCAAGAATTTTATTTAACTCATTAATTAACGAGGGAATCAGTAAAATGTACAGGCAGGTTCAATGGAGAATTCAAAGAACACACAAACACAGGCAGTCAGCAGTTGGGAACTGAATTTGCAAATAGATGCAAAACAATTCAGTGTCCACAGGGCAATAATCAGCTGTGTCTCCGGGGACCAAAATTCACTTGCATTTCCGTGGACAAGAATTGTTTGCATTACTGTCAGTTTTCTACAGTTTACAGAGTAGTAAATAGCACAGAAGTTTTAGATATCTTGAAAGGATGCTCTAGAAAAAACACCTAGTAATCTGTTTTATTCCCATTTCAGAGACTTTCACAATTTTTTCTCTGAGCCCGGAGAACGCTGGGATCGTGGCTTTGGCCGTGTTATTTAACCCCTTCATTCCTCATCTGTAAAATCAAGCTGATATTTCTTCACCGTCTTGTTTTGCAGATGAAAAATAATAACATACCTAGAAAGTTTCTGACATAGAGGATTTTTCCCATCAATATTAGATCTTCTTGCACTGTATGTTTTTTCAAACGGATACGCGAATTTGCTCTCCCATAATCCCCCGTGCATTTGTCCCTTCCACTTTTGCTGTAGGCCCATGACACCAGGCACGTGGCAGGCTCTCACGCACAGCTAATGATCACACGATGAGCAAATCGAAGGCTAGGAGGAGCTTTAGACCGGAGGCAGGGGGTGTTGAAGAGACAGACCCACAAGTACATCAGTAATTACGATTTCCTGTGACACGCACAGGGATAACTGGAATCCTGGGAGGGTAGCCCAGGGCGTGTAAGTAGTGGCTCAAAGCAGTGACTCGGGAGCCACACAGCCTGGGCTAATGAACTGTGTCCACGGGCAAGTTACTTACCCTCTCTGTGCCTCAGCGTCTTCGCCTTTAAAATGGGGAGGATACCTGTAGCTTGTGCAGATTGAGTAAACGAATGAATGTTTGTGAACATTTGAAGCAGCTCCTGGTGCCTATTCAGTGCATTCTGAGTATTAGCTATTACTATTTAATGAATTAATATACGTAGATTGAACAAAAATAGTTTCTCCATAAAAACCCAAGTCAGGGAAGGACAAAAATCACAGGACAGCATTCATATCTCCTGTTGCTAGACTGCACTGATACACCACACTCAGGCAATCACTTGATGTTACCGTGTTCTGTTTTCTCCCGCAAGTCGTTTCTTCCCCAGGCTGAGCTGGTACGGAATTAAATCTTATGGACCCCGCTCGGGCCCTAGCCTGGCCAAGGCTCTCTGTGTTGGTGGGAAGGGTTCTTTTTCCGTTCGGGTAGGAGCAGCCGGAATAATGGAACTGAAGCTGAGATCAAAGCCGCACAGGCTTTATTCAGTGGCCAAAAGATGGAGAAGCGGGAACTAAGTTCACAGAGCAATTTCTTGCCCACGTGGCAAGAGGAATTTAATTTAAAGAGTAAAGACAAAGGGAGGAGGAGTGAGGCTAATGATGGGGGGCATATGCATTAGTCTATGGGGAAGGGGTGGGACTTTTTGAGGGAGAGGGGTGCCACCCCCTCTTTATCCTTTTTTGGTCCTTAATGTCTGGCCCTGGTCGTTGGTAGGTAGGCGTGTCATTTAATATGCTGATGTCGTCAAATCAGCATATAATGAGTCGGGATCTGTTGGAGGTCAGATTGGTCACCACCTTGGTCCCAGCTGGTTCCGTCTGTTTTTGTTTGTTTGTTTCTTGGGGGCTTCCTTTCTTATCTCTGGACTCTTTAGCTTAAAGATTTATGTTTCACTCCTGCTAAAGACTGATTGGGCTGGTCTTTTGGCCTCAGTGGCTGCCGGTCCTGAATGCAGGGGACACCTGAAGGAGGTTGAAAACAGACTAGATTTAAACGGCTCTTGCAAACCCTTAACGACCCCCAGAAAGGGTGAAGATGCTAACGCTATGGGCCTTTTCTCCTACCCAAATGGACCAGCTCCTGTCAGCTCTGCGGAACAGCCTCCGAAGGCATTTTTCACAGTTTTCACCTCGTCAGAGAAGGCATCTCTGATTCTCTGCTGTTGTTTTCTGTGTGTGGCACAGTCTTCAGTGCATATAGAAATCTGATGAGTCACCATTTGACCCAGGGTCAGAACTACAAGGGGTGAAGTGATGACTTGAGCACGTGCTATGTACCAGGCATCGTGAGGGGAGCTTCGGACTATTATCAACCTCATGCTCAAGACCACCCTCAAGGTGAGGGCAGTGAAGGCCGTGTGTGTAATGGACGTAGACTCGAACCCAAAGCCGGTGTCAAAGCGGCTGAGTTCCTCTGCACGGAGATGGTGAAGACCTGGCTCTTCACTGGCTATGACTTGCTATTGGGCAAGCTTCCCTGAGCCATGCTGCTCAGTGGTAAATGGAGGGACAGGTGAGCAGAGAAGGGGGTATGGACAGGGAATCTCTCACAAGGCTTGGGGCCCGGCCGGGTGGGCTGCGGGGCTGGGCTGGGCTGGAATGGATCTCACTGGCCACGCCTTCCCGGCCCACTGCCCCCAGCCCAGCCACACTGAGCCACCAGCCCTCCCCATCGCCCCAGCTCTTTCCTCCCTTGAGAAATCTGGGGACCATTTTCTGAAAACGTTGGACAGATCTCAGGCAATCCCTACGCTAACTTCTGTTAGTAGTTCCCAGTCGTAGAGACAAGAGCGTCACCGCAAAAGCAAGCTCGAAGGGCCCTGGGCGGGCGGGCTAAGACTGCCTTGCCTGTCAGGAGCCCCCCTCCTCACTCCTGGTGTCACCCCCGCAGAGTCCCTTCCCCTCTCCGGGCTCCTGTTTCTCCACCATGAGGTTAACTGATGGGGCTGGACCACAGTTCTCCAAGTGCGGGCTCTGGGCGGGCGGCCTCAGCACCACCTGGGAACTCATTAGAAATGTGTGTTCTCAGGCCGCTCCCCAGACCTTTGGAATCAGCATTCAGGGCTCAGGGAGCAGCAGTCTGTTTCCCCAGGCCCTTTGGAAGGGGGTGGTTCTAGTATAACCTAAAGTTTGAGAACCACTGGTTAGGTGAATTTTAAGTTTCCTTCTGGTTCAAAGAGTCTACGCTTCTCTCCTCTAATCTACGAAGAGGACAGAGTATACCTATTACCAGTAACATCTGGGATGATGACCGGCAGGAGAGTGGCCTCACACGATGAAAATGGAGCTAAAATAGGTGGCTCTGGAAGTTCCTTTCAAGGCATCACCTATTATCGCTATTACCTAAATGCCATTTGCTAGTTTACTGAAGCAAAAAGCAGACCCGTGGGAAGGTCCTGACACCCTGCAGTGAACGCATGAGGAACAGCTCTGTTGTCCCTGGAAAGGTGCCCTGTGGGCAGCACCTGAAGAGGGAGGCTGACAGCACCATTGTGCATCTCAGAGCGGACACTGTTTCTCCTATTGGTTGCTGACACAATCGGGCAAGTGTGCACTGGCCCGGCCAGCCTCCAGCTGCAGCTGTGTGCCCCGCGCTCCCTGGAAGGGCGCCTGGCAGCCCGAGAAGGGGCGATCTGTTTCCCCGGGAGGATCCCCGGCTCCTGTGGACAGGTTTGTCGTTCACAAAACTTCTGCTTTCCGGAGCTAGCCTGGGACGGAGCCAGGAAACAGTTATCTCAGAGCCTAGCACGTAGTAGGTGGGATGAACATCACACATCATCATCACTACTAAGAGTTGCTTCGGGGCTCAAGCGGAATCCCAGAATCAAATTTGGGCAGCTCCTTGGCTCCTGGTGTTGCAGGGAGGGACACATGATCTCACCTTCCTGCTTTCCCCAGCTCCCGTCTAACGGATAAGCCGTGGAAGGAAATTACATTTTGCCACGTGGCAGGCTTGATGGTTTCACGTCTACGATATCGCATTACACTCACCATGGCATTGCTGGGTGGAAGTTGTTTCTAATTTCCAGATGAAAACTCTAGGGTGCAGAAAATAAAGATCCTGACCAAAGTCACACAAAAAGTGAGTCTAGAGTCAAGATACTAAATTTAATTTCATTTATTGAGTGCTTATTATGCAGGCAAATAATGTACTCATTATAGAATGGGTTTCTGTTTCTAATTATCCTATGTATTTAGTTATTATATCTACTTCTTTTTATTGATTTTATTTAATGTATCTATTTAATTATTCTAATCATCCCAGTAATGCTTTAAATAGGTGTTATTGTCACCATTTTACAGATGAGGAAACTGAGGCTCAAGGGGATAAATTAACCTACCCTTGGTCACAGAGCTAGGAAGTGCCTGGGCTTGAACTGTACCCCAGTAGGTATTTGGATGGATGGAAAACGTCATAGTCTGTTCTCAGCCGTGTTCCTCTGCGGTGTGGATTTGAGTGTATCCTGGAAGAAACTTGCTTCCTATCCATGGTTGCAGTGTCTGAATTTTCACCAGCTTAGAATACTTAGGCTTCTAATCTCCTTTAGCCCCCTTTAGCAAGTGATTCATTTTCTCAGTGAGTGTGGTTAGTCCTGGACAGGTGAGCCATCAGATAAGTCACATGAACTGTACCTGATGACACATTCGGTGAGGCGTTGATGTCACAAGCTCACACACTGAGCACGTAGTTCATCTACAGGCTTTCCTTTGGGCAGAGGCACCTCGAGGGGTATGGGAACCCCTGGAGCTTGGGCAGGTGGTGGGGCACCTGTCCAGAGGAGAATTCCGAAAGGAAAGGGACGGATGAAGAAGAGGGAAGGAAAGGAGAGGGATGAAGAAAACCTTCACTACATTTGCCTCTTGGGGCCATGTGCTCTCCATCTTTCAGATGAAGAAGTGGGCCTAGAGATGTTGGAAGACAGGTTCGGTTAAACTGGAGTCACTCAGTCAGCAAATCATTGACGCCCACGACAAACTTATTCTGAGCACCTCTCTGTGCCAAGGAAGGGGAAGACAGAGAGAAGACACCATCCCCACCTGCAAGAAACCCACCATCGAGTGGCAGATAGAAGCCCACCATCGAGTGCAGATAGATAGGCTATCCTAAGGGATCACACAACAGGACACGGTCTGTAATTTTTGTCAAGTAACCTAAATTTCACAGATACGAGAACAGTGGAGAAAACGCCCTTCCTGACTTCCAAGTAACAACGATGAGCGTGGGGTCTGCAGGTCACAGAGCACATTCACATGTCAGCCAGAGGATTGAACGCATGGCTGGTGAGGGAATAAATACCACCCCACGTAGACATGTTTTGCTGAGTCTAAGATCACACGACCTGTGAGGGGCAGAGCTGCAACTTAAACCTGTGTCTGAGGTTTGAAATCTCATGTGGTTGCCAGCGTCAGGGTAGGTGAGCAGGGGCAGGGCTGGGACAGTGAAGTCTATGGATGGGAATAAGCTGGGGAAGGCTGGGGTGACATCACCCAAAGTGTATCCCTCAGACCTGAGAGATTCAGGGCAGAGCCGAGAGCAGGAGATAGAGGCAGAGAGGTCACAGAACGGCAGCGTGCCTCACGGCAGAGTCCTGGGGAGGCCAGGGAGGGGAGGGAGGAGGGATGGGCAATTACTGACTCTGATCAGGGGTTCATGATCTTGCTCAGGGATGAAGGGAAGTGGCTTGCTCAAGTCTGCCTTGTTAAGCAGTGTCAGAGGTGGGTTTTGAACGCTGCTCCCTGCCTGACTCCAAGTCCACTTCTATTCCTACACTGGCCGGCATCCCCGTACTGGGTTCCACCCCATCCTGTAAGATCTTTACTGTGGCATCCGTCTCAGCTGTCCTGCCCCAGCCATGTTTCCTGTGGTGACTCGTGGTGGATCATACTCTAGTAACAACTTTAGTTTGGTGTTAGGGTCTTACAACCATCTAGTGGAGTAAACTGGTTTCCATCGATCCAAGAGACTTGCTGTAAGAGGCTCAAATGGGAAATATCAATATACTGGTGTGGGACTAACTCGGAAGAAGTGCTTCATTCTAGAGAGATGGAGAGAAAGGAAGCGAGCAATCCAGGCTCAGGGAACAAGTGTAAGCAAAAGCTTAGCTGGGCATGCAGAAATCTTGGAGTTTATATGCCTGGAGTGCAGGCCCTCTGAGCTGGTGGTGGGAGATGAGGCCAGAGTGGGCAATCTGGTCTGGATACAACGGCTTGGAGTGCCTGTAGGTGATAAGGAGCTAATGGAGGGTCTTAGGGAGAAACGCAACACCAAACAATGGAGAAAATTCTTGTCCTGTTAGTTGGGGCCAGGGAGCAGGGACTCCTGCAAAGATAAAGGTTTTTGATTGAGTGGGTCTTTCCCGAATGCTGAGAGGGAAATGCATCTCAGGTGGCCAGGACTAGAGTCCCCCTCAGACACCTCCTCTGAATGGCCTGAGTCACTGGAGGCTAGAACATTCTGAGGGCCGGCCACGTGTGCCTGTCCAGGATGACGCCGTGTGAGCGCTTAGATCCCAGTGCTTCTGTTCATGTCTCCGCTGATGCCTCTGCTCAGCTGGGGCTCCTTCTATCCGCACTGGTCCAGTGACAGGAGACAAGGTCCCTGCTGCCTTGGCATTGCCCTTGTAGTTGAAGTACAGACAGTAACCGTGTAATCAAGAGGGTGCTCTAAAAGGTGCCACCTGGAGGTGAGGCAGCATTATTGCAGGGGCCGGATGCGGGGAGTGGTTGCTTTGGGGAGGTGACTGGCTAAGGTCTGTGCTGAAGTTGAGCATTGAGGGTGAGAACAATTCCTCCATGAGATGGGCTGGGGAGAGGGCTTTCCAGGCAGAGGGAACAGTAAGTACAGAGACCTGGGGCTGGAGAGAGCCAGGTGTGCTCAGAGCAGTGAAAGAAGGCCAGTGTGACAGCGGGGGAGGGAAGGGACATGACAGGAGCTGAGAGAAAATGGCAGGTGGCTGATTGCTCAGGGCCTTCCATGGGGAAGTCCCTGAGGTATTTTAAGGAGGTGGGGGGAAGTGATGGGAAGGATGAGTAACAGCAACAGTGAACGTGAGGGTCAGGCGGAGGCTTGCCCCAAGGAAGGGGTGGTGGGGGCAGTGAACAGCAGGTGGATTTAGGAAATTCTGGAGGTAGAGCCAGAGGGATTTTGGTTGTTTAGATGGGAGGCTTAAAGGAAAAGGAGAAATCAAGGGTGTTTCCTGTGTTTGGGGTTAATCTAGCAAGACGATGGTAGCAGATAAAGCGAATTAGGAAAGGCAAAGGGAGAAGCCCACTTAGCTCCATGCTGGACACGTTAAATTTAGGGTCCCCGTTGGGTGGTTGGACACACGGGTCCATTGGACTTGGCACCATGGGAGGCTTGAGAATCCTAAGAAGAACATTTTCAGAAGAATGGATATGAAGACATGGAAGCAATGAATTTGGATGACCACTTTGAGGTGTTCTGCTCTGAAGGGGTCAAGGGGAACTTTGTTTTTTTTAGACAATTTAAATTTCTTTCTTTTTTTAATTGAAGTATAGTGATTTACAGTATCACGTTAGGTTCACGTGTATAGCACAGTGATTCAGTTCTACATATATATTTTTTTCAGATTATTTTCCATTATAGGTTAATACAAGATACTGAATATTGTTCCCTGAGCTATATGGTAAATCCTTGTTGCTTATCTATTTCATATATATAGTAGTGTGTATGTGTTAATTCCATATTCCTAATTTACCCCTCCTCCCCTCCATATCCCCTTTGGTAATCATTAGTTTGTTTTCTGTGAGTCTGTTTCAGTTCTGTAAATAGATTCATTTGCATTATTTTTTAGATTCCACATATAAGTGATATCATATAATATTTGTCTTTCTCTGTCTGACTTACTTCACTTAGTGTGGTAATCTCTAGGTCTATCCATGTGGCTGTGAATGGCAACATTTCATTCTTTTTTGTGGCTGAGTAATATTCCAGTGTGTGTATTCCAGTGTGTGTATTCCAATATTCCAGTAATATTCCATATATATACACACACACCACCTCTTCTTCTTTATCCATGGGAAATCATTTCTTGATAAGCTAGGGGTTTTGTGCTGAATGGTATCCCCTCAAGTTCATATGCTGAAGTCCCAACCCCGGTGCTTCAGAATATGACTGCATTCGGAGATGGGGCATTTAAAGAGGTGATTAAGTCAAAATGAAGTCTTTAGAGTGATCCCTAATCCAGTATGACTGAGATTCTTATAAGAAGAGGAAACCTGAACATGTAGAGGCACCAGGGATGTGTGGGTACAGAGGAAAGACCACGTGAGGACACAGTGAGATGGTGGCCATCTACAAAGCAAGAAGAGAAGCCTCAAAAAACCCAAACTGCTGACACCTTGATGTTGAACTTCCAGCCTCCAGAACTGGGAGAAAATTAATTTCTGTTGTTTGAGGCCCCAGTCTATGGTGTTTTGTTACAGCAGCCTGAGCTGACTGATACGTTCAGCTAGTCAACACCCCTAAGGACATTTGTCTGCGTGTGCACTTGGGCCTTTGACTGTCGGCTGAAATGCCCACCCTCCCTGCCCCCGGTCTGCTGGACAATATTGCTCAAAGGTCACCCCCTCTGGGAAGCCTTCCTTTATCCATCCTTTTCCAGAAGCTCCTTAGGGGAGTGGCACTGTGGGAGCTGGTGCTCTGCACTGTGCGGCCTGCGCTTCTCATTCCCCTGCCTTCTTCATTGTATCTTTTCTGTAGCGTGCATCACCTTCTTACGTTGCCTGTGCTTTGCAAGCTTGCCTTGTCCGTCTGTCTTCCTCCACTGGGATGTAAGCTGCATTCAGACGGGCAATTTTGTCCATCTTGTCGCTGCTGCATCTCCAGGGCCTGGGACAGTGGCTGGGACCTGGTAATCACCCAATGCACTTTTGTTAATGAATAAATAAGGGAGAAATAATGGTGCAAATCTCTCTGCCACTGCTAGGCATCTTGCTCTCCCCGAGGGAAGGTCCTGCCGTTTTGATGAGCCATTTGTTTTTGCCGTAAGGATCATAACTTGGTGTTTTTTTTTGCCTTTGTGTTCCAAAAAATTGAGGCAGTGTTTGGCTTATACAGTGAGTGTTTCTGACATGCACCATAGCGATACTGTTGAGGAAGGCTGATCAAGGGTTTGCTAGCCTGAAACTTAGTTTCACATCCTGTAATATATGATCTTCTCACTTCTCCGCCTTTGCCAAGCTTTGGTCAAAAAGTGGTAGTGCACCTATTCGCAGCCCTGAACCAGGCTTATAGTCCCAAGGCCTGCGGGACTGCCCCACAGTCAAGGTGTGGGCAGTGCGCGTTCTGTCGCTGTGCCGTGAAGGGGAGGGCCAGGCACACCTGGTCCGCGGGGGGTATACCTGCTCATCCAAAGGAGAGCAAAGGCTTCAGCTTCTGTCTTCCTCTCTGCAGTTTTCCTTGCGTAGATGGAGTTTTCCCTCAAACCCTTTGTAGAGTCCTTCCCACGTGGGATACAGAGTTGAAAGGGGGTCACTTAGAGGACAAACAGCAAAGGAAGCCAGCTGGCTCTGCTACCTGCTCCCCAGCCCCCAGTGTGCGCGGGAGGCTGTCTTTGCAGTGCAGTGGGTGAGGTGCTGGAGCCAACCCCTCGAGTGAGGCCGGCTGCCCTGCTTGACAAGCTGGGCGCCCTGGGCAAGTTCCTCTGCTTCTCTGAGCCTCTGTCCTCATCTGGCAGAAGAGCCTGATGACATCTGCCTCGAAGCCGTTTGTGCAGGTCAAGCAGCTGGTGCACAGTGGATGGTCACTAACTGTTGGCGCTCTTCTCCCTTCCTGGGCGGGATCATTGTAATCTAGGACTCAGGGCCTTGGGACAGGGATGAAGATCTCAGATGAGCAGATTTACCACTGGTTTTGGTCATTTTTGTCCTCTTATTTTTAAACCGTTCATTTAGAAATGAGGGAACGGTGCTGCTTCCTAGCTTGGGCACTCGGGAAATCCCATTTTCTAGGTAAATATAAAGAGAGATCAGAGCCTGAGCACAATAACTGAGTGCCCAGTGCTGGACCACGTTTGTACAGGAGCCGAGCTGGATGCAGAAGCTTCTAGATCTCAGTACTTCTGACATGCTGCTGACACGAGGGTCATTTTTCTCTCTGACTGGCTGTGCATTGTTCCTCCACAAGTTAGGAGCCTCCCACTTCCCCCCCCCCCACCCCCTCCAGAAAGTCAGCTTCCCTTGCCGAGCGGCTCCAGACCAAGGGTTGAGAGCTGCCTGGTCCTGAAGCTGGGATCTAGTGGCTGATGGTGTGCGGGTTCCTTCCCGCTTTGACTCTTTTTCTTTTTCTCAGAGCGTTTGTAAGCAGCTTGTGCTCATTCTTTCCTGTACGCATTCAGTGAACGCTTACCAAGTATCTACTTCTATCTAGGACATGCACAGATGAAGATAGTGCTTTATGTATGGTAGTAAAGTATGAACAAAGTCTCTGGGTATTCAGATAAGGGAACAACTAAATAGTGAATGGGGTCGTGGGGGGAGGTTTCACAAAGGGGTGATATTGGAGATGGGTCTTGAAGGTTGAATAGGAGTTTGCCTGAGAAGGAGAGTCATCCCAGCCAGAGAGAAGTACCACAAAGATTCAAAGATGTGACAGATCCCGGCGTGTTTGGGGATGTTGAGGTTTCTGTGCCGGAGTCCATGACTGGTGCAATTTTTGCCTGTGTATAGGAGTATGGATAGTAGGTATGCTTCTGTGTTTATAGGAAGGTCGTGTGTGTGTGTGTGTGGGGGGGGGGGGGTGTTGGGGGGGGAATGAATGGAACGGTTGGTAGGGCCCAGCATGAAGAGACTTGATGAGCCTGAATATCACCAGACATTGGAGAGGAAGAAGGGTCCTAGTCTGGGACAGGAAACAAAGGGGATAAAGCTGTCACAATAGTGAATGTTTTTTCAGAACCCTCAGTGGTGGCTGCCACCGGCCACCTAGGACTGGTTCGAGTTCCTCTAATTCGGCGCCTGCCTGTGCAGCTTGATCTCCTTCCTAATGTGGCCCCTCCGGAGCAGCTCAGGGCTAGGAAGAGGTCCAGAAGGAATCAAACCCCTCCCAGGCTTTGAAGTAGTTTGTAATCTTGGAGGATGATAAAGCCCCGGGCATTTCCTGAGCGCCACTGACAAACACAGCTGCTGTTCTAATTTTTGCATTTAGTTTTTCCTATTCTGTTGGATTTATACAGACAGATTACAAAAAGATCCAGTTACTGAAGCCTGGTCCAGTCATTCACTCAGAGAACGTTTATGCTTCAGGAACTATTCCAGGCTGTATGAGCTCAGAAAGAGGATGGATTTTTCAATGACAGCAAATTCATCGTCTTGCCCTCTGTGAAATTAATTATCTCCCTGAACCTCAGTTTCCCATCTGTAAAACTGGCAGAGCAATTCTCACCTAACAGGAACGTAACATTCAAGGTACATGGAAGCATCTGGCTCATCAGAGGCAGATTTTTATTGCTTTCCTCTGACATGTACCTTCTCTCTGAAACATTGTTTTTACTTTGTTTGGGCAGGGAGATGGGTGTGGTTCCCCAGGACACCAGCAGATGGCGCCCAACAACGCACCGTGCCGGGAACGAGGTTTCCCCCGGTCCCCAGCCCTCCCCTTCCCCCTGTCTCCCCCACCCACTCCAGCCCCTTCCCTGCCTTCCTCCCCTTCTCAGTCATTCCAGGACCCAGGCAGAAAGTCACACAAAACACTTTGTGTTTGTCAGCAGATTCCTGGAAGGTCAAGCTGAAGGATGAATGCTCCCGGGTAGGACTGGAAGGTTCTTTTTTCTTATTTATTTTTTTTCTTTTCTCTTCTTTCTTTCTTTTTTTTTTTTTTTTTTGTCTCCCATGAGTTGCATCACTGGGCAGCCTCTTGGCTTTATTCATCAGACTCCTATGGTTTTTAGACCTTTCCCAATTGTTCTGTGTCTGCTTCCTTTCCAGGTCCCTTCTGACCAAGGCAGGATATGCAGTGTTGGCTGTGGCCAGGGAGCTGGTCCTTGTCCAGAGTTTTCTATGGTCCCTCCTTCTGCCCACCCATCGTATCTCCCACTTCCAGAGCCCAAACAGATGTGGTCCTGGGGACAGAGACCTGACATTGCTGTGATCCCAGGTGACTGTCTCTCAGCCCCAAGTCCCACATAGGGGAGTCTTGTCTGGCAGGGAAATGGGTTTCATCTTCAAAGTCTGATTTTTTACCTTGGAAACCCCGGCCTTTTCCCTCCCTCTCCCTCTTCCCAACCACACATGTGCTGCTGCTGGTATTTTTAATTTTGCCAGGTCTTCAAGGAGCTATCCCCAATTGGGTAGCCATTTGTTTTGGAGCCATTTGTTTGGAGGAAGGTGAGACTGGCCATCCAGAGGCATGCGGTATGCGGTGTAAGAAAGTGCTTCTTTTTATTGCTTTCATCACCCTCACTGTATGCTGGGCACTGTGAGTTCTGAGCAATGAAAATAGATCCGGCCCCCAAGGAGCCCTTGGACAAGGGGGCATTAGAAGACAGACACAAATATAGTCCCTGGAGTGAGACGTGCTGTGGAATAGGTAGATCACACGGGTCCAGGAGCTAAGAGATGGGAGCAGGAGTGGCTCTGCTCACCATCGCCCCCTAATGACCCACTTGGGGAATTTATGTTTCCTGTCACTTCTGCAACTTTGGGCTCTGAGGGTCTAGAGGTCTTGGGTCCCAGAGTGGCAATGTCATCACCAAGGAATACAAGAAACCATAGACTTAAAGCTACAGCATCTGCTGGCCATTTTGGGCTCTTTGTGCCAATAATCATGAGGCAAAGAAAGGAGTTCCTCTACTGGTAGAGGTAATTGGCCGTGCTCATCATGAGGAAGTGGGACTGCTGCTTTATAATGAGGGCAGGGGAAATACGTTTGGCGTTGAGTTGGTCCCCTGGGCATCTCTTGGCACTCCCACACTCGATTTTGACAGTAAATGGGCAAGTTCCACAGCTATGGCTTAATAGGGGCTCAGGCCCCCTTAGGGGATGGTCGGGTCTCCCTCTGCCTCGGGAAAATCCACATAGGTCAGCAGTGCTAGCTAACATGGTGGGAAACAGTGTGGGTGGTGGAGGAAGGAGATGATGAACTTCAGATACGACCTTGGGAACAACGCAACAGCCCCTGTCTTGTAAGTTTCCCCAGGAAGTATGCCCAGTCAGAATCCCAAAGAAGCTGTGCCTTAATAGAGTGAACTTAATATGAGAGGCAAAGGATGTGAGTGGTGAAGCGTTGGACCGCATTGCTGATGCCCATGTAGACCCCTTCTACCTGATAGTTCCTTCTCTTGAGAATTGCCTTGGATAGTGGGTGCAGCCCTGGAAATGCTTGCAAGGTTACATTCTCCCCCAGAGGATGGGTTCCAGCCAAAGGTTAACTCGGGATACAGAAGACTAGACTGACCCCTTGCCTCAAGGTAGGACAACCCTAGGGTTTCTTTTATGGTCCACATTGGCTTCAGCTGAGCCCAGATTTTTGCTTAGCTCTCTCCACTGCCCCATCTGCTTCCCTCTCCTCCGTAAGGATCTTACTGAGAGCCCTCCCTTAATGGTTTACTTGCACAAGGATCTCTGATTTAGTTCTAGAGAGCCTGACTGAAAATCAGTAGCTGTTGGGACAGAAGAGAAGGAGATGCTTTTGTCTGGGAGCTCAGAGGAGTCTTCCTTCGGGTAGGTCTCGAAGGATGCATGCGAATTTGATGATAGGAAAAGACATTCCAAGCAGAGGAACAGCATAAGAAAGGTACAATAGTCATGTGCTGTGTCTCGAGAATATCGGGATGTTTTATTTGGCTGAAGTGCTAAGCTTATGGGGTAGGAAGGGCTGTGAATGGCAGAAGCAGTTTGAAACTAATTTGTAAAAGTCCAGGTAAGAAGATGGACTTCAGGCTTTACATCCAAAATAACCCTGGCTAGAGCTCTTCCCTGGCTCTGTTGCAATTGGCTCGGACCTGAGGGACCACCACTTAGGAGTTAATGGCTATATCAAAAAAGCATCCTATGTCACATTCTAAGTCAGTGGGAGAGTTAGGGTGTAAAACTCATGCTCCCAATTTCCAGCCCAAGGCTTTATCCTTTGCTCATAATACTGAAATCCTTTGACTCCTAAAATAATATTTTTAGCCCACTCCTGCACTGTGGAGATAGACGTATTCCGATTCATCTATTCCTAACGTTCTTAACTGTTTCTTTTTTCTTAACAATTCCTAACAATAGTAGTTCAGATTCATTAGCCTCACTCTACGTCAGATGCTTTCATGTACATTAACTCATTTGATTCTCACAACTACCCAGGGAAGCACGTAGTGTTATTCTCATGTTAGAGATTAAAAAATAGAGTCACTGGGAGGTCAAATAAAGTACCTAATGGAGAAACCCAAGATTTCCCCACTTTACTACTAGAGTATGTTTTCTTCTATGTCATTTATTTTTTGTTGCATAACAAACCACCCCAAATCTTAGTGGATTAAAACAACAACAACTTATTTATTTGATGACTCCCTGGGTTGGCGATTTGGACTGGAATCAGCTGGGTGGCTTTTCTGCCTCAGTGGTGAGCTGCTACTGGCTAGGCACCTCTGTTTCTCGAGATTAGCTGGCTTATGGCTGGGGCACCGGGACAGTTTGTCTCTCATCACGCCACAGACAAGCCCAGGCTCTGTCGCACGGTAGTTGTCTTAGGATCCAAGAGCAACCAGGTTAGACAAGCTCCAGCGTGTGAACGCCTTTTAGCCTCTGTTTGTGTCACAACCGCTAACATCCCGCTGACCAAGTTACCTGGCTCAGAATCTGCGTGGTGGTCGCTGCCCAAGGGCATGGATGCAGGGAGGGAATAATTTGTGGCACTGTTGTCCACCTATCACATTCTGTTTTCAAAACACTTCTTTTAGGTTATAAAAATGAATGTATGTATGATATATTTATATCTTATACATGTATTATACGTATATTGTGTTCGTTTGGAAAATTGGGGAGATACGGAAAAATCTAAAGAAGGACAAAAATCATCTATAACGCGCCACTCAGAGATGATCATTGTCAGTATTTTAGTGTTTCCTCCTGTCTTACGAGCATGTGAGTGAATTGATGACTGTGCGTGTATATACGTTTGTGTAATATTTTCTTCTAAAAGAATATCAGAGCCTGCCTTTTAAATTGACATTATATTATGAACATTTCCCCATGTCACCAAATAATTCTTGAAAATATGATACCTTTCAATATTCTGTTGTATCTCTCCACCATATTTATCCTTACCCTGTCTTTAATTTTAATTTTTTTTCTGCTGTTTAGGTTGCTTGCATTTCTTTTTGTTTGTTCGTTTTTAGGTATTATAAATGACAGTATATTGAAGACTCTGGAATATAAATCTTTATCCACATTTCTGGTGATTTTCCTAGGACAGATCCCCAGAAGTGAATGACTAGATCAAAGAAGATAACATTGCTAGGGCTTCTGATACATTTTGCTAAACTGCTTTCCTGGAATCTACCCTCTCACAGCCTGCATTGTGGCACTCTCAAGAGTGCTGAGTATTCTCTTGAAAAGAGAAAAATGATCATTTTTGCCAATTAGGCAAAAAAAGGTACCTTATTTTAATTTGCATTCCTGGTAAGCAGTAAGGATAAACATTTTAGAAATGCTTATTGACCATTTATAGTTCTTCTGTGAATGTCTTTTTCTTTAAAAAAATGTCCATTTTACATCAATTTGTATGAATTGCCCTGTATTCATGTTTGCTAAATTACAAATATTTTCCTACTTAGGTTGTCATTTGCCTTTTAATTTTGTTTGGGGAATTGTTTTTGACATGTGGGGTTTAACGTGTTTTGTTGTTGCATCTATTTTTCTTTCTTTTTTGATAACAGCCATTGCTTTCATGTTTAGAACATCTTTTTTGACCTATCTCTTAAAAAATGTAAGATGTAGTGGCTTTGCCACTTAGCAGAACAATGTTCAGAAAGGCTTTCTGTCTCTGGAACCAGAACTGACAGGTAGAGCTGATGTGCTGTGTGACATTTCCCCTCCAGCTGAGCTTGTGTCCACTGCCTCCAGGGTCCATGGTTAACTGACACAAGGATGCTTGGCAAAGGCCTTTGGGGCCTCGTGGTGATGCTGTGAGCCCATCAGGAAGCCTGCGCCTCGCTCACACCCGCTGCTTGTCCTCTTACCATTGGCCCCAGCCTCCCATCATCCTACCTGGGAAGCGGGGGCCACACTCTTCTTTGTGTCTTTTATAATCCTGGCTGGACTCATCACCAGATACTCTGAGGTCCACGCTGCGTGGTAGCCTGTCGTCTTCCCCATGGTGTGAACTTGAATCCCAGTGGCCGTGAGGCTGGTGTGTGACGGTGTTGCTTAGCAGATTGATGAGCAGAGCCATCCCTGTCCATCCCTGTATTTCAAAGTAGCTTTTTAGTGCCACCTGTGGAGTAATCGAGTGGTTCTTTCTTCATGTGCGCTAAAGATGCAAGGAAATAACATTGGTGTTGCAGATTCTCATTTGTACTGATGGGGATCTGAGGTTGACTTCCTAGTGGCAACTGGGAGGGAACATGGTTGTTGTGGAAAAAGGTGAGGGATACAGAGCCATTCAGAACGGGGTTCCCGTTCCTTTCAGCCTCTTATTATGTTGCTCTGACCAATCCCTGACCTTCCTGAGCCTCTACCTCTGATCATTAGTAGAAACTGTCTTTCTCAGAGAACTGTTACGAGTATGGAATGAGGTGATGTAGATCATGTATGGAATGAGATAATGAGATCATGGCTGACACATAATAGGTTCTCAGTAAACAGTCAATAGTGTTTTTTTTTTTTTTTCTTTTTTGGCGATACCTCACGTCATGCGGGATCTTAGTTCCCTGACCAGGGATCGAACCTGTGCTCCCTGCAGTGGAAGCGTGGAGTCCTAACCACTGGACTGCCAGGGAAGTCCCGGTTAATAGTATTTTTATCCAGAAAAAAAAAGCGATCTAAGTCAAAAAAATTAAATGATGGTTTACAGATGTTGGCAATTTGTGAAAATTTCAAGAATAATTTTTTGGAATGTCAGGGATCTGTCTCTATGCTTTCCCAGAAACATGAGGTGAGATGGGATAGGTGTAATGCAAAAACACAGCACTGCCCACCTTCTGTAAGCATCGATTTTGATATTAAAACACACAGTTACATGTAATGGAGTTGGATGCAAAATTCACATGAACTTCTAGGAAAAAACATAAGGCTTCAAGGAAATTGCTCACCAGGGCGATTTGAGGGAGCAGTTTCCTCCCAGCCTTCTGGAAGAGAACCTCCCAGGAAGGTTCCCTCCTCTTGGGCATGCGCAGTATCTTTATACACTCCTTGTGGGGACATTGGAGCTGTGGAGAGACTATATCTTGTTCTTCCGGCACTCCCCTGGCCCCTTGACATTTGGTGTAACTGTGGAACTTGTCATAGACAACGAAACGTGGGCAGAAGTGATATTTGTCATGGGAGCAGAAGCTCATGAGCCAGCATCTGGTTCGCCCTTTTGCTCTGTCCAGTCTCAGCCATCGTGGAAATGGGACAAGCTTCACTCAGCCTGGGTCTCTGGCAGGGTCTCCCAGCAGGTCACAGTGACATGTATTGGGTGGGCCAGAAGGTTCGTTTGGTTTTTGCCGTAAGATGGCTCTCGTAGCACTTAGTTGCCCTTAACTTAATTAGAAACAATTTTGTTAGATTGTATGTGACAGCTGTCATATCAGCGTGCATTTAAAAAGTGACTTATCAAAATCGGTGAATTTTTGTGTAGCCATTTTAATATTGAAGATGGAAGAAAAAAAGCAACATTTTCGGCATATTATGCTTTATTGTTTCAAGAAAGGTAAAAACGCAACTGAAACGCAAAAAAAGATGTGTGCAGTGTATGGGGAAGGTGCTGTGACTGATCAAACATGTCAACAGTGGTTTGCGATGTTTCGTGCTGGAGATTTCTTGCTGGACGATGCTCCACGATCCGGTAGACCAGTTGAAGTTGATAGCGATCAAATAGAGACACTAATTGAGAACGATCAATGTTACACCACGCAGGAGATAGCTGACATACTCAAAATATCCAAATCAAGTGTTAGTCATTTGCACCAGCTTGGTTATGTGATTCCCTTTGATGTTTGGGTTCCACATAAGTTAAGTGAGAAGAACCTTCTTGACCATATTTTCTCATGCCATTTTCTACTGAAATGTAATGAAAAAGTTCTGTCTTTAAAACAAATTGTGACGGGCGATGAAAAGTGGATACTGTACAATAATGTGGAATGGAAGAGATCGTGGGGCAAGCGAAATGAACCACCACGCCCACGCCAAAAGCCGGTCTTCATCCAAAGAAGGTGATGTTGTGTATATGGTGGGATTGGAAGGAAGTCCTCTATTATGAGCTCCTTCCAGAAAACCAAACGATTAATTCCAACAAGTACTGCTCCCAGTTAGACCAACTGAAAGCGGCACTCTACGAAAAGCATCCAGAATTAGTCAACAGAAAACATAATCTTCCATCAGGATAACGTGAGACCACATATTTCTTTGATGACCAGGCAAAAACTGTTACAGCTTGGCTGGGAAGTTCTGATTCATCCTCTGTATTCACCAGACGTTGCACCTTTGGATTTCCATTTATTTCCATCTTTACAAAATTCTCTTAATGGAAAAAATTTCAATACCCTGGAAGACTGTAAAAGGCACCTGGAACAGTTCTTTGCTCAAAAAGATACAAAGTTTTGGGAAGATGGAATTATGAAGTTGCTAGAAAAATGGCAGAAGGTAGTGGAACAAAAGGGTGATACGTTGTTCAATGAAGTTCTTGGTGTAAATGAAAAATGTGTCTTTTATTTTTACTTAAAAGACCAAAAGCACTTTTTGGCCAACCCAATAACACAAGCAAGAAATCAGCCTCTGTTGTTTTAAGTCTCTGGGTATTTGGGATTATTTCTTTCTTAATTGCAGCAGAACCGAGCTTATCCTGACTGATACACTACTTGAGGGCAGAGGTGGAAATGCAGATGGCTTCACTTTGCCCATATGGCCTTCACAGTGCTGCATTCACAGCTGACACTCAGGTGTGTTTTATTTCAGACACTAATGGAGCAGGTCTGGGCCTCGCCGAGAAGATTTGGGTGTGAGGGTGACTGAGCTGGAACCTTCCATTGACACCTGCCCCCGCTGGTACCAGGGCCCCAGCACTGGTTTGGCTCATGAGGCTCATGAGAAGAAATAAGGGCAAAAGGACAGACCCTTGTTCAGCATCTACTGGGTAGCAAGGCCTGAACCAGGTGCTTCCTCTACATCCTAAAGATCATAGCAGCCTAGGGAGTTATTATTACTACCTCCCTTTTATAGATGGGAATGTGGTATCTCAAGGAAGGAACTTATTCAAAGCCCCAAAGCTGGTAATGGTCCAGGCTGAGATGCAAACTCAGGCTGAGGAAATGAACTATGAAGGGAGAATCTGTGTCCTTCTCATCCATTATTTATATTTCTCTGAAGTGCTGATTCTCATCAAATTAGAGCCAGGAAGCATTTTCTGACCACTCAGTCTAAAAACGATCTTGTCCCCTGCCTCTGCATCATCGTTTTTTTCTTACCGTGTGTTTTCCTCCATAGCTCTTAATTGTTTACTATCTGCCCCTCGCATCATGCTATAAACGCTAGCACAGAAAGGATCACATCCTCTCACTACCTCTGGGGTGCCCAGGACCTGTTCCCTGATGGCACATAGGAGGCATTTAGTAAATGGTTGCTTTATTCAATAAATGAAGATCCCATATGTTGATGGAGGGGAATGTAGAGGTTAAAAGCACAGACTCTGGAACCATACTACCTGGTGTTGAATCTCAACTTTGCTAATTCCTGGCTGTGCGACCTTGGGAAAGTTACTTAACCCCTCTGTGCCTCATGTTTCTCATCTGTTGAATGAGGATAATACTAATAACTTTCCTCATGATAGTTGTAAGGATTGAAAGGTGTGTAAAACAACTTGTAAAGCATTTAGAACAGTGCCTGGCACACAGGAAGTGCTCAGTGAGTACCAGGCATTTGTATGTGTGAGTCCACTGGACAGTGTCCAGAATATGTTTCTCCTACTATCGCTGGTAGAGCCCATGAGAAAATGGTTGATGCTGCAGTGCTTGAAATCATTTGCTACAGTAGAAGGATCATGGAACTTGCTGTCAGACTGACCTGGAATGCTCTCAATACCTAAGTTCTGTGACCATTCACCAGGTTTGATAAACTGAATGTTTGTGTCCCCCCAAAATTCATGTGATGAAACTTAACCCCCAATGTGATGGTATGAGGAGGTGAGGTCTTTGGGAGGTGATCAGGTCACGAGGGTGGAGCCCTATTGATGGAATTAGTGCCCTTATCAAAGAGATCCCAGAGAACTCCCTCCTCCCTTCCCCGTGAGGACACAGCCAAAAGACTATATACCAGGAAGCAGGCCCTCACCTGACATCGGATCTGCCATCATCTTCATCTTGGACCTCCAGCCTCCACAACTGTGAGAAATAAATATCTGCTGTTCATAAGCCACCCAGTCTCTGGTGTTTTGGTTACAGTAGCCTGAGTGCACGAAGGCACCAGGTGACTTGGGCAAGCCCATTGCCCACGTGGATTTGTTTCCCCATCTGTGAGTTGTGCTGTGTTAGCAAGCACATAGGCCAACATTGCTGGGAGGGAGTGATACACACAATAATGATGAAAACAGCCATGACATATGCATGGCAGACTTAGTATGTGGATAAGATGAAACTTGGTCTGTGAAGACCTCCTGCTCAGTGTAGGCGAAGAGCCTGTGAGTGTCTGTAACAAACGTGAACAAATGCATGGATGAAGGTGGATTTTGCTGAATGAATGCAGAGAAGAGACAGCATTGCTTTTTTGGTTTAGGACTTAAAAATGTCGTACTGTGTGGGTAGAAGAGATTATGTAGGCAACAAGAATTTCTCGGGGATTAGGTGAAATTCTGGCATTGGGAATCGCATTTGGAAGATTTTGCCAGGCACAACGTTCCTCTTGCCCTCCTCATGGGGCGGCCTGTGTGGGAATGGCTCTCCACTAATCTGTCGTGACACGGCCTGAGCTCATGATCACGTCTTCCACTTACTACTGACTATGTGGGAACAAAGAAATCAAAACCATGGTTCCTAAAAGATTCCCTAATGGCTGCAATATTTTGGCTTCCTGAGCATAACTGAATTAATTCATGGTTTTTGTAGACCAGTAATGGAATCCGTCGACCTATGGCTCTGTCATGCTTGTTCGGGAGATATGCCAATTGGTTCCATTAATTCTGGGAGAAAACAGTCGCCAGCCAGTTTTTCTTTGCACCTCACCTGCACAGTGAAACATTGGGTGGTCTTTTTCTCCAGTTGAATAGATTAATCTGTTCCTTGTATAAAAGGAATCGTGAGCTGAAACATTACATCAAACTGCTAGCCTGCACCCTACACTATGGAATATCAGTTTTATTAGTTCCATTCTTCAAGACATTGTGAAATAATGGGAAGCACATTGTGTAACGGAGGTACACATCATCTGTATGGCAGATTTCAGCGCACACAATTCCAAATGACCTTCTTGGTTTTCTAACTAAGTGTAAATTACTTAGTAACAATGGAGTTAACGAAACTACTATTCACTCAAAACAACATTGCTATTATTCATTTAATACAGAGCCCACGTGAGATGCCTCTAGTATATGAAATACATTATGGGTAATTATGCAGTTGTTAAAGTCTTCTAAAGCATTTGTTTGAAAATTCAGGAAATGGAAACATCAGCAAATCCAGATGTTAATTAACCTTGACAGTGATCACAGTGTAACTCTTTTGGTAAATAAGGCTGGGAAAAATACTGTTATTGTTATTTGCTAAACAAGAGGGAAAACAAATCTAGAGGTTAATAAAGTTGGCAAATCACTTCTCAGCTACTCCCTCATTTGTAACTTTCGGCTCCATTTTAGGGAGACTCTGGGGAAGTTATGGCT
The DNA here is from genome assembly GCF_949987515.2 of Delphinus delphis. NCBI lineage: Eukaryota > Metazoa > Chordata > Mammalia > Artiodactyla > Delphinidae > Delphinus > Delphinus delphis. Next base: position 81,633,120 of record NC_082694.2, on the reverse strand, counting down.
GAACATTCTGTGAGGAAATGTGACACCTCTTGAGATGATGAAGAAAGTGGTCTTCTGATGTTGTTTGGTTTGGACAAAAACATTCCCTTTCCTTGTCAAGGTCATCCTATTTTCACAGCAGGCAAGCAAGAGGTTTGTTTAAAAAACTCAAAGGACTTCAAAATTGTACCTAATCAGAACTTGAACTCTGGTGCCCTCCTTAGTCACTAAGCATCTTTTATTATCTTCCAGGCACAGTGAAGGCAGGTACTTAATTGGGGAGAAGATGGAGGGGGAAGATTGGGAGAACTTCTAGATTGATTTAAAAACACCAAACACCCTCCTATTATTTTACTTTTTATCCTTTTTTATGTATAAAATGTTGAAATATCAGGGTTAGAGGAAACTTTACAAGTTATTTAATCCAGTTGACCACTGAATTTCCTCTAGAGAATTTGTGTCACTGGTCTTCTAACTTCGACTTGAAGTTGGGTGGTGGGAAGCTCAGCAGGAACTAGCAGTCTTCCTAGCTCAGCTGTCTTTCACTAGATTTTGTAAACAATTGAAGTGTAGTTGATTTACAATGTCATGCTAGTTTCAGGTGTACAGCACAGTGATTCAGAGATATATACATACATATTTATAGCTAGATAGATAGATACGGCCATTCTTTTACAGATTCTTTTCCCTCATAGGTTATTACAAAATATTGAGTAGAGTTCCCTGTGCTATACAGTAGGTCCTTGTTGGTTATCTCTTTTATATATGGTGGTGTGTATCTGTTAATCCCAACCTCCTAATTTATACCTCCCTCTTTTTGACTATTAATTTCTTCCTTACTTATTTAAAAATTTAGCTAAAATTCATTTCCTCATAAAGTTTCTTGGTCCTAATTCCTTCTCCACCTGCCTCCACCCCCCCTTTCCCGTTATGGTCTCACACCCACGTCTAATTCTTCTACAAGACCAGCTGTGTCTGGTAACATCCCTCTGGCCCTCCAGACCCTCTGTTCACCTCGTCTCTTCACCTGCTCTCTGCCCTGGGACGCTGACCTATATGGAATTCAAGGGGCTTCATCCGTGGGGTCCTGTGTGCTCTGACTTCTGGTTGGCTTTGGCCATAGGAGACTGAAAGGAGAGAGGAGAGTGGGTTCGGATGTCTGTATTACCTAGGCGCCTACCTGTGGGGTTCTCTCTGGTGGGGTTTGTTCTTACTGATTGTCACTGATTGGTTTTCAAGGAGACCTTCTCTCTGCATGACTTTCTTCAGGTTTCAGGAACTACTTCCTCCCTACATACTCTGTGTCTTGGGGGGACAGCTTCTCTGCTTCTAGCCTTCTTCTTTTTTTCCTTTTATACCTATTCCACTGCAAATAGTCCCTTCGTAGACGAATCTTCCTCGAATTAACCCAATTGGATAAAGCCATCTGTTTCCAGTTGGGACTCCGGCTGATACAATAGCCCCTCAGATAATTCTAATACACTGCATATCCACTATGTCTTCTCCACTCGAATGCCCCAAGATCCCTCAACTGTGACTAACATTGCATGGCTTTAGGAATTCTACCTATTCTCTGCAATGTTCCAATGGGGCAATTTCCCTGATGAAGTGTGGGACCTAGAGTGAAAGCAGTGGTCCCGGGCTGATGAGAACATGGCAGAGGGGCTTACTGGTGGTGCAGTGGTTAAGAATCTGCCTGTCAATGCAGGGGACAGGGGTTTGAGCCCTGGTCTGGGAAGATCCCACATACCGTGGAGCAACTGAGCCCTTGTGCCACAACTACTGAGCCTGTGCTCTAGAGCCTGCGAGCCACAACTACCAAGCCCATGTGCTGCAACTACTGAAGCCCGCACGCCTAGAGCCCGTGCTCCACAACAAGAGAAGCCACCGCAATGAGAAGCCTGCGCACCGCCACGAAGAGTAGCCCACGCTCGCTGCAACTAAAGAAGGCCCGCACGCAGCAACGAAGACCCAACGCAGCCAAAAAAAAAAAAAACACAGCAGGTTCCCTCTCATTGCCTCTGGAGACCACGTTAGCCACTGACACAGCTGAGGGCATGCGTGCAGACTGCCTTTGGACACCACGTCGTGTGGTGGCAGCAGGCCGAGCTTGTAGTTGTGCTGTGTGATGTGAGGCTTGCTGTCGGTCAGACCTCAGGGTGAGTCCTGGCTCCACCACTTACCAGACGTGTGAGCGACTCTGAGTCCATAAGGTGGGCTAAAGTGCCGCTCCCTGCCTCCCGGCTGTGTCCTGAAACGAGCCAGTGTATGGGGAACTGCTCTGAGAACGGTAAAGCGTGGTGCAGCTGTGACTACTACTATTCATCAGGTGGTGTTACCTCTGCTCTTCTCCCTTCCCCTACCTCTCCATCTCCCTCCCTCTCCTCTCCAGCAGCTGCAGGGGTGTCACCTTTGACAGAAATATCTCTCAACACTTCATCTCCAGATCCATCAACGTTCTAGGCGTTTCTCAAAGGCCAGCTCACGACGGCCGCCTTCCCAGCACTCTCCCCGATCAACCCTATGACAACCACTCTTCTCATTTTCTGCTAGAACCTTTGTATTTCTCCTGGAACGTTTTGCTATTCCTAACTCTTAGAAAGCTAGAGACAGAAAGAATCTTAGTTATCCTCTGGTGCTACCTTTTTGTTTTAGAAGAATGAATGAGTTGAAATTTAGGAAGGGGAGCAATTTGTCCAAATTTATGGAGTAAATGAGGGATGCAGTCAGAACCCAAAGGCAGGACTCAAGCCTCTGGGCCCAGAGTTGCTCCCAGGACACCCTGCACCTTGAGGACTGTCTGCCCTGCCCCATGGTGGATGGTGTGTCCACTATTCAGCTGTGATCTCTTGGAGGGCAGAGGCTGTGACTCGTTCTTCTAAGTTCTCACCTGTCGTGACATTTACCTGTAGCCTGGCCAGTCTATTCAAGGCACAGATGACTGCGGTACTGAGGCTGGAATGGAGAACAAGACTGAAAAACTGGGATGGTCTTAAGTCAACTGCTGACTGAAAGCGTCTTCATCTTCTGCCTCCTTTCTCACCCCAGATGATATACCCACTGTTTAAAATCCAAGGCCAAGATGGGATTATCCCTTTCCCCGATAATTTTAAGCGAACATTTTTGAGATTCCTGGATCTCACTGCTGAGCCCTGCTGAACAGAGGTTTTGGAGCACTGTCAAATGAAAAAGGCTCAGGAGTACGTGAAAATGGAAAATTCAGTTGCGAGGAAGTGACTTCCTTGGCTTATTGCAGTGAGAAAAGTTAGCTGACGAGAGTGAATCTTCAAAGAATTAATTTACAGAACTATGTGCTTAACATTGCAGCCTCAGCTGAAAGAGCCAGAGAGTCGGAACAAGTGCGTGTGTGGGGAAGGTTACTGACAGCCTTGGTACCTTGTGAGGTAGGCAAGCCAAGTCAGCATCCCAGAGCGGGGAGGATGGCCCTGGGGGCCGAATCTTCCCAATGAGGTACACTCTGCAAGTTGGCGTCTTGCCTGCTTGAGGTCCTGCCAGTAGAGCTTTCCAATGGAGTGGCCAGAGTCCTGGAGCTTCCTTTCGAGAGCCACAGAGAGCTGAGAAGCCAGGCTGCTTCTTAGCGTGCCATCAAGTTCATGTTTCTCAAGGAGTGTGGTAGCCCATCGAAGCAAGACTTGTTGTGATAGCTACATGCAGGAGAGCATTTTTTTTTTAAACCATGCGAGCAGGGGCGGCTCTAACACCTGTTCCTCTGCTTCCTAACGTGGTATATCCTGTGCTCAGGTGCAAGGTTGGTATGGCGGCATGCAGGAAGTCTTAGGGAGAGAGTGGGGTATCCTGGAGACAGCACCAGTGTTGGAAGAAAACAGAACTGGGCTTGAGGCTGAGTTCTGCCTTTAACTTGCTAGGTGATAATAATTTACCTCTTTGCGGCTCAGTTTTCTCACTTGGGAAATGATGACAGAGAAACGTACCTTGACAGCTCTTGTATTGAATGGCAATCAGTATCTCCAATTATAGCTTATACTAGTACCCAGCACGTAGTAGGTGTTGCTACTGATAACGGCGCCGCTGTTAGTGATGACAGTGATGGTGGTGGTCATCATGGTGCTGGCGGCTTAGTAGCAATGGGGCTTTTTCTTCCCATTCAGTATTTTGAAGTACATGATTCTTCTTTGTGATTAGGAAGTAGCACCCAAATACAATAGAATAATGGGATTCCCTGGCTGGAGGGGATCATAGAGACCTTTTCCTCTAACCTCCTACATGTGATGCCTAAATACATTTAAATTAGTATTTCATCCTCTGTTTCAATATCCTCCTGATGGGGCATTCAGTAACTCACTACCCTGATGTTGATCAAATGGTTTCTTTCTGAGCAGTAGTTTCCTAACCTGGAAAATAGGGTTGATAATGCCCAGGTATCAAGATTGTTTCAGGGGTCAGAGGTCATGCAAGTCAAAGGTCAAGACAGGAGTGCAATAACTGTTTTCCTCTCTCCCTTCTCTTTCCCTTCCCTGGAAGCTGCTTGTTTTATCTTTGGATGGCTCTATTTTTTTTTTAAATCAATTTCTGACTCCCCGGGCTTTCGCTCATCAGTCTCAGTTTCCCTCTCTGTGGCCACCAGTCAGTCTTCCCTAAGCCAGCCCTGCAGACATCACTCTTGTCCCTCAGTGTCTCATCTCTATCCCTGGTTCCTTTGGTCACTCCTTGTCGTCACGTGGTTTCCAGGCCTCTTGCCTTATTTAATCCTCTCTGAGTGTGTGCCTACTTCCTACTCAAACCATGGTACCCCTCAGAGCCAAGGGAGAGAGGGTGTTTAGAGAGCATCTCACTTGTAGTTTTGTATCTGGGGAAACAGACGCCCAACATGAGGAGTAATAGCACAGCAAGTTCTGTCGTGGTCGGCGACATATCCTAGTAGGTGTTTTCTGATTTATCTGTTTACAGCTGTGATGCCATTGTGGCAGCAACTTTTATACTTTCATTGCAGTGTTTCTTTACTCTTTCGAGAATGGGCTCCAGATACAGCAAAAGGGTTCTCTTGGTGGTAAGCGTATCTGGATTCTTTTTTTTTTTTAAATAAATGTATTTATTTATTCATTTATTTTTGTCTGCGGTGAGTCTTCGTTGCTGCGCACGGGCTTTCTCTAGTTGCGGCAAGCGGGGGCTACTCTTTGTTGCGGTGCGTGGGCTTCTCATTGCGGTGGCTTCTCTTGTTGCGGAGCACGGGCTCTAGGCGCGTGGGCTTCAGTACTTGTGGCGCACGGGCCCAGTAGTTGTGGCTTGAGGGCTCTAGAGTGGGGCTCAGTAGTTGTGGCGCATGGGCTTAGCTGCTCCGCAGCATGTGGGATCTTCCCGGATCAGGGCTCGAACCCGTGTCCCCTGCACTGGCAGGTTTATTCTTAACCACTGCGCCCCCAGGGAAGCCCTGAATTTTTTAAGAACATTTTACATGCAACAGCAATTGGTGTTCCTTAGCGCAACAACTTGAAATTTGGATGAGCATCCACTCTTTGAAGCTGGTGCAGCTGTACGGCAGAGGCGTGGAGCTGGTTATTTTTATTCCACATGGCAACAGGGTGGAGAAGAAGAAGGCAAGCTTCCCTGTGAGATGGGGCTGAAGTACTTCCTCCAGTTACATCTAGTAGTTCAAGTGCAGGTGCATCATCCTATCTCTCTAGACCTCAGTTTCTTCTTAAAAGGAGGGTTATGACCTGTTCATTGCCTAACGCTAAGGGTTGTGGGAAGATTATGTGAAAATAATGTATCAAAGGATTTTTTAGAACTATAAAGCATGATGCATAAACACATTTTCTTGCAATCTAGGCTGAGTAAATTTTCTACTGCCCAGTTATCTTCCGTGAATTCACAGCCATCTTGGTCACCTGAGGCAGGTTGCCAAGTATGAAGTACACTCAAGTTCACTGTTCTGGATTTTTCTTTTCTCAAGCTCAAGTTCAAGACTCCAGTTTTCCTGAATGTCTTCTTGGACGACATCAGCCATGGTGAGTTTTCTGTCATCTGAGCCTAGTCCTACCTGTTGTGATTTTTATTTCGGGCACAGTTATAGTATTCTACTTCATGTCTGTCTCCCCTTTAGCCAGTTTCCAGCAAGTTCTGCCAACTTCACGTCTTACAAGACTGTCCAGTTAAATCCTTTTACATATCACAAATGCATAAAAATAGAGCTTCTGAAGCAAGAGATAAAAGTTGAGAACATGTTAAGAGTTACCTTCCATTTATAATGATTTGATTATAATCAATGATTTGATTATAGTGAGTTTACTGTTTCTCTTAAGTTTTGGGCCATACATATTTCTTTTTTCCTCCCTCCTTCCTTCCTCCCTCCCTCTCTCCCTCCCTCCCTCCCGCCTTCCCTCCCTCCCTTCCTTCCTTCTGTTACTGGACTAAACTTGGGTCCGCTTGCCCGCGCACAGTAAAGCCAATCTACTGACACCAGGCTTTGGTGAAGGAAAATGAAGCGTTTATTCGGGGCGACAAGCAAGGAATCCAGATAGCTAGTGCTTAAAAGATCAGAACTCCCCAAAGGCTTTCAGGGAAAGGTTTATAAAGACAGGGTGACGGAGGGGCATTGTGGGGTGTGTGATCAGCTCGTGGACATTCTTCTGATTGGTTGCTGGTGAGGTCATCAGGAATCAACATGATCAACCTTCTGGTTCCAACTGATCTGGGGTCTATGTCATTGTGGGCAGCATACAGTTCACTTCTTCCACCTGGTGGGAGTTTCAGTATCTGCAAAACAGCTCAAAGGACATGGTTCCAAATATTATCTACAGCCCTTGAGGAGGAACTAAATGTCCTTGACTTTGCTTAATGGCCAAACTAATATTAGTTTGTCTTGCTTGACTGTTTTCCTTTCTTTCTGCATTTTCTCACTTCTCTGATTAAATTTATTCTTTGACTAAAGTTTTTGTACAGACAAAAGGCAAGCAGAGGGCATGGGGGAAGCCCTGTTCTGGGAAGACCCCACAGTCTCCTGCTCAGTTACACTTCCCTCCTTCCACCCTCTTTCTCTCTCTTTCTTCTTTTCTTTCCTTTTAAAAACAATTCTCATTTGTATCTTTTCCCACTACCTTCAATGTTTATTTTTCTAAATTTGTTAGATTTTGCTCTATCGTTTTTATCTTTGTTGATATACTTCAAACGTCTTCTTATATATGAGGATTATGTAAATATTGATCAATTTTATCTAAGTATTCTTATGTATTAAAAAATGAAATCTTTAATTCATTTAGAACTTAGATTATAAAATATAAGTCAGGGCTCTAGTATGGTATTTTTTCCCTAAGTGGTTAGCTAGGAGTTTCATTGCCTTTGCCAAGTAGAATCCTTTTTCTTTCCAGCTGAAACAAAATTATACCATTCCATTTATTTGCCTACCTATATTGGCAAGAGGCTATGATTCTTTCTGTTTTTGTTATTTTAGTTTTAAAGTTCATTTTAATATCTTTTATTGCATGGATCCCCTCCTTTTATTTCTACTCTTCCCCATTCCCTCCCTCATAATGTCCCATTTAGTTTTATAGATTTTTTCCTATAGATAATCTTTAGGATGTCAAGTCTCCCAAGATATTCCACTGTATTTTGATTGAAATTGCATTACCACGACTGGATAAAACAGACTCCAGAAAATAAAGTAAAACAAATAATAGCAGAGTAGAAATTCAGTGTTGTACAAAAGTAATAACAGAGCACCAAATCAAAGTGAAATTTGGATGGAGAGAAAAATGACAGATGTAAAAAGTCAGAAAAAAGATGATGTAAATAAACATGGACTAGAAAAAAGAATAACTGCTAGGCCTAAAGAACAAATCAGAAAAAAATATTCAAAGTAATACAGAATAAAATGTTTCTAAAACCAAATAAGTTGTGAACCTGTCAGGTGAACTTTATCCACTTTCTCCAGAAGATTTAATTAAATCTGACAAACATTTTTACATATCCTGGTGAAAATATTGAATTCCATGGACAACCAAAGAATCCTAAAAAACTTGACAGAAAAAAAAAAAAAAGTACAGTGGGAAAAAGTCAAGGAGTCCTCAGACTTCTGTCTACAACATTGGATAAAGGCAGTCAGTGGAATAGCATCTATAAAGTTTGGGAGGATTATGACTCAAAAATTCTATACCCAGCCGAATTGTCCTTTGTAATTTCAACAATTAACAGGCATTTTCTTATTATAGAAGAAAAAATATGTTCATGATAGAAAATAAAAACTTACTATTAAAATTTAAAACAGCTTAAAAACTTAGAACCACATGGAATCCATATTTTTTAAAAAATTCTAGTTTTTCCACTGCTTCCTTTTTCCTGCAGCTGCGTGCGGTGGGGCTTAGGGACTTTGTGGACATAACTTGTTTACATTCATTCTGCTCCCACAGTCCTCACAATGTTGACTGGAATTTGGCTCCATATTTGTACTACCTACCAGGCAGAAACATTTGATTTTGATTTGGGTTAAAGCAGAGTTTAGAAACAAGTTAGGAATGAACACATAGCATGGAAATGAATGGACTTATGTGCCTGTAGATTCGAGATTGAAATGTACTCCTAAGTTTGAATGAAAACGAGGCAAAGCCATTGGAATAAATTCTCAGTCATTTGAAGCTGCATAATCCAGAATTGTCAAGGGGTTCATTTGGAGGAAAGGTCATTGCCATGGGCGGAATTGGGCAGACACAAGTTTGTGTATGCAGTGCTTTATTTAACTTGTGTAACTTTGGCTTCTTAGATCACAGAGCCTATATATATATATTTTTAGCACATATAAAATGATAATTACGTCCATCTTACGTAGTTGTTATGAGGGTTAAATGAAATGATATGTATAATCAGCACAGCAAGACACTGAATATTAACTCGTTAATAAATGATGACTGTTTGTTAAACTAATAATTTAGTAAACGTAATAATTGTTAGCTTCATTTCAATGCTGGATAAAATCAGTGGATACTTGAAACCAAGAGATCAAGAAATGAAACATTCCTTCAATATCTGGGCCAAGTAATTAACTCTCATATTCATAAGCCTTGGTGATACATTATCAAGTACTATAGGCCTCTTGTGAATGATAACTTTTTAATGAATTCACCTCAGGGGTACTGATTAGTACTAATTTATAGCTTAGTTTGCATATACTTGAAAGAGGTAAACCTGTGTGCCTTTTGTGTGCACGTACTTACGCCTCCTCAGATTGTGCTCTAAGCCAGCCCAGTCCCTCCTCTCAGTCTGTCTTCCTCCTTGTGCATAAGATTTTCCTGCAGTTTTTAATAATCCTGGCCAAACAGGCAAACCATATAGTAATCTGTCCCATTTGCAGGCCTATAGAGATATCTTCCCTCTCTCCCTTTTTCCTTCCATCGGCTCCATTTTCTGCCACTGGCCCTCCTCATGGGATGGAAGCCAAATGCCATCATTGTGTCTTAGTGGAAAGATCTTTAGGTTTGGTGTCAGAAAACTTGGCTTAAGTCTTGGCACCATTAACTATTTACCATTTATGTCACAGAGGCTGTTATTTATCCTCTCTGACACTCAGTTTCCTCTTGGAGGAAGATAGCTTACAGAATATCTACTTTACCAGGTTGTGTAAGAATTGGAAGGATACACAGGTTAAATTGAGTTGCTCTGTTTATGGCTATTTCCAATGGGCGGGTGTTGCAATGTCAGAAACAATAAAGCCATTTCTCTGAAAGGAGAATTCCTCCCTGACTTCCTCCAACAAAGAGAGAAAGGGGGGCTGAGAGAGGCAGAAAGGACGCCACGCAGGGAGGTGGACGTTCTGGCTGGGTCGTCACCCTTTCCCTGAACTGGGCGGACGCTGACAAGACAAGGGAGGGCTTGGATGTGGCTGGCCTTCTTTCATCCTGAGAAATGGTGAGTGGGGTTGAGGACAAGCCCCAGGGTTGGGGTGGTGGGGGGGAGTGTCAAGAGCATGGCTCTGGGTCTGGCATTGCTGCTGTTTGCTGTGTGAGCTTGGAAAATCCACCTAACCTTTCTGAGCCTTATCTTCCTAGCTATTGAATTGAAAGCGATGATAACCATCTCCCTCCCTTACAAAATAGCTGCAGGGATTAGATAAGAAAATGAGTGTGAAAGTGATTTATCAAGTGTAAAGTACTTCGCACATGGTAGTTATTACTGTAGATGATCTCAATGATCCCTTTCAGTCCTAAAGATTTGTGATTCGAAACACAGTGGTCTGAGCAAGAGGCTTATTTTTTCTCAAGCAACTGTCGATATGATTTCCTCCGAGTTTCCAGTTCCTAATGCACAATCAAGGCCCCATCTCCTCCCTGGGAGGAAACGTCCCTCCTTGGGGGCCATGCCTGTCACAGGGATATTGGGGTGACTCAAGGGACAGAGTTGAGCTGCGTTAACTTGAGGATGTAGAGTTGCAAAGTGTAATTGAAACTTTTGAGGTTTAAATTCAGTTTTCTTCAGTCAGATTCAGATTTTTCAAATCCCCTCCCTTTTTGTTTAAACTCAAAAGCTCCAGGAGAGCTTCGATGCCTTCTTGGACGTGAGATCTTCCTTCTGGGGAAGGGGTAGGAGGGACTTCTGATGAACAAAGCGTAAACGAATCTGAAACATATGGATTTGATTTGCCCCACGATTTGCACGTTTAAGTCTTGCATAGAAAAAGGCCTGGAAATGTGGATTTGGTGTTTCCCTCCTAAACTCTAAACATTTATAAATAGATCAAGATGCATGGGGTGGGGAGAACACATTCATTCTTACTGTGGCTGAGTGTCTGGCTTAGAGGAGCCCAACCAGACTGGAGCTGCCTTCAGGGGTCCCGATGAGCCCTTTCAAAGGCTCTCCTGGCCCTCTGCATTTGGACAAGCTTGTCTTATCGGCACGATCAGGTGCCTACATTGTAGGTCCAGTGAAAATGAAAACGCAGGTCTCCATGTTCAAAGGTGAAGAATTTCAAGATGGTGGCTGCAGAGGATTAGAACAAGTAGGGTCCCTGGGCGACGATGCAGGTGACGTGCCTGGGAAGCTGCCTCTGCTTATCCGCCCAGCACACAATTCCTCTCCTTCCCCTAAGTCACCTCCCAAGCTCAGATCTGCTGTTTCCTTCTTAGAGCTTTCCTTGACTCTCCAGGAGGGCGAGGCACCCTCCACTGTGCTCTTAGAGCCTCTTCTTCTCACCTGGATCAGTGCACCCTTTAACCAGCATGGACCGTTTATGTATTCACTTACTCACTCAACAAACATCGACGGCACTGCCTGCTATGCACAGGGCACCGTGCCGAGTGCTGGCAAGCCCATTCCGGGAGCGTGGGGGAGGGGAAACTAACTCAGCCTGGGAGAGTCTAGAGAAGTTTTCTTTTGGAGAGGATGCTTCAATTGAGTCTTGAAGGATAATTAACTGTAAGAAGGGAATTGGAAGGATATGAATAAGACACGGGAGCAGGGAATACCTGGGTCGATGCGTTGCTGCTGCTGCGTGACGCTTGAGACAGAGGCTGAAGTTAAATGGGGCTGGAGAGGTAGGTGGGCATGAGTTTATCAAGGGCCCTGTCAGCCACACAACTTGCTGTGTCTCATCCAGGAAGCCACAGAAAGTTGTCAGCAAGGAGTTAGTAGTCAGATTTGCACTTTGGATGAATGACTCTGGTTGCAGTGGGGAGAGCAGGTCAATACGCGGGGAAGCAGGTAGATAAGTTGAGGTAATTCCAGGCAAGAAATAATGGTGACCTTGAATGAAATAGCAACCGTGGGGAATGAAGAGACATGTATGGACTCAGGAGACAGGGTGTAAGACTGGTGAGCTTGATGGGATATGGGTGACGGAAGGAGGGGCAAGAAATCGCAGATGAACCCTGGGTTAGGTGACTTGTTTTCTGGTTGTAATTCAAACTGAGATAAATTAGGAAAAGGGTTTTTTTTTTTTGCGGGGTGGGGGGGGGGGAATGGGCATGACAATGGAAATGAGCTTTGTCTTGAACAACTTGAATTTGAGGCTCCAGTGGGGGCCTGTATGGAAATGTGCAGCCGGCAGTGGATGTGCACACGGGGAGAGGTCTGGCTGGAGCTGTAGATTTCAGGGCGTGAGTATATGGGTGGCAGTCGAAGCCCTCCCCTGCCCCATTCAGTAAACTCATCGAGTATCCATAGTAAGATATGACTGGATGGTTTCCACTGCACTTGACAATGAGTTATTATAACTAATAAATGATAAAATCCACATCAGTAGGGATGGGACAGGAAGCAGTAGGTTGAAGAGCAAATGGAAGGTGAGGAAGTAGGAGAGAGGAGGTCAGACAATTAATTTTAGAAGCTTGTGTAAGAAGGAAAGGCGAGCTTGGATGGTGGGCTAAAGAGGGATTTGAATCAAGGGAGGTTATCTTTAAGATGTGTATTAGTTTCCTACGGCTGCTGTAACAAGTCAGCACCAGTTTAGTGGCTTAAAACAACACAGATTTATCCTCTTACAGTTTTGGAGATGACAAGTCCTAAAATCAAGGCATCTGCAGGTTGCATTCCTTATCAGGGAAGGATCTGGTTCCTCACCTTTCGTAGCTTCTAGAGGTTGTCGGCATTTCTTAGCTCGTGGTCCCCTCTTTGCATCAGTCTGACCTCTGCAGCTATCGTCACATCTTCTGACTCTGACCCTCCTGCCTCCAGCGTATCAGGACGCTTGTGATGACATTTTGGTCCACCTGAACTATCCAGGAAAATCTCTCCATCACAAGGTCCTTAATTTAATCAATCTGCAAAGTCCCTTTTGCTGTATAAAGTGATGTATTCACAGATTCTAGGTGGGGGTATTGTTCCGTCAATCACAGGATGGGAGAGAAGTGAGCACGTTTGAAGTTTGAGGGAAAGGAGGCAGGAAAGAGAGAGAATGGGGGAGAGAGGGGGGATAGAAAGATAGATAGATATTGCAGATAGAGGAGAGGAAATGATAGTAGTGGGCATCAAGTGCAGGTGGAGAAAAGTTTGGAAAATTGGGAAAAATAAAGTAGTTATGGGAGTGGGTATGTTGGGTTTACAATTTGGGAGGCATGAGGTGGTAGGGCCGTGAGAGGGGTTTATAGGGAACTTGAGGGGAGTGGTAAATGAGTGGAATAATTACTGAAGGAACTTGGGTTGGAGGTGAGTCAGGATAAGCAGAGAGGTGTAAGGGAGGGGCTGAGGATCCAGCTGGCGTCGGAGAGATGACCTTGTAGTTGTTCCCACTCCAGGGTATGCAGTGTCCCCCAAGAGCACCGAGCCACTTGGGTGTAGAAATTCAGAAAAGCTGCAGCTCGCCTGGCAGAGATGGCAGAAGCTATCTCTGGGATGGGCCGCTTTGTGTCAGCCTGGCCGGGCCTCGTGATTCCTCGGCATTTGGCCAGCATTATTCTGGGGGCGTCTGTGAGGATGTTTCTGGATGAGGTTGACATTTGAATAGGTAGGCTGAGTAAAACACGTTGTCCTCCCCGATGTCCCTGGGACCCATCCAATCAGTGAGGACCATTCTAGAACTAAAAGACTGAGGAAGAGGGAGCTTCGCCTGCCTGACGGCCGGAGCTGAGACGTGAGTCCTCTCCTGCCTCAGACTAGAACTGTGCCGCTGGTTCTCCTGGGGCTCCAGCTTGCCCTGCAGACCTTGGGACTTGGCCTCCTTAATCACATGAGCTAATCTCTGATAATCAGTCTCTCTCTCTGTCTCTGCCTGTCTCTGTCTCTATATCATCTCTGTATCTCTGTCTCTATCTCTATATCCTCTTGGCTCTTTTTCTCTGAAGACCACAGACTAATCCAGACTTCAGATTGGGAGAGAAAGGAGGAGAGACCAGGAGGGTGTGGGAAAATGGAGGGATCCAGGATCTGGAGGTCTCTTCAAGGTCAAAGACAGATGTCAAGAGAATGAAGGCAGGAAAGATACGGAAGAATTGGAGGTGGTGGTCAGAGGCAGGATAACGACGTTTAATATTTGTGAGATGCTGGGGCACCACCTCCAGAGAGTCTAGTTAGGTCGGGCTTTCACAGATGGATGTGCAGAGCACCCAGGGTTGAGAACCTCCTTATCAGGAGTTACTGGTAACCGGTATGACGTGGTCTGAGAGGGCTGACTCCTCTGCCCATCATCTGTGATGCCCACCTGCTTCCACGGCGTCTTCCTGTACAGGAGCCCGTATCTGTCCTGTCTCTGTGTGTACTTGCTCCATTTTCCTTTGTGCAGTCGCTTTCCCTGCAGCTCTGAGGAAGGTAGCTTCCTTCAACACTCTGCCGGAACTGTTGGCTGCCTGCTTCTTGTGAATACAGGCATGGCTTCCCTTCTGTTCTTAGTTTCCCACCTCTCCTCTTTCAGTGTTGAATTCCGCCGCTCTGTGGAGAAAGGAGGGGTGTTGTGAATGTCTTTTGGTAGCAAGACTCACTTCCTTATTGGAGTCTGAGCTGAAAACAGGGTCTGCCGTCAGGTAGAAATGTAGACACCATGCATCACACTATTAGAAATAAATCCATGGTTGGAGGCTGGGGGGCAGTGCTCGTTAATCATTTCATGCCAAATACCACATGGGTTGCACCCACACACCCCAGTTTACAAGTCCTTGTAGAGTGATGAATGCACAATGGACCCTCAATAAATAGGTCTGTTCCTCCAACCAAGTGGCCAATAAGAATACGAGTTCTAAAGGACCTATTGAACTGGACTTTGAAAAGCATTAAAAATGATGAAATGCTTACCAGGTGCCAAGGAGCAAAGCAGACCCTGTGTATACATGACATCACCTCATTCTTTCAATAATGATGAAACAGAAAACAAGGCAATGATTTGAGCTCTTCGAGTTCTGGACAACCCTCTCATACCTCTTAGTGCACGAAAACTGTTATTAGAGGCAACAGTCGGTGAGTTTTCATTAGGACTTAACTCTCCCTTTGTTACTTTTGACTTGATTTTTCTGTGTATGATGTTGGTTCGTCCTTTAATTGTCAATATAAGATTAGCACCACCCTGCTGCCTCTTTCTCTCTCTCGTCTTTCTTGTTAACTGTTTATACTCTGACTATGACCAATTCTAAGTATTCTTGGCTAAGGTATTTTTTAAAAAAGTTTTTACTTTATTTAGGAGGATTTGAGAAGAAAGAGGGGTTATTTTAAAAGTGTGGAGTGGCCGGAACTGGAAGCTGAATCTCATAATATCCTTAACGCTTTGGAATAGAGCATCTTCTCCATTCTAGACGTTACTCTACTGTGTAATACTGCATTCACAATCTAGAGCGTTAGTGCCCCTTTCACACATCTCCTATTCAAAGATGTTAATTTATCCTTTGTAAAACATTGTAAATATTCCAGACCCCTGAGAAGAGATCACTTTTCTAGCCGAGGGAAATTTATTCTGAGTTAAGAAGCGTTAAGCTTTTTTTTCTTGGCATCTATCTGAATAAACAGCATGGCTCTGTGGCATCTGAATTTTGCGTTCAGATCAGCATTCTTAAGGAAGCAAGACGACCTGATTTTTACTTTCCCTTGTAAGCACGTTGTGATGAATCCACAAAATGCTTGCGCCCGTCCCCTGTGTCTGGTGGATAGCTTGCGTGATGGTGTTATTTCCAGCAGGGTGGTAGTTTATGGGGAAGCATGGAAGGTTCGGGCAGGGAATAGACGGAATCAGAGAAAGCTTTAGGGAAAAAAATATCAGTGAGACTTAGAAGTAGCTGATTGGGGATGAGCTTCTAAGTCCATGATTTTCCTCTATTATACTCCAGAGTGAAAGAGGCAGAGGAGAAGTAATCAGAAGCACAGGGGAAAATGCCTCGGGTGTCCTGAGACTGGGGAATTTGTTGATGGTATGAACTCATTGGCTGGAGGACAGGCCATTGAGTCGGACCTTCAGGAGGACAAGGGAACTTGCAGAGATGGGAGAAGCTAGATGGCAAGAGTTAGGCAGATGGGTAAGATTGAAACAGTGAAGAAGAGAGGGGATGGGGACCTGTACCTGACCCTGGGGAGGTAGAAGGGGATAGATTTAGGAATCCCAGGTACAACTTGGTACTATGATGCGGGGTCAAGTTAGAAAAGAGGATGAGCAAGTTTAGGGATCAAGACCCAGACCTCAAAGCTGCTTTACCTCCATGAGCCTCAGCTTTCAAATATGTAAAATGGGCACAAACGTAGCCCCTTCCTAGAGTTCTGAGAATTAAATGAAGTGATGGTACTGCATAAAGGCTTAGTCCAGAGCCAGGGGCCTGGGACAGGATGGACATGCACACTGGTTCTGTCCTCTCCCCTTTCCTGGAGGAGGGGATTAACTTTGAAGCAAAGGAAGAGAGGAAGGGGGAAGGTCACAGAGGAGAAGGGTGGAGAAGAGGGGAATCAAGACAGCTCACGTCAGTGGCTCCTAAACTCAAGCCCATTTTCATCTTTTTTTTGCGGTACGCGGGCCGCTCACTGTTGTGGCCTCTCCCGCTGCGGAGCACAGGCTCCGGACGCGCAGGCTCAGCGGCCATGGCTCACGGGCCCAGCCGCTCCGCGGCATGTGGGATCTTCCCGGACCGGGGCACGAACCTGTGTCCCCTGCATCAGCAGGCGGACTCTCAACCACTGCGCCACCAGGGAAGCCCCCCATTTTGATCTTTAATCCTACTATTCTTATTTGAAAATGAGCACAGCACTTTTACAAATGGGGAGGGGAGGAACGTCAAGGTCACCTGGCCAGCACTCTACCTTCATCCAAGTGAGGTCGCTAAGCTGCATTTCATGAGGTGGGGCTTGTCCTGTGTCACACAGCCTGGGAGAGGAGAAGCCAGGCTGAGGCTGCCACCGCGAATTCTGAGTTCTTCCTATTGGTGTCTGGAGGAGGGGAGCCTCCTGGCTGGACCCCATCCGCCTGGCCCGGGACTCATGGCCTCCGGGTGGAGTCCAGCGAATCCACACAGGATTTGGAACCTTCCCCGTGCAACCACCCCATGACTTTTACAGCAAAATTTCTCCCTAAATCTGGCTAGAAGAGTGAGTCCCCGACGACCTTAATCTGAGCAGAAAAACAAATGTGTTAAAGCGATTAGGGCTGTGGTTGGGAAGCACCGGACGCCGTTTCCCGCTCCGGCCCAGGGCAGGACGCCCTTAGGAAGGCGAGACCCACTTTTCTGGTGAGAACCGCTGATAGAAACAGCTCCCTTTTCACAGGTGACAGCATCCCAGGCTGTGCCAGGCCTGCAGCTTCTCCTGTGTGAATCTCGCTATGAGCCAAGTTTATGTTATACTGATTACACTGGAAAACGAAATATTTTGTGTGATACCAACAAAGGCCATGGATACTTAAAAAAAAATTCTTATTGGAGTATAGTTGATTTACAATGTTGTATTAGTTTCTGCTGTACAGAAAAGTGGATCCGTTATACACATACATATAGCCACTCTTTTTAAAGAGTGGTCATCCCCATACAGGTCATTACAGAGTATTGAGTAGAGTTCCCTGTGGTATACAGTAGGTCCTTATTAGTTATCTATTTTATATACAGTAGTGTGTGTATGTCATTCCCAATCTCCCAATTTATCCCTCCCCTCCCTTACCCCCTGGTAACCATAAGTTTTTTTTCTACATCTGTGACTCTATTTCTGTTTTGTAGATAAGTTCATTTGTACCCTTTTTTTAGATTCCACATATAAGCGATATCATATGATATTTGTCTTTCTCTGTCTAACTTCACTCAGTATGACAATCTCTAGGTTCATCCATGTTGCTGCAAAAAACACCATGGATAATTTTTTTCTTTTCATGAGCCTTGATTTAAAGAGAAGTCTGTGCTTAATCATAGCCCATTCGCATCAATTATGTTGTAAGCAGAAGGTACCAGGTAGTGTCTGGAGTCCCAGGTTCTGGTTCTGGCCGGGCTCTGTCCCCATGTGACTCTGGGTGGCTTCTTTCCCTTCCCTTCCCCTCAAGTTCCCTGTTCGTAAAACCAGAGATTTGTTCGACCTCTCCAAGGCCCTTCCCAACTCTGGGTCCTGCTGTGCGCCCCTGAGACTGTCAGCCGCCTCTTTCTCCAGCAGTTAGACACTCAGGAAGGCAAGCGGTGGCCCACTGGGAGCACCTTCATGCTGTAGCTTGTCTTCTTTCCCCTGCCCAGAACAACCTTCACGCCCCTACTCGACCTGGAATCCTCTTTTTCATTCTTTAAGACCTGGCTCAGGCCATACTACTTTCTTAAGCCCTTTTTGACCCTGGTGTGAGAGGTTGGGCGTTTAGTAGTTTGCTAGGGATGCTGTTACAAAGGACAGCGGTCCCTCAGTGTCTGTGGGGCATTGGTTCCAGGATCCCCCAATACCAAAATCCACGGATGCTCAGGTCCTTATATAAAATGGTGTGGTATTTGCATATAACCGATGCACATCTTCCCGTATACTTTAAATCATCTCTAGATTACTTATGATACCTAATATAATATAAATGCTATGTAAATGGTTGCCAGTGCTTGGCAAATTCAAGTTTTGCTTTCTGGAACTTTCTAGATTTTTTTTTTCCAAGTATTTTTGATATAGGGCTGGTTGAATCCAAGGATTCAGAACCTACGGGTCTGGAGGGCTGACTATACCACAAACTAGGTGGCTTAAACAACAGAAATTTATTGCCTCACAGCTCTGGAGGCCCCGACTCCAAGATTAAAGCATTGGCAGGCTTGGTTCCCTCTGTGATGGAGAATCTGTTCCATGCTCGCTCCTAGTTTCTGCTGGGTGGCTGGCAATCTTTGGTATCCTTGGCTTGTACAAGCATCATCCCAATCTGTTTTCATCTTCACCTGGTGTCCTCCCCGTGGGTGTGTCTGTTGCCACATTTTCCCTTTTCATAAGGACACAAGTCACATTGGATGTGGGACACACCCTATTCCAATGTGACCTCACCTTAACAACTACCACTCTATTTTCAAATAAGGTCACATTTGGAGGATCTGAGGATTAGGCCTTCAACATATGAATTTTGGGGGGATGCAATTCAACCCACAACAGGTACCCCTGTGGATGTTTCTGGACTCCCTTCTCTCCCAGCCCCATTAGGCTGTGGACCCGTCTCTCCCAGAGTGGCCAGAGCAACAGACGTGATTCAGCCAGAACCATGCGTCTGGACTGTGGGTCTAAGAAACAGTGGCCAAAGGGAGCAACTATTGCAAAGCTCACATCTGCAACTGGTGGACCAGGAGAGCAGAGGGGCAGATCTTTGTGGGTGGGGCATCAGCTTGGAAGGTGGGAGGAGCTACAGAGGAGGAAGGTGTGGTCAGGGAAGAGAGGACCAGTCAAGACACAGGCAAGGTCACCTAGGTTAGTGCTGCATAATAAAGATGCTAATTGCTTCTGTCCTGGAGCCCTTTGCAGTTTACACACACCTGCAGTTTGACAAGTTCTTTCACATTAAATCCCTGGATGCGTGGGAGATGTCTCTTGCCTGGTGACACTCTTCTAAATTTGTGTAAATGGGCCCTGAGAGGCCAGTCCTTTGTTCATCTGTTTGTCTTCCTGGCCCCCCTTCCTCAGCCACCGGGTATCTAACTCCAGCCTCCAGCCTGGCCTCCCCTGGGGACTGGCCTGGCTACCTTCCCTTTGTGTTGCCTCCTCTTTGTCTCTCTGATTTTATTTCCGAAAATTCCCATCGCACAGCCTAATGGCTGGGAGATTTTTCAGGGGCAGCTCCAGTGGTTGCCTCATGTGTGAAATTTCTTTGAAATAATGTTTTATTTTAAAAATTCATGTAGATTATTGAATTCTATTCCGTTTTTCCAAATTTGTGCCAATGTGAAAATACTGTTTGAAACTACTGAGCTTTGTTCTTGCAAAGAGGTGGGCCTTGCTTCTCCTGTGGCTTGTTGTACCCTTGCCCACCTGTTACATGCAGGTTGCCTGTGCATGCTGGGTCCTGCATTTTTTGCCTGTAGCTTCAGTTTTCTTCCCACTTCTGATCTGGCTGAGGACCCTCATAAGTAAAGTCCTCCCCAGATTTTGGGCCCAGGCTCTCAGTGCTGCTTCCCCTTGGTGGTCCCTGAGACCAGCCCCTCAGTTACACTGGTCCTGGACTCCAGGGCAGGGCCACACATGCCCTCCAGGGAGCACCCCGTCAGATGCCCCATCTTCATCCCTGGACTGGGCCCCTGGGATGCTCCCCTCTGTCATGGGGGAGCCGTGAGCCACTTTTAAGCTGCAGTCCTCTGGTTCCTCCTTCCGTGCCCCCAACAGAGTGCCTCTCTTCTCTCAACCAAGAGGAAAAGGCAGAGTGGAAGCCTCCCTGCCACGTCTGCCCAGCCCAGGGCTTTCCACCTCCTCTGGGAGCCATAAAGAGTGTGGGCTTCGGTGTCTGAAGGACTTGGGTTCAAATCTCTCCTTTGTACGGGATCTTGGGCTAGTCTCTCAACTGTGAGGTTCCATTTCCTTCTTTGTAAAATGGGAATATTAATTTCAACTCCAGCTGAGAGAATTAAGAGGGGAAACGTGCAACAAGGCTCGTTAACAGGGTACCCGGCACCGAACGGGAACCCTGTGCATTTTCCTCCTAATCTCCTTTCCCTCCCAGTTGGTCTGTTTCTCCCCTGTCGGGACAGGTGATCCTTAGTCCCCTTGCCACAGTCTGCATGACCTCTCTCAAAGCCCCTCCCTGTGGAGGGGTGGGGCCACTGATGTCCCGTTTTGCAGACGGGGAGCCTGTGTCCAGAGGGGTGACTCTACCATGGCCAGCCTGGAGACCAGGCTTTCTCCAAGTCTTCCTCTGACTTAGCCTGGCTGGGCCACGGCCACATCTGGGAGGTATGCGTTGACTAGAGGATGACCAGGACCAGAGGGAAAATTAGATCTCGTTGTCTTGGCCAAACTGACGTCTAAGATATGTCTTCTCCATCTTGCTCACCTCTCATGGGGCATCTGCCTTCCCTCCCACTGTGTTTTCCTGTACCCACACACCCGTGCCTGACTCTCACCAGAATCTTCTAGTCATTTGTGTCTTAAGATACTAATTTTTGTTTCATAAAAATACTAACTTGCTTATTTGTTATCTTACATGTGTCTCTCTTTGTTTCCTGTTTATGTCTGAAGACTTGCTTACAAGCTCCTTGGACTCAGGGACCACATCTTCTGCTTTTCTTGTGTTTCTTTTCTTAGTGTCTAGCATATTGCTGAGCTCCCGATAGGTCCTGGAAATATTTTGTGTCTGCTTTTCAGTCCACAAAAGCAATAGTAGCTAATATCTATAAATATGTTAGATGGTTCACCAAACAAAGCTCTATTATATCGTTTTATCTTCTTACCTACCATGGAAGGTAGTTATTATGGTAATAGGAAAACTGAAGTTTGGAGATACTCAGTGACTTGCCCAGGGTTCCACAGCTAGTCATTTTGAAGCAGGGTATGTGGGACTGCAGGACATGGAATGAGCAAGGCTTTAGATGCACAGCACAGTGGAGCACATGCTTGGGTTCTTCAGAATTTAATCTCGCTGCTTGGAAAACTCATGGCTTGAGTTTGTCCTAGTCGAGGGACATAACTGGAGTGATAAATCTGATCTGTATCCTTAAGACGGTTGAGTCCGTCTTTGGTCTCAGACTGAAAGGCTCTTTAGGAAATCATTTCCTTATGTTAACTTTTTTTTAAACGGAGTTTTTGGACTAAATACATATTTTCCATTTTTTTATTGCAGAGCACAGTATTTATCTCATAGAGAATTATGATAAACCCCCTGAATGTTTCCTGTTTTTCACGATTCTTATGGAACAAATTAAAAATAACTTTCCATGGTACAGATTGCCCCAGAGAACGGCTCAAAGACTCTTCCTTCCGCCTGCTTCCTCCAGCTTTTCGTCCCCTTCGAATTTCAGCACCTACAATCTGAGAGAGGCTGGGGTGAAGAGGATCGCCGGGGAGCACCAGGCCCCTCATCCCGAGCAGAATGCATATCTGGAGACTTTGTTCGATGGGCCACCAGGTCCTGTGAAGGAGAGCTGTCTTTTTAGACGATTTGTTTATAGGCATACACAATTGGGAAGACTGCTGATTTTTATTACTTTGTTCAGATTTTAAATATACTTTGTCAGTCACTTCAGTAAGTATTTTAAAAAAGAAAAATGTAAGCCCCCAACACAAGCTTCCAGCAGATGCCCTCTGCTAGAACATGTTTGTAAAACACTTTTGTCTTTATTGAATCTGCGAGTTCCTAGGATTTGGAGTGTCACTGTTACGCTCAACTCTACCGCAGTGTGCCCCAGTTACAGGGCTAAGAAGTGGTTGAATGTGGATTTAAATCCATGTCTATTGGACTAGGAAGGACTGTTTGACTTCCATTCCACCATGTTGCTTCAGAAAAACTGGCTCTGCATGGTAGCCCTGCCACCTGTACTGGTGGCCATAAGAAAATCACCATCTTTTCAGTAGAGTGAGGCAATGTAACCAGTTTCAGTGAGTTATTGTGAAGAGTAAATACACATGAAGCACCTAGTTATTCAGTACATTTTGGTGAGAAGCCAGAATGTTGGGACAGTGAACCTGCTGGTCTTGCTCAGGGAAATCTGGGAGGGGTGGGATCAGAGCTGGCGACTTCCCTTGTTTCTGCACATCCTTTTCACTCCCGCCCCCTGCAACCTAAACATACTCAAAAGGAGTGGGTCTGAATTTCTCCAAAAGGGCAGTGGGCAGCATCAGCTCTGAGGACGTTTTTCCAACACTGAGCAGGGAGTTCAGAAGGAAGGCAATCCCTTTGCTAACCACGGAGAGCTGAGATGCCCCAGCCACTGGGTTTGTGGAGAAGACACTTAATTGAGGTCTCGGGGCTGGCTGTCCAGACATGGAGAGGGAACTGGGTCTTCTCTCTGTGATCCTTCTTGGCCTCAGTGGGCCAGAGAGAATAGAGGCAATGGCAGGAAGTGCCAGGTAGGTACCAGTGTCTGTTGGTCCATCCTTCCATCCATCCCTCCATCCGTCCATACATCTGTCTGTCCGTCCGTCTATACATCCATCCATCCATCCATCCATCCATCCATCCATCCATCCATCCATCCATCCATCCATCTTTTCATCCATCCATTCATGTTCCTTTCCACATATATTGAAACCTAATTCCATGTTAGCCAGTTGGGCTTAGGGCTGAGGATACAGATGTAAATCTCAAAGGTCACTGTCCTCTAAGACTGCTCTCAGCCTCTCTCTATCGAGTAATTCTGGTTAACTTTTTCATAGAATTTTTCATTATCTGAAATTATGTTAGGTATTTTTTTGCATGTCTCCTCTGCTGGACCATTAGCTCCATTAGAGCAGGAACCTTGTTTGTTTTGTTGACAGGTATGTTCTCAGTGCCTCCCATGGTGTCTGGCAAATAATGATTAAACAAGCTGACTTCAGAGGGATTAATGGTGCTGACCGAGCACAGGGAGTTCAGGAACCACAACAAAAAAGTTGTAGGTTCACCCTGGGGAGGAGGTAATTACACTGGTGGCAACTCAGAGGGAAGTTACTTGTTTTGTAACTGTGACGGATTTCTTTTTTAAGCAAAGTACAATTGACCAACAACACTATGTTAGTTCCTGGTGCACAGCGTAGTGGTGTGATGTTCCTATACATTACAAAATTATCACTATGATAAGTCTAGTTACCATACATACCCATACAAAGTTATTACAATATTATTCACTATATTTCCCATGTTGACTCATTTGTTTTGCAACTTGAAGTTTGCACCTCTTAATCTCCCTCACCTATTTCACTCATCCCCCCACTCCTCTCCCCTCTGGCAACCTCTGATTTGTTCTTTGTATCTATGACTCTGTTTCTGTTTTGTTATTCTTTTTCTTTTTTTTTTAGATTCCACATGCAAGTGAAATCATATGGTATTTGTTTTTCTCTGTGGGATTTATTTCACTTAGCATAATACCCTCTGGGCCCATCCATATTGCTACAAATGGCAAGATTTAATTCCTTTTTATGGCTGAGTAATATTCCATTGTGTATATGGAATATATATATCACATCTTTGTCCATTCATCAATCAATGGACACTTAGGTTGCTTCCATATCTTGGCTATTGTAAATATGCTGCAATGAACATAGGGGTACGTGAATCTTTTCAAATTAGTGTTTTCATTTTCTTCAGAAAAATACCCCAAAGTGGAACTCCTGGATCATATGATAGTTCTGTTTTTAATTTTTTGAGGACCCTCCATACTGTTTTTCATTATGACTGCACCAATTTACATTCCCCCCAACAATGAATGAGGGTTCCCTTTTCTCCATATCCTCACCAACACTTGTTATTTGTTGTCTTTCTGATAACAGCCATTCTGACAGGTGTGAGGTGATATCTCATATGGTTTTTCATTTGCATTTCCCTGATGATTATTGGTCATCTGTATGTCTTCTTTGTAACAATGTCTATTCAGGTTCTCTGTCCATTTTTAAATTGGGTTGTTTACTTTGTCAAGGTTGAGTTGTATGGGTTTTTTGTATATTTTGGATATTAATCCCTGATCAGATATATTGTTTGCAAATATCTTCTCCCATTCAGTAGACTGCCTTTTCATTTTGTTGATCATTTCCTTTTTAGTTTAATGTAGTCCCATTTGTTTACTTTTGCTTTTGTTTCCCTTTCCTGAGCAGACAGATCCAAAAAAAAAAAAAAAAAAATTGCTAAGACCAGTGCCAAAGAGTATGCTGCCTATGTTTTCTTCTAGGAGTTTTATGGTTTCAGTTCTTACAACTGAGTCTTTAATCCATTTGAATTTATTTTTATATATGATGTGAGAAAGTAGTCCAGTTTGATTCTTTTGCATGTTGCTGCCCATTTATTGAAGAGGCTGTCTTTTCCCTATGGTATATTCTTGCCTTCTTTGTCATACACTAACTGACCACATAAGTGTGGATTCATTTCTGGGCTCTCTATTCTTTTCCATCAATCTATATGTCTTTTTGTTCCAGTACTATACTGTTTTGATGATTTGTTTATACTGTTTTTACTATACTAGCTTTGTAGTGTAGTTTGAAATCAAGGAGTGTGATTCTTCCATCTTTGTTCTTTCTCAAGATTGTTTTTGCTATTTGGGATCTTCCGTGTTTTCTTACAAATTTTAGAATTATTTGTTCTAGCTCTGTGAAAAACGCCATTGGTATTTTGATAGGGATTGCACTGAATCTGTAGATTGCCTTGGGTAGTATGGTCATTTTAACAATATTAATTTTCCCAATTCATGAGCATGCTGTATCTTTCTATTTGTGTCATCTTCAATTTCTTTCATCAGTGTCTGATAGTTTTCAGAGTACAGGTCTCTTATTGTCTTGGTTAGCTTTATTCCTAGGTATTTTATTCTTTTTGATGCAATTGTAAGTGGGATTGTTTTCTTAATTTTTCTTTCTGAGAGTTCACTGTTAGTGAATAGAAATGCGACAGATTTCTGTATATTAACAAAAATATGGAACACTTCACAAATTTGCGTGTCATCCTTGCACAGGAGCCATGCTAATCTCCTCTGGATCATTCCAATTTTAGTATATGTGCTGCCAAGGTGAGCACTGTAATAGATTTTTTTTACCCTTCCTCATCCACAAACTTTTCCCTGTAACTGTGGAGGGCCCTCCCACCTGGCTTTTGGCTTGGCCATGTGATTTGCTTTGACCCCTGGGGTTTAGCAAATGAGATGCAGACTGAAGCTTCAAAAGCCCTCACTCAGGTGGGTTTACTGGTCTTGCCCTCCTATCATCACCACAAGAACGTGCCTGGGCTAGTCTGCTTCGGGCTGAAAGATAAGCAGAGCAGAACACAGTTTCCTTGGAGATTCTAACCAAGGCCTTCCAGGACCAGCTGACATCTGGCCAACCCAGGCCATGTGAGTGAGGCCAGGTAACATAACTGAACACAGCTCATGCTCCCGAACCCCACAGACTGTGCACTGAATTTGTTGCTGCATGCCACTGCAGTTTTGTGGGTATAGTAAGTCCCCTACATATGAATGAGTTCTGTTCCCAGAGTGCGTTCATAAGTCCAGTTGGTTCATAAGTCCAACAAACTTAGCCTAGGTACCCAACTAACACAGTCGGCTACTGTACAGGTTTATAATACTTTTCACACAAATAATACATAAAAAACAAACAGAAAAAAATAAAGAATACATTTTTTTTAAGAAGATGTTGGGGGTAGGAGTTTATTAATTAATTTATTTTTGCTGTGCTGCATCTTCGTTTCTGTGCGAGGGCTTTCTCTAGTTGTGGCAAGGGGGGCCACTCTTCATCGTGGTGAGCGGGCCTCTGACTATCGCGGCCTCTCCTGTTGTGGAGCACAAGCTCCAGACGCGCAGGCTCAGTAGTTGTGGCTCACGGGCTTAGTTGCTCCGCGGCATGTGGGATCCTCCCAGACCAGGGCTCGAACCTGTGTCCCCTGTATTAGCAGGCAGATTCTCAACCACTGCGCCACCAGGGAAGCCCAAGAATACATTTTTAATCTTACAGTTCAGTACCTTGAAAAGCACAGCACAGTACCAGCTGCATCACCACTGCTTTTACGCTTACTTCTGGACATCCTGGGCTTGAAATAAGATAATGTACTACTGTACCCTATATAGTACTGTACAGCAAACTACACAAAAGCACAACGGCATGTAGAGGATACACACAGGTGACAATGTACGCCAGTTACGTGAACTAACTTACATGATTGGATATGCGAATGCACGTTCGCATCTTTGAAAGTTTGAAACTTGAAGGTTCCTATGTAGGGGGCTTACTGGACTTGCTATATAGCATTATTGCAGCAATAGATAACATACAGGAACTTTATAAGGGGGTCAATAAGCACACTTTCCACTGGCCTTAGTTAGAATGGTGATGATTGTGATAGGAGTGCTAATTATTCATTACTAGGTTTTGGATACCTACAGACTTTTCTAGGAACATTCTATGTTTTATTTCTAATTCTCACAATAAACTTACAAGGTTGGCAAAGCAATAAGACCATCGCCACTTCTGCTACTTACTGAGCTGTGCACACCAGTGACTGAGGCCATAGACAGTGGGCTCAGATGGCCTGGGTTCAAATTCCAGCTTCACCTCCCTTCTCGTGTTGTAACTTTGGGCAACAAAGAGATTATACTTATCCCCTCTGTGCTTTTGTGTCCAAATACGGGGATCATAATAATATCTATCTCCTAGAACTGTTAGGAGGAATGAATAAGGTGACACACAAAGTGCTTAAAGCAATGCCCAGTGCACCATGATCGTGAACGTCCCTGTCATCGTTTTTATTAGATGACAGCCCTGGGCTGAGCATCTTATATAAATGCCCTCACTTATTCTCACAAAAACCCAGGAGAAAGGTCTTACGATCTCCATCTTGTTGAAGAGGAAGCTGCAGGTAGAGGGGTTGGGACTCAGACCATCCAGCTGAGAGGTGCTGAGTAAACCGGGATCAAATCCAAAGGCCAAGCTGGTTCTCCAGGCCGCTGCCCCTCATTGGTCCCAGATGGTTTCTATTCCCTGTGCTTGGGAAGGACGGCCAAGTTGTCCCAGGAGCTGTCCTAGGCTGACATGGGCTCCGTGAGGCTCTGCGGGGGCTGCTTTCTCCCGTCTCCCTCTACAGGAGGCCCCAGCGAAGCATATGGGAGGTGTGGGGTGCAGTGTAAACCTCTGTCCATGCCTGGACGAGAGACCCTCGCACGGCGCTCCTGTCCACCTCCGCCCGACTCATCATGAGACCTGGACCTTCTGCTCCTTGTCTGTGTCCGTTTCCCAGTGCTCTGCAATGAACATCACTTCCGTCACTGCCTTCCCCCGAGGCAGCCCTGGGACTCAGAACAGTGTGTGAGTGATGTCCCTCGGGGCTCCAATGCGCTGTCCCGTCCTCTGCAGACCGAGCCTTGCTGGTGCAGGGCACTGTCCAGACCTGGGGGGCCCAGAGGGAACCTGACGGGTGGGCTAGGCGACCCAGCCCTGCAGCAGCATCCCGCCACCCGCTTGGAGCATGTGTCTCCCCGCAGTGTCTCCCCCTGCTTCCGCTGCATCCTCAGGGCTCACCAGCTCTCCCCGATCCAGCACTGGTCACCTGGAAACGCCACTGTGCACATCCCTCCAGACATGGGGCTGTGCAGCCTGCCAAGTGTGCTTCTAGTGCTCTCTGTTGTGTTTTCTTTTGTATAATCCCAGAACAATTTCTGAATAAATGTGTGCCAACAGTTTTACATTGAGGGATGGGATAAGTATGGGGGGCTTTTGACTTTTGACTTACACCTCTGTTTCCAATCAGTTGTCTTCCTTATGGGAATGAGACCCCTGGAAGACAAGGACTAAATCTAATTGCTCTCTGGGTCCTCAGACCCGCCCTCGCATAGCGGAGCGCTCAGAAATGTTTGCTGAATGAATGCGTGAATGAGAGAACGTCTGCAAACAGAGCTTTTCCTTTATTCTCTGTGACCAAGACCCTCCTGGTGCTTCTTCTCCAGTGAACAAGTCTCTGAATTTTCCCCATGAGCTTGAGTCTCTGCCGAGGTAAGTCGTCTGGCAACATCTCACCCTGGATACGACTTTCCGCCACCAGAATTCCCTGTTCTGCTGCACATCCTGCTCTGTGAGCTCCTGGACCTCCATCCCTTGGCCTCACCATGTGGTACCGGTCTGGTCCTCCCTGGCAGGGCACAAGGAGGGCTGGTACACCCCTTCTAGGAAGAAGAACAAAGCAGCAGAGTTTTAGGGTATGCCCCGTGGCCTTCCATGACACCTGGCCTGCAACCATGAAAGCCATGAATTTTCAGGGTCCTACGTCTGTGACTCTCCCGTCCTGTCCCTTGCTGGCTGCACTCTAGGACCTTCCCATGCGAAGACCTGTAGGTGCATCTTCAGAGGCAACAGAGCAGAGTAACTGGCACCTGACAGCAGAGCAGGCCTGGAAGGAGACATCCCTCAGGCCACACTGTGGGAGGCGAAGCAGATTGAGGCCTCCCGGGGCCTGGGGCTGAGAAGAAACCAAGGGTGTGAGAACCAGCTTAGGCCCGAGAGAGCACCCTGGGGCTGGGCAGGGAGGGAGCCGTCTCAACCACATTTCCTGGAATCAGAATGTACTCTCCTCACCCTCCCGTCCTTACGCTTGTTTCTAGAAAGAAATCCAGAGGCACGGCCTAGATTCCATCCTCCCGCACATGAGCTGCTCTCCTCTCTCCAAGGTTTTCCTCAGGAAGATGACTGTTGTGCTGCAGTAGTGGCCCCTGGCAGCTCTCCAGCCTCTGGGAACTTTTGTTCCCTCATCCATCTATCTGTGGGCTTGGTCTGGGCTGTGAGGAATGATATGTGCGGGGCCCACACAGTGGGGTTTAGGTCTTTATTTCCAAGCAGGCCACAATCCCTGCAGAGCCATGGGCAATGAAGGCCATGAGAGAAGAGAGAGAAGAGAGAATGGACCCCTGATGCTGTACAGAATGTTCTCGGGGGAGACTTAAACTCACACGAGATGTTGGAGGTTGGGCCACTATCCACAGCAGCAGTGTTACCACTCTGATATGTGGTTGACCCTGGATGGTGGTGGTCCCTGGGGCAGCCCAGGTGGACTTGAGCACAGAAGACAGAGACACAGGTGGACGATCCTGCTCTTCTCAGTTGAGGTGGAGTCCAGAGAAGAGGAGGGACCTGGCAGCCCTCTGCCATGGGAGGATATAGAAGATAATTTCTGTCTGATACTTTGCTGACTCCAAATGCCCCTGGGAGTGCCTAGAAGAGCCATAATTGCCTGATGAATTAGCGCACCTCTTAGACCTGGAGGATGACGGGCTTCCCTCTATTAATGTTGCTTTGGAGCAGGGACTTTCTTTAAAGAGTTTAGAAAATTGCACCAATAAGTCTTTGCTTTCATGACCACTGTAAAACTACTCTGCGTAACCTGGTTTTATCTAGCCTAGGGTTTTAGAACTTTTTGAAATCACAGATTCTCTGTACAGTAAGTCCCCTACATGCGAACCTTCAAGTTGTGAACTTTCAAAGATGTGAATGTGCGTTCCATCAACGTCAGGCGTGAGTGAAATTGCAGCTTGCCCTCCGTCTATCGTTGCTGACGATCCTTCAGCTCTACCATCTCCCACCTCCTCTCCCTCCTCCAGTCAGTGACTCTTCTTACCTGTTCACTTGATTCCAGCCCCTGTATGCCAGCTGTTGTACTGTATTACTGTATTTTTCAAGGTACTGTTCTGTAAGATTAAAAATGTTTTATTTTTTGTGTTTGGTTTTTATGTATTACTTGTGTGAAAAGTATTATAAACCTATTACAGTACAGTACTATAAAGCCTTTCGGGTACCTAGGCTAACTTTGTTGGACTTATGAACAAATTGGACTTCAGAACGTGCTCTCGGAACGGAACTCGTTCGTATGTAGGGGACTTACTGTAATTTAAAAAAGGAAGCACAAAAATATTGATTCAGATGACCTTACATTAATAAACAAAATTTGTGTAGTATTTGTGTAGGAACCAAGGTAGTTCTGGCATTTCAACTTCATTTTGTATAGGCCAGCTTTAGTCCATGTTTCAGCCAACCAATGAACGGAACAAAGTCCTTTCTAGCCTTCCCAGACTACAACACTAAACCTGGAATCTCTGTGGGTAGTGGTTCCCTAACCACAATTCAGCCTGATCCAACTTTATGTTCTTTCCACCATTATCCCACTTTCTTCCTATGTGTCCCCACACCAACCCCCAAATTCTGTCTGGATACACTGGAAAAAATTATAATTACTAATGTAATAGATGGAGAAGGGTGTATATGAGGGCTCTAAGTCTTCTTTCCTTTGTATATTTCTTTATTTTGGTCATAGGAAAGCAAATTTAATAAACCATAGCTAGAGCTGCAGTTAAGTTCATGGCATAGCTGGTGTTTATTGTGTTTGGAAAAAAGTACTGATTTTGACTGGGGATCAGGGAACCACTTGGAGACGGAAGATGAAACTGGAACTCACTCCAGGGGTAATATCTTCATGCAACCTTACTTCAAAAAATAATAATTTCACAACATATGCCTAAAACCGAACCTGTTTTGCAAAGGGGGAAACCATGTAGGGTAATGTTAAAGCATGAGTTTCCACAGCAAGTCCATGTTCAAATTCACGTATTCGTGGTAGGAAATCATCTGAAAATTGTGATTTTTGTAGTATATCTAAGTATTAGTTTGCTAGGGCAGCCCAAACAAAGTGCTACCAGCTGCCTTTGCCCCATGTCTTGTTCCCCGGTCATGGCTGGTATCTCCTTTCATCTTGAGGAATCCGTAACTCCATTGCCGCGCTGGCTGCCTGATCTCGGCACCAGCAGTGGGCTTTCTCAGGTTGGCTGCGTGCTCAGCGTTTTGAAGTGGTTTCTGTGAGCTTTCATCAGAGCCCATCATAAAAATCGCTGCAACACCTTTTCTTGTAACATATGTTATTGGGATGTCAGAATGATCACACGTCTCACACTTGCTGTATTTTTTTTTTAAAAAAACTTAAAAAAATAAATATTCGTCCATTGTGAATAAAGAACGCCCGCCTCCCTTGCTTCCTTTCCAGCCTCACCTGCTCTGCCCTCGCGCAGCTTGGTCGTCTCTCTTCTGCTTTATGTCCAGAGCCTCCTCCTGGGTCTCCTCATCTCTCATCTCTCATCTCTCATCTCATCTCTCATCTCTCATCTCTCATCTCTCATCTCTCATCCTGTCCATTTTCCTCTCCACAGCCAGAATGACCTTTCCAGAACACAGATCCGTCTATGTCACCTTTCTACTTGAAATGGAATCCAATCCCCTCTGTCCCCAGGGACAGTTCTGAAATCCCTCACATGGTCTCCCAGGCTTTCATGCTTCCTCACTCAGCTGTCACTTGCCCCTTCTCCACTCTCTTTGTACATTCTAGCCTCACCAAGCAGTGAGCCGGCCACCCGACATCATGACCTTTCAGGATGCTTTTCTGTGCCTTCCCCCATGGTTGTTTTCTCGGCTTCATGGTTCTCAACTCCCACCCTGTCTCTTGTTCAGATTTTTCTCTCCTATATGAATTGGTTCTAATAGCATGTCTTCTGCTGAAGCTTTCCTTGATCTAGTAGATATAGTCAACCTTTCTTCCATGTAATTTTTGTGCGCACCTGCACTAGGGATGACCCTCTCTTTTACTGTTTACACATTTGTCTCTTTGAAGGCAGGGAACACTCTTCCTCTTCATAAGCCATCATGTCAAAGTTTGTATTTTGATGCACTGGTCATTGTTTGTTAATTTCATTTGTATTTATTGTATCTTGGCCATCTACAGCACAGTACAAGCAATGCTCTCCAGTAGAACTTTCGGAGGGGATGGATATATTCTGTATTTGCTCTGTCCAGTATGGTAGTGACGGGCTACACTTAAATGTGGCTATTTAAATTTAATTTTTAATTAATCAAAACCCAATCAAATTGACAATTCAATTCCTTAGTTGTACTAGCCACATTTCAGGCGACCATGACCACCTGCCACTAGTAGCTACCGTATTGCATAGAGCAAATGCACTTAAGCAAGAAAGTGGGAGATTACTTAAAGTTTTCAAATTCTTCCTGTGATAGTATTACCCCTACTCGTTTGATTAACAAATATTTTATCTGTGAATACTGCAAAAGGGAGACTTTAATTTCTATCTCTTTTTTTGTAAAGAAATATGTAATTAGTATGCATGGATTAATGTGGTTTAAGAGTGCTTAGATTTGAAGCAGGAGTCTTTAAAATTATTAAGTAAATATTCCTAGAGGCAGAAGGATGAGTTCCATCATGAATGGAACTCTTATATGAATCTGGGCTCAGTGAGATCACCCAATTTTCCGAGTTTAACTTTCAAGGCCTGTTTATAGCTCACCAGTTCCGTGAAGCATGTTTCTGGAAAAGTGTGTTTACACGGAGACACTCTTCCAATAAATATAACAAATTAACAGGCTCTGCACGTAGCTTGGCTGTAATTATTCGCCTTTTTGACGTCTTCCTTTATTTATGTAATATGTAATAAATCCGGAACATCCTCATTGGATGGTACATTGTTTTATATCAAATGTAAACGTTAGGTTTTATGACCATTTACCATAGTTCCTGTTGAACATTACAATTTACTTACTTCATGATGTTTTGGTTTTCATCATCATTAATATTTCACTCATTTTCCACTTGCCATACATTTATTTAACACCTACTGAGGCCTTCTATCTTGTGGTGTGTGTGGGGAGAAAGATGAATCAGATACTGACTGGGTCGTCTAGGGTCCACAGGCTGGAGGGAGAAACAGACAGACAAACACAGGCCACACAATGTGGCTTCTCTGTGACTGAATTTGTATGGGAGCGTTGAGGAGGGAGCCATGTCTTTTCTTTGGAAGCTGGGGAAATTTTCATGAAGAAACTACCACTTGAAAAGACCGTGGGGCATTAGTTCACCAGCAGGGGTAGCACATTGCAAAATGAAGGGCCAACAGGAAAGAAACTGAGGCCTGAAAACGTGTGGTGTGTGGGAGAAGAGTGAGGATTTGGTGAGGCTGAGGCGTGGGTGCCAGAGCACTGGGAATGGGTTGGTGGAAAAGAAGGGTGGAAAGTTACTGAGAGTCACATCTGAGGATGACTATTAGATATGTTTTGAAAATATTTTGACTTTTGGGTAAGAAATCCTTGCTATGAATTTTAAGAACATTTTAAAATAATTTTAAACAGTGTAACCGAAGGACCATAGACTTTAGTGTTGGCGAGACCTAGGGCTGAATCCATACTCAGCTGTTTAA
Organism: Delphinus delphis; assembly: GCF_949987515.2. Lineage (NCBI taxonomy): Eukaryota > Metazoa > Chordata > Mammalia > Artiodactyla > Delphinidae > Delphinus > Delphinus delphis. The sequence continues at coordinate 81,599,461 of NC_082694.2, read as the reverse complement.
CTATGTAAAATTATGCTAGTTTCTTAACCTTCCCCAGCCTCAGTTTTCTCACATGTGAACTGTTGACTGTCTCCTCTATCTGGAATGCTTTTTCTCTACATAGCTGCATGACTAATGCCTTCACCTCCTTAAATATTCCTTCTATGGTCTGAATGTTTGCGTCTCTGCAAAACTCATACATTGAAATCCTAACCCCCAAAGATGGTAGTATTAGGAGGTAGGGCTTTTGGGAGTTTCTACCCTCGTGTATGGGATTAGTATCTTTATAAGAGAAGCTCCAGAGAGATCCCTAGCCCCTTCTGCCATGGGAGGACGGAGCTAGGAAGAAGACCCTCACGAGAATGTGACCACACGGGTGCCTTGACATTGGAGTTCTAGCCTCCAGAACTGTGAGAAACAAATTTCTGTTGCATAAGCCACTGAGTCTGTGGTATTTTGTCATAGCAGCCAGAACAGACTAAGGCCATTCTCAGCGAGCGCTACCCTCACTCCCCGTTTAGAAACGCAGCCTGCCCGTAGCAATCATTTTTGACCTCTCTAATCCTCCTCTGCCTTTTTCCTTTACTCCTCAGAGCACTTGATTACCTTTTAACGTACTGTACATTTGCTTATTTATCACGTCGATGGTTTATCATCTTCCCCAGCCCTGTTAGAATGTAGGCTCCATATTTTTCAAATATGGTGACAGCTAGGGACCTCCTTTTTAAAATCACCATTTCTTGAGTAGTTAATAACACCCCCTCCCCATGTGCGTTCATCTTTCAAGCTTCTAGATACAGGCCTGTGTCTGTGGTCTTCATTCCATTCCACTTGTCCATCTGTTCCAGCGCCTCCTAATTTAATTGGTATAGTTTTATAACGACCCTCAGTCTGGTAAGTGTAGTAACCCCCTACTCCCAAACTCATCGATTTTCTTCACAATGGGTTCAGCTATTCCCAGTGCTTTGCTCTTCGTGACAGGAGTTTCCAAGACCACCCTCAGGCCTGATGATTTGCTAGGAGGACTCACGGGACTCAGAAGGTTGCACTCAAAGCTACGGTTTATTGCAGCAAAAGGCTGCAGATCAAAATCATCAGACAGAAAAGGGACATGGGGCAAAGTGTACGAGAAATGAGGTGCAAGCTTCCAGCGGAGTCACATGGGGACACATAGTTCTCCCAGCAGCAATATGTGACATCGCATGTATGTGTCACGACCTGGGGAACACACCTGAATCTAGTGCAGGGCTTTTATTGGGGGGTCTGTCAGGTAGACACGCAGCAACCTGCATGACTGACCTCAGCTCCTCGGATTTCAGACCCTTCTGAGTAACCCCCTCTAGCTCTGAGAGAAAGTCGTCGCCATAAATCACATTCTCAGGATGATTTTATCAGGCCAGAGTAGTACAGCACGACCCGTGGCCTCAAGCACACAAAAGCAGTCTAATCAGACAGAATATTCCGAGGACTCAGGGGTATTTCCCAGGAGCTGGCTAACCAGTCCAGAAGAGAAGCCTTTCTCTGGAATGTGCAGGGTTTGAGCAACCTAGGGCTGCTGCGTTAACCCTTTCCTGCCCACTCTTCCTTTTGGATTTTAGGGTTAGCTTATCAAGTTCTACAAAAACAAAACAAAATAAAACAAACCCCAGCCCCCCCCAACCCCCCCCCCAAAACCTTGTTGAAATTCATGTGTTAAACGTACAGATCAATTTGAGGAAAACGCCTTCTTTATGATGGTGATCTTTATAATAAGCATGGTAGAGATATCCATTTATAAAGGTCTTCGTTTATGTCCTTGCACATATTTTTACAATTTTTCTTAATAAAAATCCTGTACATCTTTTGCTGGATTTTTCTGAGCTCTTTTACAGATTTGTTACACTTGTTCATGCCTCTCTCTTATCCCCACTTGAGATGGGGATAATGTCCCCATCTCAAACTTTTTTAATGAGTCACATTGACAAAGTCCCTTTTGCCATAAAAGGTAACGTTCAGCGGTTCTGGGGAATAGGAAGTGGGCATCTTGGGGGGCGGCATTTTTCAGCCTACTTCCCCAGACAATGGCATTATTTGTAAATAGGTATAGGTGTTTTTTTGTTTTTTTCTTTTCTGCCACACCAGGCAGCATGTGGGATTTTAATTCCCCAACCAGGGACTGAGCGCGCCCTGGCAGTGGAAGTGCAGAGTCTTAACCACTGGACCGCCAGGGGAGTCCCGGTATAGTTTTTTTGTTCTCTCCTTATTTTCAATTCTTACACCTTAGCTGTTTTTCTTTTCTTATTTTTGCCTGTTGGGTTATCTAGGACCTCTAACACGCTGTTGGAGGAGGCAACGATGGCAGGCGGTGCTCCTTCTGTGGTAGCAATGCCTCGGATACTTCCCCGTTATATTTATCTTTGCTGTGAGGGTTTGCCAGAAAGTCTGTCAGGTTATGAAGACTTTTATGTCTCCACCTATTTGGGTCCAACAGCTGCTTTCATCACGCACGTTTGCCGGTAAGCTCCGTCATGACTGCCTCTCAGATGCCTCGTGACTATGGACACACAGAGTAACCTAGCTCCTAAGCAGAAGGCTGCCGTCCACCTTATTGACTCACTGAGTTTGGGTTGTTAGCTGTGGCAGGAAACCCTGCGACACGAATCTTCTCCCGAACAACCCCAATCCCGTCTTCCAAACACGACGCGGTGGGCTTCAGCACTGCCTGTGCAGACTCCTTGCTACCAAGCTTTGGTGCACCCTCGCCTGGTCCCCTATCCCCTCATGCAGCTCCCATCTCCCCTCCTGCAAACAGACGCACATGCACTCCCATCATCTTTCCCGAAGCTACACTGCCTAAAACCATCCTGTAATCAACCAACTCTCCCCGGCTCGCTCTCTCCCCTCCAGCTTCGCCCTTTGTAATTTTGAGCGTTCGTATTATAGATAAAGGGTATAAAGCGGAATGCTACAATATCCTTCATCCCCAAGTGTGGTTGGGTTTATGTGCTATTCAGGGAGCCCCGGGTACTTCAGTGATGAACAGAGCGGAGGACACTTACGAGCAACCGCGGAGTAGTTAAAATGACTGATGGAGAAATTGAGGTGGTGTTTCAGCCTCCGGTCAGGTGGCCGAGGAGAAAGGAAGGAGTAATTAAGATGGTTGGGTGATGCTTCTGGCAGAGAGCAAGGCTCTGCAGGCTGTAAGCAAGTCAGCAGGGATAGGGGTCAGCAAAGGGAACAGGGTGACGTGGAGACAGCTCATTCATGGAAATGAAGGAAGGGGTGAGACACTGAACATGACCAGGAGGAGGGAGCTGGTCAGGTGCTGCCACGGAGAAGGTTGCAGCCACGAGAGAGTTCTTTGCTCCAATATCGAGGAAGAAAGAGGAGGTGAGTCCCTTTTCTCCAGCCCCTCGTGTTGACTAATGACATTTTCTTTATCACACAATTCTGCTGATGGAGGAGGGACAATGAACGTCAGTTAAATGCTGATTCTATCTCAAATTAGCCTTTGACTCATGGAACTGGTGAGAATTAGTTTTTTTTTTTTTTTTTTTTGCGGTACGCGGGCTTCTGACTGTTGTGGCCTCTCCCGCTGTGGAGCACAGGCTCCGGACGTGCAGGCTCAGCGGCCATGGCTCACAGGCCCAACCGCTCTGCGGCATGTGGGATCTTCCCGGACCGGGGCACGAACCCGTGTCCCCTGCATCGGCAGGCGGACTCTCAGCCACTGCGCCACCAGGGAAGCCCAAGAATTAGTTTTTTCTTCCCCAAAGTTTCAAGCTAAGCCAACACTCCCTTGAGGAGGAACAAGGACCCTGTCTTCTGTCCCTGCTCCTGCCGACTTCTCCTCCTAGCTGGCTGAGTCCGAAAGAGCTGGGAGGCTGGGATGGCTTTGCCCCTGCCTGCCCATGACCATCCTCGGCGTCCAGCTTCTCTGGAGCTGACTGGACTGAAGCGTGAAGCAGGGTGAGGGGGAATTCGCTCTCTTCTCAGCAGTGTATTGTCTAGCTTGCCAAGGAAATGGCCTCCGTTTGTGGGCCCCAAGACATCTGTACCAGAATCGCCTGGGGTGTGTTCCTGAAAGCTCTTTTCTAAGCCCCGTCCTACACCTTCTGCACCAAATCTTCCCGTTACAGCTTTGGAATCTGTATTTTCTAGCAAGCTTGGAAGCAATGCTTTTGCAAACTTCAAGTTTGAAAACCACTGCTCCAGGCCGTACCTTCTCACTGGATCTTCTCTCTCAGTTGTTTCCTTCTCCTCACTTGGATCTGGTCCGGATTCACTGAGCAGCTTTGCAACACCACAGGGCAGGGCTCACAGAGTCAGATCTTTGCCTGGGTGCTCTGGGATCCCCACTCCCTCTTCTACCACTGTGGAGGCCCTGCTTCTCATTCCCATCCTTGCTTGGAGAATAAAGTGACCAGCACTTCCTGATTGCTTGGGGAGGTGGGGTAGAAGTCTGGGGACACGGTCACCCCATGAACCGGACCTCAGACCCACCTAGGGACTTGACATGAGGTAATCGTGGAAATGGAGCTCCTGGGAGAAGTATGAACAGGCCAGTCTGCAGGGGCCATATCTGTGTTCCTCTGCAGCTCACTTACCTGCCGAGGACCTCCCTACATCTGCCAGCAAACCCTCTGCCCCCACTGGACTGGCTGCTCTGTGAGGACAGAGGGGTGTTTGCTGGTGTATTAGTTAGGCTTCTCCAGAAAAACAGAACCAATAGGATTATTATCTACAGACAGTGCTATAGATATATAGACACATCTATCTATTTATGCACCTATGTGTGTATCTATCATCTATCTATTTATGTACCTATGTGTGTATCTATCATCTATCTATTGATGCGTCTATGTGTGTATCTATCACCTATCTATTGATGCGTCTATGTGTGTATCTATCATCTATCTATTGATGCACCTATGTGTGTATCTATCATCTATCTATTTATGCACCTATGGTGTATCTATCCTCTATCTTTATCTACCTATGCACACATTCATGCCATGTATGTCTTGTGTATGCATGTATGTATCTATTGAGACTTTAAAGAATGGGTTCATGCGGTTGTGAGGGCTGTCAAGTCTCAAATCTGTAGGGCACACAGCAGGTCGGAGATTCAGGTAAAAGTCTTGAGTTTGAAGGCTGGAAACCAGGCAGAATTTTTTCGTTGCAGTCTGGAGGTGGAATTCCTTCTTCTTTGAGAAACCTCAGTCTTTGCCTTTCAAGATCTTTCACTGATAAGATGAGGCCATCCACATGATGAAGGGTGAGCTGCCTTACTCAAAGTTCACTGATTTAAATGTTAATCGCATCTAAACATACTTCCACTGCAACATCTAGACTGGTGTTTGAGCGAACGGGGCACCATAATCTAGCCAAGCTGACATGTAAAATTAACCATCACAACTGGCTTGCTTTTAATCATTTCTTTTTTTTTTTTTTTTATCCCCAGTGCCTTCCAATCCCAGGATAGAACAAAAATGGCTAAATATGTAGAAAAGGGTTAAAAATGAAATCTAAGCATGAAATCAATCTGCTGCCCACACTCTGGTCAGAGTAGGACAAAAGAACCAGTGAAGGCTGGTTGTCGTGTCTCCGTAGGGCCCTGTTGGTTGGAATGTGGCATCGGCAGAAGGCCGGAGAGCACCGCGCCCTTTCTGCTCCAGAGCAGTCCAGTTTTCTCTCCTTCAGTGGCAGCAACACTGATGAGTACAGTCCTCCTAGGTGAGAAAGCACAAGCCAGTTCGGCTGGCCGTTTGGAGGACCTGAAACTCTTCGCCCTGATATCTGTTTGCATTTAGTGTTGTGAGAGATTAGCGCTTCTGTTCCCAAAGTGGAGTGTAGTCCTGTGAATTCAATCAAGGTATATACTTTCGTGTGTGTGTGCTGCACAGAATTGCGCTTAGCAATTTGCCACCTTTTCTGATTAAGTTCTTATCTCTTGGCAGGAAGGTGATGGCTGGAAGCAGGTCTTAGGATTGCAGGCAAGAACCCTGTGTTTTTTCTACTCTGAAATCATGTCTTATTGTCTGAGCTGCAGGTTTAGAGGCAAAATAAATCTGACTTTCTAAAAAGCCTTTTTTTTTTTCCTTGCTATACGATAGCTGTGTATTTAGGGCAAAGCTGTTGGAGGATTTTACAAAAACACAAATGTGTGGTTTCATGCCACTGCAGATGGGAAACATGTGTGCTACTGCCGCTCTGAAGCCTCTGGGGCTATTTGCGAGACCATGAGCTTCTCATTTATCATTAATCCCTTTTCTGTTGGGGGACATTTCTTTGGACTTTTCTTTTCCTCCCTAAGGTAGTAGAGTGAGCAAAAGAAGGCAAATAAGAATTCATATTTCCTATTAAGTGCTATCAGGCATTTCACGATTACTATCTCCTTCGATCCTCACAGCTGTGACATGGTGACTGGTGTGTACTAATGTCCCCATTTTACAGATGAGAAAACTGAGGATTGGGGAAGATAAATAACTTGCCTAAGGAGTCACTTATATGATCTTATACGTCTCAGAGGCTAATGCTGCGTTTGAGTTTCATTAAGAAAAAAATCGCACAGCCCAAGAAAAAGGTTTTGTCTTGGTTGACCACGCTGGACCACGGGTAAGGGTCTCAGTTAGCTATAGCCTAATTTTGTGATGACCCCTGTCTACCTGCTCAGGTATTGGGGTGCTCCTTGCTTGCATCATTCCATGGTTGCCGGGTGGGTGGTATTAGGACGAAGAATGGTCTGTCTTCTCTGGCTCATTCGAGCCCCTGACATTATTCACTGAATGAAATGTGAAACCAGATCACACGAATGTATTTAGTTTGGCGTGCAAGGAAAAAGCCTAACGGTATTGCTCAAATCGGATCTTCAGCTAATGGCCACACTCGCTAAGAGGCCATTCCCCTGCAGAAACGGGCTTTACAAACATGATGTGCAGTACTAAAAATTTGGAAAGGATAAATAAAAAATAACATTGCCCATAATTGCATCATTCAAACTACTGTCAACATCTTAAGGTTATGGCCAGTAGTGCTGTAACTGGCTGGGACCAGCTTGGGAAACCCAACTGGGTGCTTTTATTCCCTGTTTCATGTTCAAAGACATAGTGACATCACATTGGCAGCTTGAACTAGGTCATGGTGGGAATATTTACATCACAGTAATCGGCACGTACTACAAACCAAGGCTTTTTAATTTTTTGCTTGTTAAACATTTGTCACTACTCACCTGGCTATTGTCTTCCGGTCGTTCTTTTTAAATATATATTTTAAACATAGTGTCATTTATTATTTTTTTTCATTTAACATAACACAAGCATTTTCTCCTGGTATTAAGAAAAAACTTATAAGCATCATTTTTTAAAATAGAAGCAAGATTCTTTACCGAATAGATGTACTATGAATTATTTAATGGTTCAAATTCTTGGGCAGATACATTGCTTTCAATGATTAAAAGTTGTGCTTTAGTGAGCATACTTATGTATTACGTATCAGGTGCCAGAAATAGACTTACTGGGTAAACTGACATCGAATTCCTTGGCTCCTGGTGAGTGGTGCCTTGTGCAGATAGCTTAGCAGTCTGAGTTTCAGTTTTCTCTCTCGTCCTGTCTTCGCCATTAGCTCCTGAGTTCCCCAAAATCCATGACTTGCATCTTACTTTGTATCCTTAGTACCCAGTGCAGTGCTTGGCTTATGGAAAATGCTCAGTAGTTATGAACCAAAATAATGCCTCATTTACGCCTAAAAGGGGTGTACTAATTTTCAATAGTGCCTGCAATTTCCCCCAAACCCTGGAGGACACTGAGATGATCAGTAAAGTCTACAAAAAAGGCAGCTTATGTTAGGGGGTGAAAAATGTTACCTTGATATTGTGCTAGTTTGTGAAATAGAAGTGCTGGAAGTAAAAGAAGATAAAACAGCCCCACGTGCTCTCTCGAATGCTTGGAGGAGGCTGGAGGTCTTGGAACACTGAAGGATGTGAGCTGGGACCCACCCCAGCTTCTTCGGGATGTTTTTCTTGAACATTCCAGGATTTGTAGATCCCCGTTCCTCTGATCTTCAAAAGCATCCTTCCTGACCAGCTACTGTGTCTCTAAAGCTGTCTTCCCCACCCAAGTAACGTGGGCCCAATGGCCAGGGGAGACACATCTCAGACACTTCAGGGCCACAGCTTAGCAGCACCCTCTCAGCTCTCATCTACCCTTGTTCGCAGTCCGTTAGACTCCCCCTCCAACTTGACAAGGTCTCCTCCACTAATCTTTGAGATTTTCTCAGTGTAAGCCTCCTTGCTCTCTGTCACCATAGAGAGAACCCAAGAGATCAGAGTTTGACTCCCAGCTTTGCTGTTTACTAGTAGTTTGCCCTCTGTCAAGGGATTTCACTCTTTGGGTCTCAGTTTTATGATCTGTAAAAATAGTTTCAGGATTATGAGAAAGTCCAGTGAACTCTCTGCATGGACGAGGCAGTCAATGAAAGTTCTCACTGTTATTTTTGTCTAAGGAATTGGGGTCACCTTCTGATATTTTTCACTCTTGGCAACCTTGAGTAGAAACTTCCAAACTGGCCCCCCTCTCTAGCTTCACCTCCAAGTCCAAACCTCACCTTCCTCCCCACCCAGCCTGCCTTTGTAGCATGCAGATTTCAGCTTTCCTTTCCAGTTGTCACTCCCATGTGAGTTTAGCCTCCCAGTAAAGCCCGACGCATCTGAGACCAGGAGCTGGGTGTTCCTTCTACTCCTGGGGAGCCTGAGAATGCAGGATGTACTCACTGATTGACTGGGTTGAGTGGTCTTCTTTTGTAAAAGGAGGGGTGACACCCTCTCCTCTTAAACTCATTTCGTATTAACAATCTGATTTCAGTTTCCTGGTCCCTTTGAACTCAGAATGAGGTTCTGGACCCGAGGCTTCCTGCAGTCATTAAGCTCAGTCAGCCTGGAACTCATTTTACCTTCACCGATGCTGCATGACTGCCCTGCTTATTAGCACTGCTCCTGCCTCCTATTTCTGGGCAGGCATTTGTATTTTTCGTGCTGTTTAACTCAGTTTTCTCAGTGACCTGGAAGATGAGTCCCATTTTACAGAGGAAGAACCTGAGACTGGAGACATCTAAATACTTGTACAAGCTTGCTCAGGAAGGACGGGGGTGGGAATTAAAAGCCCTGTCTTTGTGGTTCCACAGCTTGTACTCTATCACGGGTCTTCCCTGAATCCCGATTTCATTATTTATAAAATGAGAATAAAATACTCTATTTATCACAGAAGACAGTTGTGCAGACCTAGCAAGAGGCAGTCTGTGTGGTGAAGACATGTGCCCTTGATTCTAGTACTGGACAAAGTTGGGTCAGAGCAGTTGGGGCTAAGAAGTGGCCGGAACGCAGACGTGTTGCTGTTTGCGATTCAGTCCTTCCTATGTGCATTCTGAGTGATCGGTATTTGAAGGTGATGCCACCAGGGTGGAGACCAGGTGGGAGGTGACCCCACTAGAACCAGGGATGATAAAAAAGTAAGTGAGGGGCTTCCCTGGTGGCGCAGTGGTTGAGAGTCCGCCTGCCGATGCAGGGGACACGGGTTCGTGACCCGGTCCGGGAAGATCCCACATGCCGCGGAGCGGCTGGGCCCATGAGCCATGGCCGCTGAGCCTGCGCGTCCGGAGCCTGTGCTCCGCAACGGGAGAGGCCACAGCAGTGAGAGGCCCGCGTACCGCAAAAAAAAAAAAAAAGTAAGTGAGGAGAGTCAGTAGAAGACGGGCCACGGTCTGAGAGCCCCTGTTCTCTACTGGGGGGTAGCTGGGGGTAATGAAAGAAACCTTCAGTGTGTTGAATGATACGTGCAAGGTCTGTAGTTACGCTAAAATTAACTGTTCAGTAAATTTAACCAAGAGAATTACTGGCTGCGTTAACTTGGGGCAAGGTTTTAAACCTGTTTCTAGGGCTGAAAAAGGAGCTTCTTATGATGACGAAATCAAATAATACCTGTGAAGCATCCAGCTCCGTGCATGACTTGGAGTAAAGTTTGTTTCCAGAGCAGCACTTAATGGAGATTCTTAATGCATTAACATGTCGAGTCAATAACAGAACATAACAGAGCTTGTTAAAGGAGCAGATCGGGAGCCATTTGAGTGGAGAGGAGTACCGTGTTGAGATGCTGAAGGGTCTGGAGCGGTCCAGCAGCACTCTTTTCAGAACGGGGCTTGAACCACGCTTATATTTACTGGGGGGCACAGGTGAGGCTGGGGTGCTGCCAGAGAAACACTCCGAAAGTGGCAACCCCCCACCGGGTGGAGTTCCTCGAAATTTCAGAAGTCCTCACTTCTAGTTAAACTAATGAATTGCCAAGTCTGAGCACTGTGCATCCCAAGAGTAAAATCTGTTCGCCTTCGGGCTTCTCTTCTAAATCTCCTTACTGTCTGGCCGACTCCTCCTGCTTTTGAAAAGGAGAGAAACATTTGCAGCCCAAGCCACCGCTGTGTTGAAACGTGCGTGTTAAAACGTTCCGGTCCCAGCAACAGTGCAAGAGGGCTCCTCTTCTCCACACCCTCTCCAGCATTTGTTGTTTGTAGATTCTTTGATGATGGCCATCCTGACCGGTGTGAGGTGACACCTCATTGTAGTTTGGATTTGCATTTCTCTAATGATTAGCGATGTTGAGCATCCTTTCATGTGTTGGTTGGCAGTCTGTATATATTCTTTGGAGAAATGTCTATTTAGGTCTTCAGCCCATTTTTGGATTGGGTTGTTTGTTTTTATGATATTGAGCTGCATGTGCTGCTTGTATATTTTGGAGATTAATCCTTTGTCAGTTGCTTCATTTGCAAATGCTTTCTCCCATTCTGAGGGTTGTCTTTTCATCTTGTTTATGGTTTCCTTTGCTGTGCAAAAGCTTTGAAGTTTCGTTAGGTCCCATTTATTTTTGTTTTTATTTCCATTTCTCTAGGAGGTGGGTCAAAAAGGATCTTGCTGTGATTTATGTCACAGAGTGTTCTGCCTATGTTTTCCTCTAAGAGTTTGATAGTGTCTGGCCTTACTTTTAGGTCTTTTATGGAATCTAAAAAAATAAAGATTCTGAAGAACCTAGGGGCAGGACAGGAATAAAGATGCAGACGTACAGAATGGACTTGAGGACACAGGGAGGGGGAAGGGTAAGCTGGGACGAAGTGAGAGAGTGGCATGGACATATACCCACTACCAAATGTAAAATAGATAGCTAGTGGGAAGTGGCCACATAGCACAGGGAGATCAGCTCGGTGCTTTGTGTCCACCTAGAGGGGAGGGATAGGGAGGGTGGGAGGGAGACGCAAGAGGGAGGAGATACGGGGATATATGTATACATGTAGCTGATTCACTTTGTTATAAAGCAGAAACTAACACACCGTTGTAAAGCAATTATACTCCAATAAAGTTGTTAAAAAAAATAAAAACATTCGGGTCTGGGTGAGGGTGCGGGGGTGAGGGTGGCCCTGTGTCACTGGCTGGGTGGACGTGCTCCTTCAGTCAGGGGCAGTGGCATTCTCATCCTGGGTGGGATTCCTGACAAAATAACCCATAACATAGCTGAGCCCCTCCCCCTGGGATGCTGTGCTGCACAATTTACCTTCACGTCTGGTTAAGCATATTCTTATCACGTTCACAACAGGATTTGCAAGTGGAGGGCATAAGGCACTGGGGGAGGACACGGTCCTTTCCCCTCTCAGTGTGTGAAATCCCCGCAGTAGTTCCTGGGGCCGGTTGCAAAGCAGGAGAGGGTACGTGCGAGGTCCCTGGACCCAGCTGGGAGGCGCCCGGCAAAGGGGAGTGTCTGAAGTCGGGCCTGGCGCGCAGGAGTCCCCCGGGGCGGCCTGTGCCCCCTGCTGGGCACGGGTGTAGCCCAGATGGCCTCTCCCCAGACTCACCGTGACCGTGAACAACAGTGCGCCACAGGCGTCCGGCGTCGGCCTTGCTGCAATGTGAGAGAGGCTGTTGTGCGGTGATGTTTCCTCTCTTGTTTCCTGCTCTGAGGTGGGAGGGGGTGGGGGACCACCGGATGCTGAAGGGACAGTCAGGATCCCTTCCCACCTCCGTGCCCTTCCCCGGAGCCTGGCAGGTGGTGGGGAGACTCTTCCATGCGGTGACCTCCTCCAGGGCGGACACCAGGCTTCACCTCTATTTCCCCGCGTGGGGCACGTGACGGGCCCTTCGTTGGGGGCGGGGGGGGGGACGTCTGCCCACGTGGGCCGTGGCAGTGCTTCCTCCTGGGTACTGAGTGGAGAAGGAACAAGAACCCGCTGTCCGGGTCGGCCGGCAGGGCCTGACCTAGTGGGCACTGCCTGTAGGGGTGGGACCTGGGCTGCCAATCACTCCTCGTCTTAAACCAGATCTCCTTGGCGCGGATGGGAAGAATCGCGTGTACAGACTTCCAGGGTCGTAATAAAGACGAAAGGAGATAATCTTTGTTAGGTGCCCCGTACACACCTGGCACGGAAATAGGCTTCTGTCAAAGTTGGTGTGCTTCTTCCCTCCCTCTGCCTTCTAACGTTTCCAGGTTTTTCGAAGTCTCTGAGAGTTTTTGTACTGGGGAGGAGTCCCCACAGCACTGGGCCTTGAGACAGAGTATCTGGATGTTGGTGCAGGATTTGCCTCTTCCCAGCCTCCTCCTGGCCTTGAGAGAAGCACTCCTGAGAGGCGGCGCTGAGTTCTCATCCAGGGCTTAGTCCCTGGCCCCACGCTGCCTGTAGTTTCAATCTGTCTCTCCACGGATGAGCCAGTCAAATTGCTTAACCTCTCTCTGTCCCAATCCCTATCTGTGAAAGGAGGATAATAGTGGTTCCTGCCTCCTTGGGCTGTGATGGGTATTAGGAGAGATTAACACACGTCAAATGCTTAGTGAGTGCTCTATAAGGTTTAGCTATTACTTACTCATCTGCCAAATAAAATGGGAATAACACTACCAACCTGGGTCACGTGGATGGATATAAGCAGATAGAATGGAGTGTGAAGACACCTTTGAAACCTGTCGAGTACCACACACACGTGAGTCTTGTTATGTCACCCCCTGAACCTTCCTAGTGGCCCTTCACTCATCACCTGCTCCTCCAGGGAAATGACCATCACTGCCTTGTGCCCCCACTAACTTCTATTATAGCATCTGTAACTCTTATTGGCCTTTTGTTTACCTGTCTCCCTCCCTCACTAGACTGTACCTTCCTTATGCTAAGAGAATGCATCCAATTTGGTCCCCTTCCTCCAGTGCCCAGCTGGGGCTGTGCAATAAATGTTTGTGGAATGGATGCAGAGCTTACTTCAAAGGAGCCAGGAGTGGACTAGGAAACCCTTGCCCACAGCTCTGACCTTTTTGACGCACTGATGCTTCTCTCTCTTCTGGTAAGCAAAGAAAATCTGCTTGTCTCTAACACCTGTGTGGATATGTTTGTACTAATATAGTAACAATGTTGAACACAGCTAGTCAGTGTGACAGTTAGGTGCTCAGCTACAAAAAAAAAAAAGGGGCCCAGGGAAACATTAAGCATACAGATCTTCCTGTAAATTAACCCCCCATTTGTAAGTCTTATTACTGTTGCTTAGAAAATAAAAAATCTCTTTTAATTACACTGTGCCAGTATGTATACTTTAGCAGGTTATTCTTCCAGGAGTTTTTGTACATATGTACATATTTATTTGCAAAGTGGGATCATATTATAGGTATTGCTTTGCAGTATGCTTTTATAGTATTTAATGTACAAGGTAATAGTTTTCCAAATCATTACATTTTGGGGGGATGCTTTTTCACTAGTTGTGTGGTATTTCGTCAAGTATGCATACCATAAATTGTTTAAACAGCATGTTATCGTTGGACAGAGTGCCTGGATGGAATTTCAGTCTATTTGAAGGCCATATCTTAAGCAAACAACCACATAAATAAATGCAAACTTACATCAGAGGTGAGTGCTATGAAGGAGTGGTCCATGGTGTCATCAGAGGGTGTGGCAGGGAGATTTTATTTGGTCAGAGAGAAAGTCGTGAGTGAGCCGTGAGCTGAGAGAATGCGGGAATCAAATAGATACAACGAATATCCAGGAATAGTACAGGGAAAAGGGAAGAGGGCCAAGAAAAGACCTTGGGGAATGTCAAGAGTTAAACTTGGTATTAAAAGAGGGGTCCATGATGGAGACAAAGAAGGACAGACGGATAAAAGAGACAGGAAGAGACTCAGGGGAGAGAGGCACTTCGGAAGCCAAAGGAGAAGGGTGCAGTGTTAAATGCTTCAGGGAGATCAAGTAAGACACAGGTGATGAAAATGTCCATTGGTGTAGAAAGTTCCATGTGACTAGTGACCTCCAAGGAAGCAGCTTCATTGGAAGAGTTAGCTCAGAAGCCAGATTAATGGGAAGCGAATGGAGGGGTGGTTGGAGAAGAGGAAGTGTACAGACTGGACTATAGTTTTTGGAGCATGTGGCTGTGCAAGTGACGAGGGAGCAGGTGATTGCTACCCCAGAACGTGGGGCGAGGCGTGGTTCTAGCGAGAGCTTTGCTGTCTCGTACCCACTGGGAAATCACCCAGACTTCCTGCGCCTGTGGCCCCCTGCCCTCACTCCCCTTGGGGCCCTGGCCCAATCAGAGGGTGGCATTTGTTTGCTTGTCTGTCTCTGTTTACTTTTGGTAAGAAATCTAAGGGTGAGGCGTGAGTGTTAGGTTGCTAATACAGTGCCCTTCAGTAAGTACTGAATATTTGTCGAATGGGTTTTTTAAAATCCAACTTGGAACAGACGTGGGCTTTAAAAGACCAGCAGAGCAGAGGATAAGTATTCAGAAGAGAGAAGTGACAATCTCGTGATGCAGGTGAAGGGCGTATCTGCAAGTAGACACAAGTAGAGGGGTGACACTCCTTCCTCTGAATCAGGAGAAAAGGCAGAGGGGTGGAAGGAAATACACAGATACAGTTTCAAAGACAGGGCAGGAATTGGAGGGAGCTCATTTCTGGTGGTCTCAATGTTTTCAATGAAATATTTGAAAAGGGTATCTGCTGTGATAGGGTAGCAGGGAGAGGGTATCTGCTGTGATAGGGTAGCAGTGATAGTGGAAAGAGCTGGAAGAGGACAGAGGAGGTTTGTAACAACCAACAGAGGAATGAAATAGGCCTTTGGTGGGGTCTATACTGGTGAAGGAAACTCACAGTTTCCTGACTTGGCGCCCAGTGATCTGGACACACTTCAGTGTTATTGTAAATTGATGGCTTAAGTCAGGTTTTCCAAAGAAAACTCTGTCTGTTTTGGGGGATGTTTATAAACGGAAAAAACAACACAGGGTTTCATGAGCGGATCTTTTTGGGAAACGCTGTTAAACATAATGAAATGGTTTTATTTACTGTGGGATCTTTAGAGCCTTTAACATGTTAATTTGCATCAAGACCCTGAGGAATGACCCTCAGGAAAGACACGTGAGACGCCACTTCTCCCTGTCTCTCTCTCTCTCTCTCTCTTTTCCTTTTTAGACCATAGCACTATTTTTCTAAGAAATTTTGAGGAACATTCTTAGGAAAACACTTTGGGAATTGCTGTCTCAAAGTGTTAGGCTGTTTGGGTTTGAACAGAGAATCTGGAAACCAACAGTTTCCAAGGCCAGGATGAAGGGTTTCTAATGGCGGGAGTCCTGGCATCCGCTCGGGATGGTAACAGCGGTATCTGAGACGGCAGCCACCTACCGGGCAGAACAGATCTGAGAACCTACTTTTCTGTTTCTTTTGTCAGCCCGGGTGGGAAAGAGGCCATGGAGAAGAGAAAAAAAGTGTCCATTTGCCCCATTTGTCTGTTCCTCCTTTTGGAGTAGCTGGGTGAGTGGGTGTTGAGGGAGTCATCCCCCAACCAGGAGCCCAAGACCCTGGTTTTGTGGGTGGCAGAAGCCCTCTGAGAGTTTTCTAGGCCTTGTCCATCTTTTAAGCTGTTCATATAACCCTGAGGGATCCAAGCCACGGGGGGAGATTTCCAAAGGTTGCATGGAAGCTGAGAAGGATTGCACAAAAGATGCCACGCACAGAATTGAACCTTCAAGAGAAAAATAACATTGTGATTAAGGCATGGAGCCCAGTTCAGCCTGCCCGTCTGCATCCGGGGCTGACATCAGAGGGGCGCACTGTGTGAGGCTGGGGTCCCCCTTACCCAGGCTGCTTCCTCTCTGGCTGTTTCCAAGCTGCCAGTGGTGCCGGAGTGGCTGTGATCTGGACCTTCTCTTGTCCCGAGCTCTGCACACGCCTCCTTCGGTCCCCAGCGCCTCGCATGCTGCTTTCATTCGGACCAGCTTTGTGAGGTTGTGGGGATGATCCCCGTGGTCCTGTGCGAGACGAGGGAGGCCCAGGAAGGTCTGGGTGGCTGAGAGTAAGAAAAAGGAAAAGGAAGCGAATTTGTGGAGGAACGGTTCTCAGAGTATTGCTGTTTTGTCAGGATCTTCTCAGAAAAGAAACGTGACAAAATTAAAAGAGGAAAGTGGTGTATCTTCTATGATGAATTCTTGACTAAATTCCAGAAAATATCATTCTCATCACTGATTACATATATATTTTTGCAGGGCCCATTGTGGAGACCCTGCATCTCGGTAAATCTCAGAGTTGAGAGCGGGTCCAGGCGTTACTGTGGCGGCTCCAGGGGCTCCCCCTCAGCCTGGGGGCCGTCCCCTGAGTTCTAGACTCTTCCAAGCTCATCTCTCAGCTCTGCAGGTCCACTTGCTCCCCCTGTTAGCCGTTCACCACTTTTCACTTAACTGACAACTCTGTGTCTAGAATTTTCCCTGCTCCATTTTCTGGCGTGGCCTCTCACTTCTGTATGAACCCTGACTGATACAGGGCTGCAGACTTTGAAGTTTTATATACTCTTTTCATCCTTATTTCTGGAGATTTTTTTTTTTTCCTTTATAGCCAGAGATACTTTGTTTTACACTCGTTAGTGAATCATCTTTCTTTTGGTTAGTGTTAGCACGAAATTTTTCTCTCTTTCTTTTTACTCTCAACCTCTCTGTACCCTTGTTTTTAAGGGTGTGTAGCAGACAGTTGGATTTTGTTCATTCTTGTCCCTGGGATGTTACCTTTCTGGGGGGTTGTTGTCAAAATCTCGGCTTCTCTGTGCACTGATGCCGAAGAGAAAGACGGAGACAGAGATTTTGGTGGATAAGAGAGACGGCCTCATTCCTCTGCCAGGCAGAAGGGAAGACACAGCAGGCTAGCACCTCAAGAACTGTGCCCCTCACACACGGGGAATCAGAGATTTTATGTGAGGGGCTTGCAGTCCCGGGTATATGATAAGGATCAAAGCAGTGAAGGTCTTGCATTCTACTTCTTCAGGAAGCCCGGGTGTCACCAGGCTTTTTCTCCTCGGGACTGTCGAAATCTCTGCAGCTTTCCTCATCCCTAGCTTTCTGATCAAGAACAAAAACGTGCCAGAAGTTGGAATCACCTCTTTTGGTTTCCCTTCTTTTCAGGCTTTTAGCCCCTGAAATTCTTGCTCCTTTAGACATCTTCTAATACCTTCAAATATATAAAAAGTTTTTTGGTCTAGCTTTTCTAGTCATCTTGGAAAGAGGATTGTTTTGAAACAAGTTAATCTACGGCTGGAGGTGGAAATCTGGAAATATTCAAGTAGGAAAAAAGAATCAGTCTCTTTAAGAAACTGGTAGACTTAAGCATCCAGCCCAAGCATGACAGCGCAAGAAAAACGCATACATCATACACACATAGCTCTTAAAGCCCAAGCTAGGAGCACAGAGCTCAGGAAATGAAGAGATGTCATGGCTAGTAAGAGCTGATAAAGGATGAATGTTAAATTCATGGGGTGGCCAGTACTGTGCCTTGTCTTGATTGAAATGAAGCGGGGATGGGGCAACGGGTCTTATTTCGTGGGAAGGGCACCAGGCTAATTGTCTTGCCACCGCTGTGTCAAGGCCTGGAAAAACTTATGGGATGCACAAGGGCCAGAAACCCTCTGACACTAGGACAAATGTGAGAGAATCCCTGCTAAGGAAACCTCATTAGACTTAGTCAATATTTAATAAAATTTTTTTTTAACTAGATGGCTACTTGTATCTAGGTGGTTGTATCTCTTTGCATACTGTTCTATAATATATTTTAAGTTTGTCGTAATTTACAGTTACTTTATTACAGGGCCTGACACATAGAAAACCTCGAGGGGTGCTCGTAGAAGGGACCCAGTGAGCATAACTGGTGGTTGGTGAGCTATCTCGGCAATTCAGTACTTTAAGCATGAGAAAACTGTAATCCATTGAGTCTTTCACCCTTGAGGAAGCATCATGTCTTAATGGAAGGTACTGGAAATGTGGCATAGCATTTTAGGGTAGGTTCGTCAGCTCTCTGGGTGGGGCCTTGCCCCTGATGACAAACTGTAAGGAGTGATGGAGTCAGGGGACCTGGGTTAGAACCCCGCTTGGCCACTAGCCAGCCGTGAGACTTGGAAGGGTGATTTAATCTCTCCGTGCCTCAGTTTCCTTACCTTACTGTCAACCTTACAGGCCCACTGTGAGGACTAGATGAGCCAATTTGTATAAAGTGCTCTTCACTGTGAAAACTCTTAATAAACGTTAATTCTCCACAGTTGCCCCTTTCCCTTGGAGGACGTAAATCGGCAACATCTGGTTGGAGTTCAGGAGGGCGCTGTTTTCCCACTGATGAAGGCAGGCCTGACTCCGTCACATCTAAAAAGTCACTGAAAGGAGTCAGTCCCAAGTTCAAGTGCTGCACTATCACCCGACCCAGCAGAGTGAGCAAAGAACGAAGGATGAACATAGACGCCATTCTGTCCTGCGGCCTCACTGGGAACAGGGCTGACCTTAGGAACAAACGGCACGGGACTCCTTTCAGGTGGGTTCTTCTCAAACTCCTTCTGGCACCTCGGCTGCCCCTAAGCATCTTAAAGCGGCGTCTGAGACGTGGTACAGGGATGGGGGAGAGGGAGGAAGCAGTGATTTCAGAGGAACTTTCTGCCTCGCCCTATTTTTATTTCATTTGGTTATGTAATCATACCAAGAACTAACACTTCCCGCGTTCTTTCTGTGTGTCAGGCAGTGTTTTACATAAATTAGCTGACTTGCCCTTAGTCACAAAGCTTCTAAGTGTCAGAATTAAGATTCATCGCCAGGCAGGCTGGCTCCAGGGTCTACCTGTGCTCAGTCGCCTCTCTGTGTGCAAATTTGCTTTGTCTTCCCCGGCTTGTTCCACTTGAACTTCAGTGAACGTGCACCTGCGGCATTTAGGGTTTGGGGCTCTGCTGCATCCATCCACCACAGGGGTGGAAACCCAAGAGCTGTCCTTGGTCCCTGCTGGTCACCCCAGGCCTCATATTTAAACAGTCACCAATCTGTATCAATCTGAGCTCTCACGTCGGTCCCTAGTCCCTCCACCCTGAGAACAACGCCTTTCCTTTCTTTTTCACCGTCTGCCTGGGCTGATGGATTAGCTGGCAGCCTCCCAGCGGGCTTCCTGATTCCAGCTCTCCCAGCTTTGGCTTGTTCTCAGTTTACAGAAAGAACAGAGAAAATGCTGGTCTCTTCATGTCCAGCCTCTGATGGCCTCCTCTGGCCCTCGGAAGACACGAGAACCTGAAGAGTGTTGGCCCCAGAGTTAGCTGTCTGGGGCGTGAATCTCAGCTTCACCATGTAATACATTTGTCGGCCTCTTGACACTTCAACTTTCCCATGTGAATACTGAGGATAATCAGAAAACCTGCATCAGGTGTGTCGTGAGTTCAGCTAATGTGTGTAAGGCACTCGGCATCAGGCATGGTGAGAGCTCAGCAGTCATTGCCTACTTTTATTATTACCCTATCAAGTGCCTTATAAACGCCTTTAAACAGGTGATATTTTCAACCTAGTATCTTGCACGTACCCTATACATTTTCCTTGCCTTAGCAACTCTAACTCTCCTTATTCCAGGATCATCAGTATTTGGACTGTCTGCTTTTTTTCTTTTAATGTAGATGTATTTTTTTTTTTTTAAACAGTATTTTTATTTTTATTTTATTTTTATTTTTTTGCAGTACGTGGGCCTCTCACTGTTGTGGCTTCTCCCATTGCGGAGCACAGTCTCCGGACACACAGACTCAGCGGCCATGGCTCACGGGCCCAGCCACTCCGTGGCATGTGGGATCTTCCCGGACCGGGGCATGAACCCGTGTCCCCTGCATTGGCAGGCGGACTCTCAACCACTGCGCCACCAGGGAAGCCCTGTATATGTATTTTTAATTGAAGTTTAGTTGATTTACAATATCGTGTTAGTTTCAAGTATACAGCACAGTTATTCAGTTATATGTATAATATATATTATATATATAATATATATATTATATATAATATATATATTCCAGATTCTTTAGGTTATTACAATTTTTTTAAAAAAGAATGTTCTTTTTTCCCACTTTATGCCCCAGCAGTAAACTGTATTGAAAGAGGCAAGTGTGAGAGAAGGATCCAGATGTCATAAGGAATTCTAAGGTGACTAAGAATCTTCTCGGCTGTGCTAGCATTTTCATTTGAAAGTAGCATAAGATTGGGGTCCATGGATGCGTGCCCTGTTTTTTCATTCCTTCATCTGTCCCCCTAGCAGGGGGCCTGGAGGTGAGGGAGAGCTCAATATGGGTGTGGCCTGATGGGAAATGGACACAACTAGAAGCAGATAAATTTAACCAGAGACAAAGAAGCTCTTCAGCAGTTCTTGCAAAACAATGAGAGCTAACATTTACTATTTATTTTATGCCAGGCACTGTGCTAAACACTTTAAATATATTACCTCTCTTAATCTTCAAAACAAACCTGTGAGGTATTACTGTTATTATCTCCATTTTCCTCAGGAAGAGACTGAGATGTAGGGAGATGAAGTGACTTGCCAAGATTTGAACCCAGAGTACCTGATGCTGAAGTCAATTATTTATTAGCTTTGAAATATCAGTCCTTCAAAACTCTTCTGCACAAAGGGGATCAATTAGATGAGTGGTTTTCAAACTTCTTGACCTTGATCTGCAGTAAGAAATACATTTTATGTCATGGCAATGACCCAGGCAATACACACCCTCCCCACACAGATTCACACACATGTACACACACACCCCCCCCACCGCCCCCCCCACAGATATGCTCACACACATATTTCTATACCCCCATATAAAAATATGAAACTGAAACAAGTTTCTCAAAACAATAATTGTGGGCTTTCCTGGTGGCGCAGTGGTTGAGAGTCCACCTGCCGATGCAGGGGACACGGGTTCGTGCCCCGGTCCGGGAGGATCCCACATGCCGCAGAGCGGCTGGGCCCGCGAGCCATGGCCGCTGAGCCTGCGCGTCCGGAGCCTGTGCTCTGCAACGGGAGAGGCCACAACAGTGAGAGGCCCGCGTACTGCAAAAAAAACCAAAAACCAAAAACCAAAAAACAATAATTGCTCTTTCTATATGTTTTTATTCAACTTATATTTTATTGTAAAACACATATGCTAATATAAAAAATACAAAAAATGCTCATTTGTAACCTACCAATTTTGTAGGAGGTGACCTTCTCTACGAAAAACCAGTGAATTATAAGATTTTTAGCTCCTTTTTAAGTCATTGGATCCTTTTGTTTCTCTATTTCTTAGAAATTTTGTTGGGTTTATTCTGTTTATTAATCATTCCAAGAGACACCTTCTAATCATGTGACATATAAATTTTTAGCATGACACGGTCATAATATCTTAGGGTTTTGTGTTTTAGATATTGTTAAAAATGTATTTTGTAAAGTGTTTTTTTGTGTTTTGTAACAGGAGAATATGCTTTTATTTCTCTTATTTACCAGAAGAAATTGTATTACACTGATCATTTCCATATGTAGTTTTAAAGTTGCTTGACTGGGTTAAAGATTTATTCTTTAAGTTGCGAAGGGCACTGTATTCAAATAAAAGGAACAATCATAATAGTATTAATTAGAAAAGCACTAAGGCTTTGGTTTCCATGCTAATGAGCATAATTGAAATAGAATTGCATTTTTGCAAATGGATTTTGAAACTTTGGTGGAAAAACTTGGAAGATAAATATTCTCAAAGCTAAGGCAAATGCAGTCTGTATATGTAAATGAGATCAATTAATTTTAGCAGGCAAATGAGAAAATCAATGATTTTCAAAATCTAGTAATTTGGTAACCATTAGTTTCATTAGCCTTTCTGTTTTAAACTTAATTATTCAAATATAGAACCAGATTGAAGTATAATTTATGGAGGGCTCATCCTTAAGTTAATTACATGCAAGGCTTTCCTCCTCCAACTGGAAGAATTGAGGATGAAATTGTAAATAATTAGCGCAGGGTGTGGAATCCTTCAGTGAAGATGTGTTCCAGTTCAGCTTGGGAGACAACGTGGAGTAACAACACAATGGCTTTGACTCACACCAGGGTCTGAATCTCACCCTTGACACTGCCCAACCCCGGGCTCTTAGGCAGCTTTCTTAGCATCTGAAGAGCCTCAATTTTTTTCATCTATTAAATTAGGAAATTATACGTACACTGCAGGGCAGTGATGAAGACTAAGTGGGGAAATGTGTGTGTAAATCTTTAGCACAGCTCCAGGCACAGAGAAGATCTTATTACAAGTAGCATCCTCCCCCTCCCCCTTGCCTTCCTGCCTTCCCTCCCTTATTGTCCTTTCTGCGATGAGGAAATGCTGTGTTTCTGGAGTTGCTTTTGAAGAAGGGTGTGTGGTCTGGTTGGTATTTCTCCTTTAGTTGGTAGTAATTTAACCTGAGAGTGTTCTGTGGATCTCTTGCCGTATCACTTCCATCCAGAACCTGAGACGGGTTTTAGAAGCTCACTCATTGGAATTATTGAAAAGGCCAGAACAGAAGATGAAATAGGGAAGAGTTCATGCAGTTGGTTTTCTGTTTTTATTTCCTCATTGCTGTGATGGGTGCTCTGATCCCTTGCATTTCCCGCTCTTACCAAATGTTCTCGTTATGACCATCGTGGTAAAGCTCACATCTGTATGATATCTACTCAGTGATTTTGTGAGACATCTGGAGTGGGTATATTGTTGACATTACGTAGATGAGAGAATTTGAGGCTCAGAGAGGTTGAGTGGACTGCCCAGTGTCACAGAGCTAGAAAGAAATGGAAGTTCCAACCTAAGTCTGTCAGGTTGCAAGTTTTGAATAACGGCTTTTTCTACCACGTGGATACAGCGTGTGGTCCATAGGTGAGCCTTGATTTAAAGTGTACATTTCACTGCAGACCCTAAACGGTGAGAGAGAAGCAAATGTGAATTGGTCTGATATTGGTGGGAATTTCTTTCTCAAAATCTGTAAGGCTGGTCAGCAAACGGAAGATCACGCAGCTGCAGAGGATCATCTGACCCAAAGGAGGAAAAATCATCAGCAGTGAAGGGAGTCAGGGAAGTCACGCTCCTTTCCCTGCTTCCTCCAAGACATCTTTCCCGGGATGCCCACCCTGACCTTAGCCCCTGTGTGTCCCTGACAGAGAACTCTCTAGGCTCTCTTCCCTTCCTTCCCCGCACCCTCCTTGGCTCGTGTTTCTCCACCTCCATTCTCCATCCATCTTCCCATCATCCAGGCTGAACCGCTCTTTGGGTCATCTTTGACATCTCCATCTGTTTGACAGACAACCATCCCCATCTCTCGACACACTCCTCCCATGCCCACTGCCATGTGCACGTCAACATCCTTTGTTTCTCCATCCTGATTTCACTGTCCTGGCTCAGGCTGTTGATAATTCTTCTGTGAGCTCTTACGCTAGTGTCTAAGGACTTGTGCTTCCTGTCCCTGCTCTCTGCCTGCTGCAAGCCATTCAGCACACCTGGCCCCATGAGACATCCTGAGAAAAGGCTCTGATCCTGGCACTCCTTTTGCAAAACTCTCAGTCTCCTCTTTTCTTATTGGTCAAAGGATATGTCAGTGATGCTAAGCTCTTTCTGTAAACCATTTTCCATGGCTTCACACACCCTCTAGCTTATTCTGCCACTGAGGTTACACTCATGTAGGTATCAGCCTCTTCTGGGAACTCTGAGGACACGCACTCCATCCCGTTCATCTCCGTGTCTCTAGCGCACAGCACAATACCTGGAACAGAGCTGGTGCTCAGAAAACACTTGTTACACGGATCACCAGTAGACTTAACCTTGCCCTGCCCATGCCTCAGAATTTTCATAGAGTTTAAAATCATTTTTCATTCTTTTGAGGAAAATTTTATTTTTTGGTGACATATATAAAATATACTACAGGGCTTCCCTGGTGGCGCAGTGGTTGAGAGTTCGCCTGCCGATGCAGGGGACACGGGTTCGTGCCCCAGTCCGGGAAGATCCCACATGCCGCGGAGCGGCTGGGCCCGTGAGCCATGGCCGCTGAGCCTGCGCGTCCGGAGCCTGTGCTCCGCAACGGGAGAGGCCGCAACAGTGAGAGGCCCGCGTACCGCAAAAAAACCCCACAAAAAACCAAAATATATATATATACTACAGAGTATAAAAAGTGTATGTGAAGATTAGTTAATGATAATAAATTGGAAACCATGTACCAACTACCTAGATTAAGAGGCAAGACATAACCAGTACCTTAGAAATTCTCTGTCCGCCCTTTCCAGCTCTGCTGTTTCTTCTGTTCACTTTCAGCTCTGCCACCTCGAAAGGAAATCACAATCCTGAATCTTGTGTTAATCATTCTGTTACTTTTCTTCATAGTAGTTCACCTTT
The DNA here is from genome assembly GCF_949987515.2 of Delphinus delphis. NCBI lineage: Eukaryota > Metazoa > Chordata > Mammalia > Artiodactyla > Delphinidae > Delphinus > Delphinus delphis. The sequence continues at coordinate 81,574,819 of NC_082694.2, read as the reverse complement.
GTAAATAACCCTAAGTAAGAAACGGTTGTTCTGCTTTGTCTGTTTTTGAACTTTAAATGGTTTGAATAACTTTCTTTGCCTTAGTCTGTGGCCCACTTCTTTCATGCAATGTGATTATTTTGATTTATAACATGAATATAGATTAATTCATGTTGGTGAATGTAGCTGTGGTTCATTCATTTTCCCTCCTCTGTAAAGTCCCATTGCATTGTTTATTTATCCATGCTAACGTTCTAGTACTGATTGATACTATTCTAGTATAGTATTTGAGTTATTTCCAGTTTCCTGACATAATGAGTAATGCTTCTGTAAATATGCTTACAGAAACAAATGGGCAAAAGGTTTTCTGGAGTATATAACTAGGAATGGATTTCTGAGTTGTAATTTACATCCATGTTAAACTGGTTGAGGTTATACCAAACGCTTTTCTAAAGTGGGAGCACCAATTTCTGCTTGTATCAGTGGTGAATGAGAGTTCCCATTTCCCACTACGCCTATATTAAAAACGTTTAAAATTAATGATATGAATTTGTATATTAAACTAGTTAAAGGTACAAATTAAAACAGAAGTAAGTTGGAAGAAAGAAATAGTAAAGATTAGAGAAGAAATAAATGAAATAGATATCAGGAAAACCTAGAGAAAACTAACTAAGCCAAAATTTGGTTATTTGAAAAGATGAACAAAATTAATGAACCCTTAGTAAGACTAGTCAAAGAAAAAAATAAAAGAGAAAATGCACTATAAATAGCAGGAATGAAAGAGAAGAAATCACTGCAGATTTTAAGGAATATTAACAAGAATTGTAGGCCAATAAATTTAATAACTTAGACAAAATGACAGGTTCTTTGGAAAATACAGCTTACCAAATGAATTGAAGAAGAAATAGTTATATCTATCTCCTTATCTCTCTCTCTCTCTCTATCTATCTCATAGTTAAAAATCTTCCCACAAATACCAAAACCAAAAACATTTCAAGAAAACTATACACCAAGATCTCTCATCAATATAGATGCAAAAATCTTCAACAAAGTATCAGCAAATTGAAACCATCAATGTATTAAAAGAATTATACACCACAACCAAGTCCCACATAAATATAGTCAACTGATCTTTGACAAAGGAGCAAAGGCAATACAATGGAGCCGAGATAGTCTTTTCAATGAATGGTGCTGGAACAACTGGACATCCACATGCAAAAAAAAAAGAAGAATCTAGACACAGACTTTACACCTTTCACAAAAATTAACTCAAAATGGATCACAGACTTAAATGTAAAATGCAAAACGATAAAACTCCTAGAAGACAACATAGAAATTTTATATGACCTGGTGGTGACTTTTTATATATAACACAAACGCATGATCCATGAAAGAAAGAACTGATAAGCTGCTCTTCATTAAAATGAAAAGTTTCTTCTCTGTGAAAGATACTGTCAACAGAATAAAAACACAAACCACAGTCTGAGAGAAAATATTTGTGAAAGACGTATCTGATGAAAAAGACTATTACCCAAAACACACAAAGAACTCTTAAACTTCAACAATAAGAGAACAAATAACCTGATTTAAAAATGGGCCAAAGACCTTGACAGACACCTCACCAAAGATGATATGCAAGTGGCAAATAAGCTTATGAAAACATGTTCCACCTTGTATATCATTAGGGAAATGCAAAATAAAACAACCATAAACTACCACTGCACACCTATAAGGATGACCCAGATCCAGAACCATGGCAACACTGGAAGCTGGAGAGGATGTGGAGCGACAGGAACGCCCAGACGTTGCTGGTGGGGCTGCACAATGGTGCAGCCGCTTTGGAAGACAAGTTGGCGGTTTCTTACAAAACCAAACATACTCTCCCCATACAATCCAGCAACTGTGCTCCTTGGTATGTACCAAAAGTTGAAAACTTATGTCAACAAAAATCTAGCACATGATGTTTGTAGAAGTGTTATTCATAATTGCCCAAACTTGGAAGCGACCAAGATGTCCTTCTTTGCTGAATGGATAAACGACGGTACACCCAGATAGTGGAATAATATTCAGGACTAAAAAGAAATGAGCTATCAAGCTATGAAAAGACATGAAGGAATCTTAAATGCATATTACTAAGTGAAAGAAGCCAATCTGAAAAGTTTACATGATTAACTGTATGACATTCTAGAAAAGGCAAAACCATGGAGACAGTAAGAAGATCTGTGGTTAGTAAGGGCTGGGGCAGGGAAGCATGTATAGTTAGCACACAGAGGACTTTTAGGGCAGTGGAAATACTTGGTATGATACTGTAGTGGTGGATACATGTCATTACGCACTTGTTCAAACACGTAGAATGTACAACACCAAGAGTGAACCCTAATGTAAACTATGCACTTTGGGTGATTACTTACTGTGAAATATTTGTCAAAACTCTTCAAACTATGCATGTAAATTTGTGGAGTTTATTGTATGTAAATTATACTTTAATAAGATTAAAAATGGAAACAATTTATCAAGGAACACCATAAAGGTAGTATAAAGACAAACTATAAATCTATATTTTCAACATAACCAATAATGGTTTAATATCTAAAGACCTACAGCAGATCAAAAAGAGAAAGACAAACCAAACAGAAAAAACTTGGGCAAGAGATAGAAGAAGCATTTCAGAGAAAAGGAAATAGGAAATGGCCCATAAACACATGCAAAGATGTTCTTTTTCATTAGAAATCAGAGAAATGCAGATTAAAATAAGTAGATACCATTTCATCCCTACCAGATTGGCAAAGCTTAGGTACTGAAGAAGAGTAGAGAAAACAGAACTTGACAGAATGCTGGGGGAAGTGTGAAAAGTGTATGAACATGTTGGAGAAGTGGATATTATGTTTTCAGGTGACGCTGTGTAATGCATCTGACACAGCAGTGGCTCTCAGGTATACAGACCACATACATTCCTGTGTGTGCACCAGGAGAGCTGCAGAAATATGTTCTGAGTGGCATTGTTTGTAATAGCAAAAAGCTGGAAACATCCCAGATATTAATCAAGGGGAGAATGCATGAATAAATTGTGGTTATTCCCCTGTTGGAACACTATACTTTGGCAAAATGAATTAACCATAGCTTCATGCATCAACCACAGTGAATCTTAACAGAACTTGAAGCTGAATGATGAAAGCAAGTTTCTAAAGAGCATAAAGAGTGCGATACTGTTTGTACAGAGTCCTCGAGAATACAAAATCTTACAAAGTTTAGAGATAGTTATTATTTAGTTATACTTTACGTGAAAGCGAGGTAACAATACTAATAAACTCGAAATTCAATATTATATTTCCTTTTGGGCTGAGGGGAAGGGAGAGGGGAACTTGAAAGGAATTGTAAGAATCTATTTCTTCACTTGGGTCCTGGGTATAATGATATTTATTTTATAATTCTGCATACTTTATCTATGCATTTCCTGTGTTTTTGTATATATGATATTTTCATGAGAAATCATTTAAAAGGATTTTTTAAAAAAGTCTTAAGATGTGGTACATATATACAATGGAATATTACTCAGCTATAAAAAGGAATGAACTTGAGTCATTTGTAGAGACGTGGATGGACCTAGAGACTGTCATACAGAGTGAAGTAAGTCAGAGAGAGAAAAACAAATATCATCTATTAACGCATATTTGTGGAGTCTAGAAAAATGGTACAGATGAACTGGTTTACAAGGCAGAAATAGAAACACAGATGTAGAGAACAAATATATGGACACCAAGGGGAGAAGCGGGGTGGTGGGATGAATTGGGAGATTGGGATTGACATATATACACTGATATGTATAAAATAGATAACTAATGAGAACCTGCTATATAGCACAGGGAGCTCCAGTGTACAGTAGAAACTGACACAATATTGTAAAATAACTATAACCCAATAAAAAAAGTTTTAAAAAATATATATAGAGCACTTGACCTAGCATCCTATGCGTACAGTGCAGACACATCACAAGCTAAATTAAGAATGAGCCTGTGTTGGTTTGTTTTGAAGATTAAGAGAGGTAATATATTTAAAGTGTTTAGCACAGTGTCTGGCATAAAATAAATAGTAAATGAAAGCTTGTGTTGGAACGAGGTGGAGCCTTCACTCACAGGCGGGAGCCCTTCATTTACGGGACCTGCTACGCCAGGCAGCTGCCTACAGAGTTTGGGCAGTGAGTGCTGGCTGGAGCAGCCATAGCTCGAGCCCCTTGGTGGGACCAGCACAGGGCCAGGCTCTGCCAGGGGAGTTTAGGGGCCTGGGACGGTTGTCTTTTAACTTATAAAGAAATCTAGGGTTGGAATTCTGAGCAAAGATGCCAATCAAGTTATCTTGCAAAGAGGGAGGCCAGCCACTGGGATAAGGATATTGAGAACAGCACTAGCTTATGAGTTCAACAGCCCTGGTTTCAAATTCTTATGCTCTTGAGTTAGTTACTTAACCTTTCTCAGCATCAGTTTCACCATCCTTAATATGATCATTCAGCCAAAATTAATTACGCACTTAACGTGTGTGTCAGTCCTGGAGATGCAGCAGTGAGCAGGACAAACAAGGCCCCCATCTTCACGGGGAAGACGGATGGGTAAACAATGTGATGGTGTGAGGATTAGGGGAGTGGAAGGAGTCGTGAGGGCTGGGACTGGATCCTGACTTGGGGTTCGATGCTATGTCATTTAAGCCGCGCAACATGACATAGCATATGTGTAAATACGTGGTGTAGGCTGGTAACAGGTGAGTGATCCACGTGTATTAGGATGGTCAGAAGAACAGCTTGACAAGCTGCAGAACTAAAACACCCCCTTCTAGATCATCTGGTCCTTTCTAGCTTTCTAATCTGGTGACGGGTACGGAGCTGGTTGCCCCAGGAGCTGGAGCATTTGTTAAAAATACACATTCCTGGGTTTCATCCCCCAAGGAAACCAATTCAGTAGGGGAAATGAATCTACATTTTAAAAGATTTTCTAGGTGATTCTAATGTAGCCTAGCGGCTTCTCCTAATCCCATATTAGAGATGAAGAGATTTGAGATTCAGGACAGGTGAGATGCCAAGGCCATGTAGCTAGTAGAGGAAGTCATTAAGGAATTGAGAGTATGAGGCTGGTTCTTTTCATGGCTGAGTAATATTCCATTGTATATGTGTACCACATCTTCTTTATCCATTCCTGTTGATGGACGTTTAGGTTGCTTCCATGTCCTGGCTATTGTAAATAGTGCTGCAGTGAACAACGGGGTGCATGTATCTTTTCGAATTATGGTTTTCTCCAAGTATATGCCCAGTAGTGGGATTGCTGGGTCATATGGTAGCTCTATTTTTAGTTTTTTAAGGAACCTCCATACTGTTCTCCATGGTGGCTGTACCAATTTACATTCCTACCAACAGTGCAAGAGGGTTCTCTTTTCTCCACACCCTCTCCAGCATTTATTGTTTGTAGATTTTCATATGATATCGCTTATATGTGGAATCTATAAAAAGAGTACAAATGAACCTAGTTACAAAACAGGAGTAGAGTCACAGAGGTAGAAAACAAACTTATGGTTACCAAGGGATAAGGGGGGGGAGGGATAAATTGGGAGATTGGGACTGACATATACACACTACTATATATAAAATAGATAACTACTAAGAACCCACTGTATAGCACAGGGAACTCTACTCAGTGCTCCGTAATGGCCTATATGGGAAAAGAATCTCTAAAAAAAGAGTGGATATATGTATGTGTATAACTGATTCACTTTGCCGTAAACCTGAAACTAACACAACATTGTAAATCAACACCTCAATAAAAATTTTTAAAAAAAGAGAGAATGAGATTGGATGAGAGGGCACATGGGAGTCCTGGGAGCACAGATCTCTAAGGAGTGTTTAGGATAAGCATTCCGTTGTTCCAGCTTCTGCATTTCTTCTAAGTGTCTTGAGTGTTGGCAGCCAAGATGCTGATGGGAAAGCATCCTGGTTTTGTCTGTTTTTAGGCAGAAGCCTGGACGGGGATGGGGTGTGTGGTGGCTGGACTGCCAGAATGACTGTGGGGCTTTTGCTTGGCCTTGGCTAACAGAGAAATTGGAAAGCCAATTTCTTGGGAAATCACCGTGCAATCTCTTCCTCTAATTCAATTCTGCATGGATATCCAGGATGTCACATCACTGTGGCGATGAGAGGACAACATGGACATTGAGCCTGTGTCACAGTCCGTGATTTTCAAATGTGTGTGAAGATCCTTAATTGTGTTGACACCCATTAGGTCTCCCTCCCTGGGCAGCTCCATGACATTGAACACGCTGTGATTAAGTTTCCTCATTGTGTCCTTGTGCCTGTGGTCCCAAGGATGTGCAGCCTCAGGCACCGCTCAGACCTTGATTCCGACGGCCACATTTCTGCAATACCCAGTCAACTGGACATGCGCTCCCTTTTCTGCCTCTGCTCATATCTGGCCCTGGTAGTGCGAGGGGAGCATGGGCTGATTAATTAGAAATGACAGAATCTTTTGGACACAAGTCATGATTGGCTGAGAGACTACCAACACTGTCTCCGTGATTTCTCGCATAGGTTGTAAGCATAACACCCCACTCTACCACTGAGAGTTTCAGCAGCCAGTTCTGTCTTGCTTCCTGAACTAATCAAGCCTGAGAAGAGTTTCAACCACTCCTTGTCCACCAGACTGGACATAAAGGACTTAAGGATAAAAATCCATCCTGATTATTACTAAATTTAATATGCAGCACAGTGATTCCCTTCATTCTGATGCTCGGCCGTATTAAATACTGATCCGATCCCATCATATTCATCTCTAATGGATCACCTAAACATTTTCCTTGCAAAAGTGAATTTGAATTTTCTATAATTACTTGAAATGGGGGTGATAGTCTAGGGCGTAGATCTTCTTTTAAAATTGGGATTTACAAAATGCATTTTGATGTTGTTAAACAGCCAGAGTTTTGTTGATGTTTCATTCAACTATATATACATATATATATATATATGTATATATAGTTGAATGAATATATATATATAGTTGTAGTTGAATGAATATATATATATTTTACAATGGCCACAAATAATATCAACTGAGGAAAAGAGAGATGTGATACTTAGGCAATACTTTTATGGTGGGAGGAATTGAATTCTTATTGTCAGAGTTCCCCAAAAGTGATGGCAAACAGTAAAGCGTTTCTGCTGTGAGAGTGACTTGCTCTGATATGTGATGCAAAGCTTTACTTGGGCAGTACAGAGAAAGGCTCAGGGTTAGGGGATGGAGGCTGGAGAGAGGGAGGCCGAGGGAGTCTGATTAGGTGATGTCCACAGACCAGGTGAGTGGTAAGCCCTGGCCGTGGTACTGAGCTGGAGAGGAGGGGATGGATTGGCCGTGTTACGGAGGCAGATTGGACTGGATGGGTTGATCTGTGGAATATTCTGGTGCAGGAGAGTGAGGCGTGTTGGGATGACTGCTCTGTCTCTGGCTGGAAGACTGTGGATGGGGTGTCTGGGGAGGACTGATGTGGGACAGGGGAAGGGAGAGAGCGAAGCAAACCTGGGGACTTCTCCACGGTGAAGTCAGACTTCTGTCCGCATCTTCTGGTCCACCACTCATTCTACCACCCCCAAAGGAGGAATGAGGTCTCGCGGGCTTTCACGATGTTGGGAAGATTCATTTCGATTTGACAAGATAGGCAATAGGGAGCAAACTTCTAGGAGTAATTATGTGCAGGCGAACCTTTATTTGATAAGGAATAGAAGATGATCAATTGTATTTTCTCTGCCAGCCCTTTAATTCCCCAGCTCATTCTGATTTTATGACCCCCTAATTAACCTGGTAATTAAACAAATGTAAACAGCGATTTCATAAATACAGCGCCACGCTTTGGTGCTGCCTTTATGCTGAGTTCTCATTAACAGCCTGAGTTATTTCTCATTTACATGCAAGGAAGTACAGGAACCCGGTGCTCACAGAGAGCAGCAAAAAGTAGTTTAATATCTCATGTAGGTAAATTGCTGAAAACATACCTGAAAATTGTGTGTGTGTGCATGGCGATATTGTTTTTCTAAAAATACCGTCTTGTGTTTATGACTGATCATTTTGCATTCATTTCATGAGTTTTTGTTAAGGAGCATGGTCTACTATTTTATTAAAGTTATCATCTTACTACTAATATCGTTTTCCTTTTCACCATTTGTTTTTCTATGAGATGCGGCCAGGGAAAGAAAAAGAAACCTTCATACTCAAGGTGATGGCTCCAAAAATTTTGAAAGTGAGGGTCCCCGCCCTCCCATTTTGAGGTTGAGATGATTCCTTAGGGGCCAACTGGAAAACTGTAGTGGAAGAGGAGGTACACCTTCAATATCAAGTTCGCAGAAGAGAGCTGAGACCTGGCATGTCTTGTCAGCATGGCCTTCTGGAAAACACACACACTTTAGAGCTGAAAGAGATGGGGTTGGGTCCTTAGCTCTGACTCTCCCAGCTGGGTGACCTCGGCTTGCTTCTGATTTCTCTATTGGCTTATCTGGAAACTGAGGGAGAATTACACCTTCTTTATTTGGTGATATGAGTACAAATGAGATGTTTCATGCAAAAGTATCTTATAAAATGCAAAGTGCTCTAAAATGTTTCTTCCCTTTGCATTTATTACATTAAAAACATAAATTTATTTATTTAATTTATTTATTTTTGGCTGCGTTGGGTCTTCATTGCTGCGCACGGGCTTTCTCCAGTTGCGGCGAGCGGGGGCTGCTCTTCATTGCGGTGCACGGGCTTCTCATTGCGGTGGCTTCTCTCGTTGTGGAGCACAGGCTCTAGGCGCGCGGGCTTCGGTAGTTGTGGCTCGAGGGCTCTAGAGCACAGACTCAGTAGTTGTGGCGCACGGGCTTAGTTGCTCCGTGGCATGTGGGATCTTCCCTGCAATGGCAGGCGGCTTCTTAACCACTGCACCACCAGGGAAGCCTGCATTTATTACATTTTTACCAAGTGATTTTTCTGACAGTCACCTCCTACTTTAGACTGTGCTCCTTTCCTCTCTGCTACGCTCCCCCACCACCCTAGTGGTACCTCTAGCCTTCCTTCATTCACTCCATCAACAAATGTGGATCGAGCATCCATTAGGTGCCAGACATGGTGTTAAGCGCTGCCCCCTGTACTGAAATTACCCCAGCATTTTTTTGAAGAGACTATTTGCTTCTTGAAGGCAGGGATGTGTTTTTCTTATTCTTGAAGGAAAGGAGCATCTATTTGTTTCTTTTGTTTTGTTTCTTGTTTCCTTTTTTTAAATTGGGGTATATTTGTTTTACAGTGTTGTGTTAGTTTCTACTGTACAGGAAGGTGAAGTAGCGTTCCCTGTGCTATACAGCAGGTTCTCGTTAGTTACCTATTTTATACATATTAGTGTATATATGTTAATCCAAATCTCCCAATTCATCCTACCCCCCCCCCTTCCCTTCTTGGTGTCCATATGTTTGTACTCTACATCTATGTCTCTATTTCTGCCTTAAAAACTGGTTCATCTGTACCATTTTTCTAGATTCCACAAATATGTGTTAATATATGATATTTGTTTTTCTCTCTCTGACTTACTTCACTCTGTATGGCAGTCTCTAGGTCCATCCATGTCTCTTCAAATGACCCAGTTTCATTCCTTTTCATGGCTGAGTAATATTCCATTGTATATATGTACCACATCTTCTTTTCCATTCTTCTGTTGATGGACATTTGGGCTGCTTCCATGTCCTGGCTATTGTAAATAGTGCTGTGGTGAACATTGGGGTGCATGTGTCTTTTTGAATTATGGTTTTTTATTTGTTTCTTGAAGTCAAAGAAATTGATATCCTTTCTCTTAGCAAAGTGCCTAACATACAACAAGTGGTTTTTAAAATTATTATTTTTATTAATATATTAATTATTAATTTATTATTAATAATCAATATATTATTATTAATAATATATTATTAATATTATTTTATTATTATTTTAAATTTTTTATTTTTAATGCAAGTTTTAAAGGTTACACTTCATTTACAGTTATTACAAAATATTGGCTATATTTCCCATGTTGTACAATACATCCTTGTAGCCTATCTTACACCCAATAGTTTGTACCTTCCACTCTCCCACCTCTATTTTGCACCCCCGAACTGGTAATCACTAGTTTGTTCTCTATATATGTGAGGCTACTTGTTTTTTGTTATATTCACTAGTTGGTTGTATCTTTTAGATTCCACATATAAGGGATATCATACAGTATTTGTCTTTCTCTGTCTGACTTATTTCACTTAGCATAATGCCCTCCAAATCCATCCATATTGCTACAGATGGCAAAATTTCGTTCCTTTCTTAAGGCTGAGTAGTATTCCATTAAATATATATATACCACATCTTCTTTATATATATGGGGTACATATATCTTTCTGAATTAGTGTTTTTGTTTTTTTTTGGATATATACCCAGGAATGGAATTTCTGGGTCATGTGGTAGTTATATTTTCAGTTTTTTGAGAAACCTCTATACTATTTTCCACAGTGACTACACCAGTTTACATTCCCACCAACAGTGTATGAGGGTACCCTCTTCTCCACATCCTTGCCAGCATTTACATACAGCAAGTGCTGATTGAACCTGAGGCCTGTATGTCCCATGAGCCTCCATCTGGTCTAATTTTGTTATACAGCAGTAGAGAGAGAGGACAAGGAGTTAAGAAACCGATTGGTCATTCTCTTCCAAGACATGCTTATAGAATTAACAATAACAACAGTATTCAAATACTTCAATTTTTAATGAACAAATTCCTCCATGTTAGCAGAATTAGGATCATGACCTACTTGGACCTCTTGGCTTGCTAATCCTTGCCCATCCTCCAGTTTTGTGTTTGCCCAGCTTCACACACACATGATTTATTTTCCTTTGTTTTGAAGGTATCCACTCTGGGGTGGTACCTTCATGGATACACCACTTGGAATAAGCCCGTTTGACAGCACTGTAGGACCTCATAGCCTGTGTCCTTACCTGTGTGGCCTGTACCCATAGGTTGTTCAGGATACACTTCAAAAGAAGTAGGCTCACCCAGATAGAGGCATAAAATGCCCCCTCCCCAATACAACTTCTTTATAACTTTTAAAGTTTCTCTGCCCCATGTACCTTACTGAAAAATCCCCAGAGTTTGTCTGCAGATATGTATTGAGTCTGGGTGTGCATCAGTCCTTGTCGATATGCAGTGAGGGATACAAACAAGTATGTGAGACTTGAAATATGCCCTTAAGGCTTATGATCTTTTTGGAGAGATGAGACATGAATTCAAGAACGTCTATTAGGTTTTTTCCATAAAGAGACGATTGTGAGGTGATGGGAAGAACATGCACTAGGAAAGAGACCCAAGCCTTGCCTGGATTTATCATCAACTCACTTATTTAGGAAACTCAAGTCCTCTCAAATCATATTTCTGCTTTTATCTGCTTTTTGAAGAGTGACTTTCTTGATGATTTCATTTGAACAAAGGTTTCTGCTTCTGCTGAAAAACAAGGTTAAAACCAGTCAGTTGCTAAGGTCCTTCTAGTTTGAATGACTCCGTCTTCTAAGAGAAGTCACAGAGAGCAAGGTACATTTGGTCTTGTCTTGACCACAACAATGAGATGCCGTAGGTAAAGTTCTTAGGACATGGACAAACATTTACTGTGTTAAATAATCAGTAGTTTATTCCTTTCCTTTCTTTTCTTTCCTGCCGCATTTGACTTTTTCTCTTTTTTGTTTCTTCATGGCTAATATGGCAAAGCTCATCCAGGTCTTTTGTTCTCAACTTAAAACCTGATAAATTTCACCCTTGATTTGCAGTTAGTAGCTCTAGGCAAAGACAAATAAGATTAATCAAGACACCTTAAGTTTGGTCAAATCAAATTCTTTGGTTCTTCCAGGATTCAGGAAGCTTCTGTCTCCACTTGCAGCTGAAGGTCCCAGGGCCTCTTGGGATAAACTCTCTCTCTTGGATATTTTGGCTTTTGTGGCTGGTGGTCCTGAGTTGGCCTCCCTAGGACCAGCATCCTTATCCTGCTACTTTAGTGCTCTCTTCTGGACTGATCTAGGCTGTTTGTTTTATTTATTTAATTATTTATTTGCGGTACGCGGGCGTCTCACTGCTGTGGCCTCTCCCGTTGCGGAGCACAGGCTCCGGACGCGCAGGCTCAGCGGTCATGGCTCACGGGCCCAGCCGCTCCGCGGCATGTGGGATCCTCCCGGACCAGGGCACGAACCCGTGTCCCCTGCATCGGCAGGCGGACTCTCAACCACTGTGCCACCAGGGAAGCCCGATCTAGGCTCTTTGAACTGGAGAGACTGCTCCAGTTTCTCCCCATAGATGTGGCTTGCTGTTATGAGCTGGTTATTCAGCTCTCTGAATACTGCACAGATTTTTCCATCAGTTATTACAGTGAAATACTGCCATTGGGAAGGTAATAAAATCTCTGACCCAAGGAAAGAATGTTTCACACATACCTGATGACCAGAGAGAACTCATAGAAAGTTCATCACAAGGCAGCACCATTCATCCTTGTGCATCTCCCCATGACCATTGCTACAAAGCTTTGCTCTGGAGCACACATCCCTATAGTTTAATAGGGACAAAACTGCCCAAACTGTGTGATTAAAATAAATTTGGGTTAAAGAGTCTCTCCTCTTTCTAACTATCATTTGTCCTCCCATTTTCCCACCTCTTGCTTACCCCTCTACTAGAACGTTCTTCTTCCCCTTTTTATCTCCTCTTCATTCTAATCAGGTTGTAAGGAGGAACAGTTGAACAGAAGCCAGTTAGGTCAAGCAGAGCCCAAAGCAGAAGCAGCTGTGCCAGTGAGTGGATCCAGATCACGTGATAGTTGAGAAGCTGTGAATTGTATGAATCGAATATTTAAGAAGTGTATTAAAGCTTTGGGCTTCCCTGGTGGCGCAGTGGTTAAGAATCCGCCTGCCAATGCAGAGGACACGGGTCCGAGCCCTGGTCCGGGAAGATCCCACATGCCGCGGAGCAACTAAGCCCATGTGCCACAACTACTGAGCCTGCGCTCTAGAGCTCGTGAGCCACAACTACTGAGCCCATGTGCCTAGAGCCCGTGCTCCGCAACAAGAGAAGTGACTGCAATGAGAAGCCTGCGCACCGTAGTGAAGAGTAGCCCCTGCTCGTCGCAACTAGAAGAAGCCCCCGTGCAGCAACGAAGACCCACTGCAGCCAAAAATAAATAAACAAAATAAATAAATAAATAAAAGAAGTATATTAAAGCTCTGAAATGTAATGTGCTTGACATAGTAAAACTAAGCTGAGATCAGAAATGAGGGAAGAAAGAATCACCTATGAGGTGTGCATCCCCCTTTTAAGTCTTCTCTTGCCTCCTGGAAGAAAATACACTAATGTGTACATCTTTCTCCAATTTACCATGAAACTTAAAGGAATCTGCTTCCCCTTAGTAGGAAAGATATCAAGGATATTCTTTATACATAACATCCATCCTGAATGAGAGAGAGCCCGTTGACCAAGGTTTTGAAAAGTCTCTTTAAGGGAAATGCCCTAACAGAGAAATGGCAGTGGTGGAATTTTAAATTGACATCTAACATGAGGAGTTTCAGAGAGGAAGATCTCCAGGAGGAAATAATACTTGAAAATGTCATTGTAAAAATGTAATATTTAGTTTATTGTTTTCATAGGTAAATGTTTCTCCTTTACATAGCTTTCTAATTTTTGCCTGTTTTGAGAAAATGATCGGGTTGGCACAGCCCATGCAAGAGGAAGGATTGTATCTGATGATGGTTCTAGAATGGGTGTATAGTTCCAGCCATTATGCAACCCAAGGGAAATGTCTGGCTCTTTGTATCAAGACTAATGCAAAGGAGTATATAACAATGTCCAGAAAGGCACTGGCATCTACTTATATAAATCTCTATAAACACCTCTTCACTTTAATGAAATGATGCCAAAGAAAAGTCATTAGAGAAAAAATTTTCATTTTGGTGAAGCCAATTTGTCAAATTTTTTCTTTTACAGATTGTGTTCTTGGTTTATGGCCACAAATATTGTCTATTGTGTTTCTTCTAAAAGCTTTATAATATAATATTTGGTTTTTATATTTAAGCTAATATATTTTAATTAATTTTTGTATAAGGCATGAGGTTTAGGTCAAAGTCAATTTTCTTCTTTTTGCATATGGCTTATCCAATTGTTCCAAAACTTCTGTTGAAAAGACTACTCTTTCTTCATTGAATTGTTTTTGTGCCTTTGTCTAAAACCCAATGGACATATTTGTGGGTTTATTCTATCCCATGATCTTTGTGTCTATTCCTTCACCAATATCAATGCTATCCCAATTATTGTAGTTTTGTAACATCTTAATATTGATTAGGGTAATTCTTCTAACTTTATTCTTTTTTTTTCCCCCAAATAGTTTTGGCTTTTCTAGTTCCTCAGCCTTTCCATAAACTTTAGAATCAGCTTGTCTATATCTACAAAAAAGTTCTTCTGGGATTTTGATTGATATTACATTAAATCTATAGATCAGTTGGTCATCTTTACCTTTCAATCTATGAATGTACTATGTCTCCCCAGTTTTTAGGCTTTAGATGTCTTTCATTAGGATTTTGTAGGGATCTGGAAAGTATGACCTGTGAGCCAAATCTGGTCTGCGGCCTATTTTGTAAGACGAGTGATCTAAGAAGGGTTTTTACATTTTTAATAGTCATGAAACAAAAACAAAAGCAAAGTAAAACAAAACAAAAACAAAGAGGAATATGCCACAGACACTGTAATAGCTCTCAAAGCCTAAAATCTATCTGGCCCTTGCCATCAAGTTTTCTGGCTTCTGCTGTAGGTGATTTGTTAGTTTATACCTCAAAGCTTCATTTTGTGAGGAGCTATTGTAAATTTTTGTTTGTTTCCAATTGTTCACTGGTAGTATATTAGAAATCGGATTGGTTTTCGTTTATTGAATTTAACTTATAAGGAACTGAACTAAAAATTAAAACCATTTAGTTTTAAATTCATTGGTAGTGCTAAACTCCTGTGGCTACAAAAATCAATGAAGATATATATGATCCTTTCCCTCCACTTACTCTGTCTGATGGTGGTGGAATCAGTGATGGAGGTGCTGATGGGAGACAATTGACAGAACTCATTGTGAGCTATGTACTGTGCTGCAGTTGGGTATAGGATGCTTGCAGCTGTGTAGAGCAGGGGTTCCCAGCGTCCAAGCCATGGACTGATACCGGTCCATGGCCTGTAAAGAACTGGGCTGCACAGCAGGAGGTGAGCGGCAGGCGAACGAGTGAAGCTTCATCTGTATTTATAGCCGCTCCCCATCACTCACATTATCCCCTGAGCTCCGTCTCCTGTCAGATCAGCAGCAGCATTAGATTCTCATCAGAGCACGAATCCTACTGTGAACTGTGCATGCGAGGGATCTAGGTTGCAGGCTCCTTATGAAAATCTAATGCCTGATGATCTGAGGTGGAGCTGAGGTGGTGATGCTAGTGCTGGGGAGCGGCTGCAAATACAGATGATCATTAGCAGAGAGGTGTGACTGCACAGAGACCGTAATAAATCAATTGATTGAAGACTCATATCAAAACCGCATCAGTGAGTGGCAAGTGACAAGCTGCATCTTATGGAGTAGACTGGACATAAGCAACACACTTCGGGTGTCACTGTCTCCCATCACCCCCAGATGGGACCATCTAGTTGCAGGAAAACAAGCTCAGGGCTCCCACTGATTCTGCATTATGGTGAGTTGTGTAATTATTTCATTATATATTACAATGTAATAATAATAGAAATAAAGTGCACAATAAAGGTAATGTGCTGGAGTCATCCCACACCCCCACCCCACTGCCAGACCATTGGAAAAATTGTCTTCCACAAAACCGGTCCCTGGTGCCAAAAAGGTTGGGGACCACTGGTGTAGAGCACAGAAGGATACTATACCACACAGGCAAAGAAGAGAGACAGGTTCCGGGAGGCCTATGTCTGGCTGACCTGAGTCTTGAAGAACAAATAAGAGTTAAGGAAAAAGATGGGAGGACATAAAGGCAGAAGTAGAAAGTCATGAAACAGTAGGTTTGTTTCTAGAACTACAGGCAACTCAGTGTCACTGGGACCAAGTATGTATATGTAGAAGGGGTGACAGATGCTACTATAGGGGCCAAGCACGTGGATCGTGTGTGCCAAATTAAGGCATTTCAACTTTATAGTGAAACTATTGGAAGATGCTAAAGTTTTGTGAGCATGCAATACAAAATTCTCTGTACTGAGTATGACTTTGGCATGCAATGTGTGACACTGTGTCCCTGAAGAGTAACTGTCTCTATTTAGAGGGATGTGACAAAAAAAAAAAAAATCTTTTAGAACTTCTGCCTCTCCCAAAATAGTTACTCTCGTGTGAATAATCTAGCTGGCCATCTGGACTCAGATTGTACCTTCAGACGTTTCTACTCATCACCTCTTCATCCAACTTTTAGCAGCTTCCAATGTCCTGCCAAGGACTTTTCTGCATATTTCTTTCTTGCTCTGCTTTTCTTATTTCATCTCTGAAAAAAATCCAGTTCCTCAAGATTCTTAGGGACATGAGTGTGCAAAGCAACAAAACAAACATTTGATAAGAAACATACATGGAGGTTGGTGGAGTGACCTCCGTGGAGCCTGACCCCCATTGCCCTTGGGTGGGGATCACTCAGCACTTCTAGGGGATCCCAGGACAACACCCTCTTGTATAGCCTGGTGATCCTCGTAGCAAGTCCTTTTCACACAACGTTTCATTAAGTGGCTCAAAACAACTCTAGAAAACATGTATACAGTATGGTTTACTGGTTACGACCAAAGTTGATTTGCCAAGTTACTTAACCTTTCTAAGCTTATTTCCTCATCCTTAAATGAGGCCAATGATGGTACCTACCTCTTTGGGTCCTTGTGAAGATTGAGAAGAAGTCTGTAAAGCTCTTGGCAGGTGCCTGCCCATGATAATAGCATAACAGATAGGAGCTACCCTTAGCAGTGCTGGTGCCTTTGCTGTTCCCCACACAGTTGTGTTAGCCTCATAACCCTTATACTTGTGCCTACTGAACATTTTGGAGGAATTAAAGGTGAGGTGGGAAGGAAAACAGGAATCATCCTTTGCTCTTCACAATCAAGTATAAGTATCTGCAAATTTTTTTACCTTGAGATGAGATAAAAATCCATCTTGGTATAACTTACACCCATCAGTTCTAATTCTCCTTCTTTGGATCCCATAGAACACATGGGATTTTTCTTTCACATCGTGGGTTCTTCGGGCATTTTAGGAAAGTAATTTTGCTCCTCATTATATCCTCTTTACTTAAAGAAGCACTTTGTCTCTCCCAGTCTAATGAGATTATATCAGGATTCATTTCTGGGCTCACAGGTTCTGTCTGCTATTAGGCTGCAACATCCATACCTGCAGCCCCCAAATTCCCTATAGGAAGGGAAAGCCACAGCCACAAAGCAATCTGCATAAATGTACTGAGCATAATTATACATAAGGCAACTGGAGAAGAGAAATGGCCACGTGCTTCATAACATCAAACCAAGTTCTTTGGGGTTGTCCGTGGAGCATGTATCTGTGTCTGCATGTATCAGGTGGTGGAGGAGGTCAGGGCTGGAGGGTGAGGCCAGCCCTTGGAGTTCACACCGTTGGTGGGAAGATGCACCTTCCCCTTGGAGCCAGTCTCCAATCCTGGCTGCCGAGGCTTCAAAGCTGCCTAGGGTTGCTGCTTACGTTTTACTCTTTGTTATGAACTGAATGTTTGTCTTCCCTGAAAATTCATAGGTTGAAAGTTTATCCCGCTATGTGAAGACATTAGGAGGTGGGGCTATAGAAGGAAATTAGGATTAGATGAGATTATGAGGACAGAGCCCTCATGAATGGGATTAATGCCTTTATAAGAGTCATGAGAGAGCTTGTGCTCTCTGCTGTCTGTCATGTAAGGATAATAAGTCAACAGTCCGGGACTCTTACTAGAACCTGACCATGCTGGCACCCTGATCTTGGATTCTATCCTCCAGAATTGTGAGAAGTGAATTTCTGTAGTTTATAAGCCACCCAGTTTATGGTCCTTTGCTATAGCAGCCTGCACAGACTGAGGCATTTATGCTGCCTGGGGTGGTCACAAACCCTCCCCATTTTTTTCAGAGCACAGGTGGGGGCTGGAGTACAGCTGGAGCTACAGAGTAGCTCACGAATGGGTACCATATACGTCTGCACTCTCAGCACACAGACCCTGGCCCATCCACATGGGTTTTTCCAGGCTGTTTCTGTCTGTCTGTCTGTCTGGTTCTGGGTAATTGGATGTGGCAGCCATCACTGTTTGACTTCCAACCAGGAGCACCCTGAATCTATCTATCTCCTCACAGTACAGACCCAAGGACAAGTCCCAGAAATGAGAAGAAACTCCAACGTCCCATTTTCTGAGTCTCTATTTCCTGCTCCACAAGCTACCTCATCTCAGGATGGTGGGAATTTTCTCTTCCTTCAGTGGATGCTCTTGTCCTTTACTCACAGGGATGTGGCCTCTGGCTATGCTCTGAGCAGGTCCAAAACACCAGAGCACAATAGCGTAACAGCCTTACAAGGACTTACAAAGGATACCCTTAGGCTGGTTTTGGGCATGTGCCTCATTTCTGTGCCAGTCTCTGTTGCTATAGGGCTGGGGTGCTAAGGCTAGTTCAGCTTGAGTCACAAGCCTAGTCTCATGGTTAAGACATAGGATTTGCTATTTGAAGAAATAATCATGAAATGACCATGATTTGTGACTTATCTATTCCCCACCCTTTACATTTCCTGCTGTTCCTTTTGAAATATTCCCTCAATTGGAGCACAAGTGTATTCTGACCAATACACAAAATCATCATCATCATCACCATCATCAAAATTTCTCCAATACCTATTATGTTCCAAATGCTGTATGAAATCTATGTCATTTACTATTCCTAGAAAACCTATATTGTGGCTAGAACTAAGATTGCCTCCAGAAAGCTAAATTCTAAAATCAATGTTAGGAGATCAGAACACGGCAGTGCAAAATCACTTCCAACAGAAAAATGTTTCTTGGGTCTAAACGATTTGAAGAAACTCAATTGAACATGTTAGTATTTCTAAGGGAAGGAATGAGGCTATCAGAAAGGACCCCAGGAAGCAGAAGGTGTGGAGGCAAAATTTACCAGTGCCCATACAGGCACTGTCCCTGGAGAGGTGCTGTGAATACTTTGGTCCCAATGGCCACGTTGTCCTGATGCCTTGAAACAGGTGTTTCATCGAATTCTCCTTTTTCTGATTCCATGTTCATGAGTCGACCTCCTGATTATAATTTGGCTTCCCCTGTGCTTTCCAGGGAGGACAAATATTAGTCATGCTGATATGACCTTGAGCTTTTTTTTAGTCACAATTCTAATCCTCCTTATCATTTTAAAAGTCGATATTCTGTTTTTTCCTCACTCCAGTGAGCTTAGTCAGTGTGATTCCATCCTGCGAGATGGGTGGACATTTGGTGGGCTGAAAAATCATGTCATTACTGTCATAAAATTGATGGCCAGACATTAGATTATAGTAAATTTCCAGGGTACCTATGTCTGCCATTCTTTCCTTTGGACACGTTCGACACTGTATGCTTGGCCTAGGACCAACCTTTTTCCTTTACTATTTTCAACATGTCTAAATATAAATAACCTCATTTTTCAGATGGAGAAATAGATGCTTAATAGGGGAAATTAAGTGATTCCTTAAAAATCACATTGTTGGGCTTCCCTGGTGGCGCAGTGGTTGGGAGTCCGCCTGCCGATGCAGGGGACACGGGTTCGTGTCCCGGTCCGGGAAGATCCCACATGCTGCAGAGCGGCTGGGCCCGTGAGCCATGGCCACTGGACCTGCGTGTCTGGAGCTTGTACTCCGCAACGGGAGAGGCCACAACAGTGAGAGGCCCGCGTACCGCAAAAAAAAAAAAAAAAATCACATTGTTGTGATGAAGTAGGTTTAGAATCCAGGTCTTTCTGACTTCAAAGCTCATGCCGTCTCTCCTTTACCAGATACTTTCATCTCCCTGTTTGGAGCCAGTAGTTCTCATCTACAGCCTAATATTGCATGTTTAGTAGGGAGAGGGCTGCCTCTGAATGTATTTGTGGTGGACCAACTCCTTGTCTACAAATGAATACCTCTGTCAAGGAAAAACCCATCACCATCTTTGTGAGCACATGCAAGATGGCATCACCAAACAGAAGAAAGTAATGTGCAGAGTCTCCTAACTAAAGGCATTTTCAGATAGGTATGTAGAGTGCAGGGCTTGGAGTACAGTAGGTCCGCTGTCACTGGTGGCTCTTTTCCCTATCGGGACAGAGAGGTGTAGGAAGAGAAAAGAATGTAAGCCAAGGGTTCCTGCAGGCGTGAAAACCACAGGGTCCCGTAGCTGCATAAAAGATGCTTGGAAAATTCTTCCTAATCATCCACCTCTGGTCGATTGTTTGCCTCCTTGGGTGGGGAGAGGCAGCCCAGACAGATAGGAAAGCAGTAATCTGTGGAAACCATCTGTAAGTGCTGACGGGACTTTGGCAGGCAGGCAGGCTGGGATCCGTTTCTACTGATCTGTAAAATCCAGCTTTAAAAACTGCTCCCCATGGGAGGCCTGGGGGTGGCTTAGAGTACTTTGCGGGTCAATTTCTGAAAGAAGATATGTGGAAGGGCAGGAGGATATGTCATCTGGACCCACTTAAGAGGACATTTTTTAGGTCTCAGCTCAGATGTCACCTCTGCAGGAAGGCTCCCGCCCCTGAATTACATTTCTCTATTTATATATTTCATAAATCAACCTCCTGAATCCTATTTATTTATTTACTACCCTCTCCCAACTAGGATGTCATCTTCATGAGGGTAAAGCCTTCATCTCTCTTCTGTCAGTATACTGCAAATGCCTAAACGAGAGTCTGGCACATGGCAGGTGCTTCATAAATATTAGCTGATGGATTGAGTCGATGAATGAAGCAATAAATAACTGAATTAATGAATGGGCAGAGAAGATGGTGAGGAATAGTGAGAAACAATGGTGAGTGGAAGGAGCCCAGCATTTGGAAAAATATGGACCTGATCCCAATCTTGATCCTAAACTAACTGGATATATGACCTTAATCCTTCTGAGTTTTGTTTTTGGTCTATAAAACTCTGTTTCATAAAATCATTATAAAGATTAAATCATAGTCCATTACCATCTGCAAAGTGACTGGCATAATGGCTGACATTATGAGCCATTATGCCAGTCACTTTGAGAACTAAGATATATTAGTGTCACTGTCTTCCTTCCAAATACATCAGCACAAGTACGACCACGCATCTACCTCAAATCGATGTACATTTCTTGTATGAAATGCTAAGCACTTGGGACCGTCAGATAAATAAGGTTCATGTTCTGCCCTCGAAAATCTCCTAGTACCCTTTACACAGAAATAAAAAAAGTTAGCTTGGAGCCAGGGATATGCGTTGGCATTTTCTTCATTTCTTAATAATAGAAGCACCTACTTTCTATCTCACACAATTATTTAATTGAATTTTATCTTTAAACCAAGCCTGAGAGGTAGGTACTATTTTAATTTGGCAGATAAAGAAATTGAGACTCAGAGCAGTGAAGTAACTTGTTCAAGATCACACCGTTCACGGGCTGTGGACCAACGGCTCGGTACCAGTTCTGTATGATGTCAACATCTACATTCTTTGCACTGTGTTTCATGCCTGTGTGTTTCTAACAACTCTATTGGTGACTCTAGGGGAAGTTTCTGTTCTTTATTCACCTATTTGCACAGGCAATGTGCATTCTCTCCTTATTCTAATTGAATCTTTCTTCTTGGAGTCCCCTAAGATTTTGACATATGCCTGCTCTTATTTAAGCCATTGGCTGCTATGGCTCAGTTTATTTCATTTATTATAAAAGATGTGCACATTTTATATATTATGCTCTAGGGCAACTTAGTGAATCATCTTGTGATTCAAGACACCAAACTAGTGTTTTTTATGGAACTGCAGCCATCATTGGGTGCAATCACAGAAGTTTAGCCATTTGGAAGTTTTTTCTGATAGCCATTTTGTTTCAAGGTGACAACTCACAAACTGAACTGAAAAAAAAAACAATAAAAATGTATAGAGAATAAACTACACCTACATATAAGAACATTTCATAAACTAAATGCTGAGTAAAAGGTACCAAACTCAAAAGATTACATACTGTATGATTCCATTTAATAGCGTTCAAAAACAGGCACAGATAATTTGTGGTGAGAGAAGGGTAGACGTTGGTTACCCTGGAATGGGGGAGGGAAAGTAGCAGCTAGATGGGGGAGTGAGGAAGCCTTCTTTGGATGATCTGGCTCGGAATTCGGATCAAGACGCTCTGAATTAATTCTGATAATCTTTGCCGTACACTGTTCTGTCTCTTTTCAAGTGGGAGTTTACTCTGTAGAAGGCAGCTTCTTCTGTTTTTGAGCCATTCCAGTTGATGAAATGCCCATTAAACAGAAACCTTTCTCCTGTAGCTTCCAGCCATTGGTTCTACTTATGTCTTTAGGTGTCACCTAGAGGAGCAACAGTAATAACTACTATTTAGATGAGACCGGTCATGTGCCAGGCACTTTACATATTTTCTCTTTTAATTCTCGTTAGTATCCTCCAAGTTAGGTACTATATATTTTTTCTAGTAACAGACTAGAGGATCAGAAAGGTTAAAGTTAGGTACTATTTTTTCTTTTTTAATATTTAAGAAAATTGAGCATCACAGAGGTTAATAACTTACCCAAGGTCACACAGTGACTAGATGGGAGATTTCAAACTCAGGTCTAGGTTTAAAGCCTGTGGATTTTGAATGACTCCACTCTATCCCCTCTCCTCTCTGGTATAGTCTGTTAAATGCCTGAATACCAGCCATCATACCCTGACTCCTACTTCCCTCCAAAGTTTTAACTCTTCAGCTCATACTCCTGTGCAGACACCTGTTGTTTGTCTGTTCAGCACTCCCCCTCCAGCTCCGTGGCTGCCACAGGAGCTGTCATATTTGGTCATGACCCTGCCCCTGGTCACAGGAGATTGGTTCATGTGGGTTCCTGGTCAAAGCTGGCCAGTGAATTCCGCTTTTCTTTCCTTATTGCCAAGGGCTTATGGACTATCAGCAGTCATCTGACTTGGTTAAGCAGACTCAGAAACAAGCCAAATTGTTGGTTGTTAGTTGTCTGCTTTGTCTAAGTTTTCCTCTTCTAATTCATTGAGAAGAATGTCTCCCTGAAATCCCCTCACTCTTCTCCAGTTACAGGGTTACTTTCTACCGCTGGTCATGCAGTGGTTCCTTCCTCAGTGCTGTGCTCTGACCCCCACCCAAGCAGACCACCCTCATGCTTGTCCACCTTGCATATCCAGCCGCTGCGCTTCCACCTGAAACAATTCTGCTTAGATCTCTCAGCTCACACGCAGTGAGGCCCTTGGATCTTCCCCATGGCTCTTTCTTGAACATGCTGTTGGTGCATTATTTTCACCATGAGATCCCAAGTTTTGTTGGTGACAAGAGCTGTGCCCTGTGCATATCTGTTTCTTCCCTCACTCTGCCAGGGACTAGGCTAGAGCTCTGTTCAGAGAAGGATGTTCAGAGAATCCAAGTAAAACACAAAAATAAATGAATGGAAAATAATTTTGCTTCATAATGTGTGGTGTTGTTTTGGTGAGTGGAAATTCCAGGGAGACAGATTTCAGCTCAAAGGAAGAATTTTTTTTTTTTTTAAAGCCTAAGAGACTCAATGACAGACGGGGTTGCCCAGTAGAGGAGTGAGCATCAGTCCTCTCTTGTTGGCTCAAAGGTAGATGTCTACTTGAAAGACTGCTGGACAGGAGAGTCAAGGATGGTCAGACACTTTCCAAACTGTTATGAACATGAACCACGTTAAATGATGTCCTTTATACCACAACTGTCTTAGTTAGCTCAGGCTGCCATAACAAAATACCACAATTGGTGGCTTAAACGACAGAAATTTATTACCTCACAGTTTTAGAAGCTGGCTAGCCCAAGATCAAGGTGCCAGCAAGGTTGGTTTCTAGTGAAAGCTCTTTTCTTGGCTTGCAGACAGCTGCCTTCTAGCTGTGTCCTCACATGGTGAAGAGAGAGAAAATGAGAGATCTCTCTGGTGTTTCTTCACATATTGGATCAGGGTGCCACTCTGATGACCTCATTTAACCTTAATTACCTCTCCAAATATAGTCACATTGGGGGTTAGGCTTTCAACATATGAATTCTGGGGAGGACACAATTCAGTCCATGGCAAAAATCTGGTTCTTTCTCTCTCCTTCTTTGTATATCTATAAATTGAAGCATGTGTTTCACAAATATAACTTCTATTTTTCTGTTTTATTTTATTTTATTAAAAAATTCTGACCCCTGCTATGAAACTGAGTTCACATTAACTGAGTTCACATTTACTTTGAAAAACACTGGGTAAGATTATGGTGATGATGATGGTGGTGATGATGGTGATGATAGTGATGATGATGGTGATGGTGATGATGATGGTGATGGTGATAATGGTGATGATGGTTATGGTGATGATGATGGTGATGGTGATGGTGGTGGTGATTATGATGGTGATAATGATGGTAATGATGGTGATGGTGTTGATGATGGTGATGATGATAAAAGTCATGTTGTGGTTGTAGTTCATAGTAGCTGCAAATATTTCTAGTAGAAGCTAAGAGCTTTATAACAAATGCTTCATTCATGAACAACAGGCCTGTTTTCATCTTATGGGCACCATTAATCTTGTCACTTCCCAGGCTTCTCTCTTTGCCTTAGCCACTAGAAAGCTCAGAGCAAAAACTAGCTTACCTCTGGTCCAGAACCATATGGAATGCAGTTATGTGGACTGACCTTCCCCTGTCTTTTCTCTTTCCTTCTTATTTGTGGTTTCCCCTCTTTATTATTTATCTGTTTTTCTTGCTGCATCATGTCTGTTGGTAGACGCTTATCACCATTTGTGGTGTGGAATCAGGTGTGGTAAAGAAAAAAATAACCTAACATTATCTAATGTAATTGCCACAGCGTATTATGGCATAGGTATTTGATTTTATTTTATACATAAGAAAGTGAGTTTCAGAGAGGTCAGATGCCTTCCAAAGTTGTACAGCTTGTATGTGGGAGATCTTGGTTTCAAAACAAAATGATGTTACTTTAAAAACCACCCATGATACCCCACTTCCTCCTTGAAGGTGCCTCCCAGTCTTGAGAATCTAGTATTCTTGTTCCACTGTCAGAGGGTGGGCGGGTGTGTGGTGTCAGCAGAGGGGACCCCCAGGATCTGTGTCTGATCATCATTGGGCCTCTTCACCATACAGCCCATTCAAACTCAACCTTCCCTCTCCTCTCCTTTCGTACAGGGACCTTGGGGCTGGTGTGTCTCCTCCATCAGCCATCCCAGTTCTTTGTGGTCTAAAACACTGTGGCAGCAACATGCCTGCAGGTTAGGTTGGGGGCTCACATCACCTCCAGTTGCTTGGATCCAAACAGAATCTTCTCTGCTTTCATTGTTCCCCGAGCAGACTGTGGCAACTCCAGGGTCAGAATGATGTCTCCACCTCCAAGGTCTGGCACAGACCTGGGACAGTCAAGTCACCAATGAGCACATCAGTGAGCAGATGAAGCACATTTTGTGATAATAATACTTATATTACTACTACTACTAGTCACAAACTTACAACAACAACTAACTTCATTGCATAGTTGCTGGATGCCAGCTACTTTTAAAGAGCTTTCCGGATTTCTTTCATCTAATCCTCACACTAACATGATGATATAGGTCCTTTTTTGATCTCCATTTTAGAGATAGAAACACTCAGTCCCAGAGGGGTTAGATAACCAACTTGCACCCATTCATTCAGCTAAGAAGTAGCAAACCAGAGTTTCAGTGCTGACACGCTTGCTCCAGAACCCATGATCTCCACTGCTGTGTACACAGCCATCTCATTCCCCGCTGACTCCTGTCCTGTGTCTCAGGATGGGGCTCAGGGACCTCAGCTGAGGATTAAGTAGAGTTTACGTTGACCCCTCTGACATCCCAGCATTCCTTCCCAAGTGTTGGATAGATTGGATTTAGTTCTGAGAGCCTTTCAATGCTCTGATTATATTGTAGGTTTATGCTGGTTTGGTTTCAAATCATGAGGCAAGAAGGAGGGCATGTCAAGCCCTGCCAATCTCTTCTGCCCAGGTAACCTCTTGCCTTTAGTCGGACGCCCGAAGCCTGGAAGAACCTCCAGCTGAAGCC
The DNA here is from genome assembly GCF_949987515.2 of Delphinus delphis. NCBI lineage: Eukaryota > Metazoa > Chordata > Mammalia > Artiodactyla > Delphinidae > Delphinus > Delphinus delphis. Next base: position 81,548,533 of record NC_082694.2, on the reverse strand, counting down.
AGCCAAGTCTCATTCAGCCTTCAAAGGCCCACCTCAAGTAAACGCCAGATCCCAGTATCAGATCCTGGTCCAGCTCATGTAAACCACACAACTCCAGGGCGACTGAGGCCATGGAATTCTGAGATCAAGTGGTTTAATACCGAAGGAAAACATTTTCAAAGTTTTCTTAGAGAGAAAGTAAAACAGTGATGATATTGAATTCTCTAGCTTGCTAATTCATTTCTATTTGATCAGCTCTTGATAGGATGTCATGTCTGAGTGTCCCAGCCCACAAATTTATAATCAAAGAGGTCAGTGTTTTTATATGGATCAAGCAGACGCCAGAAGACAGACTTGGACCCACCTAGCACCAAGAGAGGAATTTTTCCATGCCAGGTCCTGGAGTAGTTGACTTTGCATAGATTCTCTTATTAATCTCACAACTGCTTTATACATTCTAATATTTTGGGCCACACTTTATAGATTTTGGGAATGAAGTTTATGGAAGAAGGAAGAGAAATAACATTTTATTGATCCTAGAAGGTAGAAAGGCGTGTCCTGATTCTAAGTCCAGTGCTTTGCCATCATGCTCTCAGGTTCAAATGCATCCTCTGCTTCTATTTCCAAATGCACCCACCATCACAGCAGGGCTCCATGCTGGGTGGAAGTGTTGTGTTAAGAGAGGAGGGCATTGCCTTGTGGAGATGCTGCTGGAGCTGATCAGCACCGCACTTTCCGGCTACCTGTGTGCGCTCCCAGAGCACGCTTTCCAGGGTTTTTGTCACTGGTCTGAGTTGGGGCCAGTGCAACGTGAGCAGAAGTGACGTGTGTATATGCAGTTTGGGATCCTGGGAAACAGACTCTGAAATAGAGATCAGCATGCTGGAAGTTTATCTGTGAGTCCTCTTGATGTTAAGACCAATTGAAGGGAAGGGACAGCAGCAGGACTGGAAGAGGCAGAAGTGAGTCTGGTCTCTGAAGCTGGTATGGCTCTTCAGAGTTGTCCTAGGTGGGAGTGAAGGACCTGGGCTTTTACACTCCTGTGTTGCCCTAGGAAAGGGATAACTTCCTTCAGCTCAGAGAGATTCCCGAGGGGGCTGCTTGCTGAAGACGATCTGCTATTGGTTCTAGCAGGAGGGAGAATACGTTCTTCAGTTTTAGTGGGGGGCCTGCAAGGCACAGCCCAACGTTCATTACATGCACCATTTGCAGTCCTGGCTCATAAAAACCTTGCACATACAATCGTCACGTCATTCACCTTCTGAATGGAAAGAATTCCAAGGACCTAGGAAAGGTTGGAGCCACAAGATGAAAGAGGTCTGGGTCCCTGAATGGCTGCATGGAGCAAAGCTCTCCAGGCTTAAATGAACAAAAAACAAACACTTGCTGGGTTAAACCAGAGAAATTTGGGGTTTGTAACTTACAGCAGTTGGCTTACCTTAATATTGGCTGGAAGACAAGGACATTGAGGGGAATCCTGGGAAGAATTGGGATCTGCAGATCCCAGTATAAGATCTGAAGATCTGCAGATCTTCAGTATAATCTCAGAGACAGGGGAGATGTGTATAAACACAGCCTTAAGAAGCAGAATGTGGGTTCCTCTCGCTGATCCTCCTTTGTAGGCAGACGTCCCTTGGTAAGAATCATCAAGGGCTCTGCAAGGTGGGGGAGTTGAAGGCACCAGCTCTGGAGTTGGATTCCCGGCTTTGCAACTCAGCCCCATGCTGTCTTGGGGGCTCTACCCTGCCCGACACTGGCTCACCCAGGTAGGATCAAAGCCCTGGACTCTTAGCTGTTGGGGAGGAAGTGGAGATCCATCCTGGGGTGGGGGTCATAGAGACCCCCGAAGCCATGCTGAGCTAAGTTGGTTAAGGAAGGCTTAAGCTAAGCTTTTCCCTTCTCAGTTTTCAGAGCCCCAGATTCCAAACACAGACGAGCAGGAGGGAGGAATCCAAACTTCTACAAAACATCTCATCGTCCCTTGTGCCTGCAGCATCGTGTGCTTCGTGCGGGCTGGTGGGAGGCGAGGCAGGACCGTGCAGACCTCGGAGGTTTCCGAGTGCCGTGCCAGTGGGTTTGGCCTTTATTGGCCAGGCAAAGGGGAGACAGTCCACGGCAGCAAGGAGAGTTGCTCCACCCGGTCTGCGATGTCTCAGGGCCAGAAAGGTGGCGGTGGGGTGGAATGTGATCTGAAACAGAGCAAGTTTCTAGAGGGCACTGGTCCAAGGTGGAGATGACGAAGGCGTGAGGCTGGGAGCAGCAAGGAGAAGTGCTGATTGGCGCGGGGGACGCTGAAGGTGAGGGAGGGTCAGGAATGAGCGGCTGGTTTCGAGAGCTGGGAGGAGGTGCAGAGAAGACGAGGCAGCGAGTGGGGGGCGAGTCCAGGGTAATTAGGGTGGAAATTCCGTAGCATCCTCATTGCCTTTCTCAGGACAGAGGCTGTGCTCTTCTCAGCACTGGCAGCGCCTGGTGGGCTGACTTGAATACGTTGCTTTTCTGAGCCATCTTCTATGTCTCTTCAACTTCAGCAAATCAGTTCTTTTGCTCTGCCTGAGGTTCCTAGAGTTCTGGCAAGGGCTCAGAATCCCAGAGACTACTTAGCTTCTGTCCAAGGACAGCTCTCAGGGGCCTGGACATGTCGGCTGTGATGTCACGAGCAAAGGGCACTGTCTAGAACTACCAGGTGGTGGCCCAGGCCAGGGTGAGGTTTGCCGGATTTAGCAAATAAAAATACAGGACACTCAGGTAAAAATTTCATTTTCAGATGATAAAGGAGTACATTTTAGTATCACTCTGTGCCAAATATTGCATGAGACATACTAATTTGTTGTTTATCGGAGATTCAAAATCAGCTGGGTTTCCCATTTTTTCTTGGCAAGTCTGCCCGGGCCCCTCCAGGCCTGGTTTGCTCGGAGAGAGGGGCCTTGCTACTGGGGGTGCCTTCTTCCAGTACCTAGAAACAGCTCTGCTGACTCTAAACAGAAGGGTGGGAGCTGCAGACCCCATGCTGGCCAAGCCCAGCTTCCTCCCACTAGCAATTCCCTCACACTTTCTTTTCATTCAAAACACTGAGCAGACCGAGGCCACGGGAGCTGGGGAGGGCAGCCGGGCAGTCATCCATCAATGCCACTCCCAAGGCTGTCGGGCCGTCGGTTCCAGGCATGACGATCATTAAGGTCCTGTTGAACATTTGTGATGCTTCTGGCGGAGGCTTCAGCCCATTGCTGTCTCCGGCAGACGGGGTGGGGATGGCCTCAGCGGGAGCTTATGGGACGGGAGCTTCTAGGGACTGGAAGGTCTGGGTAGGATGAGTAGAAGGGAGGGGAGAAGAAAGTGTGAGCTGAAGGGGGGCGGCCTGAGCTGAGGGTAGAGTTGAAAGGGCAGGAAGGGGGATGAGCATGGGGGTGGGGGTGGGGGTGGGGGTCTGAGGCCATCACGTCAAGGGCACAGAGAGTTGGGGAAGTCTTTGCTCTCGAAATTCCCTGTTTCTCTTATAATATAAGGAGACGTGTGATAGCATGTAGGACCCCCCATGATAATTCAGGATAAGCTCCTCTTCTCAACAGCCTAAGCTTAATCACTTCCTTTGCCATGTAAAGGGATATTCACCCTTTTGCCATGTAAAGTGTTCTTTAGTGGTCCAGGAATTAGAGTGTGGACATGTTATTTTGGGAATGACCATTCAGACATTCAGCCCACTCCCTGGTGTTAGGAGGGACTGAGCATCATGCCAGCGTAGGGAAGGTTCCTTCAGGGGTCACCTGGAACCCCTGCCCACGCTTTCATTCCCTCCCTGCACTTCGATGCCTCAAAGCCCAGGCAGAGTAACTCACATGCTCCACGGAGGGAGGCACGTGCTCCTGGGAATGAGTGCTGGGCTGTGAGTTCCAGCTCTGCCTTTGACACTCCAGGAGACCTAGCAGCTGGACATGCCCCTCTTTGGGACTGTCTCACTCACTGTAAATACGGATGTGGACTGTAGGGCCTCTAAGGACCCCTTTGACCCAGAGACCAGTTGGCAACGTCTAATGTCATTTTATGTGGGGAAACTGAGGTCCCTGGAAGTTGAGCTCCACATCTCTCAGCTTCATTGGGACACAGAGCCCAACCTTGGCGGTGGTCCAGGCTGAGCTTTGGGTCTGAGCTCAGGCTTGCTCTGAGCAGCTATTTATAATTCAGAAATGAGGTCATAATTCAACTCATGGTTGATCTTAGCGCTAAGATGTTTTCACTGAAGACATGTCCTTACTTAATAGCGCAGCACAAACCCAAATCGACAGAGAGGCAGCTGGAGCATGGTGAAGGTAGACAAGTTCGGCTCTCTGTGACCTTGGGTATGCTGCTGAACTGTCCTCATTTAAAAATCGAGGCTATTTTGAGGTGGTCAATTTATGAGAATTAGAAGTCAATAAATGCAGAGTACCCACTAGAACGTTCCGTCTGTGTGTGGGGCTTAGCCAAGGGTAACCCTGGCACTGAGGGCTCCCCCTAAAGGCGGCTCCTGTCTCCTGTCCTAGGTAACACTGTTCCCTCAGCCTGGAGCATCCTTCTCCCGGACACACCCGGCTCACCCCTCACTTCATCCAGATGTTCATGGCCAGGCCACCTTCTTGGTGGCCTCACTGCCCACCTTATCTAAACTCTCAGCCCCCCGCTCTGCTGTATTTTTCTCCCTGGAACTTATCACAGGGCAACTTGCTATACATTTTACATAATTATCTTGTTACCTGCCTGTTTCCCCCATTAAAATGTAAGCTTTATGAGGCCTGGGATACTAACTTATTTTATCACTACTGAATTCTCACTGGCAACAGAGCCTGGCACACAGTAAGTGTTCACAGATATTCGTGGAATGAAAGAATGAGTGAGAGGGTGAAGGGGATGCCCTTGGAGCTGCTATGCTGAGGACAGAACATTGGGAGTGAAGGACAGAAGCGGAGGGACGAGTTAAGAGGCTACAGCAGTCAGGCAGGAGCTGCTGCGGAGGCTTGGGGCAGGGGGAGCAGTGGCGGGGGGCATGGGGGGCTTTCTGAAGGTAGAGGTGACAGGATATGTGGGAGGATCAGATGGACGGCGTGACACAAAGACGCGTTGTGGAGGGACTCCGGGCTGTCTGCAGCGCGTGGGGAAATGGGGCTTCTGTTTACTGAGCTGGATCTCTGGGGAGGAACAGGTTTGGGACGCCCGTGTCCAGGGGCCTTTCTAACTAGGGAGACACCGATGAGAATGAACTGTACCAGCTTCGGAGGAGCAGGGTTCTCCTTCAGCCTTCAAGAGGAGTTCACTGTTTGACCTAAAGCGATGCACCTCCCGCCCTGGGCCGGGGATTGTTCAGCTATAAAGCGAGGGAAAGGGTGAATTAGCGCCCACCTGAGGTCCTTGGGCAGGCAGTGTGTGACAGTGGAAAAGGCTAGGCTTCGAAGTTAGACGCATTTGGGCTCTGATCTGACTCTTGTCGTTTCCTAGTCATTCTCATTGGAGTCAATTTCCTTATCTCTAAAATGAGATGGTAACTCCGACCTCACAAAGATGCTGTGAAGTCCAAGCGATATAATGTCTCTAAGAGCCAAACACTGCGTCAGGCACATAGTAGAAAATCAGTAATTGTTAATTTTCTCCCTCTGACCCCACTGTGATTTCACAGTCCCCACTAGCCACCCACTTATAAGCAGATGGAGTTGCATGATAGTATGAGGTCTATAATGCTTTTTCACCTGTGTACATCTAAGAAACTTACTATTTCATTGCAAACGTGCCCCATGGATTATTGTGAAAGGCCATTTAATATGTACCAAATAAAAATATTAAAGGAAGGTCTATTGCTTTGCTCAGTGTCACTTGAATATATCGTAGGGAAGGAATTAGAATTAGTCTCTTTCTCTGCCATCACCTTTCTGTTCGATGTCCTCACACCAGGTGTTCACATCCCAGAGAGAAAACTTCCACTTCTCAGTCTGACATTTTCCAATGTGTTGATACATCCCCGATGGAGTGATTCTACAGAAGATGGTGCCACTCGCAGCTCCAACCCGAATGAGTAGCTCCCCAAATTCTATTTAGGTCATAATGAATATATTCAAGTTAACAGTGTCAAAGTCTTGGTAGGCACACCTGCAGCTAAGAGTACAGTACAGATCTGGAGTGATTCTGAATTTTCCTTCCACAAAAATAATTTTGGCAGCTGGCGATCAATATCTTCCTCCCATATGTTTCATATTCTCTATAAAGTCTAATTGAAGACAGCCATCTCAGCAGTGCTTTTGGGTGTGAATGCCTTCAGCGATTCTAAAAAGGTAATTTGGAAAGGAAGGAAACTCACATTTGGCTCGTGTCTACTACATATCAAGGCTGTACTATGCACCTTTGCATATGTTATCTCATTGAATCTGCACAACGTCTCTGTGAGAAAGAGAATGTCAGGCCTACTTTTGCCCAACAGGAGACTGAGGCTCAGAGATGTTAAGGTACTTGCCTAAGATCACACAGTCGTTAGTGGCGCACCCAGGATCTGAAGCCCGTGTTGGACTAAATCAGTGGAGAAACCCGACACTCTGAGACCAGATTTGGAAAAAGCTTTCTTGGCCCAAACTTCCACTTGGACCACCTCCACTTCACCTTTAGTTAGAATGCGTCAGTGTCTTTATTTCCTTGGGTGTAAACGGAAGCAAAGTTGGACAGAGGTGTCTGTGACCTTAGACCAAGGGAGATTTTGCCTCTATTCTAGGAAATGCATCTCTTTCTCCGGGAGGTGAGAGGGAAGCAGTCCCCGCCAGGGGAGACGGCTTCTTTCCACTGCTGCTCTGACAGCCATCTCGGCAGCTCTCCCAGCCAAACTCTCTGGGCAGCTTTGTGCTCCGCTGCACGGTTCCTGTTGGGGTAAGATTTGCCTCTCTCTCTCCCTCCACCCATTAAGATTCGTTTTAGTTTGTTGCTATAAAGATACATCTTGAAACATTTAAGAAGTGAAGGAGGAGTTCATCCGTGTCACAGACAGCGTGCTCCAAAGATTGTTATTCCGTCAACCTGGCCAATTTGGATGTCAAAGCATATACCCCGGGAGGAAGTGGCCTTGGAGATTTTCCTTGCTTTTCATGATGTCCTCACCTCCAAATTTGTCCAGAGCAGCAATAACCCATTTTTATTATAGTGTCGATGACCAAGAGGACAGGAATGTCTTCTGTGGCCCTGAGAGCTGGGGTGGGGGGGAGGCTTTGGACCCAGGGTATTCCCAGCTACCATGGTCCCCAGACCACATGCTTTCAGCATGGCCACCATGAAAAGTCCTTTTCCTGGAGCCAGTGGATTTCTGCCAGACCCAGGAAGCTCATTGGCATTTCCCCTGGCGACCATGTAGTTATTATGAGTCAGCTTCTGGAGCAGGCTCGTTAGTCTCAGGACCCACACTGCTTCCGACTCTCGCGTGTTTGTTAAACTGATAAGTGCTGCTGGTCATTAACCATCCACCAATGTTTCCTATATTTCTGTTTTGGGGAACTCCAGATAAGGGAGAGGTTCTGACAATTGGAAACTTGGCCGAATGAAGAAGCATTCCTTAGGAAGTGGAGCTCTTTGGACTTAGAGGAATGAGAGTCCTGGGATGGCGTGTTCCCTAGTTTCAGCTTCCAGGCAGATGCCTTCATGGGACCAGAAGAAAAGGAATAATAATTAATCAGAATAATTAACACTAATTGAGTTCCTGCAATCGGGTTCCTATGTTCATGGCCTTTGCCATCTACTTTATTTACATTGTCTTATTGCATTTCTGGCAAGCATAGCCCTATTTTGCAGAAAAGGAAACTCACGCTCATGGAAAGTAAGTAGGTGATCAGGCTGAATTTTCAAATGTGATTGTATATGGAAAAACTAAGCAAAACCCATTGTCAGACTGCTGAGGTGTTTCATGAGGTGATTAGTGTTGAGACAAATTTTCCATGGTTCAAGGTATGACCTTTAGCCTTGTTGCTGGATCAATTCACCAAGTTTGTGCTCCATCTCTTGGGGCAGACTCACCTTAACCAAACTCATAAAGGCTGATGTAAAAACCACAGTGTCAATGTATTAAGTTAAAATGGGGTCACACCTATAGCACAATGGCCAAAATACTTGCAATAACCCAGATGGCACCTTCTCTTCTTGTAGGCAAGTCACACAGGAAAGTAAATTATAATTGGAAGGTTCCTTGATGAAAATACATTCAGAGTATGATTAGCTAGCTATGCAATTTAAGTGTCCCATGGCCTTGGGCTCTAGCAGCCTCTTCCATCCATTTTCATAAAGGGGTTAAATTTGCCACAGAGACTGGACGGGCTGAACCCTTAGACGTGGATTCCATCTCCCCTGGTCATTACTGGTATGGGTACTACTCTGTGACTCTCCACTTCCAGGAATGACCAAGTGCTCCTCTGCTTAACTTTAATTACATTAATGTATCCAGTTATTAATAGCTTGGCTTACAAGCCATTCTATTTTTTTCCCAGTTATCTTTCAACATCCCAGCTCTGATCTGGTGTCTGCGGTGCTAATATTAACTCTGCTATTAACTTTATTTCTTTAATTTCCAAGTTTTTGGCAGCCCCCATAGCTGTTCCTTTGTAGAGATAATCTCTATGCTGTAGGATTTGGGGGAAGGCTAAATGAGAGACCATGTATGGGAAGGGAGCCTGGTGTGGGCAGCTGGTTCTTTAGTTCTATTCCTTTCTTTCCAAGAGGATTAAAACTGTGCAAAAATGCCCTACCCAGATCTCCATCTCACTGACATCAGAACACCAAATTATTATTTCTATTTCACACTCATCGCAAACTCTGGAGCAGGGAAAAGTTTTCCCCTCACTTAAAAAGAGACTTTTTACTAACAATGGTGGTCTCTCTTTCCACGTGTGTGACTTTGATTACATTTTATAGAATCTTCGAGTTGGAGACCATCTTTCTCAAACCTACTGCCTGTCAGTGGAGTTAATCCACTGTCATCAGAAGAACAGAAACAACATCACTAGCAAAGGAGGACTTGACATTTGCTTGTGCTCACACTGTAGCTTTAAGAAAGCTTTTACTGCTCCCAAACTTCAATGTCCATAGTGAGAACTTAAGTTTGGGCTTTAGAGAGGGGTAAGAGCAAGAAAGATGCCATCCCATCACCCATACAAGGCGTCATGGTGTTGACCAAGATAGACACCCAAGTTCTCTGCCTTCCAGACTTTGTATTTGTCCACTTAAAGAGTGAGGCAATAATCCCCTATTAATTAATATTCTCATTAATAACTAACATTTCAAAGTGTTTCATACTTGATCATCACATCTGATCCCTGATGAGGGGGTTATTAATTTTAACCCCATTTCATAAATTTAAGAAGAAATGACAGCAGATATATCATATAGCCAATCAGGTAGCAGAGAACGTATCTCTATTGACTCCAAATTCAGAACTCTTATCAGGATGCCGTGCTTTTTGCTCGTTTCTATGCTGAGTTCACCTCTGGCGCTCAGAGTGAGTTCAGTATGAGGGTTAGGAAATAAATAACGTATGTCACTGTCAAGGTTAATTTTATGTGTCAACTTGGCTAGGCCACAGTACTTAGGTATTTGGTTAAATGTTATTTAGATGGTCCTGTGAAGATACTTTTTAGGCGTTGCGTAAAGCAGACCACCCTTCAGGATGTGGTGGGTCTCGTCCAATCATTCGAAGGCCTTTGTAGAAAAAGACTGACATCCCCCAAAGAAGAGGAAACGCTGGCAGCAGACCATGTCTTAGTCTCACGTGGCGGCTCTCTTTTGGGACTCCAGCCTGCAAGCCACCCTGCAGATTTTGGACTGCCAAGCCACCACAGTTACGTGAACCGGTTCCTTAAAGTAAATGTCCCTCTGTGTATTTATACATCCTGTTGGATTGGTTTCTCTGGGGACACTGACGCACTTAGATTATGGTGCTGGGACATGGGGGTGTGGCAGTGACAAATACCTATAACTGTGCTGGTGGCTTCAGAGCTGGGTAAGGCGTGGAGGCTGGAAGAGGCTTGAGATGCATGACAGAAAAGCCAAGATGGTCTTGAAGACTCTTCACAGAAACGTGAACACAAGAGGTGCTTCTGGTGAGGTCACCGATGGGCATGAGGAGCACGTTACTGGACACGGAGGGGAGGTGGTCCTTGTAATAAAGGGACAAAGACCTTGGCTGAGCTGCGTTCCAGTGTTTTAGGGAAGGTAGGACTTGTGAGGGATTAGCTGGGATGTTTAGCTGAGGAGCTCTCTGAGCAAAGTGTTGAAGGTACCGGCTGGTTTCTCCTTGCTGCTTAGAGTGAAATGTGAGAGGGGAGAGATGCACTGAAGAAGGACTTGTTAAGCCGAAAGGAACCAGAACTGGAAGATCTGGAAATTCTCAGCCTATCAGTTTTGCAAAAACTGAGAATGAGAGAGCTGGAGAGAACATCAGGGGTGTTGCTGGACAACTACTTGGTTATAAAGACATGACAGATATGACTCATGGATCCAATTAAACATTTCAGCAGAAATGATGGCAGGTTGAACTGAAAGGGGGGGCAGAGACAGGACAAGATATAGGAAAGCTGTTGGACTTCTGAGACTTTATAGGATGGACCAGTAGAGCAATCTGGCTGTGAACATGTTACTTTCCAAGAAAAGAGAAGAATGTCCCGGAAGGCAGTTCAGAGGTTGGCAGGGCTGCCACTGTAGGCCTAGAGGGCACAGGCCTGGAAGGGGTGATGGGGCTGCTTCCCTCTTGGTTCTATAGAGTGAGAACTGCAGCCCAGGGCTTTGGGGGGCAGGGCTGCCTCCCTGGTGGCCCCAGAGGATAGAAAATGGAGCCACAGAGGGCTATTCTCAAGCCTTAATATCTAATGGAATTTGCGTTGCTGGGCTTCAGACTTGCTTGGTACTTGTCACGCCTTTCTTCTTCCTGACTTTTCCCATCTGGATTGGGAATGCCTATGCTCTGCATGTCCTACCATTATATTTTGGAAGCAGATTACTTACCTGGTTTCACAGATTCACAGCTGGAGAAGAATTTTCCCTCAGGCTGCTTCATACCTTCAAGATGTCTCACCCATAACTGTTTTATATTTTAGGTGAGATTTTGAACTTACAGTTGGTGCTGGAATGGGTTAAGACTTGGGGGCTGTTGGAATGGGGTGAATGTATTTTGCATGTGAGAAGAACCTGCATTTTGTGAGACCAGAGAGTGTAGGGTTATGGATTTAATGGTGTCCCCCCAAACTCACACGTTGAAGTCTAGTCCCCCAGGACCTCAGGATGGGGCTACACTTGGAGATAGGGCCTTTTAAGGGGCTATTAAGGTAAACTGAGGTTGTATAGTGGGCCTAATCCAGTAAGACTAGGGTCCTATGAGAAGAAGAGATTAGACACAGCCACATGGACTGAGGGGTGACCATGTGAAGACACAGTGAGAAGACCATCTGTCAAGTCAGGGAGAGAGACCTCAGAAGAAACCAAACCTGCCAACACCTTAATCTTTGACTTCACGCCTCCAGACCTGTGAGAAAAGAAGTTTCTGTTGTCTAAATACCCAGTCTGTGGTACTTAGTCATGGCAGCCTGAGCAAACTAATAGGTCACCAACATGAATTAAATCATTTAGTGGGGAGGGGAGTTAGCCATGGTCGGGGGCAGAGTTAGCCACACTATTTTGTTGGCATTAAGAAGATAAATCTTGGTTATCTGACTGATTTTGTTATTCCAAAGTTGATATTGCCTAGACCCAAGTTGAATTATATGTTTCTTCATCTCTGAGTTTTTTCCATGTAAATCACTTTCTCTCAAGTTTATTGCCTTGATAGCCTGGGGAATATCTGCTTCTGAGGATCATATATCAAATCTGTTTCATGTTAGTCAAAATATCTTTCTTTCTTTGTAAACAAAATTATACTGTGATTTTAAGTGCAGAAACTCTTGGAAGGAAGAGTCTGCTTTGGATTCTAACAGAGTTTCCTCTTATTACATTTCATCTCTATTACATTCTTCAAGACTCCTACTTGAAGGATTGCTTTCAGACATTACCTGGAACCAAACTATCCAAAACTAGCTGTCTTCCACTGAAAGGAATTGTACGACTAAGGAAACTGCCCTTTGGAGAAATTCTTGACCTCTCCTGTTTCTCCCCGTGAACACTCTCTAAGGAACCCTACCTGGCGGATGGGTCTTTTTTCTTTTTCTTTCTTTCCGATTCTGAGATTTACATGCCCAGATCCAACATTTAAACAAAATATGTAAGAAAAAAATGACCAAAAATTATTCCTAATTGACATCTCATTTTCTGGCTGTAGTTATCAGCCCTGAAGATGAGAAATAAGTGAAAGGCTGAAAGAGAATCCTGCCAACATTTGACAATAGACTCAAAGACCGTCTTTGTGCAGGGATGACACTATCGTTCACGAACAACATTATTTCTCATTAACTTGCTTTTCTGGCTAACCAGAAAATCTTTCTGATTTCACCTTTTTTAAAATTATAAATATTTTTTAAATATGGCGAGCCAAATTCACAAACTAATGGCACAGTTTGTTGAACAAAATTGATTTTTGTTTTTTGATAATTCTCTTTAGATTCCTATCAGGAATACAGAAGATTGTCCCGGAAAGTGTAGGAGATCAGAGAAGCTAGACACCAAGCAGAGGAGTTCCCATTATGCTCAGAGGATATTTGTCTGTTCATCTTTTCCATCTTTAAAGTAAATGCTCCCCAAAGCTCCTCCCTCCCCCGCAAAAACAAATAAACAAAAGCAGACCCCTGTAGATCCTGGTTAGTTGGATTCCAGGAGAATCTGAACCCGCAGGTGTTTGGTGGGTAGTTAGAGTTCTGGCTGATAGTGTATTTGATGGGCAGAGTGCAGGGAACGTCAGGAGCCCGGTTCTGTCACTTACCCATTGTGCGTCCTTAGCCGAGTCATTCAAACTCTGAGCCTTGATGGGGGAATACTAATATCTGCTCCACAAATTTTCATGTGCCTCAAATGAGATAATGGATGTGAATTTGCTCTTTAAACCATAACTGGGCTATGCAGATGTTAGTCATTATTTTCAAACAGCATCTGTGACCTAGTTTTGATTGTGGTTTACTTTTGGAGAGAAGAGAATTATAAATGCCTCTTGGCTCAGCTGGAACAAACCTAATCCAGTGATTCTAACTACCAATGATCACGTTAAAGGCAAATACCCTGCTGCAAAAGAAGACTGACTCCAAGGACTATTCTTGTTTTCTAAATTCTTATTCGCTAATTAATTATAAGTAGCATTTCCATCACCATACTAAATTTTGAAAAATCCATTCAAATAGAAAGCATACTGTTTTATAGAGTACCACCTCCAGATTCTCCCACTCGGTTCAGCGTAGAGAAGGAAAATACTTCTTGGAAAACTTCCATGTTCAAATATTTCCATCATTTGTAGGGAACTTGCTTTTGTCACTTGTATATTGTTTCTTGAACAATTTTTTTGGATAATTCTTCCGTTATGTGCATTTTCCCTTTAGGTGGTTTTATATAAGGGACTATTTTTTATTGCCCAATTGCCATATGGAAGAGATTAATTGTTAAAAAACTCCCAGGAAATTAACCTCTGGTTCACAATATTGCACATCAGATGGAATTCTTCAGGATGACCTCATTTTTTCCACCCCGAACTATCCATTCAACCATCTTATCAGGGAATCATGATACTGATTTTCTAGTTCAAGGGAGTATTTTGCTAGAATTCAGAGAAAGGGACTGCACGAGAGACCCCTCCAAACTTGCCCGCCTAGTTGACTTTTGCTTTTTGTGCATAGTTTAATTCAAACACCTTTTGTCTGTCATCTTGTCAATATCTCCGCTTTACTTTTTACATCTGACATTACATTATTTGCAAATCTTTACTCACATCATTTTTGCTGCCCTCTCAAAATATTCCAATAATATTCTGCAGATTAACAGTCCCTTTTCTTCTTGTGGTCTAAGGGTGTCTTTATTAGACAGTCCTTCCTTCTGGGCACCTCTCTGCTTGACTTTGAGCCTGTGTGTTGCTGGAGGAAGGGCACGGGGCTTGGGTTTCAGGAGACCTGGGTTCCGATTCTGCCACTAATGAGCTCCAGGGTGTTGCCAATGTCTCTAGCCTTCTCTGGGCCTCTGTGGATTCATCTGAAAAATAAACTGTTTGGAGAAACCATCCTCCAAGAATTTTTCCAAGTTTAGATTTTTCATAGTTATCAAGTATGTAGTACAAGGACAGAATATGGGCTTTGTATGGTGTTGGGAGAAGTTACTGAGATTCTTTAAACCTTATTATTCTTGAGGGATGATTCTATTCACCTCAAAGTTATAAGGATTAAAGGGGTTTATGTCTACAGAATGCTGTGATATAGGAAAGAGATAGTAAATGTTGTTTCCCGTGTCCTCCTCCCATCCCAGCCCCAACCCCTGTAAAAAAAAAAACAAACAGCCATGTAGAAATGGAATAATAAGGCATATTTTGCAGTGGAGTGGGAAACCTGTGAGATGGCTTGCCCATTTTACCTGACAAACTCTTGGAGCGGGAAGGGTTTGGGAGCTGGGAAGGCAGCTCGTCAAGATTCCCAGTTCACTTCTAGCTCTAAGTCTCACTGGCTCTTTAGGGGACTTTTTATGAGACATCATTCGAATCTTCTCGAATAATCTTTTCAGAGAAAATTGGGATGAAAGATCTGACAAAGGACACCGGGAACGTTTCTGAGGCAAAGACAGTCTGGGAGAGGCAGCAAATATAGAAGATAAGCTACTGTAATTTCTAGGACATTTTGGTGATTTATACAGGCAATGAAGCGGAATATTAGAAATTGGGGCCGCTCCAGGAATGTGGGGCTGCAGCCGTCACACCTCCGTGGCTTCCTTCCCTACAACAGAAATAACGTCGATGCGGACTAGATTCCAGAATAACGTGGAAAGGTCAGGAATGACAGCGGCTTTTGGAATGCTGGTCTCACCAAAATTCCAAGCTTTACTTTCTCCCAAATTTCCGAATCATACTGTGCAGAACCTCAATACTCTGCATTCTTCACCAAGGAAAGGCCTGACAGTATAATATAGTTCAGTGGTGGGGGCTGGAGCATGAATCGGGAGGGAGGAAATGAAAGATCATGGTGGAAAATGCAAACTTCTATGTTTAAGGAAAATGAAAAATTAGTCCATTATACAGGGCAGCTTGGCAGGCATGGGGCTCAGCAAAGAGTTGCTACTGAAAGAAATGTTTCAGTGGTTTGCGATGACTGTGTACGCCCTATAAATCAACCATGGGACGTAGCTACCAGAAAAATAAATGGAAAAGTAAAATACATTGTGAGAAGCATTATGACTTTTTTTTTTTTTTCTTTTTTTTGCGGTACGCGGGCCTCTCACTGCTGTGGTCTCTCCCGTTGCGGAGCACAGGCTCCGGACGCGCAGGCTCAGCGGCCATGGCTCACGGGCCCAGCTACTCCGCGGCATGTGGGATCTTCCCGGACCGGGGCACGAACCCGCGTCCCCTGCATCGGCAGGCGGACTCTCAACCTCTGCGCCACCAGGGAATCCCTGCGTTATGACTTTTTAAAGGGAAGTGCTGTTTTTCTTGTGATTTGTATGACCAAGGCTCTAATTAGGGTGTTGTATTCAATGGTGGGGCTACAGGTGGAAAGGAAATGGGTCACATTAATCCAGATGGATCACTGGGGTTTGCCCATGCTGGTCAGTTTGGAGTGGGTTTTTCTCTATATGCTGTTTGGGGAAGTGCTGCTCCTCCCTAAAGAGCTTCAAGGACATGCACACGCTCCATACGTTGTGTTGCAGCACATATCGTACATTAATCTATAGCAGTCATTTACAGACGGTGCCTTTGTGAGCCATGAATTCCTTGCGATCACAGACTGTTTCTTATTTAACTTCCATCCCTGTTGCTCATACAAGAATATTATTAGTCCTCGGGCTTCCCTGGTGGTGCAGTGGTTGAGAGTCTGCCTGCCGATGCAGGGGACGTGGGTTCGTGCCCCGGTCCGGGAGGATCCCACATGCCATGGAGCGGCTGGGCCCGTGAGCCATGGCTACTGAGCCTGCTCGTCTGGAGCCTGTGCTCCGCAACGGGAGAGGCCACAACGGTGAGAGGCCCGTGTACCGCAAAAAAAAAAAAATTATTAGTCCTGTATACCTGTTTGTTGAGTAAATGGAGAAATGAGAAGCTTTTCAAATGCATTTAATTATTCATCTATTTGTTTGACAAATATTTATTGAGCTTCTACTATGTTCAGGAAGCCATTATGTGACTGCACCAAATGGATCGTGCCTAGACCCTGCCTGGCTTCGTTCTCAGTCTTGCCGAGGTCTCTCATGTGAAGAATGGCTCAAGGAACTGGGTGCTCAGGTTGTAGGAAGAGCTTGGCAGTATTTGAAGAGCTAGATTAGGGTGTTTATTCAGCCTTTGAAACTTCAGAGGGTAAAAATTGGGAAGGAGTTTTCTGATGATAAGAACAGCCCCAGGATATAATGGTTTGCCTTGAAAAATGGCAAAGTGCGCCAGAGGGGCTGTGTTTGTGGCTGATGCCTGTGAAGCCCAGCTGACCACAGTGGGCGTCTGCCAGAAGATGGAGGGCCACGCTCGGAGGCCTCCTCTGGTCCTAGAGAGTTGTTTTCCCTGAAAAAGTGGTTTTGTAGAATAGATATTTGGTCCCAGGCTCTTAACCTTTTGCTGCTAAAAATAAAACCTAAAGATAAAATGGAATATAAAGTCTGTGTTTCAAGAAAGACTTCTAGAGGCCGCCCTAATAAGATCCAAGAAAGGGTTCAGTCACCTGCTTGGGATACGGTCATGAAGTCACCCCATTTATTTTTGCTTCTCCGAAGATGTAAATCTACCGGGTGTGAAATTTCATAAATGGACACAGCATCTTAAATAGGACACTCTCCAGCCATTGCTTGGAGTCTTGTTGACACATCAGAGCTTGCTTTCAGCAGAGAATATAATTTTAGAGTGAATTTTCTCAAAATATAGCTCTTAATCTCTGTAGGGAGAAGGTGTAATAAAGGTGTCCTATAGTCTATATGTTTCTGGGAACAAGAAGCATTTATTCCTTCACTTGTTCAAAAACATATATTGAAAAGAATAATTAATTGCTTACCATGTTTCAAAAATATACCAAGCATTTAAAATAGACAATCTAATTCAATTCTCAAAATAATCCTGTAAAAGAAGTATTATTATTGTCACTAGTTTACAGGTGAAGGAACTGAGATATCCGAGAGGTTGAAAAACTTGCCCAAGCTTATAGAGCTAGCAAGTGATAGACCTGGGGTGAGAATGCAGGCAGTCAGATTCTAGAGCTGTGCTTTTGGGTTGGGAACAATTTGGGGAAACTGGATGTGGCTGTGCACGTATGCAACAAAAGCTTCCCGCGTTCCTAAACTAGGGGCACAGACGCAAGTCACAGCCATTGTCATTAAAGAGCTCATGGATTGTGGGGCAGTTAGAAAGGCAGTGATGATTATAAACATTACCGGGAAAGCACTTTGGGTGGGAAGAGGTTAGGACAGGCGATAGATGTAAAGAAATTCCCTGTGGAAGGACAATTCAAGGTCAGATAAAAAGCAGCAAAGTGTAGGTTAGATGGTGATGAGAGAGGTGGTGGGAGGGTGAGGAATGGTGGCCTGCAAGCGGCTCCCAGGAGATAGAAGATGGGTTTATTGATAACTATCATAAAAGCTTGGAAATGAACAATTCCACAAGAAAAGTATGAGGTGAAGTGCTCTCTGGGACTTGTAAGGAAAACAAAATCATTTCCTGCTGGGGGCAGACACGGGAGGCTTCCTGGAGAAGGTGGTATCTGAGCTGGGCCTTGGGGCCTGTGGACGATTTGGACATGTATAGACATAGATCGTAAGGGTGGCGGGTAGGGGGTCAACCAGAAATGAGTAAAAAGACATAAATGAAGGCGGGGTTATGAACAGCTCATTTTCCAATGTCTTATTCCATTTGGGTTTGACATATACATACAAGAAAAGAATCTCCTGGAGTGATATTTGTAAGGCATGCATTGGTTTGAATTCCTACCAGTTCTTAATCTGCAGAAGAGAGTTGACTTGTATAGGACACCTGATTATCCATCTTCTGTTAGATGCTTTTTTGGGGTCCAGGGTGGTAAAAGTAGTTCTCAGCCAATATTTGGGTGCTTTGTAGAGAATGCATGTTATATTATGGAGATTGGATCTCTGCATTTGATTACAGAATTAGTAACCAGAATACAGGGACTGGGAGAATAGTAGGTTGGAAGCAATGGTAGTCATGGAGTAGAAAAAAATTCAGTATTAATTCTGTAAAATTATTTGGGTGACAAAGATTCTTTGACTTCTCCTTTATGATGTTTCATTATTTCAGAATGCCCTCAAAATCGAGGACGTTTATTGTATGAATGAATGGATGGATGAACAGACTCTTTTAAGGGTTCAAAAAACTGTAGAATTGGGATAAGAGTTGGTTGGTCTTGGCGTTGAAAATGAGGTCCATGGGCCATGCCAGCTGGCTGCCTCCTGGGCGACTGGCAGGTTTGTGGACACCCTTTCACCTCATCCTTCAACTCAAGAACTTTCTGCTCACTCTTTTTCCTCCTACCCTTTCTCTCCTCTCTTCACCTTCCTTTCGTCCCCTCTTTGCAGTATTTTACCTTCTTGTCGCTGTCAGGATACTGTTTGCAAGGGTATGTTCTGTCAGCATTTCCTGTAACTTTAGTCTGACCCAATGTTGAGAAATTTCAAAGATTCTCCAAGGAGATATTGAGTGACTTAGGTTACCTTGCAAGAGTCTGTTAGCTTTTTAATCTCTATGTGACAAGACTAGAGGAGTATAGGAATTTTAGGCATTGGTAACGCCTATCTATATCTGTACATACTCATCTATTTATACATACACATACATACTAGGGTATATATATCTCTATATATCAAATGTACATATCTGGTTTGTCCAATTTATTTAATAAATATCTAGTGTATGTATTTGTTGATAGACAGATAATAATCATCCTACTTCCGCTGAGAACCTTGTACATGCAGGTACTTTGCTGGCTCCGTGTACATCTCACTCACATTCTCACTGGAAGATAAATCAACTCTTCGTGTTATCAGAGGTTTGCAGTAAATGGTAGAATTGTATTTGGACCTTGTAGGGCTGGTTCCAAAGCCTGCAGTCTTCTCACTTTACCAAATTATATTCCATGAGGACGATGGATGGGAAAAGGAATCTGTAGGTATTTCTCCTCTCAGTGTTTGAGTGCTAACTGCCCAATGCAGTAAAGAGGTCCTGCTGCGGGGGAAGGAGGCCAAGATGGCAGCCCCCACTGGGACCAGCTTGCTGTGTGAACTAGGGTGATCTTGTCACCTCTCTGGGCTTTGATGAAATGATCCTCTGGGGCCCTTCTAGCCCTCACATACCAGGCTTTTTGTTTGATTCCAGAACGTTGTCTCTGCTGAGAGGTAAGCCACTGATGGAGTCACGTAATGCACTCGTTTGTATATTCATGAAGATAAATGCAATTCTTTGCTCACACATGCAAGCTTCACTCCTGCAATAACTAAATAAGACAGTTTTGATGGCTTTTAAACTGGTACCTGAAGAGTTATGAAGAGTTTTACATTTGCTGGAAGGTAGAAAGTTCATTAGTTATTCTTTCTCACCAACCGGGTCTATGAATTCTTTTTACTCCTTGGGTTGGTTTCCTGGCATTTCTCAACACCTGGAAACACATAAAATATGTCATATTTGAGAAATTTGCTAGGCATGTTGCAAAAGTTGGGTGGAAACAATGTAGAAAAAGATATCTCTGTTTACTTGGAAAGAGAAGTGGAACTTGGAAACTTGTAAGTTATTTTGAATTTGAGGGTTTGAATGACATTCCTGTGCTAGAAACCCACGATTCTCTTCTACTTTTTAAAAAAATTTTTTGGCAAAAGGTTAAGATTTTGAGCGTGTAAAGGTTAAGATTTTGAGCGTGTAAATTTTGAATACACAAGCAGTCTCTTATTTTTGCCCCAGTTCAAATTATTGACTCTGATAGGCCCAACAAAGATAGGCTTGATAAAAATAACAAAGTGCTGTTGTTTTTACATCTCAGAAAAACAACATCTATGACTTCTGACAAGTATTTCCTAGGAGTGGGAACGTCCTAGTGCAGCTCGTTAGACAAACACCGTCAGGCTAACCAGTGACCACTTACAGACTTTGCAATACGAATCTGTTTGATTTCGTGGCGCCCTGTAGAATCCTACACCTTAACAGCAATATTAAGAAAGTTCCCAACCACCATCTTCTTTTCATTATGAAAGCGGTACCCATTAATTGCATCGAATTTGGAAAATATATTTAACGTGATGACCACAGTAAGACTGAATAGCAGTGACTTTGGGAAAGACATCTACGTCCAACTACTTCGTGATGGTCTTTTGAAGGCTTTGAGGCCAGACTGAACCCCAGCGCGTAGGGAAGGGTTTGCCATTGAGTGAATGTCCCAGTTTTCCATTATTCCCAGAAGACGTAAATCTTGGAGCAACAAAGGAGGACTCAGGGGAGGGGCCTTATCATGTTTTGTAAGTTGCCTCTTCTGGAACAAATTCCCTGACGTCAGTGGTCAGTCTCTGTGGCACAGAGAAGTATGGTGTGATTTAGTGGTGGGGGACCTGCCACTGTCCTGTTGGGTCAGACGGAAGCCAGGCACCTGGGATCTGGCCTGGAAGGGATGCTCAGTTGACCCTGGACCTGAGGCAGTATTATAAATGATTCTGTCCACAACATTTCCCCTCCTTTGTCTCAGAATGTACCATATCTTCTTGCACATTGCAGTCTGGGTTTGGTGGTGATAGTAGTATGGCGGCAATACTAGTAATGGTAATGATATTGATGATAATAATACACTCACCTAGTGCCCATTACATTCCAGGTACTATTCTGAGTACTAGATGGGAACTCATTTTGTCCTCACAATAACGTTAAGAGTTAGGTACTAATATTTTCCCAGTTTTGCAGGTTAGGAAACAAAAGCCCAGAGAGGGTAAGCAGCTAGCTGAGGGACCCACAGCCGGTAGGTGTTGGAGCTGAGATTTGAGTGCAGGTATTGTAGGGGCACCGTGGGGAACAGAACACGGGCCTGTGCCCCAGGTAGCATGCGGCAGACCTGGGGAAGCTGAGTGAGGTCCTCCCCCTTGAGGTAGAGGGAGGTGGCCGAAGCAGGTTCAGGTAGAAGAGGCCACCTGCACCCAGGAACGAGGGGCTGTCACAGAGTGAGCTGTTGCAGAGGCCACCCGACAGAGGCGCCGGAGAAGAAACAGAGGACTTTATCCCAGAGTACAGTCAAGGAAGCATCTGGAAGCAGCGGGGGCCACTTCAGGGAGATTAAATTCTCACTGACAAGTTGGCATCAGGGCCTCATGGTGTGGGTAATGTATAGAAATGTATAAAACAGAATTAAAATACCACTCAGTTGTCACCACCGAAAGATGACTGCTTTGAACATTTTCGTACATATACATGTTTGTGTGGACGTGTACATAAAAACATGTTTTTCCTTGATTTTATATTACAAAAACTTTCAAACATACAGAAAAGTTGAAAGAATTGTATGGTGAACACTCATATAGTTACCATCTAGATTTTCTCGTTATCATTTTGCTGTATTTGCTTTAGTCCATCTCTCTCTCTATCTATCCCTCTATGTATTCATCAGTCTACCTTATTTCCTTATTCCTAGTTAGTTGTAGACACCAGTACACTTCATCCCCAAGGCCTTCAGATCTGCAGACACACACAGCACACACACACACATGTATGTATGATGGCTTTTCATGTGACATTGTATTCTAAGCCTTTCTTCCTCTCACTGAAATTTTTTAATGAAGATGGTTTTTAGGGACTATGGACTAATGAATTGTTGGGGTTCTACCAGAAATTATTTCAGCAACCTGAAAAAAACTTCCCCAGCTACCTCTGCTACCCTCACCCACCCTAGGACACCTGTGCCCATACCCTCTCCCCTCTCTCCTATTACCGGGGAAGAACTACCTGCAAGAGTTTTTGTACCAAGTAGCTGCACAATAAATATGTATTGAATAGATGGATTTAACCGTGCCCATTTGGGGAGCATTCACCTTTTCCAATTTTGTCCATCATCTATGCAAACACTGCAAGAAATATATTTATTTGCATTCATAATTTGTTTCATAAGACTGGACTTTAAGAAGTGCAATTATTAAATCAAAGGTTATGAGCATTTTAAAGACCTTTGCCTCGTTTTGCCCAACTGTTTTCTAGAATGTCTTTGGGATAGTACTGCTTCTCCGTATTTTTGCAGGGTTGATTTTTACAAGTTTTGTAGCCCGTGTGAATTTAGTTCACTCTGTTATGCAAGGAGGTACGTAAAGACTTAGCTGAAAACCAAAGGTGAGTGTAGGCTACGTGTTGGGAGTGAATGCAGAAGTTTTACTGGATTTTTAAATCCGAGTTATGGGGTCTCTCAAGTGATTTCTCTCACCTCCATCGGAAATCAGGTTCAAAAAGGGACGCTACCTCTCCCATCAGTGGATTCTCGGCCTGGGTTAACATGAATTTGCCTGAGTACGGATGTAGGAACCTGACCTTGGATTCCCAGTGACTGATCTAATGTCTTTGCATCCACTGCTTTTCTGGGTACAGAATGCCAGCCGTTTCATCTCAGCAAAGAATGAACACTATTGCACATCAAACTCTTTGCCAATGAAAGACAGCATAAACGCAGAGAGTAAGCAGTTTGGTGGTAATGGCTAGGGTGAAGAGGAGCTCTGATATGATCTTGAGAAGGGTGCTCAACGCCTCAGCATACAAATGAACTTTAATCTCCCTGAAGATCAGAACCCTTCTTAAATATAACGATCCACTTTCAATTACCTATTAGTGGGAGGCCGGGATCAAAGACAACCGAACTCCAGATATAATTTAAAATGCTCATGTCACCACTGAGATGTGACACTCCTTCTTTTATCAAACTTAAAAAAAAAAACCTTTCCCTGGAAGCTCTTAAACCACACAGTTCAGCTGCTAACCACTGAGGCTCACCCTTCTGGATTCCCCCTGCTGTACCATGGTTGAGGTGCTAATTAGCAGGGAAAGTGTCAGCTGGCAGGCAGCCAGAAGGAAGAGCAGAGAAGTCAGAAGACCTGCATGAGCTGCCGGTGGGATAACCTGTGCAAAGCAAAGATGCGCCTCTAAGGAGTTCTGCACTGAAGACCCTCCTCTGCTGAAGGGCAATGTCAGGTTGGCAGTGGGCTCCAGCCTCCTCACCTGCTACACAGGGATTATAATCATACCAAGCTCCCCGGCTGGCCCGGAGGAGTAAATAAAATCAGATAAGGGCAGTGGGCTAGGAAGCCATCCTTCCTTGGGTACCCACTTCCTGCCAGGCACTTGGCCATGTTTTTCATTTAATTCTCATGTTGACTTGGTGAGGTGGGCATGACTACCTCTGTTTGATGGATGGGTGAACCACGGCAGGGAAGCTTGCAGAATGTCATAGATCAAGCAGTCTGACCAACTCCAAAGCCAAGCCACAGGGCAGAAGCGACTGGCATTTTGTAGACACTTAATCATGTCTGTTGTTATTGGAGAGCATAGGGGAAAAAAACCCAAATTATACCCTCATTATGACTGTAAACAACATATATTTAAAGCTATTGGGAACCTTTGGGTTCTGATTTTCAACGTCTAATTTACCTGCCCTATTTTTTTTTTTTTTTTTAATGAGAATCCAGTCCCTTTCCCCTTCAAGCTTCTAGAGGCAAATCATATTCCTTGCCTCATGGCCCCCTCCTGCATTTTCAAAGCCAGCAGCATCTTCAAATCTTTCTTTTTTAAAAAACATCCTTATTGGAGTATAATTGCTTTACAATGGTGTGTTAGTTTCTGCTTTATAACAAAGTGAATCAGTTATGTATATACATATGTCCCCATATCTCTTCCTTCTTGCGTCTCCCTCCCTCCCCCCCTCCCTATCCTACGCCTCTAGGTGGTCACAAAGCACCGAGCTGATCTCTCTGTGCTATGCGGCTGCTTCCCACTAGCTATCTGTTTTACGTTTGGTAGTGTATATATGTCCATGCCACTCTCACACTTTGTCCCAGCTTACCCTTCCCCCTCCCCATATCCTCAAGTCCATTCTCTAGTAGGTCTGTGTCTTTATTCCCGTCTTGCCCCTAGGTTCTTCATGACCTTTTTTTCCCCTTAGATTCCGTATATATGTGTTAGTGTACGGTATTTGTTTTTCTCTTTCTGACTTACTTCACTCTGTATGACAGACTCTAGGTCCATCCACCTCACTACAAATGACTCAATTTCGTTTCTTTTTATGGCTGAGGAATATTTCATTGTATATATGTGCCACATCTTCTTTATCCATTCATCTGTTGATGGACACTTCGGTTGCTTCCATGTCCTGGCTATTGCAAATAGAGCTGAAATGAACATTGTGGTACATGACTCTTTTTGAATTATGGTTTTCTCAGGGGATATACCCAGTAGTGGGATTGCTGGGTCATATGGTAGTTCTATTTTTAGTTTTTTAAGGAACCTTCACACTGTTCTCTGTAGTGGCCATATCAATTTACATTCCCACCAACAGTGCAAGAGGGTTCCCTTTTCTCCACACCCTCTCTAGCAATTATTGTTTGTAGATTTTTTGATAATGGCCATTCTGACCGGTGTGAGATGATATCTCATTGTAGTTTTGATTTGCATTTCTCTAATGATTAGTGATGTTGAACATTCTTTCATGTGTTTGTTGGCAATCTGTGTACCTTCTTTGGAGAAATGTCTATTTAGGTCTTCTGCCCATTTTTGGATTGGGTTTTTTGTTTTTTTGATATTGAGCTGCATGAGCTGCTTGTAAATTTTGGAGATTAATCCTTTGTCAGTTGCTTCATTTGCAAATATTTTCTCCCATTCTGAGGGTTGTCTTCTCATCTTGTTTATGGTTTCCTTTGCTGTGCAAAAGCTTTGGAGTTTCATTTGCTTTTGTTTTTATTTCCATTTCTCTAGGAGGTGGGTCAAAAAGGATCTTGCTGTGATTTATATCATAGAGTGTTCTGCCTATGTTTTCCTCTAAGAGTTTTATAGTGTCTGGCCTTACATTTAGGTCTTTAATCCATTTTGAGTTTATTTTTGTGTATGGTGTTAGGGAGTGTTCTAATTTCATTCTTTTACATGTAGCTGTCCAGTTTTCCCAGCACCACTTATTGAAGAGGCTGTCTTTTCTCCTGGGTTTATCTCTGGACTTTCTATCCTGTTCCATTGATCTCTATTTCTGTTTCTGTGCCAGTACCATACTGTCTTGACTACTGTAGCTTTGTAGTATAGTCTGAAGTCAGGGAGCCTGATTCCTCCCGCTCCGTTTTTCTTTCTCAAGATTGCTTTGGCTGTTCGGGGTCTTTTGTGTTTCCATACAAATTGTGAAATTTTTTGTTCTAGTTCTGTGAAAAATGCCGTTGGTCATTTGATAGGAATTGCATTGAATCTGTAGATTGCTTTGGGTAGCATAGTCATTTTCACAATGTTGATTCTTCCAATCCAAGAACATGGTATATCTCTCCATCTCTTTGTATCATCTTTAATTTCTTTCATCAGTGTCTTATAATTTTCTGCATACAGGTCTTTTGTCTCCTTAGGTAGGTTTATTCCTAGATATTTTATTCTTTTTGTTGCAATGGTAAATGGGAGTGTTTTCTTAATTTCCCTTTCAGATTTTTCATCATTAGTGTATAGGAATGCAAGAGATTTCTGTGCGTTAATTTTGTATCCTGCTACTTTACCAAATTCATTGATTAGCTCTAGTAGTTTTCTGGTAGCATCTTTAGGATTCTCTATGTATAGTATCATATCATCTGCAAACAGTGACAGCTTTACTTCTTTTCCGATTTAGATTCCTTTTCTTTCTTTTTCTTCTTTGATTGCTGTGGCTAAAACTTCCAAAACTATGTTGAATAATAATGGTGATAGTGGATAACCTTGTCTTGTTCCTGATCTTAGTGGGAATGGTTTCAGTTTTTCACCATTGAGGACAATGTTGGCTGTGGGTTTGTCATATATGGCCTTTATTATGTTGAGGAAAGTTCCCTCTATGCCTACTTTCTGGAGGGTTTTTATCATAAATGGGTGTTGAATTTTGTTGAAAGCTTTCTCTGCATCTATTGAGATGATCATATGGTTTTTCTCCTTCAATTTGTTAATATGGTGTATCACATTGATTGATTTACATATATTGGAGAATCCTTGCATTCCTGGGATAAACCCCACTTGATCATGGTGTATGATCCTTTACCTGCCCTATTTTAACCAATTCGCATGAACATCTGTTACATAACTAGCACGTGCTTTTACGGTATACAACTTAGGTTACATAAATCTAAAGGCTGCTGACTGCCAGCAGTCTTTAAAATGTAATGAACTGAGAGATTCGCTTTGAGCCTTGGGGCAGGATGGCTTTGGTTTAACCATCTGCTGAGTTCAGCTTTAGGAGGACACATTTGCTGCCGCCCTTCAATAATCCAACTGAAGCCTGGATTCCAAGCAACTGTGGATGCGATTTAAAACTCTAAGAATGATATCAACTTAAATGAAGCAAGGCTTAAACAGAAAGTCCCTGCAAACCCTGTAACCACATTCCATCAGGATGATGTAATGGAGGTTGGACCCAGATGGCCTCTCCCTTTGGGTCCTATGACCACTCCATGGATAGGGAAAGTAATACAGCAGGGACGTGAAGAGAGGTGACTCACAAGAACCCCAAGTCTCAGTGGGATTTTCTGCACCTGAATATACTTAGCCATTGGTGAGTTTCTCAACAACAAAGAGGATCTCTGTAAAAAATGCAAAGTAAGAAAAATTTTGGTTAATTGAAGTCAAATTTTGTGTTCAAAAGAGAGCAAATTAGAGTTTAGCTTCCTTCTCATCAAAGAGAAAAAGCTCTGCATGGATAAAAGCAGCCTAACATTTAGTCTTGTCTATCTTAGTTAAAACTGGAGCAATAAGATCCAGAGAGGGGAAAGGTTTTGGGGAGCCCTTGTGTTCATTCCTCTCCGTTGGAGCTAAATCACATATGGGTCATGGCCTTCTTGTCCCCAAGCTGGGTGTACATATCAGGTCTGCCACATACTGTTCCTTCAGATAATTAGAGGCAGATTACGGGACCTACATTGAGTTACTCAATTCCTCTGTAGCTCACATTTTTTTTTCATCGGTAAAATGGGATAATAATGGTACCTACCTCAAAGGGCTGTGTACAGATTAAATGAGTTTTAAATGTTAATTAAATATGCAAATTTAAATTAAATAGTAAATCTCTTGGAACAGATCCAGACACATTGTAGATGCTAAGGGTTTGCTATTCTTCTTCTTACATATATTACAGAGGCAAGAACATGGTACTAGGTGTGCGTGAAGTCTTTGGAGTCTGACAGGCCTGCACTGGAAACCAGCCCTGTCACACAACACTTCCCCAACCTTGGGCGAGTCACACAAAGCCTCTGAGCCTCTATTTTCCTCATCTGTGAAAATGGTATGTCAATTCCTAGCACAAGTAGCATTATGAGGAAAAGGACAAGATTAAATTAGACAATACATAATAAGCATGGTGTGCAGCACGTGGCTAGTACTCTCAATAAATATTTGTGAAAAAAAGTAAAAAGGATGAAAATTGGATACCTCCATATCCAAAGTACTTTTAAAAATTGAGCATCTACTATGTCCCAAGCAGTCTGTAGTTTAAATATTCCTTACAATTCTGAATGTGTCATGCCTACTTCAAAGACGGTAAATTGGAATTTGAACCCCAAAGTCCTACACTGTCTCTTCTTCCCTGCTTATCCTCTGATCAGTTATATTTGAGCTAGAGTGAGAAGCCCCTGGGGCTTCTAGGACCTGTTCTGCCACTGAGACATCCCAGAGCTTCTCTTGCTTTGAAACATACAGAAGCCACATTTATGCAACCAATGAAACTCTTGTATATAAATCAATTTGTAGGCATTGGGAAAGTATATTGAGAATAGTAGAACTTACTCTTTAAAAAATAAAAATCCATTTTGTGAAATTTTATTTGATGAACTAATAATTTACTCAGTTTAAGTTTGTGTGACTCAGCCTTTTCTTGTATTGGTTTCTGTGGTTCAGCTCATGATGCATTTTTATGAGTGTGATAGTCTCATTTCCTTTCAGCCCTTACCCCCATCCTTACATCTTTGACTCTGGCTTCGGGCAAGCCACTTGTCTTTTCTCTTATCCTGCCCAGGTCGCTGGAGTAGGTGAGGCTCAGACAAGATCATGAACATGAACGCATTTTGAAATTCATGAGGTACAATGCTGATTATTATGATACTATCTGGATGGGTGTAGTTTATGACTTTTCCCTAGGACACTAGTCTTTATTTCTGTTTATTAAGTCCTATTACTGTAGCTTCTGACCACATCTTCATAACCTAACAACTAGATTAACATAAGCTCCTGGGGATAGATCTTGTCTAATTATCCTTTATTTCCAGCAAAGTTGGCACAGGCTAGAGCATAGAGAAGTTTCTTAACAATTTCCTGATGATACAGAGACTTTCAGGCAATGATGGTGAGATGAAGGTGGATTGCAAAACCCCCCTCTTGATGACCAACTGAAGAAACAAAAGTTGTAACAGCCAAGAAAGATTCAGCAGCAAAGTAATCAAATTCAGAAAGGGGTAAAATGTGATGTTTTATGCTCTGACAGGCAGGTCTAAGGAAGGAAACAGAAGATTCTTGGCACATCTTGGGATAGCTCTGGCCCATGGCTTCCCACCCTCCCCCAGGTCCCCAGAATGTTATAGAGAAAGAAGAGGAATCTAGAAAATTATGTAAGTTCCCTTCGGTACTGCTAATCTTCAAGAGAGAAGAATTAGAGGATCCTGAATAAGATAAATCCCACCCCATGAGAGATGCTAGAAGGTTGCTTTCTGCTAGTGGCTGTGAGTTGGGGGACGGAGGAGTTTTCTGGAAGAAATCCCATGACATCCGCAGATGTAGCAGCCACATGCTTAGCACATGCATGTTATGGGAATCCCAAGCTGAAAAAAACCAACATAAAACTGGGTCCTGGCCATTGAAACTTTTGGGGGTGCACACCAGAAGCAAAGGCAGAACTGCTCTGTGTGGACACTTCCACTCAGTGTTCAAAATAGATTCTTCTGGAATTTCTTGAGTCTTGCTTTGTGGCTTATTAGATATAAAATTTTGAAACTATTCCGTATGTTCAGGAGAATAAGTGCCTTTTGCCTCATCTTCTCCTGTTTCCACTTAGTTGGGCACTCTCCCAGTCTGGGCACTACCTGCCCTGATTTCTAGTTTACTTGGTTTGGTTTCAGTAGGGGCGCTCTTTCTCTGTCTAGATTGCATGGCCTCAGGGGTGTGATGTAGGACTTATGTCAACTGACATAAGTCAACTGACATAAGAGTCATAAGAGTCGTAAGAGTCAACTGACATAAGAGTCAACTGACATCTGTTGGATGTTTCCTTGGCTTTAAGCGTGTTCAATATGTCCTTAAATTCTCATGACGACCTGCAAAATTGTCTCAGAGAGATGAAGAAACATGCCCTGGTCACATGGTTAGTAGCAACGCTGAAAATCAAACCCAAGCCTGTGCTCTGCCCATCTTACCCTGTGCTCCGCCATGCCTTCAGGTCAACACTCTGGGCCAGCATCCATTGGATGACGATGGCAGTAGGGCAGAAAGGACGGAATTCTATGCATTACTTGATAAGCAAGAATAAAAGCTTTCCTCACCAAATCTCAGGATGCAACACTGAGAAGAAAACCCTTGGACTCAGAGGACCAGTGAAAGGAATGCCCTACCTGGCAGGTGGAAATCTTCGAGAAGGAGATCTTGGAAGCAATATTAGAGGACAGAGTGGCTTTGCAAGCCAGATCTCAGAGCTTCAAAGTCAAAGATGTATTGCCTACAGGGTGAAGTTCCTGCTAGTTAGGGAAGCCCACAGGGTTCTTCACAATCTGACCTTTGTCTTGGGGCCCAGCTTCTTTTCCCACTCCTTCCCCTGCCCTGCCCCAGATGGGACAGCTCAGCCCCTCACCATGCTCCTGCCTGCCTCCGTGCCTTTGCTCATGCTGTTTCCTTCTCCTAGAACAATCCCACCCATTCTAAAGGCCCACACTTTGAAAAAGACTACTCTCCTTCAAGGCCAAGCTCAGATGTCTCATAAAAAACCTTCTCTAGGCACATTCCCTCGGATACAAGCTTTGCAAGCGTAGAGATGACATTCTGCTTATCTCTCTGTCTCTAGGGCTTAGCACTATGTGGAATGCACATCAGACCCTAAAGGAAGCGTTTGCTGTTAGGATGGCTGGCTGAATTCCTGACATAGCGCAGAGAGGCAGTGCAGGGCTGTGGAACTAAACTGGGGATTCAGGACTCGAGCCCCGGTCCTCACACAGCTGCTTCTTGGCTTTGTGACCTACTGACCGTCAAGACTTAGGTTCCTCATCTGTAAAACGAGGAAATGTTAAATCTTGCTCACCAGGTTTATGGGGTACAGAAAAGATAAGGAGTGTGAACTGTAAACTGTGATGCAGAATTGGCAGTGGTTTGAGAAGTAAAGTCCAATATACCAACGTGAAATTAAAGACTGATAAATTACACTACATTAAAATTAAGAAGTTCTGATCCTCAAAAGACACCATAAAAGAAGTGAAAAGACAAGCTACAAGCTAGGAGATGAAACCTGCAACATCAATAACTGACAAAATCCTAGTATTAAGAACTCCTGAAATCTGGGACTTCCCTGGTGGCACAGTGGTTAAGAATCCGCCTGCCAATGCAGGGGGCACGGGTTCGAGCCCTGGTTTGGGAAGATCCCACATGCTGCAGAGCAACCAAGCCCCTGCGCCACAACTACTGAGCCTGCGCTCTAGAGCCTGCAAGCCAGAACTACTGAGCCCGCTTGCCGCAACTACTGAAGCCCAGGCGCCTAGAGCCTGTGCTCCACAGCAAGAGAAGCCACCGCAAGGAGAAGCCTGCAAGCCGCAACAAAGTGTAGCCCCCGCTCGCTACAACTAGAGAAAGCCCACGTGCAGCAGTGAAGACCCAACACAGCCAAAAATAAATAAATTAAAACAAAACAAAAAAGAACTCCTGAAATCAATATGGAAAATCCACCCAATAAATCTGGGCAAAGGCACAGAAGTTTCACAGACGAGGACACATATCTGATGAACAAACATCTGAAGGTAGAAATCAAGACCAATATGAGATACCATTTTGTATCCATTTGAGTGGCAAAATTGAAGAAGTTGGACATTTCTGTTTTGGAAGGAATATGGGTCAATGGTGTTCCTGCTTCTTTGCTGTGGAAATGTAAACTGCTATAATCATTTTGAAAAGCAATTTGTGATTTTTCATAAATTTGAACATTCACGTACATTAGCACCAAACAATTATCTCCTAGGCATACACGTAAGAGAAAGTCTTGCAGATGTGTACAAGATATGTATCAGAATATTCATAGAAGTACTCTTTCTAATAAAAAGATCAAGTAACCCATGAGTCTATTGACAGGAGAATGAATTGATAAACTGTAAGAGAATAAACTGTAAGAGAATATTACATAACAGTGAAAATGAATGAACTTCAATGACAGACAATCTGGATAAATAATAATAGTGTGATTGTGGACAGAAAAAGTACATCTGACACATAGAGTATGATACTAACATGGAGTTAAAGGTTAAGAAAACTAAATGATACCTTGTTATGTGTATATATAAATGTAACATAGTAAGGAATATGAAATTTAGGATGTTGGTTACCTCTGGTGGGAGAGGGGAGGTAGGAGGTTGATATATGTGAGGAACAGAAGATAAATATTATTTAACTGGATATGTTCTAGTTCCTGGCTTAGATGGTAGGGTCATGGAAGTTCTTTATGATTTTAAACAAAAAAAATAAACAAAAGATACAAGGTCATGCAAGGCCCAGTGATGCCAATCAGTGTGCCATTGCTGATTCACTTCAGTTCTGTGTATCTTCTCTCGACCACACGTCGTTCATTTTGTTTTCACTCTGTGTGTGTGTGTGTGTGTGGTTGTGTGTGTGTGTGTGTGTGTGTATTGGCGTGTGCGTGTCCCTGGTGTTTGGGGGAGGGAGTTAGAAAGGGGAAAGTGGAGTGACCCTGGGTCAGTTTGTAATTTACCACAAATGTAGGAGAATGGTCATTCCAAACAACAAAAGATCTGGGGAATTCCCTGGCGGTCCAGTGGTTAGGACCCTGCTCTTTCACTGCCAAGGGTGTGGGTTCAATCCCTGGTCACAGAACTAAGATCCCGCAAATTATGCACAGTCGCCAGAAAGAAAATATGCCAATGAAGTTAATAAAGCCAGCTTGTTTAACAAACAAACAAACAAATAAACAAACAACGAGGGATCTTGGGAAAGTTACTCCCCTCTGTGCCTCAGTTTCCCTGTCTCTGAAAAAGCGGGTGGACTCAGAGTCTCAGAATTACTGAGTCTCTATGGCTCCTCCTTAACTTTCCTCCCCACTTTGCAGACACCTTTCTCAGGCGTCTCTGCCCTCTGGGTTTGTCTCCCGCATCCCTGCCTCTGAGGCCAGGCCTGGGCAGAACAGCCACATACAGAATCCTGGCTGCAAATCCACGCTGGCATCGAGTTTTTCTGCCCCGACCGTCCAAGCATGTTTTTTAATCACACAATTTAGTGCCCTGTAAACATGGCCACTGCTTCATGTCCCCACAAATTCTTGGAAACAGCAGCCAGTGAAGATTTGTTTCTAGTCGTGAACCAAATATGAAGGTCACATGATTTTGTGACTTTTTTCTTTACCAAAGAAATATGGGAGGCTTAAACAGGCCAACCTTCCAATTAATCCTAAGAACAGCTGCCTTCGAGGTGGGTGAGCCTGAATATTATTTACTTTCCTAGTCATTTATCAAGGAAAAGGAACTGTCCACCGGCCTCCAATAGCTTTAATTCCTAGGAGGCTAAAATGCAGCACAGCGGGAAGGTCCTCGATACACAGGTGTGATGCAGATCGTTACCTGTGCCCACCTTTGCTCTTGAGTGGAAAGGATGTTGAATGATTGGACCGTGGATGTGGGTGCCCTGACCCGCACACTCACACACACACACACACACACACACACACACACACAGTGCAGGAGTCAGCATCCCCCTGCTGGTCACGGAGTTTCTGGGTGCTCAGGAACCCCCCTCCCCCAAAGTGGCCCTGCTCAGATGCCCTTGTAATCGCTCCTGTCTGTCCTTGGGCCCGGCTGCATCATTTGTCTAATTCTTAGCTCCATGGAGCAGCAGGCTTTTCCAGGCAAAAATGCACTCGGTTGGTAGCTTAGCTTAGGAGGGAAGAACTGTGAGGACAGACTCGAAGTGGGAGGAACCTGCGGTAGCAAGAGAAATTCAGCAGCAAAGCCAAATTTGCTAATTGACTGGGGACGTAGAGTCAAGAAGGGGGAGCTCTGGGAACTGAAGGGGCACCAGCGTGGGCCAGGCACTGTGCTCAGCACTTGACACTTACTATTTCAGTCTGTGCAGTGCCGTGGAGGGAGGTGTTGTTAACCCTGTGTTATCAGTGTGATCCTATGCAGTCCTTGGGGACTGCATAACAGGCACTTGGTTCCACGTGGGCACTCGATATAGGTCTGCTGGCTGGCTGGCTGGATGGATGGATGGATGGCTAAAAGGAGGTGAACTTGCCGATCTGCATGCTAGTTTAAAAATGTGTCTCTACGGTGATGTGGTGTTTTCGAGATCCTGGGAGCACCTCACGCTCTCCCCTGTCTAAGTGGAAAGGGGATCTCTCTTGGTTCAGGTTCCCAGGATACCGCTGGGCCCTGCCTGATGAGAACGAACACAAAGAAGTCCTCCACCTTAGCAGGAAATAGATTCCATAGGGACAGACTGGTGAATTATTTTCCAGAATGGCAAAAACAATGAACTTAGATGGCGACATAGGAATGGAGCTCAAAATATAGCAAAAAGAGGAGAAATAACGCTTCACAGGGCTGGGCAGATCCAGAGGAATGATCAGGGTGCCACCTGAGAGAGCAAAAATGAGGCCGTCTTATAGATTCTCTGCCTGGAAGGTGACTCTGGAATTTTTGTGCCAGTTCTCAGAGAAGGAAAGGGAGAAAGTTCTTGTGTACCTGGAAGGGATGCATTCAGGGTCACTCTTCTGCAGGGCATGGTTGTCACTGGCTTCAGACCAGACACATGTCCTAAGCAGAGTGTTTCTCTCCTAGACCCTCTTCCTTGGTGATTGCAGCCCATACCCTCAACTCTTACACACCTCATGAGGGCTCCCAATCTCCGGAATCAGCCCAGATCGTTCTCTTGGGCTTTTGACTCATGCATCCAACTGTCTCTGCCTCCTTATTCACCTAAGACTTCATGTCTGAATTGCGTTCCTCATCTTCCTCCAAACCTGAGTCTGCTCTGATCTCTGGAACTGTTACCAATTCCCATTCACCTGCGCTAGCATTCTGATGTCATCTTGGATTAGTCAGGGCTCCCCAGAGAAACAGAACTAATTGGATGTGTATATTTAAAAAGATTTATTGGGCTTCCCTGGGGGCGCAGTGGTTGAGAGTCCGCCTGCCGATGCAGGGGACACGGGTTCGTGCCCCGGTCCGGGAAGATCCCACATGCCGCAGAGCGGCTGGGCCCGTGAGCCATGGCCGCTGAGCCTGCGCGTCCGGAGCCTGTGCTCCGCGACAGGAGAGGCCACAGCAGTGAGAGGCCCGCGTACCGCAAAAAAAAAAAAAAAAAAAAAAAAGATTTTTATACAAAATTGGCAGACTAAGATGTCCCAAGATCTTCAGGGTCACTCAGCTGGCAGGCTTGAGCCCCAGGGAAAGACAATGTTTCAGTTTGAGTCAAAAGGCAGGAAAAGGCCAACATCCTAGTCTGAAAGCCATCAGGCAGAAAGAATTCTTTCTTACTCAGGAGGGTCAGCCTTTTTGTTCTATTTAGACCTTTAACTGATTGGATGAGGCCCACTCAGATTAAGGAGGGCAATCTGCTTTACTCAGTCTATGGACTAAAGTGTTAATCTCATGCCAAAACACCCACCCAGAAACACCTAGAATAACATTCGACTATATATCTGAGTGCCCTGTGGCCCAGTCAAGCTGACATATCAAATTAGCCATCACATCTTCCCAAACACACGTTTTCATCATCATATTTATTCTTGTCTACACTCTTTTGATAATATCTCCCCTATCTGTCCTTTCTCCCATTCCTGCAGAGATGGCCACAGGGTCACCAAGCACATTCCAACAGGGACTTCCTGCCCCTCCCCCCTCAGTGTCCAACCTCGTCACTGCCCCTGCATGAGACCTAAAACGGGCCACATGCCTCACCTTTCACGTTCAATGTCTTCCTGTCCCTCTCTTTCCTACAAAATAACAGCCAAGCTCTCTGCATGGCGTTCACAACCCTTTTGCACTCTAGTCCCAACTTACTTCAGCCTTTCCCGTTCATTCCCACAGGTGCTCGTCATTGCTCATCTGCTCCCATCCTTCTATTTCTTCATGAGATTTCCACATTCTTGAGAATACTCCTTGCTCGTTTTGTACCTTCAGGAGCTGATATGCAACCAGCCGGTCCTTTCTGCTCCCAGACTGAAACAAGCCACTCACAGCTCTTTGCATTTTGACCCATTGGCCTCCTGGAACTGACCCTGGCGTGTTCGGTCTCTTGTAATTGTGTGCACATGCCTCATTCTTGAAGACACGATTGATATGTGGGACCCTGCCTCTCTATGTGTTGTAGTTTAATGCCAGTTCTCCCAGCAAAGGATGGGATTCGAGTCAGGAAGCCCTGAGCTCGAGTCCTACTGTATTAATTTCTAGCGGTGTGATGTGGAAGAGGGCTCCTTAATTTCTCTGAACCACAGTTCCTTTATCTGTACAGTGGTGCTTAAAAACTTTCTTCCAGGGTTGTGACTATTAGAGAATGTATGTGCAGAAATGCTCAAACAGTGTCTGGCTCCTGGTATACATAAAAAACTTTTGTTTGATCAAAGGAAAAGTGAACTGATAACCGCTCTCTTCTAACATTTCATTTAGTCATCACATATTGAATATTCATTTTTCATGCATGATTTTCTCCCCATTTTAGTTTGGTTTTCCTCAGTGTACTCTATCTTTGACATAATTTTTTGGAGGATTTGAATTTTTGTTAAATGTTACTCCTCTCTCTCTCTCTCTCTCTCTCTCTCTTTTAATGGCTGATTACCCAGCCTGAATTTTCACTTGAGAGTGTGTAAGGACCAGTGTTACACTTTTAAGCCTTAAAAGTATACAAGCTGCTGTAGCCAACCACCAGTTAAGGCTGTTTCACTAGGGGTGTGGTTTCCATAAAACAAGAGGGGTGCTGCTTTACGGGCCTTGAAGAGACCAATGTGGGTCTCCGTCGCAATTCTTCCCAGGAGGAACGGAGTGTTGAAAATCATATTCAGCTGCAAGAGTTTTCAGCATCACATTCAGAAAGACAGAGCAGAAGTTGCTAGGGGCTATTTTCAGAGAACTCCTAATAAGTACAGAACCAAAATACAGACACGGTTGTTAACACCCTGGGAAATGCCAAATCCAAGTTGGATCTTAGCCAGCAGAGAAATGGAAAGTCCTAGATAGCTTATCTCAGAGCAAATCTGTATTATGCAGAAGGTGTGAGATGCAATTATACAGGAGAATAAGAGCGCTCCTTCTCCGCTCTGCATCCACAACTTGGAACCGCCAATATCGAAGTGCATTTGGCATTTTCTAAACCTGTTTTCCATGAGCAGCTCAGTTGCCCTGGCCTGTGTTCTTTCCTAAGCCTCCGGTTTTCCTCTTTTAAACTCTACCCATTCTTCCTCTTCCAGCTCGTTCGTGCCTGGGCTTCAGTAACCATCTATCCCTAAACTTAATAACTCCTCAGTATGTATTTCTAGCCTTGAATTTTTTTCTGAACTTTGGACCCCTCCTTTAAGTTCCCCACAGACACCGAAACTTACCATATCTTTCTTCACCTCTGTCCGTCAGCATTTGAGATCAAGTTCTCTGACTGCAAGCTCAGAGCTTTTCCTCTTTAAAACAATGTCTAAAAAGTATGATGTTGTTGAGTTGAGATTAAATCACCCATTTAGAATGTGTATTTTTGGAAAGGTAACAGAAAGGCTGTCTGTGGCATTGATTAGAATTTGAATTCAGAAAACTTGGGTTCAAACCTCAGCTCTGCTGCTCTGAGGCAGCATCGTGTGGACTGAAAAAGAAATCCACAACTTAAAGTTGAGAATTACTTTTTATTGGGCAGATTTTCCGAGGACTTAAGCCCTGAAGGCAGCCTCTCAGATGGCTCTGAGGGACGGCTCCGAAGAGGTCAGGGGGGAGCCAGGATATAAAGGAGTTTTTGCAACAAAAACCAGGTAGGCGGAACATCAAAAGGTTACTATTAATTAACGAAGTGCCTTCAATCTATGAACTCATTTAATTCCACAGCCACTCTGGGAGGATGGTGCCATTATTATTCACATTTGTTCAGAGTAGGGAACAAAGTCACTGAGTCAAGAAAGTAGCCATGTCCCTTATGGAGTGGGGAATACATGGGATTCCACGTAGGGCGCTCCCAGCCCAGGGCCTGCCAAAGCAGATGAGTGTTTCTCATCCTTTTAATTTCACCTTCCTCTTCCCAACCGGATTTTCTTAGCTCTACTTGATGTCTTTCGTAGCTTAAATACATGCATTTTTAGTCTTGTGACTTACACATTTATTTTAAATATTGAATACGGTTCTTCTAACGCTGTGGGTCTCTCTGCAGGTTCTTACTCATCCTCCCAGGGGAAATGTGCACCTCTTTAGGTGAAGATGCATCTGCTAAGAAGGTGATACATCACAAGAATGATTGTTTTTTAGTTTGCTATCACTCTCTTTCTTCTCAACGCCCTTTTCGGTGGTTGTGACTGCACGGGGGAAGAACTTCAATGTCTGCCCTTCTAGAAAGTGTTCCGATGCTGAGACTCATGTCTCTCCTTTGGGGTGGAATGGTATCCCCACTGGTTTAAGGGCACCCCCCAGCCCAGCTGTAGCATTCCACGACCCATATTTGAGAAGGGCCTGACTGGGGTCAGGGTGTGGCCGTGATTAGGTAGGTACCAGATCCATCCAGGGCCAGTGCCATCAGAAAGGGTTACCCAGCAAATCTATGTCAATGGCTCTATTGATTCTGTCAGTTCTATAGATAATCTAGGTGTGACTTACTAGTAATGATTTAAAAATGAAGAAGAATAGTAGACAAAGGAGTAGATTGATTGACTGTAGAACTTAAATAAGATATTCTATGTCACATAGCCAAGGGGTGGACAAAGGAGCAGCCTTGCCTTAGGCTACGGATGAGGGGATTGCGATGCAGGGGAGGAGTGCCAAGGAAGCTGAGGAAGAGCGATCCACAGGCACCATCACCTTCTAGCCTGCAGGTGTGATAGGCAAGATAAAGGGGATATCTTTAGATTTGGAAAGAAGAGTTAAGAACATTCAGATGAGTTGTGTTTAAGGTTCAGACTTAACAAAGGACACAATTAACATAAATGTGACCAAGATGTAAAGGTATAAAAAAGCATTCATATCCTTTCCCTGCTAAACCTGATCTACCTTTGGTGATTTTGTTTGGCTGACCAGGATCATTAGTAAAAAAGGAGAATTGAAAGAGACCCAACCATCTAAGTTTTTCCACGAATGGAAAGGGATTGGAGATCCAGGTGGTCTAGAGATTTTGGAGAAAATTCAGAAATGAATCAGAGAAGGGAGATTTTAGGGGGACAGCTGCCAAGGTAGTGAGATTTGGGGATAACAAAGGTTTTAAGACTATTTTCCACGTGTCTCATAATGTAATTTCCCCACTGGCACCTCTGGGAAAACTCCATTCAACATTGAAAGTGCTTTTCAAAGCTTCCTCTCTTCCTCTTTGGCATGAGGTACAGTATGCCTTTTGTTGAATTCAAGGCAGTATGTAGAGTGGTTTAGAGCACAGGTTTTGTAGGCAGATTGCCCAAGTTCAAGCGCTAGCTCCATTGTTTCATAGCTGTGTGACCCTGGGCAAGGACGTAACCTCTGTGCCCCAGTTTTGCCATCTGTGAAATAGAGATAGTCCTAGTATCCACCTAATAGGGGCGCTGTGAGGTGTGAATGTGGCTGTACCTTAAAGCCTGGAGGGCAGTGCTGGGACACAGCACAAAGGTGCTATTAAGAAGGGTCTGTTGACTTACCATGTGGTGTTTTGTTGGTACCAGTTGCAATATGGATTCCAGTTCTGTTTAGGGAGTGATTATTTTGGATTTTCAACTCATATTGAGTAATACTGCTTATGAAATTATTGCCATAGTACTAAGTCAGGAATGTACCTTCAACATTTCTGTTGGCCCTGGAGTGCAAGTGGGTGGGAACTCATCCAATGGCGAGTCATGATGGCCTTTGAAATACCACCCCAAAGACAAAGGGAAACTGGAAAGGATGCTGAGATGAAGAAACAATTTTTTAATTTTTATTTTCTCTTACTAATATTACAATGAAATGAGATGATAATCTGTTTAGGACTGGATATTTCAGATCAGGAACAAGGTTTACACAACATTCTACTAATTCACTAGCGAGAGAAGATTTGAGAAATCTCCTGGAAAAGCTACAACCCTGATGGATTTCTTAATAAAGCTGAGTGCACTCTGGAAGAAAGGAGATCGGTGGCCAGTGAACTTGGACTAGGTCAAGGCTTGGTCCTACTTTGTCAGCTGAGGAGGGGGCTATTGGAGCTTTGAGCTCACTGCTGCTGTGGAAATGGGGGAGGGATACTGTCAGGAATGGGTGAAAAAGACTCAAGGCACTGTTAGATGTGCCATGAAGGGCCACTGGGATGATGGACGAGAAGGAGCAGAGGTTCCAGAAGTGTCTGGAGGATCCGGCATCAGTAATGTTCTACGTAGCAAGGCCACCAGGACCCCTGAGTCTGTGATGTACCCTCTGGACACTCTAGGGAGAGTGACAACCATGGTGATTGCTACTGGGATTCCTGGGCACTTCATAGCTACATGCTGGCAGGAAGGGGAGCAGATCATTCTTTCTCTCTCTTCTAGGAAAAGCTTTCATGGTAGGTCATTCGCCAGGTCCCTGGAAAGAGGGTTGGAGAATCTGAAAAGCCTGGATCAAGGAAGTGCAGGACTTGCTGAGAGCTAAGAATTCCTGAAGAAACACATCTCCCCAGAGACCCAAGAGGCACTGGATTTTCACAGAGAATGGAACAAATTAGAGGAAGGGAAGAGAAAGAAGTGGTGATATGCCATTTGCAGCAACATGGATGGACCTAGAGATTATCATACTAAGTGAACTAAGTCAGAAAGAGAAAGACAAATACCATATGATATCACATATGTGGAATCGAAAATATGACACAAATGAATTTATCCACAAAACAGACTCACAGACATAGAGAACAGACTTGTGGCTGCCAAGGGGGCAGGGGTTGGGGGAGGGATGGATTGGGAGTTTGGGATTAATAGATGCAAACTATTATATATACAATGGATCAACAACAAGGTCCTATTATATAGCACAGGGAACTATATTCAATATCCTGTGATAAACCATAATGGAAAAGAATATGAAAAAGAATGTATATATATGTATAACTGAATCACTTTGCTGTACATTAGAAATTAACACAACATTGTAAATCAACTCTACTTCAGTACAATAAATTTAAAAAAAGGAAGAAGCGGTGATGGCCGCTCTTGGAGAACAAGCCACAATACAGAGCTTGCACCTGAGGTATTGGAGTGGACCTGGGTAGCCAGGAGGAATGTAGGTACAGTGCGGCTTCCCAGAAGGCCTGGTGCCAAGTTTAACTAAGTTACTGATCCCTGGCTGGAGGATCCCAGGGAATCAGAGAGCCTGCCCCCTCGCTAGTTTCCGGTCAGTTAGGGTTAGGGCTCTTACACACGGAGTTGCCATGGCAGCCCAATCCCCGGTGCCCAGGGGACCAGAGTGGGTGGGTCCACAGCAGCAAACCCTGCCTGCCCAGGTCTCTGGTGTGTGGAGAAGGCCTTGCATTCGCTCTGCTTGTGGCCAAAAAGGAGAAACAGGACATCTAGTGGCTGACAGCACCCAGAAGGGGAAGGGCTTGGAGAAACCCCATCATTCTTTCCTTTTTATGGAAAAATTCCATCTTTTCTGTGCAAAGGTCCACAAAGTGTTTAC
Organism: Delphinus delphis; assembly: GCF_949987515.2. Taxonomy (NCBI): domain Eukaryota; kingdom Metazoa; phylum Chordata; class Mammalia; order Artiodactyla; family Delphinidae; genus Delphinus; species Delphinus delphis. Next base: position 81,507,259 of record NC_082694.2, on the reverse strand, counting down.
TAGCGGGCAAGCCTGAAAGGGAGAAAAACAGTCACATGTTTGCATTCCCAGTCTTCCCCCAGCTCCAGCCCCCGTGCCCTCAGAGAAGACTTCGGGAAGATTAAAAGTCCAGAGTACCTTTGATGCATTCTGTATGCTCCACCATGTGAATCTTTCTCCTGGAGATTTTAGTCAGGGTTTGTTTCGTTGTCTGTGTTTTCTCGGACAGGTACATCTTTTGCCACTGTGTTCACAGGTATGGTAGAGCTTAGATTTATGCAGCTGATGTCCCAGCTTATGTGACCCTGAAACCTTTATCTTTTTAAAATTGAATTAGTTAATTTACAATGTTGTGTTAGTTTCGAGTATACAGTACAGTGACTCAGATATATATATATTTTTTTTTTCAAATTCTTTTTCATTACAGTTATTAGAACACTGAAATTTTTGTTTTGTTTTGTTTTGTGATTGATTAAGACATTATTCTTCAACTACACAGGGTCAATGGTAAGAAAAATTTGGAACTGAATTTTTTTTTACAGTTCTCTCTTTTATTTTTTAATTTAATTTTAATTTTATATCAGGGTATCGTTGCTTTACAATGTTGTGTTAGTCTCAGGTGTACAGCAAAGTGATTCAGTTATACGTACACATTTTATCCATTCCTCCGTCAGTGGACACTTAGGTGGCTTCCATGTCCTGGCTATTGTAAATAGTGCTGCAATGAACATTGGGGTGTGTGTATCTGTTTGAATTAGGGTTTTCTTCAGATACATGCCGAGGAGTGGGATTACTGGGTCATATGGTAGCTCTATTTTTAGTTTTTTAAGGAACATCCATACTGTTCTCCACAGTGGCTGCACCAATTTACATTCCCACCGACAGTGCAAGAGACGACATTTTCCTTATCTAATGGTTTCACACACTTAAGTTACCCTGTGCCCAGAGAGAAGGGGGTGTAGCGGTAATACGAGCGAGCATCGGAACAGGGTAAGTGGTGTCTGTGTTTCTGGTGCCAGTTGAGAACTCTGGATCTGAAGGGGTGGCCCTAGCTGAGGACAGATAAGACGAAGGACCCCGAGAGAAGCAGGGACAAGCCAATGTCAGGAGCTGAGTGTTGGCCACCGAGCTGACGGGTCTGACGAGAAGTGGCATTTAGGGGCCAATCTGAGATCAGAGGCTGGTAAAAGGGCCAAGAGAAGGAAAGTTTGCGAAAAGTGACAGGGAGGGGTGAGGGACACACGTGAAGTCTTCCAGCCTCAGAAGTCAGTTCAGTCTGGAAGTACGTCTTCTTATTTATTTGCTCTCCCGTTCACTTTTCCGGCATAGATTCATGTTATTACCCAAAGTAATGTTTAGTCATAACAAACGTGATGAGCAAAGAGAAAAGAGTTAGTCACGTTATTCCAAGGATTACGGTTCAATGGGCACATTGAATTTCTGTAAAAGTTTACTTTTTTTCCTATTGGGAATTGGCTATTCAAGTTTTAGAAAAACTGGGGCCTTGTGTTTTTCTTTACTCCTCATGCCAGTAATTATGAGCAGGTCCTGGCTCTGACTTCTAAGTGGCATCTGACATCTTTGAACTGCAGACTTGGAAAGCACCAAAGGGCCTCCCCGATTCTACCACTACATTCTCCACAGGTTGGAGGGAAAGCTGGTCCAGATAATGTCTATCGTCGGTTGAGGATGACAAAAGTTGGACTGGAACTCTTGTCTGTGGGATTGAATTCTATCAAGTTTTATTTGGAAAATGGATATTAATTTCTTTTTCTGCTCTGAGTATATTTATGTTTATCTGAAGAAGTAAAATTCTAATAAGAAACCATCATTCATGCCACATTAACAGAGAAACATCAGTTTTATAGCAACAATACTCACATTTTATAATGTATTAAGATTTTTCAAGTGTTTGAGGTTTATATTTGTGAGGAGAGATATTATTGCCCTTTTAGAGAGAAGGAAAGAGATGCTCAGTATGTCTGAGTGACCTGGCTGTGAACTCACTGTTAGGAAACAGTAGGGGACAAGGTTGCACGCATGCACGGTGCTTTATTCACTGGCCCCTTCCTCATCTCTCCGTGACAAACTTCACTGGATTCCTGCTTCCAAACTGGGTATTTCTCCAGGATGAGGGAGCATTTTATCTATAGATCTATATATACAGAGGGAAGAAAAGATGTTTTTTTTCTTTAAGTCATTCTTTGAGTTTTCACTCTGTAGCAGTTTTAAATTTTCTCCTCCCATCCCTTTCTCACTCACTTTCCTTTCTTATCACTTACTCCTCTTTCTTCCATTTTTATTACCAAATACTTCAAAAGCACAAAATGTTAAAATCCAGCACAGAAGTTGGAAGACTATGGCTTACTGCCTGATTTTTAAAATAAAGTTAAAGAATAACTTTCATGAGATATAACTTAAATGTTTGATACTATAAACTTCACCCATGTAAAATATAAAATTCAGTGGGTTTTTCAGTATATTTATAGAGTTTTGCAACCATGACCATTATCTAATTTTAGAATAATCTTATCACCCCTAAAGTAACCCCATACTGATTAGCAGTCATTCCGTGTTACCCCTTGTCCATTCCTCCGCCCACCTGACCGCAGCCCTAAGCAACCACTAACTTACTTTCTGTCTCCATGGATTTGCGTATTCTGGATTTTTCAAATAAATGGAATTGTACAATATGTAGTCTTTTGTGACTGGCTTCTTTTATGAAGCGTGATGTTTTCAAGGTTCATTCATGTTGTAACATGAATTAGTATTTCATTCTTTTTTACTGCTGAGTAATATTCCATCGTATGAATATACCATATTTTGTTTATACGTTCATCAGTTGATGGACATTTGGGTTGTTTTCATCTTTTGGCTGTTACGAATAATGCTGCTGTGAACACGTATGCACAATTTTCTGCATGGACATGGTTTTCATTTGTCTTGGGTGTATACCTAGGAATGGAATTGCTGGGTCCTATGGTAACTCTATGTCTAATATTTTGGGGACCTGCCAAACTATTTTTCAAAGTGGTTGTACCATTTAACAACCTCATCAACGATGAATGAAAGTTCAATTTCTCCACATCCTTGCCTAAACATGTTATTTTTCATTTTGCTTTTCAATGCTTTTGAGGACAGGCATTTTGTCTATTTTATTTTAGCATCTTAGTGGGTATGAAGTAGTATCTTCTGGGTACAAGTTTCTTATCACTATGTGATTTGCAAATAATTTCTCCCATTCTGTGGGTTGTATGTTCACTTTTATGATAGTGGTCTTTGAAACAAGATTTAAAAATTTTTACAAATTCCAATGTATCTACTTTTCTCATTTGTCAATTGTGTTTTTGGTGTCACATCTAAAAAAAATCATTGTTTAACCCAAAGCCACAAAGATTTACTCTCATGTTTTCTTCTAGGAGTTTGGTATTTTAGCTATAATATTTACGTCTGTGATCCATTTTGAGTTGATGTTTTCTATGGTGTAAGTTAGGGGTCCAACATCACTTTTTACGTGTGGGTATCCAGTTGTCCCAATACCATTTGTTGAAAATAGTATTCTTTTCCCATTGAGTTGTTTTGGCATACTTGTTGAAAATCACTTGACATTGTCATTCACCTCCATTTTAATAGCTGGTCTTAATGTTCCCACTCACTGTTCTTATATTTTATTCCATTTAAGGCAACACCACTGGCACACTATTGCATACACAGAGCAAGGATAGTCTAAGAGTTGGAATGAGTTTATTTTTAAACTTGGATCAGGGAAAGCCTTTCTGAGTATGATCAAAAGTCTGGAAGCTGTAAAACAAAAGACAGATAAATACGACTAAAAGCAAATTTTGAATTTATGTCTGGCATGGAAGAGCTAAAACAAAGTAAAACAAACAAATCTGGGGAACCTATCTGTAACACGTATGACAAACGAAAGGCTAATTTCTAGAATCTTTAAAGAGCTCGTGTAAAATAATAAGACAAAGTGATAGGGAAGCCAGTAAAGAATATCAACAAATAATTTAAAGGAAAAGAAAAATGGACATGAAAAATATTAAAGGATGCTCAACGTATCTTTTAGTTAGGGAAATTCAAATAAACATTATGAGATACTTCATTAGAAAAGCAAACATTAAAACACTGATTCTTGCGAAGTGCTGGAATGACTGGGTTGATGGGTGGGGAACTGGTTTTCTCACACATTGTGAGAGTTTAGGCTGTTACTACGTTACAGACTGTAATTTGCCAATATTCATGAAAATACAAATCGCTCATATTTTGATCTACCAATTCCATTGCAATGAATTTACTTGCTAGAGTCAGCAAAATAAAACACAAAAACAAGCTTGGAAACAGCCTAAAGGTTTCATCAGGAATATTAAACAGTCTATAAGTAGCTATAGTATAGTCTATACAAGTAGCTCTTTGTATCCTAATATGGAAAAATCCCTCAGAATATTTTCAATGGAAAAAAAGTTAAATCCTGAAAAGTGTACAGGGTATGAACCAAGTTGTATAAATGTTAAAACTGTGAATATAAAATAGAATGTAAATATAAACGTGCAAAGTGAAAATTTAAAAATACATGCTCATGCATATGTGCCATCATTAGTCTAAGCGTAGCATTTGTTGTTGTCCTTTAAAGAATACTTTAAGACACTGTTAATAGTGATCACCTTTTGAGAGAGGGACTGGGAAGGGAAAAGATGCTTGTACTTCTCATGTTACAACGTTGTGCACTGCTAAATATTCTAAGTAAGTGCATGTTATCATTTTTACCTTGAAAAATATGGTCAATTGCGATTATTTGAATGCTGGAATTGAGTCAATATAACATGTCTCTGCATTAAAGAAAATTATAGTCTTTTCCTTTAATATTCTTTTTTTTTTTTTTGCGGTACGCGGGCCTCTCACTGTTGTGGCCTCTCCCGTTGCGGAGCACAGGCTCCGGATGCACAGGCTCAGTGGCCACGGCTCACGGGCCCAGCCGCTCTGCGGCATGTGGGATCTTCCCAGACCGGGGCATGAACCCGCGTCCCCTGCATCGGCAGGCGGACTCTCAACCACTGCGCCACCAGGGAAGCCCTTAATATTCTTAAAATACCCACCAGTGGTACCCTAGCAACTCTGCTTTCAAGTTGCTAAAGCTTGTTAGGTGATGGGGCTCCTGGAAGCCACATGCTTACTAGAGAATGATGTTCATTGTTGACAGTCACCTGCTCATCTTCTTTTTCAACTGTGAAAATTTCATGTGCAATTTGCCATTTAACTGTTTTTAAGTGTACAGTTCAGTGGCCTTCAGTACATTCACGTGACTGTGCAACTATTAACACCTCCATCTCTAGCACTTTTCAGCTTCCTGAACTGAAACTTTGTACCCATTCAATAACTCCTGATTTCCCCCTTCCTCCAGCCTCTGGTAACCACTATTCTACTTTCTGAATCTATGAATTTGATTATTTTAGGTACCTCATATAACTGGAATCACAATATTTATCCTTTTGTGTCTGGTTTATTTCACTTAGCATAATGTCCTCAAGTTTCATCCATGTTGTAGTGTGTATCTGAATTTCCTTCCTTTTTAAGGCTGAATGATATTCCATTGTACGTCTAGACCACATTTTGTCTATTCATTCATCCATCGATGGACAGATATTTGGTTGTTTCCACTTTTTGTCTATTGTGAATAGTGCTGCTATGAACGTAGGCGTGAGTTTCTGTTTTCAGTCCTTCTGGGTATACACCCAGTAGTGGAACTCCTGGATCCACCTAGATTCTATATTTAAGTCTATATTTAATATTTGAGGAACTGCCATATTGTTTTTCATAGTGGCTGCACCATTTTACATTCCCAACATTGGTGCGCAAGTGTTCTAATTTCTCTACATCCTTGCCAATATTTGTTATTTTTGTGCGTTTTGGATAACAGCCATCCTAGCGGGTGTGAAGTTGTATGTTATTGTGGTTTTGATTTGCATTTTCACCTGTTCATTCTTACAGCAGACATTTATTCAGAGCTCACAGGTGCCAAGTCCAGGGCTAAGCATGCCGAGCTCTAGAGCTGCACGGCCCCCACTGTCAGATCTCTCAGAGTGGCGTGGGAGGAAAAGACTATGCAAATGCAAACAGGCATTACCCGCTACTGGCATTAGTGGGCTGGTGGCAGGTGCATGGAGCTATGGAAACAGTGGGGTGATAAGGCTTGCTGGTTTTCTCTGTCATCTCTGGTACTTACTAGCGGTCCAAAGGTAGCGAGTTCCAAATACTTACAAGAAAAATTACAGAATAAAACTTCACATCGAGAAATTTCTATTCATTTGCTTATTCTTCTCCCTGCAAATTGGGAAAAGACATGCATTCTTTGATTTTAGTGTTAGAATGCCATGGTGCTTTGGAGTACATTCTGAGCCCCACAGGCTTAAATGAGCCATGTATTTCCAGGCAAAGAAAGTGGAGGGTAAAATATTCCCTGTGAAATTGCTGCATGTGCAGCCTTGGCTGTGCTGGATCACTCTGAAGGCAATAATAATCCCACCACCTGGCATTTGTAGAAGGCATTTAACTCTTCAAAGTGCTGCCGCGTAATCAGAGGAGGTGGTGTCCGTGCCGAAGAAAGGTTACCACTCAGTTCTTTCCCGTCTATAATCACTCATGTGCTTCACGCACCTGGTGGAAATTATATTTAACCATGTATGCAAATGCTTGTTGCCAGAATGGGCTTACATTTTCCTAGTTATTTTCTATAGTTTTCTTAATTGGGGCTTTATTAGCTACTTTTTATTCATGTGTTGGGTCCATATTACCTTCTTGGGTGGTAACATCCTCATTTATGGCTATCTTGAAGGTTGGACATATATTGTATATGTGTTTGTTAATATCAAATTTTTGAAAATTTATTTATTCATACAAAACCAACCAAACAAACAAACAAACAAAAAACCCAAAAGATTTTACAGCCAGAGCAGTCTAGAAGCCAACGTTGGTGTTTCTTTGAGATCTCATCAGTTGATAGTCATTATACACATAATGGGTGCATTTCAGAATTTGATGAGGTGTACTTTCGCTCCTGCTGGGTTTTTTGGTAACAAGCATTCCTCCCGGTGCTGTGACTCAGGCATCAAAATGTGGCTCTTAGATTTGTGTTCTTCCTCCTTCTGCTTAAATGACATTCAGAGCTTCCCATCTTCCTTACACAGTTGTAAAACTGCCCAAGTTTTTAGAGGAAAAGGGAGTGGGATAGGATACCGAATGGGAAGAGTTTTTTCCTCACTCTGTCAGGACACAGAAGGTCCGTAACATGGTGGAAGCTTTGGCAAATCTGACTGGTTTCTTCAGGTTGTGGAAAGAAGGCAGAATGGCAGTACTTGGGGAACTAATGTGTCCAGAGAGGCACTAACAGGGGTTCCCAGACCATGGGTTATATCAGATGTTCCAGAAGGGTCCATTTGGTCTTTGGTTAATTCAAGAAATAAAATTTATTGTCTCTCACAAAGGATCTATCTATGAAACAGAAACAGAATCACAGATGTAGAGAACAGACTGGTGGTTGCCAAGGGGTAAGGGGTTGGGGGAGGAATGGATTGTGAGTTTGGGGTTAGCAGATGTAAGCTTTTATATACAGAATGGATAAACAAGGTCCTACTATATAGCACAGAGATCTATATCCAATATCCTATGATAAACCATAATGGAAAAGAATATTTAAAAAATGTATATATGTATAACTTTGCTGTGCAGCGGTAATTAACACAACATTGTAAATCAACTATACTTCAATTCAAAAAAAAGAATTTATTGTCTCTGTTATGGGTTGAATTGTGTCCCTCTCAAGCATATATTGAAATCACAACCACTGTGCCTGTGACTATGACCTTATCTGGAAACTTGTTCTTTACAGATGTGATTAGTTAAGAGGAGGTCATACTGGAGTAGGAGTGGCCCTAATCCAATAGGACTGCTTCCTTATAAGAAGAGGAGAGCAGACACGCTCTCAGACACAGAGAGAATGCCATGCGAAGGTGGGGGCAGAGTTTACAGTGATGCATCTAAAACCAGGGACCACCAAGGATTTCTGGTTAATAATCAGAAGCCAAGAGAGAGGCATGGAGCAGTTGCTCCTCCAGAGCCCCCAGCAGTAACCAACCCTGAAGACACCTGGGTTTTGGACTTTATCTAGAACTGCGAGAACATAAATGCCCATTGTTTTAATCCACCCAGGTTGTGGTAAACCACTTTGGTATGGCAGCCCTGAGAAACTTCATACAACTTCCAAGGGACCAGACACCTCCTGGTCCTACGAAGTCCTAGGCGAATGGGACAATGCCATTACCCTGGAAGAGGTCACACACTGATCTGGAAACACACATGTGTGGTGGGCACAGAGGGTCCTGTGGAAGGCGGTGAACTTTGGGATCAGATGGATGTGACTGCCAGTCCTGAGCTGGTTGCGTAACCTGTCTGGCATTTTTGGTTTCCTCATCTTCAGTTCAGGGCACTCATATCTTTCTCAAAGAATTTCTGGTGGAAGATTGACCATGCTGATGGATTTGAATGAGCCCAGCGCACAGCCCACCAAAGGTACTTAGCTGACACGTGTTCCTAAAGGCCTGGACGTGTTTTCGCTCCTTCATCCGGTCATCCATTTAGTCAGTCTCTGTTCTTTCAACTTCATCTTGGTAGTTTTTGTCCTTGCATTGTGTTTATTTAAGGAACCATTCAGTTGGGTGAAACCTCACGGCATTTAGGTTTTGGCTCAATGCATTGGAACGATCTAAAGGATATTTATAGTTAAAAACGTTTGTGCACCCAAACCACATTATTTTCATCTCCTGACACTTGAACGAGCTCTGGTTTGGGTTGGATCTTTAAGCCTTCCTGTGGTGTGGAGGAGAGCACATTTTCCAACACCCCTCATTCATCTCTGTAAATATCTTTGTCCCACCCCATCTAGTGAGTCCAAACTGCAGTTTTTATCAGGTGATGCAAATGGCGCCCCTGATTATAATAACGTGGGAAGACGCTGTGTGCGGATCCCTGCAGGCCGTTCTCGGCAGATCTTCGGCACGATATTTTCATACCTCACTGCTTGCCTTTCACTGGACTCACTTCAAATGTCTTAACAGACACCTTCTGTGCAAAAAGAAATTCATATTTGGGTCTTATATGTTTTTCATGTTTGGGTCTTGGCGAGACCCACATGCATAGAACAATTTCTTATGTTTCTTCTATACACCTGTGTAGGAATGAGCAAAAATTTATGAAGTTTGTTTTCTTGAAGAAAAAAGTCATTTAATTTCCAGCCAATACCATGACCTTCATGTGCATTCCAGCAAGATCTCCAAGGGCAGTTGGAAGAGTGGGCCACAAAAACATCAGGGCTTCCTAATGGAGAACTGAAGTCATACCTGAGTAGACGGTGGAGAAGGAAATCTTGGGAGAAATAAGAGCGGCATTTTTATTCTCTCGTTGCCAGAAAGCCAAAACCAAAGCTGGAATTTTGTGGTTCCGGCACTTTCTTGTGCCTCCCAGTCATTTTACACAGATGGTTCTGGTTTAAGGATAAGACACTTCATCCACCAGAGGGAACGAGGCCCAGTTCCTGTGCCTGCGCTGCCTGTTCTCGTGCCAAAGTATACTTTGCAGCCGGAGAAAATGAGAACGAACAGAAGATGATTCTAAAGCCATCCATTGGGAGGCAAAAAAGTGGAATGATAAAATGACGCTGCAACAGGGAAACTTGAACTTTCCTTCAGATTATATCACCTTGGGAATTCTAACGAGGGCTTCTCAACTGCATAGTCAATCATGGGTCTGCTGGAGACATACCACCTATCATGGCAGTGGCCACATGTCAATTGTTCTTGTTCCTCCTTTGTCATTTGAGAAAACAGAGACTCTGCGAAGCTTAGTGACTTGCCATTTATCAAGGATTTAAGCTAAAGTGGGAAATATCTAAATGGAAGTTTGTATCATCTCTTTTCTTTATGACTGAGTGGGTGAAAACTGTTTCTGACCCAGTCTTTATCAACCCCGTTCACACTCAATCTTTCCCCCTTACCATCTCCTATCATGGCTCCTCGAAACCTCTCCATTCTTTTCTACCCACCAATGTGAGGTGGTTGGGATTGACAGGAGGGCTGGGTCACGCACTGTACCCACCTTCCCCCTTTCCACCAACCCAGCACTGGGCGAGAAAGTCCGTGGCTTTACAGCACCCTCCTCTGAAAGGTCTTGACCATTTTCTTTCTTTGTATTTGTCCTGTGACTTGCTTGATTTATGAGCAAGTTTCTCATTACCTCTCAAAATCCAGCTCGTTTAGCCTTTCCTTCGTGAAGCCTTTCCTGTTTCTCATGGCACATGAGGCATTTCTCTCCAATGTGTTTACACTATTAAATTCCTGTTATTCACTTCCAGTTTGGACTGTGAGTTTCTCCAGAGAGTAGAACCACAGTACCTAGTAGTCTATTTTCAGTGCCTAGTAGTACCTGGTACGTAGAGGGGGGTCAATAATTTAGGTTCCTATAGCCTTGTAGGTTGGTCCACCAGTTAAAGACTTTCCTCTGACAAATCCAGTTTATCCACATGGCTATAACTTTCTTCCAGGCATGTGTCACCTGGCCTAGTACGCACTCTTGTTGAATTGAAATTTGAGGAAAATGGTATATATTACATTTATGGAGTGATTTGCAATTTGCATTGTGCTTTTATGAATGTTTTGATTCTTGGCTTTATACCACGCAAGAGAGACAGGTAGGGCATCCATTCAACCCATGGTGGTGAGGATTATCATCCCCGTTTTACAGATGAGAATATCGAGGTTCAGGTTTGTTGATATTTTTCCCCTCCTGGTTACAAAACTAGTAAATGGCAGGACTGGGTCTTAAACCCAGGTCTTCTGAATCCCAGTTCAAAATTTTCTAACAACATGGTATTATTGTTAGAAAAGCATAACAATAATTTTGTGGGCTTTGTAAAACAAAAAAAACCCACAACCCACCATGATAACAACCATCGCAAAGGTCTTGAACTCTTCAGGGCAGATGCTATCTATGTTTATTGGTGTGTCACGTGCTGAAATGCCACTGGTGTGAGCAATGCCCAAACCCCAAGCACACAGGCCAGCCTGCGATGGGCAAACGTTGTCACAGCTCATCAAGCTCACAGATCTGCAAACATAAAACATTTACCGGGACTTGGCTCCGTGAAGGAGTGAGCCAAGCCCCTGGGATGCAGCCATGTGACTCCATCAGAAAACACTCAAACAGACCTTGGCAGGGTTTCAGGGTTCACATCTGGGAAGAAAGGTATGATTCATCATTATTTTGTCCATGTTTGCCTGTGTGGGTCAGGCCTTCCTTCAGAGCCAGTCTGGACTGATTTACTGTGGCATTTATTCTTCTATGGGCCCTTCTAATGGCATTTCCAGGTTCCCCTTGGGCAAAGATGGAGGGGAGGCGATAGATTGATTGACTGACTGATGGATTCTTAAGCCAAAGTTCTTATTCTGGACTATGGCCCGTTAAATGGGTTTAGGTGACGTCTCTGGGTGAAGTCTTCTGGGTTCCTAGGCTACCCCAGGTCTTTGGGGCAAAGGAGCTCTTGGAATTTCTGTGGGTCCTTTAGGATTAAGCACAGGTAAAATCACTGTATGTTGAATTAAGCTAGGTTTCTCCATGTCTGCCCTGGAGGAGCTCATCAGAGGCTCACCGTGCCCGGTCCGTGCTCACGTCTGGTGTGCCCGGCCCTCTTCGCTCTCTCTCTCCTTTCTCTCTGAGCCCCTGTAGCTGAGTGGTCTGAGCAGAGTCCCAGACTCTGTTTATCCTTGTCACACTCTGGGAGCCATAACCTTCACAGAGACCCTCTTCGTGTGGGGAGACAGTAAGGCGTGCGGCGTAACGCATCAGACAGCCTCAGACCTGAGCCTGTGTCAGCTCAGGACAAAGTGTGAGACTGGATGAAACCATTGCAAGACTTTGTCTCAGTGTCTGTAAAGGGGGCATGTGCAAACAGCAGGGCACATGTGGGATTAGTTTCTGCTCCTGACTGCCTGTCACTAAAGCCACATTCCTTAACTTCCCTGGACCTCAGTTTCTTTACTAATGAAATAAGGATTATAGTACCTCACCCAGGGCCAGAATACATGCCATTTACAATACCAGGGCTATAGTGGGAGTTCACTGTGATTACAGATATGAAGCACCCTGTATACTACTTGTCTCATAGTAAGTGTGCAACAAATGTCAGTAACTTTTACTCTCATTATTAGGGAGCTGCAGGGCCTCTTCTGGAGTATGAAAGGGGCGGTTGGCTTGTTTGTTATGGAGGTACCAGAGTCAACACAAGTTGCCAGAGAGACGGAGGGTCCAATTCAGGTGGGTCAGCTGTTGCCGGAATGAGGCTGGGAGAGGGTGTCAGCTGCATGCTTGGGTCAGAGGCAGCAGGCTTCTAAACCCTGGGTTGGGACGAAGCCAGACCTTGGGTCTGGGAAGGGGATGAACTTCTGAGAGCAGGTCAGTGATGGTGGGGATGTCAAAGCTGAGTTGTAGGCCTGGATCTAGGAAGGATCCTGGGGTTCAACAAATATCTTGGGCACCTTTGGAAGGTCAGGTACCATACGAGTATGGGGCCCAGAGGAAAATAAGACACAGTCTCCATTGGGGGAGGATTATAGCTCTGGTTGTTGGCCAAAGGAGTCAGCCTTAGCCTGAATATTAGGAAACATAGGCCCCTAGGAATGCTTCTTTTTCAAAATATATTTATTTATTTGTTTGTTTGTTTCTGGCAGTGTTGGGTCTTCATTGCTGCGCACGGGCTTTCTTTAGTTGTGGTGAGCGGGGGCTGCTCTTCGTTGTGGTGCGCGGGCTCTAGAGTGCAGGCTTCGGTAGTTGTGGCACGTGGGCTCACTATTTGTGGCTCACAGGCACTAGAGCGCAGGTTCAGTAGTTGTGGCACACGGGCTTAGTTGCTCTGAGGCATGTGAGATCTTCCCAGACCAGGTCTCGAACCCGTGTCCCCTGCGTTGCCAGGCAGATTCTTAACCACTGCGCCACCAGGGAAGCCCAGGAATGCTTTTGATTAAACAATCATTTTATATTTTTCTCATTAAAAATAGTAAATGCAAACTATTTTACAACCACGCATAGGAAGGCCTACCTACACATATGTATTGCTACAAGTAAAGGAGTTTGGATTCAGAGGAGTGACGTTTAACAATGTTGCTGTCTGTGTAAACTCAGGCCTCAGTTTCTTAATCAGGCCTCATCTTCTTAATCCTAAGATCATTTTGTCAGGTCATTGTGAACCTTGCATGAGACAGAGAAAGTGACTTTGTGCACTGTGCAGTCAATGTTATCTGTCATTATATTTTAAAATTTACTTTCCTTTCTGAGAAATAAATAATACATGTTTTTAACCTCTACCCGCCACTTTCCTTTTTAAAGCTTTTGGGTAGATCCTGCCATCTGCTCCTCTCTCATTGCAATGATTATAAGATAACCTGAGAAGCTAAAAAGCCTGTAATTTCCCTAAATCGGAATTTTCTTGGGCGTCTTTTGCCCTGTGAGCTGGGCATTTCAGAACATCTTCCAGAAATTGCTTTGATTTTCTTCAGTTGTCACCTCCTTTTCTGGCGTTCAGGGTAGGAGAGCTCACTCTGGCTGAGAGGCGACAGGTATTGGGTACTGTCCCACGTGGTATCTTGTATACATTGACGAAACTGACCGGAAGCTGACAGATGGAAGTGTGACTCGGGGCTGGAGAACAAAGTCCACTGCATGGGAAGCTGAGTCAAGCTGAGTCTTGGCCCTTTGCCTCAGGAACTCTTCTCCCTTCCCTCCGGGTGCTTCTGTTCTTACGCTGACAGCACACTGCTTCTCTCTGGCCATCACTCTCCCCCAAGTCTATTCTGATGATGCGCTGACTAGTCATTCAAGTGTCAGCCAACCACGCGTTTACAATGTGGCAGGTCAGGTTCTGTGGGGCTTGAGGCTTTCACATTTGGGGTGAACGTGCCTTCTGTTTGGTCTGGCTGCCAAAACAAAGCACCGTAGACTGCGTGTCTTGAACACTAGAAATATATCTCTCACAGTTCTGGAGGCTGGAAGTTTGAGATCAAAGTGTCAGCAGGGTTGGTTCCTTCCGAGGCCTCTCTCCTTGGCTTGCAGACGGCCACCTTCTCCCTGTGTCCTCACGTGGTCTTCTCTCTGTATGTGTCTGTGTCCCAAGCTCCCCTTCTTATAAGGCTTCCAGTCATACCGCATTAGGGCCCACCCTAATGACCTCATTTTAACTTAACTGTCTCTTTAAACCCCTTATCTCCAAATACAGTCACTTTCTGAGCTACTGGAGGGTTAGGGCTCCAACATGTGTATCTGTGGGGGACACGATGCCATCCAGAACAAGATGCAAAGTTATGGATAAAAATTGAGGTTCAAGGCTTCAGAAGGGGCCTGTGTAAGTGAAGGGCCCTAAAGTTGAAGCTTTATTAGCTTCGTGGTAAGTTTGCTCCTGAGTTGTCAGCTGCCCTGTAGCTGTCCTTGTGCTGGCACTGGGATGGAGAAGGAGCGGACGGCCCCTGCTCCGAGGGAGCTGGTGGAGGGGTGGGAGTGGCTGGCTCCCGAATGAGTGTTACGTGTGGAATTAGGTAAGTGTTGTAATGAGGGTGGGGAAGCAGAGAGGGTGCTGGGATATTGCAACCCTGTTCTCATGCCCTATTTTAGGATGTGAGTGGAAGATGATTGGGAAGGCAGGTTGGCTTCTTTTTTTTTTTTTTTTTTTTTGCGTTACGCGGGCCTCTCACTGTTGTGGCCTCTCCCATTGAGGAGCACAGGCTCTGGACGCGCAGGCTCAGCGGCCATGGCTCACGGGCCCAGCTGCTCCACGGCATGTGGGATCTTCCCGGACCGGGGCACGAACCCGTGTCCCCTGCATCGGCAGGCGGACTCTCAACCGCTGCGCCACCAGGGAAGCCCAAGGTTGGCTTCTTGAAAGAATAAACCCATGAAAAACAACACAACACAACAGCAACACCACAAAAACACCAGTGAGCTTGAAATCAGAGTATCTACCATTATGCACCCTACCACGTCATGCCCTACTTATAATACAGTCAGAGCTTTCCTGAGTGAACGTGGACGGCAGGGCGCCCACCCTCATGCCTGCACCCCGCTTGTGCTCTGGGTCGGGCGTTAGTCATCACCTGTATGCCTAAGGAAGTCCAGGGTTAGCAGGGAGAGGTGCCAGGGCCCTCATCTTCCAGCCAAGCTCTCTTTACTACATCAAAGCCATTTCTTTGTGTGTGCCAGGGGCAACGTCTTTAAAAAAGAAATTTTCATGGTAGTGGGTCTCTCGCGACAAGGCAACAAGCGCTAAAGCCTTCGGGCCTGGGATACAAGCCATAAAAAGGATCTGGATGAGGGGAAAGAGCACAGTTGGCTGCAGGAGAGCTGTAAGTGATGGGAGACCTGACCAGCCAGACACGAATCTGTGGAAATAGTCACTTATTTTCAACGTTGCCTAAGTCAGAGAGGGCAGGAGGGTGGAGCTTCCTTAGATAGTCAAACATTTTAGCAAATCGGGTGTCTGGCCTGGGAAAGCAACCAAGACAAGAGTGAGGTGCTTAGAGGAAAGCCAGCTTGGGGAGATAGGGTGTTGATGATTTGTCTCATGTCAGCTTCATTCATGGTAACTATACTTTGCAGTAATTACTCTAATTAGTGGTTTTGAGCATAACGAAAGGAAATAATTATAAGTATTTATAGCTGGTCAGTGGGTTAGAGATTGGACAACCAAGGAAAGTAGGTGGTGAAGCGTAGTTTAGGTGAACGGACTCCATGTTATAATTAAGGTTCGCTGTGCTCTTTGTTACGTTTATCTGGCAATAGTCCCTCATTTAGCGTGAACTCAGGGGCCATGTGAGAGCACTTTTGAAGGCAGGGTCTCTGGAGTGATGGATCTTGGTGTCCCAGCAACTCTGACAGGAGCCACGGTAGGGGCTCCACAAGGTGGGCGGGTTAGGGAAGGAATGACTGCATGTCTAGACCCACCGTAGCGTATCAAGCAAGCACGGGCACCTTGTTCTCTAGGTGAAGCCCACCTCCCAGGCTGAGCAGGCAAAAGGTAACCAAAGGAGATCCTGAAACTTTATCCTGTGTTGTGCGCTTGGGGTGAGGGTGACCTGGTCATTCCTTCATGAGTCTTAAAGATAGACTTCTGGGTGATGTCGGGGTGATTTCCTGGATATGCCCTGCCTGTTACCATCTCTTTGTTTATTATTTGTATGACTGTGCTTCCTCCCCTGGACAAGGGGATAATACATGTTTGCTGTCCAGCCCCGGGCAAGAACACAGTAGATTCTCAGTAAATATCCGCTGCTGCTCCCAGCATCCCCTCCCACACCCCCCCCCATCCTGCCCATTCCTGCCAGAGCTCCTGACTGTCCCCTTTGATTTCCATGCCTCCACGTCCAACTCAAGGCTGCTTTGATGCTGGAGCTCCCCCTGGTTTCACCAGCGAGCACCCGTCCTCAGCGCTCTACACCTGGCAGCCCTGGCTCTTGTTTGATGCTCTCCATCTGTTTCTCTAAGCAGTCTCACGGGAGACCAGGGGTCACATCAGCTGCTTATTGTTCCTGTTTCTCTTTCACCTGAGCCTTAAAGGAGTATCACACTTGGTTAGATCCGATTAGAAAGTCCTGATTTGGCCACTTACTAGCTGTGTGGTTTTGAGTCACTTAACTTTGTCTCTTGAACCACAGTTTCCTTGTCTGAAGAAAAAGGGACAATAATGCCTAGTTGTAGGATTACAGTGATTAGAAATAGTATTTTTTAAGTGCCTGGTACAGGTTTTAGCACATATAAGGGGCTCCACAAATAGTAGATGATGATGATAGTATAATAGTAGCAATAATTGATGTTTATTGAGCTCTGATTATATCCACATACTTTCAAATAATGTTTCTTATCTAATATGTCTTACTTTGGATGAATTCAGCTGTAAAGAATTCTGGACCTGGACAATGATCTGATGAGAAAGATGAGGCGACATGATGAAAAACCAATCATCGTGGAGTGTTTACTGGGTGTCAGCTGTTTTACAAATGTATACAGGTCAATCACTGATGCCATGAAATGAATGATAATGAGTAATTTGCCCAAGATTGCATAACAGATGGGAGCACAGAGCCAGGATTTGATCTCAGGTTTTTCCGACCCCAAAATCATGGTCTTTCATTTTCTGCCACTAGGATGAGTGGAACTGGAAGGATGGGCAGGCTTTGGTGTCTGTCCCTAAAGAGCAGGGTCAGTAGGACAAACTAGCATCTGAGGGAGGTGGTTGAGTGGGGCTTGACGCAAGCTGCTGTCAGCCATCAGTGGACCTGGGGTGTGAGAGCTGGTACTAGTAGGCAGAATAGATGTTATAACACGGGCATGTGAAAAGCTTGGTGTTCTAGACACTTGGTGCCTTGGAGAAGCTCACTGCCTGCCAGGGCTCCGTAACCTAAACAGACCTTGGAGTAACTCTCCTCAAAAGAAAAGAGCTCACAGAAAAGTATTTGGGCAGAAGGCATCACCTGTGTTCTGAGGGAGGAGGTAAATGCCCAAGCTCCACCTCTTAGTGAAAGCATGTTGTCTTCTTCTGGATCTTCCTAGGAACTGGTCAGGGATGAACTTACAGGACAAAGTCCTCAGACCCCACAGCTCATAGGGTGGGAGGTCATGTAATTCACACAGAAACTCTGTAAGATGGTAGTATCGCTTAGTTCTTTGCTGACAATAAGGAAACTGAAGATTGCAGAAGTGATAGGATTTCTCCAAGACTATATGGCTCATCAGTGCCGATCAAGGGTTTGAACCAATGTTCTTTGCTTTTTGCTTGAGCTATTTGCCCTATTCCAGAGATGGGAGAGGGAATTCCAGGAGCCAGGATGTGGCAAAGCCGGGGACTTGTAAGGGAGGATGGTTCATTTGACAGAATCAGGTGAATGGACTGTTGGGAGGAAAGATGAAAAGGGAGGAACACCAAAAACTACCATCCCTTAAGGACTTCTCCAAAGGCATTACAACCAGAGATCTGTTTAGTCCTCTATGGTAAAATATGGGATGTCCGAACTTTCACCTCCCTCCATTGGAAGTACTAGTGGTTAGGGAAGACTGGTGTTTGGAGCCAGATTCATTCGCTTCAAACTTGAGTTCTGCTATTTTCTAACTTCTCTAGACTCAACTTCATCTAAAAGGGGGATAGTAAAGCCTACCTTGTAGCATCACTGTGTGGATTGCGGTCAGTGTAAAGAGTTCACCTAGCCCTTCTTGGTGCCTGTGAAATGGTAGTTGCTTTTTTAAGTTTTAGTTTTATTGAGATATAATTGATACACAGCACTGTATATGTTAAGACTTGACTTACATAGGTTGCAAAATTATGACCACAATAAGTTTAGTTAACATCCATCACCTCATATAGTTACCAAAGAAAGAATGATTTTTTTTTTCCATTGTGATAAGAATTGTTAGAGTTTACTCTCAGCAACTTTTAAATATACCACACAGCAGTGTTAACTAGAATCGTCGTGTTGTACATCGCATCCTCAGTACTTATTTATCTTATACTGGAAGCTTATACCATTTTGACCACCTTCATCCAATTCCCGCACCTCCATCTCTGCCTCTGGTAACCCCAAATCTGACCTCTTAGGGCTCTATCATCTAGGAGGTCACATTTACTGAGGACTGAGAGAGATGGAGAGGGACTAAGGGAGAGAAAAGGAGCAGGACAGGAAGGAGACAAGAGGAATCTGTTTTCTCTTCTCATTTGCACACATGAAAAGTTGAGCACCCCAGGGGGTTTCCACTGCTCCCGGCTTGGCTTCTCTGCAGACCTGGCCTGCAGAGGATGTGGGAATGGGCCCAGTGCAACAAAACAAAACAAGCTCCTTTTCCTTTGGACTGTCATTAAAGCCTGTATGGGTGTGCTCTGCATGTACAAAGTATGTTTTTAGCCGAGAGCTTCAATCAGCATCTCATACAAATTGAGAAGCAGCCTCCAGCCTCCTGCCAAGCTTGCTCAGTCCTTGCCAGGGAGTGAATTTGAGGACTTGAGGGGACTTGGAAAATGTTATTCCAGTGCTGGCTTGCCTTACAGCTTCTACAGCTACGATTTTAGCATGGGATCCTTCACGGCTGGTGGACCTACTTTCTCCAGGAAGAGGCTCTTCCCAGGCCCATCCCCAGCATGCTTCACAGTCGAGCCAAGAGAAAGAATATAAGTATCATAACCTGCTGGCAAGTTAGCGGCCAAATACCTCCTCCACCTGCAATGCATTCAGGCATTTGACAGACATTTATTAATCATCTACTGTGTCCCACGTCCTAAGGAGTGAAGTTTCAAATACAGTGTTAATAACAGTAATGATATAGTTGCCATTTTTTGAGGACTCAGTGTGTGTCAGGCATGTGCCAGACAATAAGGGTATGAAGTGAGGAACAACAACAGTAATAATAATTCCCACCACGTTTTCAGCTCTGCTTTAGGCAGAGCACTCATACTTCTGCTCTTATGTTTACACCTCATATAACTTAGAGAGAATGACCTCTCAGTCAACAATTAGATACATTTTCTATCTCTCCAGACCTTTATCTGCTTGTCACTTTTCCAGGGGAAAAAAATCATTAAAAATAAATATTTATTTCAGATGCTAAGTATTCCTCAACTGCCATAAATCTGCCGCTTCTCTTCTGGGACATCCTTTAGCTGAGAGCTTTTTGAGTGAGAGTCAGGGCTTCCCATGCCAATCCTGGCTTTGGCCATGTGTCCGCGAGGCAGAGGCAGACGGTCTTCCGGTCAGGTGTAACTGCAATGTATTTTCTCAACAAAGTCTGGCTGACAATCCAATGCATATCACATCTCCTAAAGAAACCATGCATATTGCATGAGTCTCCAAATGTAGAAACAGATACTCAGAAAATACAAGTCTCAAAATAAAACCGAAACATTTCAAAACAACAGCAGTTGCAACGCCACCAAATGATTTAGTTTTTTTTTTTTTCATCAGGATCATGAAAAAAAAAATTCCCACAGTCCCCAAGCAGAACCTGAATATCCCAGCAGCCATGGTGAGGGTTTGAAATGAGCCCGTATTATAAGTGTGGGAAAGCAATAGACTGACAGACTTAGGTAGCAGTTTAGCTGAGCACAAGATCTTTTCCTGATCTGGAAGTCAGCGAAGATGAGAGCAGAATCGAATAGCAGTTTTTTCTTTTTTTTTTTAAATTAATTTTTATTGGAGTATAGTTGATTTACAATGTTGTGTTAGTTTCTGCTGTATAGCAGAGTGAATCAGTTGTACATATACATATAGCCACTCTTTTTTAGATTCTTTTCCCATATAGGTCATGACAGACTGGGTGAGTATAGTTCCTTATGCTATACAGTAGGTTCTTATTAGTTATCTATTTTATATATAGTAGTGTGTATATGTCAGTCCTAATGTCCCAATTTATCCCTCCCCGAATAGCAGATTTTCAGAATCGAGTTGCGAGATATCACTTCTGAGTGATTTGAGGCCGCGGTGCCTGGGAGCTCCAGCCTGGGTTTGGTCGTTTTCACTCTTGTTTCTGCAGGTGTGTACAGGTGTCTTGCTCCTTGTTCGTCCCAGGTGTCTACCCTGTGCCCAAGCCCCGGGCTCCATGAGCATTGGCTGGATGCTTCTCCGAGCCAGCATCCTCAGGTTTTCTAATTCCACTTCTTCTTTCCCACTTTAGAACACATATTAGTATGAGAGTAAGACTGACATTATGTCAGGGATAACCTTTAATATGCTCTAATTTATGAAAAAAGTAACATTTTAAAACTTGGTACTTTCACTATTATTAGTGCTGTGGACATCTGCTGATTTGGGATTTCTGGCATCCCTTCCCTCCTCTCACGGAAACAACTACCTCTTTTCTTTTGGGGGACTGACCGTCCTTTCTTCTTTCCCCGTGGTTGGAGGACTTGCAGTCACAGTGGTGGTAGCAGTGGGAATGAAAGGCAAAGAGTGATTTGAGAAATACGTAGTTGGAAAGTTGGTGGGACTTGGTAACTGGGCATGGGGGGTGAGGACAGGACAGGGAGTCCAGAAGGACAGGTTTCTGGCTTGGGTGACTGTCAGCTGTTAATGGAGGCATAGAAAACAGGATGAGAATTGTCAAGGCTGGGACGCTGAGTCTGAGGGCACTGTGGACCGTCTGGGGGAGAAGTTGGCCGTGGGCACCAAGCATCTCCCCCCGGCTCTGCACACCTCCCGCCTGGGTGCCTTTGCTGTGGGTGCTCTCCTACCCTTGTGCACCTTCCTGTGAGGTTGGCCTCATGCCCCACGGAGCGCTGATCACTTCTCCTTTAAGGGCTCTCTGCATCCCATGCAGATTTAGGCGGAGTTTCTGGAACACGATAACTCACTGATCTGTTTGCTCCCTTCTCCTCTGGACCCTGTGCTCACTGAGGGTGCAGTGATGTGTGACTTATCTCTGCCACCCTCACACAAGGTACAGGATATCCAGGTTCAGTGCTGGCTCTGGGGGGACCACCTGCCCCGTGTTCACGGGAGAGCCCGGCACACGGACTTGCCAGTCATCAGACAGCCACGTTGAGGAGTTTGCTAGCGGGGCCTGGGCTTGCACTGAGCCATTCTCACGCTTGCCTCCAACGTGTTGCTGCCTCGCAGCTGGTTCTGCAGCCTGTGGTCACAGAGCAGGGCAAAGCCACCTGGTTTCTGTTCTAGAGGCCCTGGCACTTTGGCTTACGGTCACAGGGTTGCAACCAGTGAAGTCAACACCCACGGGACACCTGTGGGGCCTGTGTCCCCCACCTTTGCCTGCTGGCATCAAAAGAGGCCACATCTGAGCTAGTTTTGCTTGAGTTCAAGAAGCCAGAAAATGTATGACGTGGGCAGAATGACACTAAATGGTCTAGTTTGGGGAGGGTTTCCTTGTACCAAGTAATTAATATTCATTATCTAGAATTCTCATAGTAGTCATGCAAAGTAAGCACCAGATCCTCTTTTACACACGTGGAAACTAAGATAAATAAGGTTGAGTAACTTGCGAAGGTCACACAACCAGGAAGTGGGAGGGCCAGAGCCTCAGGCAGCGTCACCCTCTGGTTCCCTGCTCCTTCCTCTCAATTCACCTCCTCAGCTGCCTAGGGCACTTTTCCCTTAATGATGTGCTGGAACATGTGTTACCTTTCTGCCCGGGAGCTTGTTCTCTTTTGGATCGGGTCACCTCCCTCTGTTGGAAGCTGAGTTTTCTCCTCTTATTCCTTAAAATGTACCCTTGTATCCTTCTAATCCAAAGACAGGTGCTTCTTCCAACTTCTGGTCAACCTGTCCAGGAGTTCTCACCTGGCCCTCCCACTATGGGGGGCTGCAGTGCTTCAGAATAGGCCAAATTGGCTTTTCTTTTCATGGCAGACGTTTGCTAGTTGTGTGAGTTCAGCCAAGTTACGCAACCACTGCAAACCTCAATTTCATCTGTAAAATCTGGTGAAAAATGGTATCATCTCAATGAATTCTTCTGAGGATTAGATGAGATAATACTTTCCAATAACTCACATGGATATTGCAGATTAAATACAAAGGCTAACAGAGATAACGTATGAAAAGCAACCGGGAAGCATTCATTCAAAGAAATATTGACTGAGCATTTATTATGTACCAGGAACTGTTCTAGGTGCTGAACATTGCAAGAAATTATACAACACATACTTGTCCTCAATGATCTGACATCCTAGTGGGGGATGACAGGAAATAAGCAAGGTAATATCTAATGTCAAGTGATGATAAATGTAATGGCGGAAAAGTGAAATAAAGTAGGAGGGATAGAGATATTGGGGTCTGGAAGTTTTTCTTACGTTACACAGGGTGGACAGGGAATGTTGAATGGTTAAGATAATCCTTGAGCAGGTACCTGATGGGAGTGAGGGAGAAAATCTTGTGTCCACCTGAATTACGTGTGGTCCATCCAGACATAGGGAGGAGCCTGTGCGCCAACCACGAGGCTGGGATGGGGTGTCTTGTTCAAGGAAAAGCAGAGGGGCCAGAGGGGCTTCAGTGGAGTGACTGGGAAAAAATGCAGGAGGTAGAGAGGCAGGAGGTGGGTGGAGAGTAGAATATGTAAGATTCTGTAGGCATTTGAAGAATTATTTTGGCTTTTTCTCTGACTGCTTTCGGAAGCCATTTAAGAGTTTTGAGCAAAGTATTTACATTACATAAGGTGATTTATGTTTTAACAGGATCATTCTGTCTACTGAGTGGGGAAGAGTATGTGAATGGTGGTTATGGGGTGGGGTAAGGTGACAAGGTTGGAATCGGGGATACCAGACAGGAGGTTTTTCCTATAGCAGAAATAATGAATTAGTGATAAAGGTATGACTTTGTATGTGCTTTCAAGTTAAAACTGGCGGGGCTTGCTGATGTGCTGAATGTGAAATTTAATAGAAATAGAGGAGTCTATTATCTCTCTAATATTTGTGCTTAAGCGATTGGAAGGATGGAGTTGCCTTTATTGAGGTGGGAAGACTGGGGTGGAGAAAGTTTACAGGGCTGTGAAGATCAGGTGGTCAGTTTTGAAGGCTGGGTTTGAGATGCCTATTGTGTATCCAATGAAATTGTCGGGTAGATTAGTAGGTTTCCGAGTATGGCTCAATCATGATCTGTTGCTATACAATGGGGTTAAGGAAGAATATATCTGGCATCCACAGTCACTTGGAGCCGCTCTTGGTGTACTGTGACTAATTTTAATGGTTTAATGGTGAATGGACAAGACCAGAAGCCACACTTAGGAAAAGCAGGGCAAAGAGGTAACTAAGGACTCAGACCCTTCGGGTATCAGGGTTGGATCACCCACAGGTAAGCCATCTAGACCAGCAGAGACACTAGGTGAGCGTGAAGGGAAACTACAATAGATCCTGGAGGTGATGGTTAATTTTATGTGTCAACTTGGCTTGGCCATGGTGCCCCGATGTGTGGTCAAACTTAGTCTAGACATTGCTGTGAAGGTATTTTTTTCAGATGAGATTAACATTTAAGTCAGTAGACTTTGAATAAAACAGATGACCCTCTATAATGTGGGCGCATGTCATCCAGTCAAATGAGGCCTTAAGAGAAAAAAGGCTGAGGTCCCCAGAGGAGGAAAACGACAGCATCAACCCTTCCCTGGGTCTCCAGGCTGCTGGGCTCCTCTGCAGATTTTGGACTTGCCAGTCTCCACAATCATGGGAGCATGTGAGCCAATTCCTTAAGATTTCCTTTCTCTCTCTCTCCCTCTCTCTCTCTCTCTCCCTCTCTCTCTCTCTCTCTCTCTCTGTCACACCCACACACCCACCCACACCCCTTACATCATTTACTTCAGCAACTGAGAAACATCAGCTGTGGAAGAAGAGTATTATCATTGCCATTCCTGTTTCTGGATAAATTTTTCATTTAAGATTAGGATTGTCATTAGATTATTATTTTTTCTCTCTTTTTTAAACTGGTTTAGGAGAGGGGGATGAGATGGGAAGAGAGTTACACAAAAGTTACAAATCCTTTTCCTGTTTTGCTGGGAAAAGACAAATTCAGGAAGTTTGTGAATTGATAACACCCGTTGCCACTGATTCTAACTCACCCTCAATTCTGAATTTCATTTGTCCATTTTTCCTGTCTGCTCACTGACAGGGATGTCTTGTGAATTCTCGAACCTTCGGGTTGACGTCAGTAAACAAACAGATAACTACTGTTTGTGCCAGTTTGATACTTTGAAATAGAAATTAAATGCCATGAGATAAACAACAAGGTCCTACTGTATATGAGAAGGAACTATATTCAATATCTTGTAATAGCATAATGGAAAAGAATCTGAAAAAGAATATATATACCCTATCTATCTATCTATCTATCTATCTACCTACCTATCTATCTATCTAAGCTATCTATCTATATCTGAATCACTTTGCTGTACACCAGAAACTAACACAACATTGTAAATCAACTATACTTCAATTAAAAAAAAAAAAGAGGGACTTCCCTGGTGGCGCAGTGGTTGAGAGTCCTCCTGCTGATGCAGGGGACACGGGTTCGTGCCCCGGTCCGGGAGGATCCCACATGTCACGGAGCAGCTGGCCCTGTGAGCCATGGCCCCTGAGCCTGCGTGTCCGGAGCCTGTGCTCTGCAACGGGAGAGGCCACAACAGTGAGAGGCCCGCGTACTGGAAAAAAAAAAAAAAACGAACTTAAATGCTGGATGTCCCTATCAGCCTTATCTACACTGTCATACTCATTACTCTCTGGGAATTTTGTAGTTTTAAATGCGTCCCACCATCAGAATCTAAACCAAGTAAAGGCGGAGCTAAAAGGTGAGAAAACAACTTATTTAATATCTTTTGCCACAATGTCAATTCAACATCCTATAATATGCAAAACCTTTAGTGACAGTACCATATACTTTATTCCTTGTGAAAGTCAGAGATGGTCTGCTGGAAATGAATTTTCCTGCTGCTTCTGTTGGTTGCCTTTGCTGTTTGGCTCCTGTGGGGTAGATCCCCAGCCCGCAGATGCTGACAGCCGCTCTGGGTTTGTAGCCCAAAGCACACTTCCCTCCACACACGCACTGCATCTCCACCACACGTGTTGGTGCAGATGTGAATCATCTTTGCAAACAAACTGATTTCAAAGATGATTTCAAGAGTCAGTCTAATGAGCAGTGAATATGGACTGATTACTGTATTTGCAAAGAACCTTATTTTTTTCCCCTAACATTGCACTAAAGATCGGCCCAGTGCTTTCTCGCAGGCTTACAAATGTAAGTAATCAATGTGTTTGCGTAAATGTTTAAAGATGTCCACATTCATGTTTATGAATCGATGGACTCCTCATAATTGCTTTTGTGTGATCTGATAGACACAAACATAAACAGGACCCACCATATCTTAGAAGCCTTCCTCATGGAATTTAGAAAAATGTGGTGATGAAAGAAACGTTTATACCACATCAAAAAATCTCGTAGGAAGAATTACAGATGGAAGAATTCATGCTTGGATACATTCAGTTGTATATTTTTCTTTATTTGTAACATTGTCTTTGTGATTTAGTTTGTTTCCTTTATTGTGGTAAGAACACAACATGAGATCCACCCTCTTAACAAATTTCTAAGTGTACATTACCATATGGTTTGCTATAGGCACAGGGTAGTACAGCCGATCTCAAGAACTTATATATGTCTTGCATAGCGGCAACGTTAATAGCTATTAAACAGAAACTCCCCATTTTCCCTTCCCCGAGATTGAGGTGCTTAAATCTACTTCTAGATCTTCTTGACTTGCTGATCCTCCACGAGGCACTGAATTATTAGCTCACAACCTCCCCATCATGCACAGAACAGATGCTTCTTGAGGTATGGTTGGGTGATAATACAGAGTCACCTACAGAGACCTGGCTTTGGCTTCTGACTGTCCTGGGTTCAAATCAGAGTTTCTCTGCCTGTTTGATTTGGGGCAGGTCAACTAGTCTCTGAGTTTCCGTGTCTTCATTTCTAAAATGGGGAATATTATTTACCTGGCAGGGCTGTTATGGGGATTGAACGAGACAACATTTTTAGAGCACCCTAAAGTTTCTGGCAAGTAGTAGATGCTCAACGAAAGGTCATTTCTTCCCATACCCCTTTCTCTACCTGGAAGCTTGCTCTAACTCAGGTGTGAAAGAGAAGCAGAAGAGTATTCCTGGAGATATTTCTGGCTTACAGTAGTTTGGGAAAGTTAAGTAATTTATGGGACTAAGGGAGAGAGGAGGGGGCGCCATGATGATATTTTTGGTGTATGCCCAGTGTTTTCTAAAACTTGGGCCAATTAATATTCCTTTAACCTGGAATGCTTTTCTTGCCTCTCCCTTTAAGTAGTTCAGGTCCTCCACCAAAGCTTTCTTGTAGGACTTTCTCAGCCAAAGTTGCTTACGAGCTTGTGCTCCTCAGAACTTCCATACATCTCTCTCCAAACAACACATTTGTCCTGTGTCCTTTCATAGCTGTTGAAGCCTTGGCTTATAGTTTTTACTGGAGTCTATGTGTAGTGAGAGCAAAGGCACCTCCATTTCATCATTGCATATTGGACACCTAGGGGACCTGGCAAGGGACCGTATATGGCAAGTCATATGGGTTTGGGGATAGAAGACCTGGGTTTGAGTCCAGCTTTATTGTTTATTGTGTGGTATCAGGTAAGTCCCATAGATTTTCGTAGAATGTGTTTCCTTATGTATGAAATGTTTATAATAATCCCATTGGCCATTTAAAAAATAAATGTCCTCAAATTCTATTCAAAACGGGCGCAATATAAATAAAATGAATGGAATGGCTTCTACTCTACCTTCATTGAGGACCCGTTGGTCAGCCATAGCAGATCACGGCTGTGAGAGTATTTGATGAACGATAAATGCGGTACCCACGCGATGTATAGTTATTAGGCACTCACTGAACATCTCCTGAGTCAAGGCTTAATGGAAGGATGTCTTTCCCTTTCTCTTTTATTGGCCTGGGAAGAAGGGTCACAGCTTGATAACATGCTTGGGGGAAGGGGAGCAACAACTCTTATGGGAAAGAGACAATCAAGGGAAGGTGGCAGCGTCGGACACACACTAAATTTAATTAAATATATGTGGAATAGGGTAGAGTGGTTGGGAAAATATATCATAATATAGAAAAGTGTTGAGAGGTCAAAAGAAGCAATGTAAGCATTGATTAGACTCGTTTCCCCAACGCCGACCTTCCGCGGTCCCTTTCCATGCATCATTTTTTTGGTACAGCACTTTACACCTATTTATTTGTTCATTTTTCTATGTGTTTATATTTGTTTATCTGATTATTTAGTTAGTTAAACATCTCTCTCCCCTTGCTAGATGATAAGCTCTAAGAGGCAATGGTTTTTGATCATTTTCCTTACTCGCATATCCACGGTGCCTAGAGTAATGCCTGGCTAATGCCTGCACAGGGCAGGTGCTCCCTAAATGCTTGTAGAATGAGTCATGATGAATTTTACTGTCTTCCTTAGGCTGGGAAGATATTCAAGCCACCTGGTTTTTGGCCCCAGGATTCTCCTATATTTCACGACATCATCCTTCTGGTTTCCTACTTATCTCCGTCTTGGATTATCTTGTCTATTTATTTGCTTATTTGTTTGCCATTTGTTCCCTTCCAATTGAGGCTGAGTAGTGATCTGAGTACAGACGGCTTGGGATTGAATTCTGGTGCCATCACTGACTAACCTTATGGCCCTGGGCAACTTGCTTATCCGTTCAGAGCCTCAGTTTCCTCGGCTGTAACATGGGGATAATAGGAATTCCTGCTCCCAAAGTTGTTGTGAGGATTGAGTTTGTTAATGCACACATAGTACACCACCAGGCACATAGTAAGTGCTCAGTGAAGGGTTATTATTATTAAACTATAAGTAACAAGAAGGCAGGGGCACTGTGTCTCTTACTTATTCTGCTGTCCTTGGTGTCGATTACAGAGTCACCACTCACTAAATATTGATGAATAAGTGAATAAATATGTCAAAACAAGTAGTTGTAATATAGACATTTGTCTTAACAGTATCAGACATATAAGGAATTTTACTGAACAAGCATTTTTGAAAAGTGCCTGCTATATGCCAGGCACTGTAGGGAGATGCGAGGATTCATCTATCCATTTATTTATTATTATCTACACGCGAGCATCTCAGGCTGAATCCGTGGCCTCAGAATGCCAAGGATTTATGGGCTCCAGTGAGAAATGGTGATCTGGACTAGTTCTGGCATGGTTGTCCTTTGATAACGCCCTGAACCAGTGTTCACTGGACACTAACCCACACCAGGTCCTCATTGGGCCGCAGGGATGCAGTGATGGAAAAGGCCAATCCCTGCAGCAAAGAGCTCACGGCATGTGTTTGATGTGAAAGAGACACCCAGGGTGCACTGGGGTGAGTCTATGGTAGAGAAAAGGAACGGGGCTTGGGGAGCACAGAGGAGGCACCTAGATGAGAGTTGAGGGTGCAGAGGGTGAGATACAGCGTCCAGTGTTACTCTCAGGAGCTTCACATACAGACAGTTCAGGCCAACCTCAGCAATGGTGGAATGCCACTCTGAATCAGTGAACAGGAACGAATTATAGGACCTTTTCCCCCTGCAGGTAGTTGTATTCTCTTCTGAAAGTACACCATCATCACACTCCTCATAAAGGACTGTGATTTTCTATTTGTCTGTTTTATTACCCACGACACTGAGCTCAGTGAATATTTGTTGAACCAAAATAAATCAAATTCCCAAGTGTGTTAACTTCCTAGGTTGCTGTAACAAAGTACCATAAGCTGGGTAGCTTAGAACAACAGAACTTTATGGTTCCTCATTTCTGAAGGCTAGAAGTTCACTATCAAGATTTGGCAGGACACTGCTCCATCTGAGACTCTGGAATCCTTGCGCCTTCCTAGGGTCTGATGCTTTGCCAGCCATCTTTGGCATCCTTGGACTTGTAGGTGTATCACTCCAATCCTCTGCCTTCACGTGCTGTTCTCCTCGTGTCTTCACATCGTCTTCCCTCTGTGCGTGTCTGTCTCTACGTCCAAATTTCTCATTATAGGACACCAGTCATTCGGATTAGAAGCTACGCTTAATGAGCCTATCTTAACTTGATTAAATCTGCAAAGACCCTATTTCCAAACAAAGTTACATTCTGAAGTATGGGGGGTTTGGACGTCAGCATATCTTATTTTAAGGGGACACAATTCAACTCATAACACCAGGCTGGGGAGCTCGTGGATTTGGGGGATGAGCAAGAAGGTTAGCATAGCAGGGAGCTGCAGAGGACATGCATGAGGCTGGGGGCTTCGTGGGATCCTCACCAGAACAAGGAAGCCTATGGGAAGACAGTCTTTAACCAGAGAGTCAGACCTACCTTTGGAGGCTCTGCTACAGATATTCAGCTGAACCTTACTGGAACTTGGCTTTCTAATTTCTGAGTCCAGCCTGTTATTTAATAGGACCTAACATCTGTCCAAAGGGCTGGAGTCTGTTCCTGCCTTCCGGGCTCCACTCGACACCTGAAACCCGAGGAAGACACTCTCTGACTTCAAGCCTTGGCACTAGACAGCCTCTTTAGCCATCTGGATCAGTTCAAACCAGGTCTGATTTCAGCTTTGCCTCTGTGGGCTCCTAACAGTAGTACAGGTAGTAATATGGCTTCCTCTAGTTGAGAACACAATAGTTACCTCATCTCTGGTCTTCTGACAGCCTCACTGTTGGGGCTTCACTGGGGTAGGGTGGAGATCATCTCCTTGGAATAGAACAAAGAATGGAGACTGGAGAGTTCATACTGACACGCACACGGCCACACAGCTAGTAAGTGGTGATGTCGGGGTCTGAAACCTGTTGCACGGAACTCCGCAGTCTTTATGTTCATCTACCCTACTTCCCTTCAGCCAAAGGCTTGGGGGCAGCTCTAGGAAGGTTTTGACCCCTATTCCTATCATTATCCAAATAAACCATCCTCTTAAATGACCACCTGCCTCCCCTGAATCTTTCTGTCCTGTTGATCCTCAAACCAGAGGACAGGGGTGGTGAGACAAAGACAGCCCGGGTCATGGAACACTCATTCCTCTGTTCTATGCAGTGTGTCTCTCTGGGTTTAAGCCATCGGCTGCTGGTGCAGGGGCGCTAGGATGCTCATGTTCTCCAGAAAGTTCTCTGGCCTTCAAGGCTGTGGGGGAATTCATCACTTTTCAAAGTAATCAGAAGACTGACCTTCCAGAATCCCGCCCCCCTCCACCTGCCCCGAGTTACCTCTCCATCGCCTCCTGTGAGATCGCTGTCATCAGTGGTGTTCTGAAGGTTTCCAGTGTCGAGCAGCTAAAGATAAACGAGAGCAGTGAGCTGGACCAACACACGTTCTGCAGAGAGAATTCATTAGTGGGGGAGGTCTGAAGAGGAGTCACTTTTGCGGCTCTGGTTCCTGTCGCTCTGAATCTCCATCATGGACCATAGGAGGCGTGTGGGCTGGGAGGGCGTGGACCACGTGGGCTGCTTTTGTCAGCCAAGCCGCAGAAGGGAGCCACACGGCCCCGAGGCCAACCTCAGCCAGCCACAGGGGTGGGCTCTCTCAGGAGCGAGCGGGGGGCCAGCAGGACTGGGGTTTCCGCTTTCTCACAGGAAGGCTCAATTGCTCTCCTCGGGACCGCAGGGGCCTTGCTGAGCAGCAGTGACTCAGCTTCCTGTGTGCCCTGGCAGGCGAGGAGGACCCCTGACAACGCAGGGCCCCTCTTGCCTGTGCGTTCCCTCCCATCCACTTCCTGCTCTAGAAAACCTACAGTGATGATCCAAGTCTCTGTTTACCGGAAGCCTTGTTGAGAAAAACAGTTTGTACTTCACATTTCTACAGCATTTTTCACTTTATAAAAACATTTTCTCACACATTGGTTCATCCAATGGTCACACAGACTCTGAGAGTGCAGGGAGGCCACTGTCACCACTGTTACACAGATGAGGAAAGTGGGACTGGCCAGTGAAGGGGGTTGGCCAAGGCCTGTCGCTTATTGGTGGAGGGTTGAGGCTCAAGCCCAGGATTCTAGAATACTCATTCAGGACCTTATTGTACTTTCTTGGGTGGCGCTCGGCGTTTCGCCCTTATCATGTGCTTGCTACAGGTAAAATGCTTGTTGACTGAATGACCGACTGTAATTTTCATCCATCGTGAGATGGATCCTTAGGGCTCTAAGCAAGCTACCGTGGGGGAGTGGGAAAGACACGGGCTTTGGAGAGACAACCCAGGTGCAAGTTACACTAAGACTCACGTTAGCTACATGATTTTAGGTAAGGTTCAAATTCTCTAAACCGTAGTTTTCTCTGAATACAGACGATAATAATGGTGATTTTTCAGGGCGCTTCTAAGATTTGAATGAGATAATACGGATCGAGGGATGGCATAGTATTTGCTATGTAGAAGTTGCGTGGCTCTGCAGGGCTCTTTCCATCGCCCTCACAGGGATGCTTAGCTTCAGAAACTCGTTAGAGTTAAACAAATCTTGCAGACATTTTCTTTATATATGGGACAATGCTTTTGCTTAGTAACCTCTGAAAAATCAAGGACACAAGTGTGCAAAGCAAATAAAGTCTGGTCCTGGCTCATTTAGCCACTATAATCAAGAAATGAGCTATACCCTACATGAGGATTTCCCAGTTCTGTACTCTAAGTTCTGGGTACCAAGATTTCTCATCATTTCTTTTGACTTATTTTAGATAAACATTTCTGGCCTTGTAAACAGAGTGGAACACACCCTGCATTGCAGATTCTCTGTCTGTGTTTCTTATTCCTCACTGGACGATCTGACTTTCATTGTCCCTTGCTCTTGCTGACCTGCAAGGGGTCACAGAGACACTCATCAGGATGAGGAAGTGGCATGGGGTCTGAAATGTCAGACGCAGAAATCATACTTATTTTTCAAGAATATGCCTAAACGGTCAAGATGCTATTTGTTTAAAAGTACCCTTTATTTCACCAATTGGATGTTTTCTGTGATTTCACAATTTTTTCTTTGAATAGACTATATGTCTATTGGTGTTAATATCTTAGATTTCAAATTACTTACAGCCAGGAACTATGTTCTATTCATCACCATATTCCCAGGGCCAGGGGCCCTCTAGATTTTCAATGACTGGTTCTTGAATGAGCAAGGGTCATGCGCTCATTCATCCATTTTGCAGAAATAGACTGTGAACATTCCTGAGCTGTCATCCAGGTGGATAGGATAGTATACGGCTTTAAGGAGCTCAAGGAAAGAGTGTTATTCGAGTGTTATTCAATCTGAGAGGTGAGTGTGACTCCCCACGGAGAGGAGAGACGGGTCAGGAGATGAGATCAGGCAGAAGGGAGCAAGCAGAATGCACAGCTGTTCCAGGAGATGACCGTGAATGAGTCAAGTAAGTCTCCTCGTTGGGAGCTGGTCATGTGATCTTGCAGAGGGACCTGCCACCTTGAACAGCCCCAAACTGAATGAAATAGGAGTAATTACCACCACGGAGAGGCTAGCAGATGAGGGTGGCCTCTGGGCAGTCAAGACAAATTACTCAGGACAAATACAGTCCTACGTTCACATCTAGGACAGGGGCTGATGTGATTAATATCTGCAGAGAACCGGGGACTATTGTGATCCTATCTGCTAATGGGGACTTTCAGAGTGATGGACCTTCTGCTGGATGGAGCACGAAGGGTGTACTCACTTCTGGGGAGATGTTTACTTTGTGGTTTAGGGACCCTTTCCAGGGCCTCCTTCATTATTATTTCTTGATAAAGAGGATTTAAATAATTCAAAATTATTGTATATTTTTCCTTTCAGAATCACACTGTGATGGGAAGTGGGAGAATGTGTTTAAAGTCTACATAGTTGTTTATTCTCCGTTCATTTAGTACATTTTCCTGAGCACCTCTCCTGTGCTGGTCTTGAGTTGGGCTTGGGATTCAAAGGTGGGCAAAATCCGTCCCTTCACTTTAAGAATCTCCCCAGTAGTGGAAGAAAGTGACTCATAAGTAATGACAATACACTGTGGTAAGTATAGAAGGGAAGACAAATAAAAGAGTGCAGAGGAAGGAGTGATTAATTATGTTCTTAGTAGTCAGGGAAACGTCACAGAAGATGTGTTGGGTTTTAGGGATGAATAGGAGTTTTCTGGTGGAGAAGAAGAAAGCATTTTAGGTAGTGAAAATGCCATGAACAATTGCACAAGGGCAGTAAATTCATGGTTTGGGAAATAATGAATTAGAGTACTGTAGCTAGAGTTGTGTTGCCGGCTCAAATATAGGCAGCCCATTCGATGTGAATTTCAGATAGACAGTGAATACTTTTTTAGCACGAGTATGTCCCCAATATTGCATGAGACAGGCTTATACTGGAAATATTCTTTGTTGTTTCTCCAGGGTTCAAATTTCACTGAGCATCCTATATTTTTATTTGCTAAATCTGGTGATTCGAGACTAGAGTACAAAGCAGATGAGACCGTATTACAGAGGTCTTTGAAAGTCATGCTTGAAAGTTTTGGCTTCAGTCTTGGTGGTCTTGGAAGGTTTTTAAACTGAGATGTGATATAATCAGATTTCTGATATTATGCTGGCTTCATGGAGGATGATCTAGAAAGGGGGAAACTGGAAGCAAGGACATTGATTTAGATCGAGGGAAAGGGAGTTTTGAACCAGGGTTACAATCAAGAGATTCTCAGGCAACAGACTCCAGGGATATTTTGGAGATGGAAGCTACAGGACTTGTTGAGAAAGGCTGAGTGTTTATGCTGGCAATCCTTTTTTGTTACAGGCACGGTATATTTTTCCTTGAAAGTTTATGACTTTCTGAACATACACTCCCAATAGTCTTGGGACTGAAGACTGTCTGGAGACTGGAATTCTGTGCCATTTTCCACATGGCTCAGCTCTTGGTTTCTTTAAAACATATACTCAGGCTAAACTCTGAGCCAGTAACTCTGAGCCAGTTCATCACAACTTGATTAAGTGGCTAAGTCCACGCTGGGCACAGGTGGAAACACTTAGTGCCATAACTTTAGAAGGGTCTATAAAAAAGAACATCTTCCATACTTTCTTAGGAGAGATTTACTTTTTGAAGAAAGTGTATATTTTGGAAGGGGAAGGACATTGTTTATTTCTGACATTAAATACACCTCCAAGGTTATAGAATGTATTTGGATTCTCCAGACTGGTTGCCAAGAACTCACAGAATCGTGTCAGAGGAAATTGTTTGGTTACTTTCCTCCTGTTACAGCTGGAGAAGCTGCAGCCCAGAGAAGAGATGCGACCCACCCAGAGGGTGGCAGAACTTGGATGAGGGGAGAAGATTCATGACTCCCAGCTAAAATGAAACAGGAATTCTTTAAACATTTAGAATTTGGAAACACAGTGTCATTCTTTTTCTCTATAACTACCAAATTACAAAGAATTTCTCCTTGAGATTTTTCAATTTGGACGAAAGTATTAACACAAGTCTTTTTAAAAGGGATTTCGTGAAATTGTGTCATTTGAGAATAACCACATCTTATTCCTATTGACAGCCCTTTTGAAACAGATTGACTCAGCCTAATTCCTGAAGGTTTTCAAAGATGTTGGAACTCGGAAAAAGAAAAGTTTATATAAATAGGAAATAATAGTTATTTGTTGAATGCATTCTCAGCTGTAAGACTCTGACATTTTGGCAAAGGCAAGTTTTCCTTTCAATAGATCAACATTCAGAGCCAAGTTGTGTTTAAAAAGAATAGAGCAAAAAGTACTGTATTTACATTTCAAGGATGAAATGTCTTTTCTCCTTAGAAATCTGAGGAATGCTCTCTGGGACCACCGCCTGGCCTGCCTCTGCCTCATTGATTCCAGGGAGACCTTCACTGCCAGAACATCCCAAGGTAACTCCTCATTCGGGTTTGAGGGATTTGCTCCCGGTAAAAAGACTTATCCAAGTTCTCCCTCCTTTCCTCAGCAACGAGGCAGCACGACCCATTGAGATACCACAACGGGTCCTGAGCTCTGAGTCGTCTACTCCGCAATCAATCCCGA
The DNA here is from genome assembly GCF_949987515.2 of Delphinus delphis. Classification (NCBI taxonomy): domain Eukaryota; kingdom Metazoa; phylum Chordata; class Mammalia; order Artiodactyla; family Delphinidae; genus Delphinus; species Delphinus delphis. Next base: position 81,471,716 of record NC_082694.2, on the reverse strand, counting down.
TAGAAGATTTGGTTTTGTTTCTAATCTCTTGGTCACTGGGTATCTTTTCTTTCATATCCTATATGTGGCACCTTCCAGCCCCTTCTGAGGTAGAGAGGGTGGGGACGGACGAGCAAAGGACAGTGATTCTGGAGTCGCTGGGGCCCTGGGACCGTGTTCTTTACCGAACACCTTTTCCTTTCACTGCCATCCTTCCTTCAGGGGGATTTGGAACATTCTCTCTTCCCTTTTAATGTTGATGAAAAGTCTTATAAAACCGCAAGTGCTAATCACCAAGGGAGGAATGTAGACAGTTAGGGCCCTCAAATGGCTCTTAGGGATGGTGTACAGGAGGGGTGCCCAACTCCCGGGCAATGGACCAGTACTGTCCGTGGCCTGTTAGGAACTGGACTGCACAGCAGGAGGTGAGCGGTGGGTGAGCCAGCGAAGCTTCGTCTGCTGCTGTCCATGGCTCCCCGTCACTCCCCATCGCTCCCCGACGCTCCCCGTCGCTCCCCATGGCTCCCCATGGCTCCCCATCGCCCCCCATCGCCCCCCATGGCTCCCCATCACTCCCCATCAGCCCCCATCTCTCCCCATCGCTCCCCACGGCTCCTCGTCACTCCCCATAGCTCCGCAAGGCTCCCCATGGCTCCCCGTCGCTCCCCATTGCTCCCCATGGCTCCTCGTTGCTCCGCATTGCTCCGCAAGGCTCCCCGTCGCTCCCCATCGCTCCCCGTCGCTCCCCATAGCTCCGCAAGGCTCCCCATCGCTCCCTGTCGCTCCCCATTGCTCCCCATTGCTCCCCATCGCTCCCCACTGCTCCCCATTGCTCCCCGTCGCTCCCTGTCGCTCCCCATGGCTCCGCGTCGCTCCCCGTCACTCCCTGTTGCTCCCCATCACTCCACATGGCTCCCCGTCACTCCCTGTCGCTCCCCGTTGCTCCCCGTCGCTCCCCGTCGCTCCCCATCGCTCCCAATCGCTCCCCATTGCTCCCCGTGGCTCCCCGTCGCTCCCCCTCACTCCCCATCACTCCCCCTCGCTCCCCATGGCTCCCCATGGCTCCCCATCGCTCCCCATCACTCCCCACAGCTCCCCATCGCTCCCCACGGCTCCCCATGGCTCCCCGTCGCTCCCCATGGCTCCCCGTACCTCCCCATGGCTCCCCATCGCTCCCCATGGCTCCCTGTCTCTCCCCGTCACTCCCCATCGCTCCGCATCGCTCCCCACGGCTCCCCATCACTCCCCATGGCTCTTCGTCGCTCCCCATGGCTCCCCACTGCTCCCCATCGCTCCCCATCACTCCCCATGGCTCCCCATCGCTCCCCATCATTCCCTGTTGGTCCCCATTACCCCCATTACCGCCTAACCCATCCTCCCTCTCTCCTGTCTGTGGAAAAATCGTCTTCCACAAAACTGGTCCCTGGTGCCAAAAATGTTGGGGACTGCTGGTATACAGTATACGCCCTAAATAAGATGGTCCGTGATCCATCAGGCCTCTGCCAACCTCACCCCACACACCTGCCCTGCCAATTCCTCGTACTATACTCCATTTATTTATTTAGCAACGTGTCTTGAGTACCTTTCATACACCAGGCATGGAGCCTGGCAATGAACAAAACCGGCAAGCGCTAGCCAGATATTTCTCCCACTGGATCTACTGATACCCAAGGGCCCCCCAATTCTTGTTATGATGTGAATTCTATGAGAATTTAACAAATTTCTCTTTTCATTTGATGATCATCTAAAAATGAACATAGGGCTTCCCTGGTGGCGCAGTGGTTGAGAGTCCGCCTGCCAATGCAGGGGACACGGGTTCATGCCCCAGTCCGGGAAGATCCCACATGCCGCGGAGCGGCTAGGCCTGTGAGCCATGGCCGCTGAGCCTGCGCGTCTGGAGCCTGTGCTCCACAATGGGAGACGCCGCAGCAGTGAGGCCTGTGTACTGCAAAAAAAAAAAAAATAATAAAAAAATAAAATAAAAAATGAACATAAAATATAATCTGGAGTGATTGAAAGTTTGCCTTAAAACGGTCCTATTGCAGGATCTTGGTGTCCAGGTTTACACTTGCGTTACTGAGCACATCAGGGCCAATGATCATTAAACTGATGGTAAACTTTCAGTGTACTGTCTGCCTCTCAAGTTGGGGGTCTCTGGACATGTCCTTGAGCTCTGACAAAGTTCTTTTTCTCTAAACGGGTTTCACATATTTTTCAAGTTTAAGAAGCACTGGTCCAGTAGCAGCAACAGAATGGTTGTAGTTGCCTGCAGCCATCATGCTCTTCCCAAACTTGGATCACTCAGGTCTCACGGGAGACAGGAAGATGGTCCCCCAAAGATATCCACGCCCCAATACTTGTGAATACGTTACATTCCATAGATATAGCTGGAATTAAGGGAGATTATCCTGCATTGTCTGGTGGTCCCAATGTAGTCACGTGGGCCCTTAAAAGTGGAAGAGAGTTAAGAACAGGTACTCCAACAAATACGTGTCCATGTGTGTTCACACCTGCAGTAATCCCAATAGTCAAAAGGTGGTAATAGCCAATGTCCACGAATGGACGCACAGATAAACAAAATGTGGTATATACGCACATTGAAATATTATTCAGCCATAGAAAGGAATGAAGCAGTTCTACATACTACAATGTGGGTGAACCCTGAAACATTATACTACGTGAAAGAAGCCAGACAGAAATGTCACATATTGTATGACTCTGGATATGAAGTATCCGGAATAGGTAGATGCAACAAGACAGAAAGCGGATTGGTGGTTGCCAAGGACTTGGGGGAAGGAGTATGGGGAATAACTGCTTAATGGGTAAGGGGTACTACTTTGGAGTTGTTCTAACTAGAAACAAAGCCTTAAATTATTAGCAATGAGTTTTAGCATCCTTTTTTATATCCTGCAATGCCAGTTTTAAATGCAAATATATAAGAGCATTTAACCTGTACAAAGGATTCCCAAAATTACACAATTTGTATTTTATAGCTGATACATTCAAGGTCAAGGAGAAAATGATTAAAAATTTCAAGTGGTGATAGCAGAGCACTGGGACCTTCTGAATGTGGGGTCCCGTGTGGTTGCACGGGCTGTACCCCTTGAAGCTGGTCCTGAACACACTGCCTTTTCTTTCCTGGATCACATCCCTGTCTCCTTGACAACATTCCTTGCATATCTAAGATAAACTATGTTCACATGAACCCTTGTCTCAGGTTGCTTTGGGGCGGGAACCCACACTCTGTTCCCATCCCTGTATTCGTATTGCTCAAGGGAGAGGATAAGGAAATGCTTGGAGAAGCGAGCCTTGTGCTTTGGGAGAGGCCGTGGGCTGCGGTGGTTGCAGAAGCCTCCCTGGAGGAGCTGGGGATGAGTCGCATCTTCCAGAACATGTTAGTTGGGAGACAGTGGAGGGGATTCTGTGTTGGGACTGAACAGTGCTATTAGTGACATGGGAACAGCCCTCGTAGCTACTCCAAACCAGCTTTCAGAAGCTCTTGTGCACATGATCACAGTTCACATGCAAGTCACAGCAACACATATTAGGCAAAGAAGGTAGATGGAATTATATTCCCCTAGAGATGAAGACACTCAACCCCAAGTATCTGAAGCCCAAAGGAATAGTGGATTCATCACAGGAACCCAGTTCTTTTGATCCCAGAACCCGGGGTGCCTCACCAGGCCCTGCAGCATCTGAAGATGAGGGATCATGCAGATTCGGTGAGAGGAGCCATAGGGTTCTGCGCTCACATGCATATGTGGAGGGCCGGCTGTTACCTCTCTTGTTCTGTACAAAAGGTACAGAGACGTTAACTGAGGGACCCAAGATCCTGTATTTAATATGCATTCAAACTTATTTCTGTGAAAGAAGCACTGACTTTGGCCATTTTGGCTAAAAGCATCTTTTCTGGTATTGTGACCCAAATAAATGTGGGAGCTCTCTGCCTTTACTCCTTTTTTTTTTTTTTTTTTTTTTTTTTTTGCGGTACGCGGGCCCAGCCGCTCCGCGGCATGTGGGATCTTCCCGGACCGGGGCACGAACCCGTGTTTCCTGCATCGGCAGGCGGACTCTCAACGACTGCGCCACCGGGGAAGCCCTGCCTTTCCTTTAATTCTGATTTTGCAAGGAGCATCCTGCCAGGAAATTACCTTGGTGTTGGGGGTGAGGAAGGGGTTTTGAAAGAGAGAAAGAAACAAGATTTCAGGGTCACAGCTGTCAGCAACCCAGGGTGCCCATGGGTCTGGGCCGGCGGGCAAGGGTCCCGGAGGAATGGAGTCCAAAAGCCTGTGAGTTTTCTCTTGAAAACTTCTCAACTTTTCCTGTAACACCCAGAAAAAAGAACCAAAACATGCTGTAAGTTATCTTGTTCTAAAACTTCCTCTCTTTTTATTTTCCTAACTTCTGTAAAAATAAAATAACTTTGACATGGCAGTCATTTGTGAAAATACAAGTCAATGAAATGGAATTTATAAACTTTAAGTGAAGCCAATGTTTGGATTATCTTGTTTCAATTAAGATGCTGTGCTTTTTGCCTTTTAAGAGTGAGAATTCTGTCGTGTTCTGTATTTAAATACACTGCGCCGAGGTTAACTTTTGAACAAGCAGAAAATGGAAGGAAAGGGGAAGGTACTGGAAGTAAAAGGGGAGGGGGGGAGTTGAGTGATGCAATGGAATAAGCACAGGTTTCGAGTCAGAGAGGCCTGAATTCAAATCCTGGTTCCATGCTCACTAGCTGTGTGATGTTGGGTAACTTACTTAACCTCTCTGAGCCTCAGTTTCCTTATCAATAGAATAAATATAATTATACATACAAATTTGGTTGTGGGGGGTGATTAAATGGGATAATGTATGTAGTTTTGCCTGGTGCAGAAGAGGCCCTCAGTCAATATTGAATTTATTCATTCATAGTATCTCTTGAAGTTATTATTATTATTATTATTTTGCGGTACGCGGGCCTCTCACTGTTGTGGCCTCTCCCACTGTGGAGCACAGGCTCCAGACGCGCAGGCTCAGCGGCCATGGCTCACGGGCCCAGCTGCTCCGCGGCATGTGGGATCCTCCCGGACCGGGGCACGAACCCGTGTCCCCTGCATCGGCAGGAGGACTCTCAACCACTGCGCCACCAGGGAAGCCCCAAAGTTATTATTATTTTTGACTGTCTGTGGATCACTCCCCAATTTTCAGTGTGCCTTTGAGAATCTATAGTTATCTAGGATACTGTCATTCTATTGTGGCCTCCTAGACCTAATTTTCCAAGCAATTGATTTCAACGCCTTTATTTATGCTAGCCCTTATCTCAGGAGTTGAGAGCGATCCTTCCTTCCTCCCCACCTCCTTCTTTCCCTCCTTCCTTCTTTCCTTCCTTCCCTCATCCATTTGAAAATGGAAATTAAAATTCTATTATATTCCAGGCACTGGGTTGAGAGTATAGGCTATGAGGTCAGGAAGACTTGGTCTTGGCCCCTGGGAAGTTCATGGTCTTCAGGGAGAGACACAGGGGAGGGAGTGGGGGAAGTGGAGAGGAGTGGGCTTCCCCAGGAGGGATGGCATTTTCCTGAAGACTCTAAGCACTTACGTGGAGAATCATGACAGGGCCACCCCAGGAAGAGGGAGTGGTAAGTGCTGAAGGATGGAGGCCTGAAGATGCCAGGTTGCTCAGGGACCAGCAAGGAGGTTAGGATGGACAGAGCATGGGTGCCAAGGGGCCCCAAGGAGGTGAGAACTCAGGGACCAGAGGGCACCAGACAGTCACAGACATCGTATGCCTTTCCAAGGTGTTTAGACTTCACTCTGCCGGCCACAGAGAGGGAGAGCAGGATGTAAAACTGGCCAGAGGCATGCGTAAATTCCATCAGGGAACAGATCTGAGGGCTTGGTGGTGTCAGGGAGATCAGTCAAGAGCTTCTTTTAAAATCCAGCTGAGTGATGAGGAGGGTTAGAGCTTAGCGATGGTGGGAACAGCTCCACCAAGAAATGGTGCAGTTGACGGCGTGATGAGGAAGGATCTGGGGCATCAAGGTTAGAGTGGGAAAGCTGCGGGGAGGGGCAGCTTTTCCCAACTTCCACTAGAGCGGAGGCTCCTCTCCATGTAGAAGGGATTGTCTTACCCCAAGAATGACCTGGGAATTGCCCGATTTCACGGCTGGGCTTTCCAGGTCCAGGTCCGATATAAACATGTGTTGAATGAACGGATGCTGGAAGTGACACTCACGCAGGAAGCCAAGAGGAGGGCTGGCGGGCTGTTTTGAGCCCATCTTATTGCTCATCAGCCTTTGTAACCAGTCACATGCTCTGTTCCTCAAGGTCATCCTCAGCATCTCCTCCTGGGGCCCCTGTGCCCTGGCCATGAGCTAAGAGAACAATGTGAATGCGGTGGCGCGGCTCCCAACTCCCCTCGCACCAGCATCTCTCATCCGCAGCAGACCTTGGTCTGTGTCTTGTTATTTCAGTGCAGAATCCTGGCTGCCCTAGTACTGCATCAACTCAGCCGGCTGGCTGGGACCCCAGGTCTGTTTGGGTTGGAAATTGCATGTTGTCCTTTTTGTAAAGTAGGACGATCTGAAGCTCCTTCCTAGGCAGACCCAGGCTCAGATCATGGGCTTATGGCCCATTTGTCTCTGAGCAGAAGGGAGGAGCCTTATCAGGTTTCAAAATCCGAGTTGCGTTCTTTAGTTTCACAACTAATGCACACACCATCACCAAGCCCACAATTACTCTCTAACTGGCAGTTTAAAATTCTTCCATTCTGGTTCCTCACCAGCTGTAGATAGAGCACATTTTTCCAGCCCAGGGAAATCTGGGTTTGAGTTCTGGTTCTATCACACATTATTATGGGTGAGGCCTCGTGTGGCTCTCTTAGAATCTCTGCTTCGGTAGTCATAGGACAGCGCAGGGTAGATGTAGATATTGATGGACTAGGAGTTATGTGCCTTTCGCTGTGTTTGACTTGGCCCATCTTTCATGAGCGGGGTGCATGTGTATCACCACTCCTCTAACTTCTCAGAACCCCAGCAGTGTAACATCAGAAAGTCTAATGACTCACCTTTTAAGTCAGGTTTCTTGAGGCTTTATTTATTTATTTGAAGTTTAGTTGATTTGCAATGTTGTGTTAATTTCTGCTGTATAGCAAAATGTTTCAGTTATACATACATATATATATATATTCTTTTTTATATTATTTTCCATTACAGTTTATCACAGGATATTGAATATAGGCCCCTGTGCTCTACAGTAGGACCTTGTTATGTATCCATTCTATATATACTAGTTTGCGTCTGCTAACCCCAAACTCCCACTGAGGCATGATTTATATTCAGTAAATTTCTTCCTTATTAGGTATACAGTTCTCTGAATTTTGAAAAAAACCTGCATATAATTTTGTAAACACCACCATGGTCAACATATAGAACATTTGCATCACCCCAAAGTGTTCCCACATGTCTTGTTTGTAGTCAATACCTTCCTGCCATCTGCAGCCCCTAGCAGCCATTGATCTGTTTTTTATGCCTATAGTTTTGCTTTTTCCTGAATGTCATATAAATGAAATTATACAAGAGGTAGTAGCTTGACTCTGGCTCATTTCACAGAGCATAATGCATTTGACATTTGTTTATGTTGTTGCCTGTATTCGTAGTTTCCTTCTAATGCTGAGTATTATTCCATTGCGTGGATGGACCACCCTTTGCTCATCCATTCACAGTTGATGACATTCAAGTTGTTCTCAGTCTTTGAAGACCATGAGTACAGTTGCTGCAAATATTTGCATGCAGGTTTTTGTGTGGTTGTATGTTTTCGTTTCTCTTGGGCAAATTCCTAGGTGTGGGATTAGTGGGTCTCATGGTACATCCGTGCTTAAGTTTATAAGAACCCGCCAAACTTTTTAAAAATGTCTGTGTCATTTTAATGATTCACTGTTTTGAAAATTAAACTTTTATTTTGAGACCATTGCAGATTTCTATGCAGTTGTAAGAAATAATACAAAGAGATCCTGAAAGCCCGTGTATGCTGTACTCCATTTTCCCCGGTGGTAACATCTTGCAGAACCGTATAGTACGATGTCACAGCCTGGATGCTGAGGTCATTGCAGTCAAGATCCAGGACGTTGCTGCCACCACCAGGGCTCTTTATGTGGCCCTTTTCCAGCCCCCCCGCCTCCCTCCTAACCCAGCCCCTTCTTAACTGCTGGCATCTAGTAGTCAGTTGTCCATTTCTATAAATTTTTCATTTCAAGAATGTCATATAAATGGAATCACACAGTTTGTACCCTTTGGGGATTAGAATTTTTCACTCAGCACAATTCCCTGGAGAGTAATCAGGTAGTTCCTTGTGTCAATAACTGTTTCATTTTATTTCTGAGTGTTTTTCCATGATATGGATGAATCCCAGTGTGTTTAGCCAGTCACCACTGAAGGATATACATGTCGTGTGTTGTTTCCAGTTTTAGGCTATTACAAACAAAGTTGCTATTAAGTATTCGTGGGTAGGCTTTTGTGTGAATATAAGTTTCATTCTCTGGGATAAACATCCGGATGCAATTGATGGGTCGTATGGTAGTTGCATATTTAGTTTTATAGGAACCTGCAAACTGTCTTCCATCCTGGGTGCACCATGTTTATATTCCCACCAGCAATGTATGAAAGATTCAGCTTCTCCACATCCTCATTAGCTTTTTACTTTTTCAGTTTCTCATGGGGATTTACTTTCCCCAAAGGGATCAACAACATGCACTTGGATTCGTCATTTCTACTATTTAAAACTATTATTTCTGTTAATCTCTTCTTTATGTAGCTCAGTGTCCCTTAGGTGAGGTGTTGTTGGAAGTCAGACCAAACAAGGATAGAAGTTTGCGTTCCTTGTAAACTGGTGAGTTTGATTTGACACCCAGAGCTAGTCAAGGCATACAATTTCCCTTTTCAACTTGGCTGCCAGGATGTTCAGTACCAACTATTACGTTCATTGTCAGGGTCTCCCATTAACCTCCTTTCATTGCTTGTTCATATCCTTTTTATTATGCTGGCTATAAATATTTAGCTGTAAATAATTCATGTGTCTAAAGTGTCTCAGGTCATCCCTTCTCCATGTTCCTATAGGCACTTGGCTTACTCTATCATTGTGTTCACAAAAGTGAATTAAAATCATGCTCACAGGGCTGTCTCACCCACTGTATGAAGAGCTCCTCCAGAATAATGCCCCCTCACTGTCCTATCATCCCAAAGATACCTTGTAAGTATTCATTCATTAGATATATAAGGAACATTTGTATGGATTTTCTATGGGTTTTGCTTCAAGAAATCATAGTTCAGAAGAAAAAGTTAATCTGTGAATCTGAATAGCTATAAAAGCAGGCAGAATATGTTGATTAATTTAAAAGAATTCAGATGCTGAAGGAGGTCAGAGATGGGAGAAATTGTGTTTACAGTAGAGAAATAGAAGGCTTATTTTAATAATTTTATGACTTTTTTTTTAAGATGTTGGGGGTAGGAGTTAATTAATTAATTTATTTTTGCTGTGTTGGGTCTTCGTTTCTGTGTGAGGGCTTTCTCTAGTTACGGCGAGCGGGGGCCACTCTTCATCGCGGTGCGCGGGCCTGTCACTATGGCGGCCTCTCTTGTTGCGGAGCACAAGCTCCAGACGCGCAGGCTCAGTAGTTGTAGCTCACGGGCCTAGTTGCTCCGCGCCATGTGGGATCTTCCCAGACCAGGGCTCGAACCCGTGTCCCCTGCATTGGCAGGCAGATTCTCAACCACTGCACCACCAGGGAAGCCCAATTTTATGACTCTAAAAAAATTAACGTCTTTGGCACGAACCATTAAAATCCTTTCAGAGATTAGGTGGAGTTGTATAAAGGAGACACCATGGGGAAAGGAAGCTGAGGGTTATTTGGGAACATCTGGAGATGGGGCTCTGCCTGGTAGTCCTGGTAGAGCTGAGGGGGTAGCCAGGAGGGAAAGCAGCTGGGGAATAGCCTTGTCTGTCTCAGGAAAAAACAAGCAGAGGTGAGTGCCAGGAGGACTGGGATTCTGAGAGAAATGGAGACATATCCTGTCCATCTGAGATGACACTGAAGGACCCAGTGTTTTTAGAAATTTCAAGAGTTGCAATAGGGAGGGTTTAAGAGCTCTGGGGCATCACAGTTAGAAGGTAGTGAATAGCCTGCCCTTCTGGGGTCCCTGGACCCGAGGAGACCCAGACCAATGGGGCTGCCTGACTGTAAAGTCTCTGCTCGCTCTTCTGTCCACAGTCCTGCCAAGAACAATGAAGGCAACACACGGATGACCTCAGAGGAGCCCAAGGGACACCTTTCAACACCGGTGTCTGATGTCTGCTCCAACCATTGGCATTGCTCTCTCTCTGTATATATATATATTTTAACAGCTAAACCCCTAAACCAAACAAATGCAGAAGTGAAAGAAAGGATTTCTTGTGAAGTAAAGGGGGCCACAGCTCTGGTGGAAACAAAATTATTCTCATGACAAAGTTGTTGGTCCTCTGTGTTGTTTTCCTGTGCAGTCTTTTGGCAGCTGTGGGCTGGGCTGGTCCTATCCTGGGGACACTTGTGATCAGGTTGTAAGACGAGTTCCTCTATGAACTGCCTTAAAGACTAGTGGTGCCTCTTCTGAGCATTTCTTTTGCCTTTATTTTAATTTTTTTAAATGGACATGTTGGTTTATTTATTTGTTTGTTTATTTATTTATTTAATTTTGGCTGCATTGTGTCTTCGTTGCGGTGCCTGGGCTTCTCATTGCAGTGGCTTCTCCTGTTGCGGAGCACGGGCTCTAGGCGTGCGGTGTTCAGTAGTTGTGTCATATGGCCTCAGTAGTTGTGGTGCACGGGCTTAGTTGCTCCACGGCATGTGGGATCTTCCTGGACTGGGGCTCGAACCTGTGTCGCCTGTGTTGGCAGGCAGATTCTTAACCACTGAGCCACCAAGGAAGCCCCCTTTTGTCTTTTAGATTCTCTGATCATAGTTCCCTCATTGCATGGACTGCTAGAAATTCAAAGTTGAATTCGTGACCCCAATCTTGTAAATGTACGACACTTCCTGACATAAATTGAATGGACAGTGACAGCGTCAAGTCTTGCCTTTATTTTCTTGCTTTAATTTCCTCCCTTCTTAACCTGTGTACACTGTTTTCCTTAAGACCTTTGATTTTTTTTTTTTTGTAATAAATGTGGATGTAAAATAATAAGGAAATAATTATTGGGTTTGGTTTATACTGGACTGATTTCCAAAGTTTGACCTCTACTGAAAAAAATGGATTCCACAGGAAATCATAATTATAGTCATGGTAATACCAAACATTAATTAATTAATTTACCGAATTTCAGGCTTTTTGCTAAACATTTTACAAATATTAACTCAGTGTATTCTCATTACAGCCCTACGTGTCAGATGCCATTATTGTCCAAATTTTACAGGTCACTGCACTGAGACACAGAGAAGTTAAGTAACTTTCCCCAAGTCCCACAGCTAATAAAAGACAGAGCCAGGATGTAAATTTAGGAAGACTAGTTTTTCTTGAAAAAACTTGCTTTATTACTTACACATTATTATAATAAAATCCAACAAAAAATATACCAAAGATTTGGACTCAATTACTCCAAATTTGTCATTTAGCATCTATGTGACCTTGTGCACATACTTTACGTTATTTGAAAATGGAGCTGATGGCGTCTATCTCCTGGATTGGTCTGACGATTAAGGTAGATAATCTGGTTTAAATCTGGTATGTAAGATAGTTATAGTACCCGTTGATACCGTATAATTATATAATATTATAGTTATATAATTATATTCTATAATTAACTGATAGCAGAGAGAACTCTGGACAGAGGCGGTCTGGATCTAGTCTCAACTCCAAATCCTGTCAATCCAATGGGGTGTGATCTTTCACAAGTTTAAATAAGATCCGGGATGTGAACGTGCTTTGTAAATGACAGATGGCTGAACAACGTCACGGGTCGTCCATCTAAAGAGGAAGTTAGACCTGCTGGCCTTCAGGGCGCTTCCCAGGCAGGTGACGGGGACAAGCACTTCCACTGATTGTCCTCAGATTTTCTTTTGTCTTTTTTAAAACCCAAGTATAAGTAGTTACGGGATGGCTTACGGGGTTGCTGGTATTGGTCTTGGCCAGGATCTACGCAGGACTCTGTTCTTTAGTCAGTTCTTATTTGGGTAAGTGGGCTTCTTTGAATGTCTTGCAGGTACCTCAAAAGTCAACATTTCTAAACATAAACTCACTTTATTTCACCCCAAATCTGATCCTTCCTAGATTTTCTCTCAATGAATGGTACCACCATCTACCGTGTTGCCCAGAGAGAAATCTAGAGCCATCATTTGATTCAGCCTCTGCATTACCTCTGTCCCCAACCAGAGCGCATCCAGGGGCCAGTACTGCTGACCCTGCCTCATAGCTTTTTCTGCAACATGTTCCTATTTCTCCTTTCCCTCTGCCAATGCAGTGCCTCACGTAGGAACTGGTTTCTAAAGCTTCATTTCTAGTCCTAAAAAGAAGTCATTTCTGTGATCATCATAATCATCGTCATCATGCCCAACATTTATTGAGCACTTGCTTTGTGCCATCGTATTTATATGTATAAGAATTGTATGTATGTGGGAGTGTATGCGTATGTATATATGTTTTTCATTTAATTTGAAAAACACAGCATTTGCTATGTGTCAAATATTTAATAAATATTTTAAATATTTTAATATTCAAGTATTTAATATTGAAAAAGTTATTTAAACTATTTAAGGACATTATAAACATTAATTCATTTAGTCCTCACAACAACCCCATGAGGTCAGTAGCATTATCTCCATTTTACAGGTGAGAAAACTGAGACAGAGAGATTAAGCAACCTGCCCAAGTTTACGCAGATAGACATTGGCAGAGCTCAGATCTGAACCTGAGAAATCTGGCTCCAGATCCACGCCCCAGTACTTGGTGGAGAGTCATAATAAAAGCTGCTGGTCTAATCAGTCAGGTGGAAAGGGTTGTGACTATGAATAGCAAGCACAGGGAATTTGCTGGGGTGATAGAACGGCTGTGTATCCTGATGGTGATGGTGGTGGTTACACAAATCTACTCAGGTATTAAAATTCATGGAACTGTTAAAAAAAAAAAAACCTACTGGTCTAAATCAGGCACCTTTCCTGGCCTTACAGAAAACCACAGCAACTCTGTGAAGCAGGTATTATCCATATTTCCCAAATGAGGATGCAGGTTTAAGGACCTTAAAGAGAGACCCCAAGTCACACAAACAGGAAGTGAGCAGAGGCGAGCCACCGGCCGCGTTCAGCCGGGCGAGGGGGTTGGTGCCGGAGCAGATGTGGGCGCACGTGCTGCTCTGTCTCAGTTCCTGGATTTGACCCCAGTGTATTTTATTCTGAAAAGCAAACAAACAAAAAACCAAAAACGAGCTCATCAAATTCTAGAAGTCATTGAATCATAGAATTCAAGGATGAGCACGACCTGTCGGGGCTTCTTGTTGAAGACCTGCTGATTCAGATGGAATATCCCAGGTCCATGGAGCTTAAGAAGACTCTCCCAAAGTCCCGCCATATTCAGGAAACATTAGGGTCAGTCCTGACCCCCGTGTCTTCCAAAGTGAAACCCTAAGGGCATTTTGGTGTGGTTCTCTCTTTTCACGGCAAAATCCAAAGACATGAGAGAAGTGAGGCACATAATAGCCGTAATCAGCAAACACTCTTTCCCCCTGCACCACCCCCTTTCCTTTTCATCTGTTTAGTTTAAAAATTCCTATAATCGGTTACTAATTATCACATCACCTCTGCATTCTTATCAGGTTTTTGCAGTTGGGAGATAAAGACCACACTATCTCCAAATCAAGAAGGCAGTTGCAGTGATGAATCTTTCCTTCCTAATTTAAGCTGAAACTGCAGAGTGGGCCCCATGTTATAACCAGGGATGGGAAAGGGGAAAACCAGAGGGGAAAATGGTAGTGTCGCAGAGTTGATTAACCCTGTATGAGGACCTCCAACTCGGCCTCTGTGGCTCACCCAGGCCCTCCCCCTCTGACCTACTTTCTCCGGCCACTGAAAGAAGAGAGATGTTACACAGAGATGTTTTAAAGCGGGATCTGATAACATCTTGTCTGTTCCAGCCAGATAAGCATTCTTAAGCCTGCCTCCGTCTGTCACTGCTTAGGAGGCCAAGGTGCTGCCGTAATCAATTGAAACAATAGCCTACTATTAGTGCTCCCTCCGTCCCCAGCATAGTTCAGGGTTTCTCGGTCTGCACTGAAAGGCTGACATTCTTGGTAATGAATAGGACATTTTAAATCACTAGTCTATGTCCCATAGGCATTCTGCCCAGGGACAGTTGAGGAGGGCAAGAGGAATGATAATAAGGGAACCCAAGAGTTCATTCTTACAAACTAAGGAGGCTGTTGGTGGTTACAGAGAAAACAATCTGACGTGTGTTCTTATTAATTCTCTGCCCGCGCATCTGGGACGAGCATGGAGATGCTAAAATTCAAGCCAGACTGCTCTGGCTCCCTTTGGAAACTGCTGGATCTAATCTTCAGAAATAACAGAGCACCAGTTTCGTTGTTTATTTTCCAGAGTAAAATACTAATTCATGTAAATGAATCATTGAACTAGGTCTGTTAGGCAACTTCTTATTTTCTTAATGATTCCCATTTTCTAGGAACCCAATAGCATGTTGCTAAAGATGTTAATCATCTAGATTTTTTTCATGTGTATTTGATGCTGGGTCCACACTTCTTATAATTCTCTTAATGGTTCTTATTCTCTCTTGCTTCTTTGTCTTTGAAACTTGAGTTCCTTCTTCACTTGACCAATTCTTACCAATCTTTCAAAATGCACCACAAAACAATTTTTTTTTTTAAATTTTACTTCCAACTTCAAGATTATTTTTGAAATGGAAAAATTTATTTCCATCTCATAGGAGTTTTCAAGGTTTCCATTCTTTGGTGAAATAAGAAGCCTGAACTTACTGTTTTCAATTGACGGATAACACACGCAGTAAACTACATAGCAATTATCTTAAGTACAGCCTGATAATATTTTATACATATCTGTGTAACAACCATACAGAGTAAAATGAAGACAATTTCTAGGACCCATGACGATTCTTTTCTGTTCCTTCATCATCAATAACCCACCCCTGATATCAGCGCATTTTCTGTCACCACCAATTAGATTGTCCTACTTTTGAACTTCATGTAAGTTCAGTATGCAGTTTTGTGTGGTTGGTTTCTTTTGCTCAGAGTAATGTTTTTTAGATTCGTCCATGCTACGTGGGCATCAGTGGTTCTTTTTTTTATTGTTATGTAGGAGTTCATTATTTGACTATAGCACAATTTATGTATCTATTCTTCTACTGATAATCATTTGCTCCCAGCTTTTGACACTTACGAATAAATCTGCTATAAATAACCTTGTCCATATTTTTGTTTTGTCCATATTTTTTGATGGACAAATTACTCCTCTTGGGGATAAAACTGTAAGTGATATTGGTGATTTATAGGGTAGGTCTATATTTAGGTTCAGTAGATACAATCAAATAGTTATCCAGTGTGTTTGCACTAATTTATATTCCTAATAGTTGAGATTTCCAGTTGTCCTGCATCCTCACCAAAACTTTGTACTAGAGTATTTTTTGTTAATTTTAGTTTATTTTCTTAGACAAGTGTTGGTATCTATTCATTTGCCTACTAGAAACTTGAGCAACCAGTTTTGCAAAGTGTCTGTTCAAATCTCTTGCCCTTTAAAAAAAAAAAGAATTATTTGACTTTTTCATATTGGGCACATCATTTGAACAGACACTTCACAAAAGAACTTTTGCAGAGCCAATAAACCCTTGAAAACATGGTCTTTTCTTTAACCAACCTCAAAAAACAAAAAAAAGGTAAGATCTGTCTTGGGCAGATCTCTGCCACAGATGGCCACTGGCCTTGTTCTCTGTTTACTAGCCTTGCTATTGAAATTCTTTTTGAGCTAGAGCTACAGCTGGAGAACAGGTGGGCCTGAGCAGATCTCAGCCTAATTCCCAGATTCTAGAAAACACTCACCTGGCACTCCTCTGCTCTGCAAAGATGACAACTTCCTTTAAATCTACTTGTGGTTTTCCTGGTATTTGGAACTATTATAAATTATGATGTAAAAAATGCCATTTTCAGGAGGCAGCGTTCTGCTTCTCTCCACTCTTATTTATCGGGGTTTCTTGTATAATTAGGCAAAAAAAATATTATTTTACCAGTTAACACCAGCATTCCTTTGTTTGAAAGAAATATTTTGACAAGTGGTTGCTGTAAAGGGGTACTGTGTTGTCAAGTACTAAAATTTAACGAGGTTTGCATGAGAACAAGGGAAGAGTTGTTTGGTTCTGGAGAGTGGGGAAGAGGATGAGAAGGGAGGTGAGGGCTACTTAGCTCTTTGGGGTTTTTCAAAAGCACTTTAAGGTGATGATATCCACTAGTGCATTTAAAAATGCTGATGTGGTAGATGGTATTACTGTTCCTCTATTTTTGGTGCTACTTCCTGTGGGAGGATTATATATCCTCACGCTCTCAGAACTCAGGCTTGGCCATGGGACTTGCATTGGTCAATAAATCATGAGTGAAATTGATGTGTGTCACTTTCCAAGCAAAAGCTTTAAGAGTCAGTGAGTGATTCCCTCCTCGGTGATGACTGGCTGCGTTTCAGGTAGCAAGTGCTCTGTCAGCCTCCATCCACAAAGGAGAAAATGGGAAGAGAGCCAGAGCCAGTGATGAACTCGTAGGGTGAACAGACAGTAAAACTTTATTATTGGAAGCCACTAAGATTTGGGGATCATTTGTTATTTTAGCCTTACCTGATTGATTCAGCTCCGTTCTGTTTTATAAATTCTCCTTTATGCTCTATGCCTCCAACCAAACAAATCTCTAGGAAATTCTGCTCTGTCCACAAGTATTCTGGATGAGGAATTTTTGTTGTTGAATCATGGAAGGAGATGCCCTTTGGGTTTGGGTTGATGCATTGCTTAGATAAACACAGGCTGAACCAGAAGAAAAAGAATGATCTAGAGAATGCTAACACCCCTGGGATGCTCAGAAACGGCAGGCAGTGTTTCGGCATTCCAGGACTATGGAGGGGGAGGTTGAATCCATTTTAACCAGATATTCAAAAAGCAAGGGACTCCCATCTGACATCTGGGGTATCTTTGAAGACAACACGTACACATGCTACTCTATGTAATGTCCATGTCTGGTTATTTTTTCATTTTCTAGACTCAGTTTGGCAGGATGGTGATAACTTTGATTGCAGAAAGGAATCATCACCCGATGGGTTAAGATGAGAGATGGCTGTACCTGGTTACTATAAGTCTGGGGTCTTTGGACCAATGGGTGATACTGGAGACTTATGAAATGGCTTCATACATTTTAGACCATTACATTTTCATTTAGAGAAATGGGGATTTACCATTTACTGAACTTTGGCCATTTTTTTCCTTCTAACATCTCTTCTAACTAGGAAGAAATTCCAACCAGGTTGTGGCAGGGAGCTGCCTGTCAGGCTGATTCCCTGGTGAGCTCTGACTTTTTACCTTTTTCTTTGCCTACGAAGGTATTTTGTGGTGGAGGGAATTGGGTAGAAGCTGCTACCTAGGCATCATTTCAGCCATGTTTCTGCAAAAAAATTTCTTTTGTACTAGAAAATTGTGGGAGAAGTGGTGGATGCCTTTTCGCCTCTGTTTAGAGCAGGGGTCCCCAAACCCCAGGCCACAGGCTGGTACTGCTCCCTGGCCTGTTAGGAACCGGACCACACAGCAGGGGGTGAGGGGCAGGCGAGCGAGCGAAGCTTCATCTGTATTTACAGCCGCTCCCCATCCCTCGAGTTACCGCCTGAGCTCCGTCTCCCATCAGATCAGCAGTGTCATTAGATTCTTAGATTCTTATTAGAGCGCGAACCCTACTGTGAACTGTGCACGCGAGGGATCTAGGTTGCAGGCTCCTTATGAGAAGCTGATGCCTGATGATCTGAGGTGGAGCTGAGGTGGTGATGCTAGCCCTGGGGAGCGGCTGCAGATACAGATTATCATTAGCAGAGAGGTGTGACTGCACAGAGACCATCATAAATCAATTGCTTGCAGACTCATATCAAAACCCCATCAGTGAGTGGCAAATGAAAACATGCTCAGCACTCCCACTGATTTTGCATTATGGTGAGTTGTATAATTATCTCATTATATATTACAGTGTAATAATAATAGAAATAAAGGGCACAATAAATGTAATGTGCTTGGATCATCCTGAAACCATCCCCCTCCCCATGGTCCGTGGAAAAATTGTCTTCCACGAAACCGGTCCCTGGTGCCACAAAGGTTGGGGACTGCTGGTTTAGAGCCCATGTGCCTAAATCTCGACTGGTGAACAAGCTTCCTGGTGGAGGACCAGCCCTTCATGGCAAGTGAATCTTCTTTAGTTTAGTAGAATAAAGCAATACTTTAGGGTGACAACCTTCGGCAGGTGACCTTATTGGTCTCTTGGAAGAAGCAACGATGTTTTCTCTACACAATCTGGCTTATCATTTTTTTAGGGTGCAGGAATTAATGTCCTTCTGAGGGAGCACAGTGGCGACATGGAAAAAAGGGTCTCAGCTGCAGCTGATGGTTACCAAGAGGGGTTACCATATAAGCCATGGATGCCTCCCCCACCCATGTGCCCAGGGTCTTCTCTTTCTGAGAGTCAGGGTGTCCTTGCATCACCTGATGGTGGCAGAAGGGTACCCAGAAAGTGTCAACCTACAGAAGACGCAAATGCATTGGTGTCTCTGATTACCTCCATTTATATGTCTCTCGCTGGTTGCTCCTTCTAAGCTCCAGACTCTGATATCGAACTGCTGACTTGAATCTCCCGTTCGAAGTCTAACGGGTATCCAACCTGATTTATCCAAAATGGAACTCCCGTTGCTCTTTCCATCCCAATCTGTGATCTATTTGTGCTTTTCTCTCTTTGCATCCTCCCTCAGTAAATGGCATCACCATTCATCCACATTTTAAAGAAAAAAAGCCAAGTGTTATCCTTGAGTTTTTTCCACATCTTCATCCACTAGAAGGACCTATTAATTCTATCTCAAAAACATATCCTGAATCTAGCCATAGCTTCCAGGATCCATAATCAAATTTCCATTATCTCTTGCCTGGACTACTGAACCCATCTTGAAACCCTGCTTCCACTTTTGCCTTCAAATAGTCTGTTCTCCATAGAGTAGCCAAGAGTTCTTTGAATAATTTCAATTTAGTCACTTTTCTCTGGATGTCCCTCTTTCAGCATCCTGTTGCTCCCAGGACAAAACCAAAATTCCATACTGTGCCTTCAAAGGCTTGATGTGTTCTGGCTTCAACCTGCATTGCTAATCTCCATCTCGCTCCAGTCTCCCCTGAGCTCCTTACCTTCTAGACACACTGATCTTTACTATCACCCCAAGTTCATTCCTACCCAGAGCTTGGCGTTAGTGTTCCTTGTGTCTGGAACTTTCATTCCTCACATCTGCCGGGTCTCAGGTCTCATCTTCAATGCCACCTCCTCAGAGAGGTCTCCCATGCCGAGGTCCTCCCCAAGCATACTCTGCAACACCACTCTGTTTTATTCCTTTATAGAATTTACCAACACTTAAATTATATTTGTTATTTTTAACTTGATTAGTGCTCATCCTCCCCACCCCCTACCCCCATGAGAAATATGGGTTATTTAAGACAGAAACATTATCTTGCTAGTTGATCACTAAGCCCAGCTTAGCATAATGTTGGCACATAATAGGTACATAATAGATAATTTTAGGAAGAATGAATTGACTGTTTGTGAAAGTGTGTTTTTTCCAATGACATAAAGTGATACTCTTATCCCATGTGAGAGAAGTCATAGCAGTATTTGTCAGCAGCCTTGGCAGAGCTAGGGTTTGTGATAGAAAGAATAATGTCTCCCCAAAGATGTCCGTGACCTAATCCCCAGAATCTGTGAATGTTACCTTACATGGCAAAGGGAATGTGGAGATGTGATTATGCTAAAGATCTGGAGATAGGATGTTTACCCTGGATTATCCGGTGAGCCCATTGTAATCACAAGGGTCCTTGTGTGATGATGGAAGCAGAGGTCCGAGTGATGCAGCAGGAGCCAAGAAATGCCGGCAGCCTCTAGAAGATGGAAAAGGCAAGGAATGGATTCTCTCCTGGAGCCTGTAGAAGAAATGTAGTTCTGTCCATACTTGGTTTTAGCCTCATGAGACCCATTTCTGATTTCTGACCTCCAGAATTGTAAGATAACAAATTTGTGTTGCTTTAAGGCACTACGGTGGTGGTAATTTGTTACAGTAGCAATGGGAAACTAATACAACGACAGCATTTTTCATGGCCACCAACGATGTTTGAGATTTCCAGGGAATCAGACACCTGGCCTCACTGGCAGCTGGAACAGGAGGGAAAGAGACTGAGGCCATGTGATTTTATTCCATGAGTGAGCAGGGCCACTTCTGTTTTATTCACCACCGCATTCCTGTCTCCTGACATAGCATATAGCACATGGTAGGTGCACGATAATTAGCTCTTGAAAAAACATACGTCGTATCTCCTGTAGGTTTCCTGAAATATTTAGAAGAGACTTTTTGAAGAGGGTTTAAAATTCCCCAAACAGCAGGTGAGACAAACATAACAGGTCCTCAACAGTTAGAGTTGGGTCAATCCTGAGAAATTTCTTAAATCTCTAAATTCATAGTGTGAAATAAAAGTCATGTTTTTATGGCAAGACAAGAGAAATTTAAGCAAAAAGTCTTCTCTGCCCTTTGGCCTCCTCTCTCTCCGGACTATGCATTGTGTATCCGCATCACGCATCACCAGACCTCCCCCAGTGGGGAAAGATACCTGCTCATTGAGGACACCTGCTCCTTGAAAATACCTGCTCAACTGTAAAGAGCGACATTCTCCTAACATCAAATAGACAACTCTTTAAAAGACAGCATGTCTTCTTGATCTTGTAAGGGGTCCTGTAACCTACCACGATGATGCTTACATCTGGATCATGTAAACTTTCAATAATAATAGGTCATTTGATGTACAGCCCTCTGTCTCAGAAAACTTATATAACTGCGCCTTGACTTCTAACGGGCAGAACAGTTCCCAGAACTTTCTGAGATGCTCTTCCCGGGTTATAATCCTCAAATTTGCCTTGAATAAAATTTTCCATTTCTTTCTTAGATCAACTGATTAATTTTTCATCTACAATAGATAAGAAAATGGTAGACTAGTTTGCTGATTTTATCCGAAATTTCAATCAACGAGGACCTATGTCCCGTGCATATTTTTACATGAGAAATCTTTTAAACTTTATTCGTACCACATTTATTTCACGAGAAAGCTGTTTTCCTCACAGAAGCATCTTCTCCGTCACAAAATTTGCTGTGGAAACAGGGGTGGATGGCAAATATCCAAGCCACACGGACATGCTGTTAGCGCAAGTTCACGTGCCGGATGCACAGTGAGGCCGAACAAACGGAAACGTCGGAGTTTGGAGCAGAGAAAGGTTTACTGCAAGGCCAGGCAAGGAAGCGAGGTGGCTCATGCCCTAAAAAGCCTCGAGCTCCCCGAAGGGTTTCAGAAAGCATGTTTAAAAGCCAGGTTGGGTAGTGGGGTGGGTCTCAGGGTACGTGATCAGCTCGTGCACAATTCTCTGATTGGCTGATGCTGAGGGAACAGGGTGGTGTCACAGGGCTTAACTGTATCAGTCCTGAGGCTCCAGGAGGCCTGGGGCTACGTGCTCATGGTCATCCAGTAGTTAACGTTTTCCATTTGGTGGTGGGAGGGTTCACATCTGCAAAACAACTCAGGAAATTTGCATCAAATACTAATATCTAGGTACTTCAGAGAGGAGCTAAAGCAGAGGATATGGGGGGGAAAGGCCTGTCAGGGGGAGTCCCCATAGGGTCCTGCTCTGTTCCAATGTGGCCGCTGCAAAGTCAGCCTGGCTCACCCACCACCTGGTGGCTTGATGGGCACACAGCGTGGATGATGCTCAAACAAAGAGCAAGTGGATACGTTTTTGGAAATAAAAGAAATGATGGCATTAAATCATGAATCTTTGTCTGTAATTTATTATCCTGAGCCTAGTTTTAACCCTAGAACAATCTGGCCCCAAGAAACATAGATTAAAGGTTGGGGACTCCCTAAAGCATCAACAGATATGGGGACAATTGTCTGATTCCGGGGTGATGGCTAATGTCTGGGGTAATGTCCAGGGTGGCACTGTCCATAGACACGTACAAAGTGATAGATGATGAGCTCAAGGTCACTGCTGGTTTGAGAGGTATGAATTCCCAGTAGCAATTTTAGTGGTTCATTCTGTAAAAATATTTTTATTTTTTCCCCTACTGACTGTTTTTCTGGGCTTCTTCATTATTCCTTTCCTTTATGGAACTAGGGTTTTAAAAACCGTTCAACTTCGGATCAGTGGCTTTGCTTCTGCCCTTCCCATCCCAAGAGTGTTCCCAGAAGATTTAACTCTGGCTTTTTGGTCTGCAGTTATTATTGGGGAACTTTTGTTTCATATCCTCCAGAGGAAGCCCTTCCTTCTGGCTCTCTAATCAGCTCTGACAGCTCTGGGTGCCACGACCCTGGTAATTAGTCACACCGAGAAGGCAAGTGGCATTTACATTCACTCACCTTTGGAAACTTGCATCTGGGGTCTCCTGCGGAGAAATCTAGGCTGGGATTCAAAGTCAGTGATTGCTTCACCACCCCAGGATCACTGATTAGGAAATGGCTGCTCCCCTAAGACCATTTCCATTTCTGTGGCAGGTTTTGAATAGAGCTAATACATTTTAGAAATGCAAATGGATTTAATTTGAGCAAAGTGAGTGACAGGCTGAAGCTGGAGTCTGACTTTTCTCTGGTTGCTTCCTGCCACAACCTTTCAGGCAGATGCTTTGGACTAAAGGATAATGCCAAGTTCAGATCATGATGATAAGGGTCACAGTGCTGGCTTTGCTGATGCTACGGCCCTGTTCAAAACTTCCTCCCAGTGTAGAAGGGAACAGTGGGAGAAGCATGCCTGACAGACTGCTGAAGGTGGGGTCATTTAGAATAAACGATGAAAATAAAAACTTTGAAGAAAGCCAGCCTCAGTAGAATCTCTTCATGTACTACGGAGCGCTTTCACGTACATTGTTTTAGGTTATTAGCCTCCTTGTCAGCCCCCAAAGAAGCAATAAAGCATGAAGGGCCAGCGAAGGTTTTGGCCTGGGATCCACCAGGATGAACATTCTGCCTCTGCTTCTTCCAAGCATGTGTCTCTTGGCTCAAGGAGGGAGGCCCCGCGTTGGTTTTCTGTCAGAGGCCCTCGTGGTGCAGATTCCAGCAGTGAGAAAGAAATGGCAGGGGATGCAAGGCCTTCTCTGTGCCTGCCGAAACACTCCAGTGGGGCAGCATTTATCCTTTCTACGTACAAGGCCTTCCAAAACGCTGCGTTTCCTAGAAAAACCTGGACCCTCCAAGGCACCTGGTAGAGGTTCAGATAACGATACATGTGCTTCCGGTATCAGAACATATTTTCTGAGAGCCTTGAATCTGAAGGCTGGTAGGTTATTACACTATGATGCTGAGTTTCATCATCACTATGTAACCCTCGTATACAATGTTAACAGATATCATTAACATAACATTAGAGTCATCAACTTAGCATCTATTATGGCAAAGACTTTTCCTTGACCAACCTCTGGACAGCCTTCTCTGAGCCCTTTTTTGGACTAGGCTCTCTCTGTGGGCCTTGTCCTCAAGAGCCCAGTTGTAACAAGAATCCTGCTGAATCAATTTAGCCGGAATCTCCCACCCTCGGTACTGATCATATCCATCTTCCTTCACCACCCGCCCAGGCAGCACCTGGTCCTTCTGCCCTGACTTCAGCAAGAGTCCTGCTTGTTCAGTCTAGGAAGAACTCCTCCCCACCTCCAACCTTGATGTCTCCTCTTACTAACTTTCCTGGACCGATGCCCCAAATCTATTCCTTGGCTGTAAATCCCTACTTTTCCTTCTTGTACTTGGCATTGAGCCTAGTTCCATACGAAGGAAGGTCTCTTTTCCCCTATTGCAATAGTTCTTGAATAAAATCTGTTTTTATTACTCTAACTACCGTCCTACTCTGGTTTTCATGAGGAGTGTGGGATTAACATATATACACTGCTATGTATAAAACAGATAAACAACAAGGACCTACCGTGTAGCACAGGGAGCCCTATTTAATGTCTTGTAATAATCTATAATGGAAAAGAATCTGAAAAAGAATAGATATATATGTATAACTGAATCACTGTGCTCTACACCTGAAGCTTACACAGCATTGTAAATTAACTATACTTCAAGAAAAAAATGGTAATAAAAAAAGAAAACTAAAAAAAAAATAATAACAGAAAACAACTTTCAATACCTATGCTACTAATAATAGCTGACATCTGTATGACATATAACAGTTCATAAGACATTTTCACAACCTTGTCCTATTGGAGCCGCACACTACAGTTTCTGGGAGAGGATGTCTGTCTATACATTCACGTTGGCTTATCTGTACACATTCATCAAGTAAGGTGTGTAGGTAAGACGTGAACCTAAGTCTCTCTTTAAATCCTTTATCCTTTCAACCTGGACTCAAACAAGGAGACTTTAAAAATAAAAAAAAAAAAAAAACTCTTAAAAACTAGAGGCCAGCGTGGTCTCTGGAGATTTCAAGGGAAATGAAGACAAAAATAAAAAGGGCTTACATCTTTGCAAGTGCTTTTCAGTTTACAATGCCCTTTAGAAACAACCCCTCACGTGGAATTCGGTGAAGGAGCCACGTCCCATTGTTTCATAAAGGAAGAAACCGAGTCCCAGGAATGAAGTAATGTGGCCATGACCGTGAAGTTCATGTGTAGCTCAGTCCTGTGACTTTGGGAATTGTGCTCTATTCAACCATGCTCCTCTCAAAATAAGGTCCATTGCCTTAGATTAAAATGGAAGGACAAAACAAGTTTTAACAGATTTTAAAAAACGAGAAACTAAAACTGCAACAAAAAAACTCAGTTGTCTGAACTGGGTGCAGGGTTACATGGAAACTTCTACTCTCTGGCCATACTCCCTCCACCTCCTTCAGTCACACACTGATGCTGACTTTTCTGCACAGTTTTAATTTTCATCTTTTATGTTAAAAATGATCAGCCTGTCCCTGGTGATTTCTCTCTCATGCTTCCAGACACACAAGCTTTTCTGATTCCAGGGTTTAATGTTTACATACATTCTCACATTGGGTTTTAGAATGCAGTTGGTTTTATCTCTATAATATCATGAGATGAATTTATTAAGAAATAAATGTATGTTTTCTAATGATCTATAGTTGTATCTGTTTCAAACCAAATATCAGAGCCAACCCTAATATGCGAGCTACACGTGTTCGTAAACATCTGGATGCGCTGTTACCATGGACACAGAATATCTTCATATTTGCATAGATACATTTCATAAAATATGGGCAGTACTGTAATCAGCACGTACCCCCCAAATAAAGAGTAACACATGGAGGCTATTTGTCCCCAAAGAGAAATCTCTTTACTATTTATCTTATTATTAACATATACCTAATAACCATTAAGAAATCAAACACTACAGAAAATGTCTAAAAAATAAAATGAAAGCTCTCTATGACCTACTTCCCTGAGAGAACTATGAGCCATAGTTTGGCAAAGATATTTTTAGATTTTAGATTTTTTGATGTGTATAAATACATATATGCGAATATTATATTATTTGCATTAGAATTGGAGTAATATACACTAGCTTGTCATTTAACTTTTAAATTTAAAAATATGTCAGGAAAATCTCTTACCTCTATTTATATATCTGTCTACATACCCATACACTTATATATTCCTCTATATTTATCTCTATATCTCTATATCCATGTATTTGTGTATCTATATCTCTATCTTATCCTTTAGCATATATATAATATTACATTGCCTAGATGTACTCTAATTTATTTAACTAATCCCACATTGACAGTTTAGATTTTCACTATTAAAAATAATGATGCAATGAATATACTTTCTATATACATTTGAACAATTATTCACTTACTTCCTTAAGCAAAAATTCCCCTAAAAGGAATTGCTAGGGCATTTCCAATTCTGACGCACGTTGCCAAGTTGTCCTCCAGTAAAGTTTGCCAGTACACAGTTCCCATCAGCAGAGTAGGTGGGTTCCCTTCCTTACACCCCTGTGACCATGATGAGTATCATCAATCTTTGAAATCTTTTGCTGCAGATTTTTCAACTTAATGTAATTCTACTCAAGCTCTAACACTTTCCCTTTCAGAAGATAATATAATTAAAAGTGTAAAAAATAAAGTCAGCCGTGGTGATCAATCGAAGTATAATGTCAATTAGAGCTGTGCAGAGAGAGCTTGAGATGGTCAATGATGAATCCTAAAAAGCTCTTAGAAACATGCACAGATGAGACCTTTTGAAAACTCTTTCGTCTGATTAAACAATGGCAGCAGTAGGAAAATCACAGGCTCCCAGCATCATGCAACGTGTTCAACTTGGCTTCACACAGCAAATAGGAAGGCGCCGAGCTGTTTAGAATAGTATTTAACACAAAGGAAAGAAGAGGGACTCTGCACTTTGTGCGGTTGTACTTTCTTCATCTGGTCCTAATTATTGGCACAGGTGCACACCTCCTCATCAGTCCTTCTGTCCTTCCACTGTTATTTTATTTGTCCTACATCTACCCATCCATCTGTCCATCATTCAATAAACACTTCTGGGTGCACTTTGTTTATTGAATCAGCTCTCCGCGTCGCTCTCTGTGCCAGACATTTTCAGAGCCTTGTGTCATTCTACCCCACAGCAGCTCTGCATGTTTCATGTCTGTGTCTGGCCGCATCCTGTAAACAAGGTCCGACCTCCAGGACCCACATCCTGTTATCTTCATATAACAGCCAAACAAAAGATGCTTATCTTTCCACCCTCACTATCAATCCCAGGGAAAGAACGGGCAAGCCCTGCTTGGGACATGTCTCCATCCTAGAATAATTCTCTAGGGACACAGGATGGAGTATTTTCATAGGCTCACCTGTGTCCTCTGCCCAGTCCTACTCTGAGAAGGACATGCACCAATTGATATGATTAACAGAGAAAGGGGGGTCGGTAATCAGATTAGACAAAACTAGGCTACCACTGTTTTCTCTGAGAGAGAGGTGGTGATAAAAACGTGGGTGCCTCTGACTCCCATACATGGTACAGGGATATGACTAAGGGAGCACTCAGAAAGGCGTGTAGCATGTACGGAAAGACTGGAGGAGAATCGAAGACAGAAGAAAAAGCATGTGTATTTGGGAAATAGCTAGTCATTTTGTCAGGCTGGAGGATGTGACTTGTGGTGGGACATAGCAGACTATGAGACAAGAGAGAAAGCCAGGAACTAGACTCTAAAAGGCCTTGCGTGGCACACTCAGGAGTCTGAATTTCATCTCGTTGGAAGAGTGATGGAGAGACAGTATCCATCTTGGAGGATGGACTGGGGAGTGGGAATCTGGAATGGATGGCCGGGTAGGCTGACGGCAGGGCATGTTTAGAAGCTGTTGCGATTGTCCAGGTGAGATGAGAGATGGTGAGCACCTGAAGCAGAGCAGTGGCGATGACCTGGGGAGGGGGCACAGGCATTGAGGTGGGAGGATCAACAGGTGACTGATGTAAGAAGGTAGGGAGACAAAAGAAGTTTCATGTGGGGAAGAGTAAAAGGTATCTCCCATCTCCTCAAAGAATTTCAGACTCAGGACTGGCCCTCCTGTATCCCCAGAGCCTTGAGGTCATCTCCCAAGGAGTTACTACCTAACTCTTTCTTTCCAAGTAAGACCTCTCTCTTCCCAGCCCAGCCTGCTGTGAAACTGTGGCCAGTTCTTAGCCCCTGCCCCACCCGCTTTCTCATCCCTGGCCTCAGGTGTGCCTTCCACTCTGCCCTGATCTAGTTTATCTTCATCCTGGACGCTTGCAGTCTTTGCCTTGTACTTGAACGAGCACCTTCATTCCTTATTATTTTTCCGTTCTCCTTGACTGTGTTCTCACACAACTGTAATGGGACTTATTAAGATTATCAGAGAATTAGAGTGTCCATAATAATGCTGGGTGAAGGAGCAACGTATGTTGGAATCAGTACAAGGAGCTTCTCCTTCTAGTGCATTCATTAAGCACCCACTTAGGGCCAAGCACTCTGCTGTCACTTTGCATATCTTATCTCATTAATCACCAAAGTCTTGATTGCATTTGTTTGTTTAAGGCAGGCAACAAATACATATTGAACCTTACACATAATTTCAGAGTACGGAGAATAATGTAATGAACATGGCATCAGAATTCTGCCCTTATGAAGATCACCGTCTAACAGGGGAAACAGACCGTTAATAATTAAATACACAGATATGTGATGCAATTTGGGATAGTGGCAAGTGTTCTGAAAATAATAGAGCAGGGTAAGGGCAAAAAGGGTGACAAGGAGGTGGAGACAAAGGGGCTGGCTCTTTTAGGTAAAGGGGTCAGAGAAGGTCTTTTTAGAGGTGACATTTGAAGGGAAATCTTTTGAAGGGAAAAATTAAGCCATAAATAGTCTGGGGGAAAAGGCACAGAGAATAGCAAGTGCAAAGGTCCTGAGGTAGAAAAAAGCTCGGCTTGTTTGGAGAAGGGAGGACCAATGTGTCAAGTGTGTCCGGATAACATAGAGAAAAGGGACAGGGAGGGGAGATGTGTCTGGGGGGTAGACCGTGCAGCCTCGTGGCCATGCTCAGAATTCTTAATTTTGCTTTACCTGCGCTAGGAGGCTACAGGTAAAGTCTGAGCAGAGGAGCGCCCTGATCTGCAACTTACAAGTTTCAGCAGATTGTCTGGATCTTGTGGAGACAACAGATGAATGGGGGGGAGCAGGGTAGGAATAGGAGAAAGAGTGAAAACAGAGGGAGCTGTTCTAGGTGTCCCGGCAAAAGATGATGGTGGCTTTTATGACGTCCATTTAACAGACGAAGAAATTTTAGCTCTTAGAATTTATACTATTATCACAGTTTCTCTCACCTTCAAAACAGTTCTAGGATCTGAATCAATGGTTTTTTTGAATCCAGCGACAGTGAAAGTCTAAATAACTTGCTCAAGTGCAAAATTTAAATGATAATGAAAGGACAAGTTCTAGAATTGAAGTCACGTCTGCCTGGCTCCCAGACCTGGACTCTTTCCTCAGTGCTAGAGCGCCTTTCATACTGCAACACGAGCTGATTTCTCTGAATCATTTTCCATTAAAGATATCATTTTGATTGATGATATTAATCAAAAAGAAATAAGAGAATATTATCTCTCTCTCTCTTTTTTTTTTTTTACTGTTGGCTAACCTATTACTTCATTTTCAGACACTAGAGTTACAACACTCATTTTATAGAAAAAAATTAAGTGTAATAACCAAGAAAAGGCACTTATTGGAATAACTGAAACTATAACTAATATCCTTAATCATGGAAGATTGAATCTCTAATTTTGAATATTAAAAAACCTGATTTAATATCTAACGTTTACTTCATGTCATTATGTTTCAGACATTGTATGCTTTGCATATAGTATAGCTAATCCTTAACATGAGACTTTAAGCTCGTATTACTTCCCCCAATTTACTGGTAAACAAAAATTGGGCTCACAGAGTTTAAATAAATGGCAAAGGAGGAATTAAGACAAAACTCTGAACTCTGTGTCTCTCTGTGTGGAGGGGAGGGAGTTGGTTTTGGGTCGAGCAGTCCAGCTCCCTTGAAGCTCCCTGACCCCCCTCCCATCCCATCCCTCCACGTTCCTTTAATAACAAGCCCAGGACAAAAGCCACAGGAAAGGCTCAGAGTTGCCAGAGCCAGGAGCAGTCTCAAGAGGCTTATGTAGGTATAAGTCAGGATGGTTGAGTTGTGTGTTGTTTTCTTTGACTAGGAAATTGTTATTATTCCATCATGACGTTGGTTTGCATTGAAATGACCACAGTGGAAAATAAAATAGACCAGTTTTTAAAAAAAATCACATAGCAGGTAAAGAAGATAGAGCAGGTGGGGTGTGTGTGTGTGTGTGTGTGTGTGTGTGTGTAAACAATTTTTATTCTCAGGTTCCCTTGTAGATAAAAAGGTTGAAAATATGGAAGGAAAAAAAAATCCCCTTTGCAATATAAATTGTTTATTTCTCTTTCTAATTCTCCCTTTCTCTCTTTATTTTCTTCCTTCACCCTTGTTGAAATAATTTTATTTTCCAAACTAACATCTTTGTGTTTTGGTACTCTTGTGAATAACTGGGCTTGTCTGGGAAAGTGGGACATTGTCAGAACTCTCACAGTTTAATAGTTGGAAAGGATAGATTGTTTCTTCTCATCTATCATTCATGGTTTGCTGCTGTGAGTTCACAAAGCCAGGAGCTTTCAGAAAGTGGAAGATAATAATGGGGAAACAGGCAGAAAAAGAATGCTAGCAACCTGAAAGAGGATGCCAACATTCTGCTGCCCATTCATATGACATGGGCATAACCATTCTTCTGGCAATTTCACATCACATATCTGTGTATTTAATTATTAATGGTCTGTTTCCCCTGTTAGACGGTGATCTTCATAAGGGCAGAATTCTGATGCCATGTTCATTACATTATTCTCCGTACTCTGAAATTATGTGTAAGGCTTAAACAAACAAATGCAACCAAGACTTTGGTGATTAATGAGATAAGATATGCAAAGTGACAGAAAATGTTAATCAATAATTTTACTTTGAAAATTCTATATTACCTAGTGAGGGGGTTGAGCACACGGCAGCTGCCGTATTTGCTTTTCTTAGCCATGAGAGGCCTTTACATTTGCAAAGAGAGGAAAATCAACTAAAGAATGTCACTGGTTGGAACATCTCAAAGAGCTTGGCATGGTCAGATCTGGTATATGCAACCAGTCATACTTACTCTCTCCTCCCCAGAAGTTGGTTTCAAAGCAAATGAGATGCCAGTAAAGAATATGTGTGGAAAATGATAAATTGTTATATGCATGGGTACATTAACTGCATGAGATAATTGTTAACCCTTTGAGAGAGCCACGGGGCCTGGTGCACAAGCTTCCTTGAGAGCTTGGCGCCCATTTTCCATGTGCCCTGAACATGTGGAATGGGACCCCCTCCCCCTTCCGAACTACAGGGCCTGGTTACCCTGATGCAGTATGTCAATGGCCAACTTGATCAGTACTCTAGACCTGGGCTCCACTGTCCTTATCTTCTGTCTGTCTTTACCTTTTACCTGCCTGACCTTGACTCTTTGGATTTATCTCATTTGAATTTGGTGAACTAGATTCCAAACCGAACCAATCAGTTCTCAACTTGCTCTATGTTCAGACTAGGCTCTAATTCTGAAAGTGGTAGCAAAATTTACGTTCACATTTAGTTGAATATAAAATAAACACAGTTTAATGTGGTGAAAACAAAAGAAGTGAAATAGGCATTATATCTGATAAATTTTATTTTTAAAAAATTTATTTTTTAACTGAAGTATAGTTGATTTATTTTATTTTTTTGAAGCTTTAAATTTTATTTTATTTATTTTTTTATACAGCAGATTCTTATTAGTTATCCATTTTATACATATTAGTGTATATATGTCAGTCCCAATTGCCCAATTCATCACACCACTACCACCCCGGCCACTTTCCCCGCTTGGTGTCCATAGGTTTGTTCTCTACATCTCTGTCTCTATTTCTGCCTTGCAAACTGGTTCATCTGTACCATTTTTAGTTGATTTATAATGTTGTGTTAGTTTCAGGTCTACAGTTCAGTGATTCATATATATATATATACAGATACATATTCTTTTTCAGATTCTTTTTCCTTATAGGTTATTACAAAATATTGAGTAGAGTTCCCTGTGCTATACTATAGGTTCTTGTTGGTTATCAATTTTATATATAGTAGTATGTATATGTTAATCCCAAACTCCTGATATAACCTTCCCGCCCTTTCCCCTTTGGTAACCATAAGTTTATTTTCTATGTCTGTGGGTCTGTTTCTGTTCTGTAAATAAGTTCATTTGTACTTTTTCTCTCTCTTTTTTGTTTTGGATACCACATATAAGTGATATCATATGATATCTGTCTTTCTCTGTCTGACTTCACTTAGTATGATACTCTCTCAGTCCATCCATGTTGCTGCAAATGGTGTTATTTCATTCTCTTTTATGGCTGAGTAATATTCCATTGTGTGTGTGTGTGTGTATATATATATATATATATATATATATATATATATATATATACACACACACACACACATATATATATATATCTTCTTTAAATTAAAATTCATTTTAGTAAAAGAGCTTAGAGAATGGACAAATTACTTTAAGATAGATTTTAAAAAGTCAATGTGGAGTGCTAAGAAATTATCAGCATTTGAAGTTGTGATTCTCAGCATCTACTTTTGAAAATTTTTCATTTAGATGAAAATCAGAAATGTCATGCAATTTTTAGAAAAGTGAAGGTTAGCATAATTATCTGGAGGTAAATTAGAAATAAAAAAGGAAAAGTGTAAAAAATAAGAATAAATTCTACAACAATATAAAAGATATACGGAATTAATGAAAAAGTAAAATACTTTCTGAGAAATGGATTAAAATGCTAAAAGATTAATAAAAAGTTTGAATACTGGCCCTTTGTGTACAAAAATCATTGCGTGAAGAAGATTTTGCCTGAGAAACCATCATTTTGGTTAATTTATTTTTGACAAATTTCCTCTTTGTCATCAACTGTCAGAAAAACATGTGTGTCTTACCACAGAATTCAATCTAGTAATAATCACAAACAGCACTGTCAGCCTCCAGTGGGGTGTTAGACCAGTACCAACCCTGGCGTCATAAAGAGTTTGGGAGGCCACAGAACTACTTCCCGGGGAAAGTTCTATAGCTTCTCAGCTCTGTTCCTTTTCTGCAAAATGGGAAAAATTATGTGAGATGACATATTTGAAAATTACTTGTAAATGTAAAGCTTTGGACAAATGTATAGAAATATTATAATACATTATTATTATTTTTTTTAAGTGCGAGAAGCACATTATAGCAGCTGCTAATGGAAGCATAGGTCTGCAAATAGTACTGAAAGTCATCTCTATAGGATTTCTAAACTCTCTGTCATCCAACATCTTGTTCTAGTTAGTTATGTGTTCGCTGGCACTAGTTCAATGGATGCCTTCTGTGTATCTTTGGCTAAAACGCTTGATTAAACGGACTCTTCAACTCATTCTTTGATGCATTATTGACTCATCCATTTATTGGTTTGTTTAACATTTAGTGAATGCCTATATGGGCCAGACACTGGACTAAGTGCTGTGGACGTAGGCATAAAATAAATGATCCCTCTCCTTAAGGAGGTCACATTTATTGGGGTGACAAGTGAAGAAATAGGGAACTCTGTTGTACTGCAGCAGTGCTGTGACAATAACCAGCACACAGCCTCCTGGGTGAGAGCAGCAGCATTTAACCCAGCTGCGAAGATCAGAGAAAGACTCTTGGAGGAGACAGCAGCTAGACACCTGGACTAGCTCTTGAAGAATAATAAAGCATTAGCTCGGGAAAGAAGGGGTGAGGAGAGGAACATGTGGTTTTTCTAACAAGCAAAATATTTAGTTTAGTCTCTATGTTAGTTGAACTGAACTGAGTCACCTTTAAGGTAAAAGTTTTTTTTTTTTTAAAGTGTTTACAAGGTGCTGAAGAATAGAAAAGAGCTCTTCAGGTAATCAATTCTCTTTCATGCTGCCCAGTTAATAATTGCATCATTCTTGAGCAGCTCATAAGTATATTACCACTTCAGATCCACTGCTTCAAAATGCATAAATGAAAAATGATCAGTGTTGCTTTCCTTACTGTGAATATTTTAAGTTGCAACATTAATATACTTATTTCTCTTTTATTGGCACCAAAATAAGCATTGAAAATAATGGGTTTTGCTTTATTGATTTCAGAGAAACTACAGAGATGTAGAAACGTTGAGTTTAAAAAAAAAAAGAAATAAAATGAACTCTTGCCTCCTGTGGAATGCTGTATTTTCATCTGAAATAGTCCATGGGATTCTGACGTTATATTTGCTTATATTAAAAAGAGAAAATCATATGACATCTCTTATAGGACTGGAGTCATTTTGGAACTGGATCTTGAAGTGTGTTTGGAAAATATCATTGATGGAAAAGCAGCCCAAAGGGCTACAGCAACATTAGGAAGAACACAGGAATTGAAACAATGGGACTAAGACTTCCAAGGTTGTGAAAATGAAGGTAAAAGAGAGGGAATGAGGGCAAATATTTATTGAGCGCTTACAATGTCTCTGCGGCTTCATGGGGGCTCTGTTATCCACATTTCACAGATGAGAAACCCAAGGCTCAAAAATGTGGAAGAACTTGCCCCGCGTCACAGAATGTGTAATTATCAGGGCTGGAATTCAGTCTCAGATCCGTCCGATTCCTGATCCCATGCAGTTTTCATTATGCCTTTCCACTGCATTAAAAGAAGACAGAGTAGAATAGAAACAAGGGCTTTGAGGAGGAAGAGAGAAGAGGCATTTTTACCAAAGAGCTATGATCATTTGGGTTAAATGGGAAGCAAGTCCTGTTAAGGAAGAAAGGAGGGGATTGGGGTAGTAAAACCCACTGTTCATCTGGGATTCAGGTGAACTAAACTGTAATGACCACTCGGGTTTTACTAAATAGATTTATTTTACTAAAAATAATAAAAGGGAAAGTATTTTAGGACATGAGTTTTGATTTTGGTTTGAAAAATATGGCCACCATAAAAACAAATATCTTTGTAATGGAAAGTCATCAACAAATGAGTGATTCATCCAGTGCCTTCCTACTTGCAGTGTATGTGCGTGTGTGTGTGTGTATGCATGTTTGTATATGTGTGTGTGTGTGAATGAGGCTCTACCTTTTGTCAAACAGTGCCACCTCAACAATGCCTGCAACTTGAATAATAAACTCTTTCTTTCCATAAATCCTTCCCCCCTTGCTACCGATGTTCTCTTTCCTTTTAGCCAACTAGCCCCTGTACAAATCTTTTTAATCAATATCCACTAATAATATTGGGAAGGACTCCATGAATTTGTGTCTCAAATAAAATAATATTTACCTGCAAACTTCTAGGGGACATAATAATATAAAGCTATGAATCTCAAATAGCCCAAGCCAGGGGAAGGAAGAACTGGGCTCATGGGAGCGAAGGAGTTGTTCTGGAAGCCCTCATGTACCACAGAGGTGGGGATTAATACAAACAGGAAGAACAGTGCATGACCAAGGCTCCCTAGTGTGGCCCCCAATCTCCCCAGTATCCCTAAAAGCTCCAGGATTTCCACCATTGGAGATGAAATCTCTTCAACTTGAGTATTCAAGTGCTCTTCATGGCAGTACACCTTGGAGTGAGGTTACATTTTAAGCTGCTATCAGTGAAAGTGTTCTTGTTCAGACAGAGAGGAAGGAGATGAGAAAGCCAAAGGGCTCGCCTCTTCCGATTTTGCTAAAAGCCAGCCTTGCACATGGAAGATTATTGAGATAGATTCTGATCAATATAACACTGCCTCATTATAGACATAGTCATTCAGCTTTGATATCCAGTGGGGGTCTCATCCTGCTCTGATGCTGTCTCATTGGTTTCTTTGTGCCTATAAGAGATGGTTGTTAAAGCCTGTCTTACAAAGACAGTGAAGTGTGGTGTGCAGGGCATGGCATTTAGAGACACAACATTTGGACCAATAACGGGCTTGGCCAATTTCTGGCAGTTTGACATTTATTCCCACTGTCCCTGCCCCATGGCCAAGTTCAAGCCCTCATCACTCTTTCCCTGAACTTCTACCTGGTCTGCTGGCCTCTGGTCCCTTAATCTCTGATTTAGTCAGTCCTTGGTGCTAAATAACCCACCCAGCCCACATATTCTGTCATTTCATTGCCCTGCTTCGTTTTTTTTAATGATTCTGTATCAGTGAAACAATGAAACTTGAACCCAGCAGAAGGCCCTTTGGGATCTGGTTCTTGCCTCCTTTTCCAAGCAGCCTCTCCTAACTCTCTCTGCTGTCCTGAATCAGGTAATATGCTATTCCCGGATAAGTGCTTATGCCTTTGTGCTGTATTGGCTTAATAGTCCTCAGGATTTAGCTTCAAAACTTTCTTGACTTTCCAGAGCCCCTCTCCTTGCTCCCCATTTCAGTTTTGATTCGTTCCTCTTTGGTTTTATACTGTACCTTGCACAGACCTCTACTGTAGTCCATCTTTGCCCTCACCATATTGCAGTGATCTGTTTACTGGGGTGTCTTGGTCCTGCAGAGATCGTGAGCTCCTGGATGGACAGGCTGCAACATGTACCCTGTAGATGAAAGAATTGGATGCAGAGTTTGGCACAGGGCTGCCATTCGGACAGTATTTCCTAAATAAAGAACACTACTTAAACCTAAAAATCTTTAATTTGTAAAACAAAAATGGTAACACCCAACTCATGGAATGGTTGTGAGGTTAAAATAAAAAACATGTGAAAAAGAACTTCTCAACTACACATGTCATTAAGCATCCTAGCTCTTACTATGGGGTTCGTGTAGGTCCTGAGAATAAAGCTTTGTCTTTATCTCATGGGCATTGGAGACACTGCAGATTCTACTCCAAGTCAGGAATTAGACTTCGTCTAAGGATTCCTGTAATATACAATGTTTTATGTAATTATTAAAATTTCTACCTGCCTATTAGGCCCACACTGCTTTTTAATTATCTTAGCTTTAGGAAAAAAAAGAGATACATTAAGAAAAGAAAGCCTCATAACAGCTCGTTATAGCATTATTTG
Source organism: Delphinus delphis (assembly GCF_949987515.2). NCBI lineage: Eukaryota > Metazoa > Chordata > Mammalia > Artiodactyla > Delphinidae > Delphinus > Delphinus delphis. The sequence goes on along the minus strand of NC_082694.2, from coordinate 81,434,854 downwards.
TTCACAACTACTAGCAAATGTATTTTGCCGAATGCCTCAAATCCAGTTTTCAAAGACTGAGCTGCAGTTAGTAATCATTTCATAAATATTAATGGGGAACATGCAAGTGGAAAGTTAAATTAAAATGCTACCAAATGGCTAGCGTGGAGCAGAAAATGCGCAGGAATTTCTAATCAGTGGAATACATGGTTGTATAACTCTTATCCTCCCATTAGAGTACAAAACAGAAGTTGATTTTTCTCCCAATTAGCATCAGTTCATGTTGAAGGGGAAATGCAAAACAGCTCAGTTACTGAAAGATTCTAGAACAGCTATTCTTTACGGTAAGTTTACCTTCCCTGGTCTTGGTTGAATGCAAATGGCTGGACACATAGACTTCACGACTGACGGTGGTCTTCTCATTGGGTTGCTTGGCAAGACTTTACAAGATTTTGGGAAAGGAGAGAACAAGCAATATTTTACTTTCATTCACCATCAGTTTATCATTTTTAATTTCTGGAGTCTTTATAAATCTATATTTTAACCAGCCTGTTGAAAATATGATTGATTTAGAGATTTCAAACTGGAAGAGAGGACAAGTACAGAGTTCTGATTAGCTGGGCCCAGTGTTGCTGTAGTATCTAATTTTAGATTATTTTTAGTATCAGCATTAGACACCTTTGCCTCATATTAAATTCATCCATCCATCCATCCACCCGTCTAGCAAATGTTCACTGAGTATATACTATGGACAACAGCCTGTGCTAGGCACTGGAAATGGGTAGTTGAATAAGATATGGTCACGCACGTTCTTCTCCTATAGGTTTCACAGTCTAATACAGCAACTATATCATAGCTTTGTTATGAGATTGAAGGAGTTATTGTATGTAAAGCTCTTAGAACAGTTCTTGACACCTAGTGTTGACATATGGTAAGCACTGTGTGATGGTGAGGGTAGAGCAATATTAGGGGATGAGATGGACATATTGGGAAGAATCAGAAAATGACGAGCTTCATATGTCATGCATATTTTTCATGCATGAAAAAAGGAGTGATTGAAGAACAGGAAACAGGTGAGTGAGGTGATCACTCATGTGTTCCATAAAGACCATTGTGACTGCTGTTTGGAGGATGGATTTAAGATCCAGGAGCTAGAAGGCTCCACATCAGTTGTAAGGCAATTAACTTAGATGAGGAGAAAGAAGACAGTGGGCTGAATGAAGGGAGTAGCATGCAGGCTGGAGGACGGAGGGAATATTTGAGATTTTTAGGATGGGGGGATTGGTGGCTATTGGTAATTCACTGGAAATAAAAGGCAGTGGGGGGAGAATGTAGAGTCTCATTTGATGCCCTAGTTTCTAGAGGAGGTGACTGGTAGACAGTTGAGCCTTAAATGAGAAAAGTGAAAGTAAAAGAGGGGCACTTTTAGTGGAGAGGTTTTGAGTTCACAGCTTTCCTAAGAGCTGCATCGCTAAACAGAGAATGCACTTAGCTGGCTTCAAACTCTGCCAACTCAGCAGTTTAAGTTTTGGATAAGGCATGGCATCACTCTGGACTTCCATTTCCAAACTTATAAAATGGGGGCAAATACTATCCAAAGGGTTGTTGAGAAAGTGAACAAAGATAATGTATATGGAAGCCCCTTACTTGAGATGACAGGACTTAGTATGTGCTGGAAGTTCTTACTTTGAAGAATGGTGAAGATTTCACTCTGAATGGTTTGTTCAGTTTCGGAAACTTGCCTGAGAGGAAAAGACTTATTCATAAACTTGTTCATTCATGCCCTCTCTTTTTCATTTGTTTATTCATTCATCCAGTTGGCAAGAATTTATTGAGGACTTTCTGTGTATAGGTCATGTGTCAGTCAGGTGCTTTGACAGGGAGGAGTCACTTTGGCAAACAAGGATTCCTTTGGGTGCCAACTGTGTCTCTGTGCTAAAACTACTGTCAGATTTACTTTGATTATGTCTGTATTCCTGCTCTGTAGCATAAGAATGCAACAGAGATGAGATCTCCCTTAGGATCTCAAAAGACCCAACATTGATCCTTTACGTTACTCTGATGACAGCAAGGTAGTATGCTGGATGGTTGCCAGTTAGTCAATATTTCTTTTCATTTTGAATTAAGTTAATTGGTAGACAAGTTGTTATTAACAGCAACAATAAAAATAATAGCTAAAATCTACTGAGTGTTTTCTAATAAATTGTACCTCACTACCTCGATTGATTCTGTGAGGTGATTTATTCTTTTCCTAGTTTACAGCGGAGGAAATTGGGACTAAAAGAGGTTAAATCTCAGTTAAAATCATACAGCTGGTAAGCAGGAGAGCTGGGACTGTAACCGAGGTTTGTGTGACAGTATCTCCTATTGTAGTATCTTACAGTGTATTGTAATTCTGTAAGATACTAATGTAGCATATTGCCCATATTTCAATGTGTTTAGAAGATTATGCTATGTTGACCTCCATAGTCTAAACCTATTTCCTTCCCTGTATATACATCTTGTACATACATCTTTCTCAGCATATATCATATTGTTATGTTGTTCAGTTGACTTCTCTGTCTCCCTTCCTAGAATATGAACTTCTTGGAGGCAGGACCATGTCTTATGGTCTTGTACTTGGCAGACAATGAACAGTTACAACATGTTTGTTTGAGAACTGAATGTATGTATATATAAACTACAGATGAAAACTGTTTTTTAACACTCATCAAAGTGTTTCTGCTTTTGATACAACTAAGGACTTATATAGATGATTGTATTTAAGTTGTTATAGAATTACCTATTCAGGTTTCAGAAATCTTCTTAAAAGTTATCTGGTCAGAAAACCCTCTAATATACAATTATTAGCTATCTCATTTATGTTTTTCACATCACTGCCTATATTGCTGTATTATTTATTTTACAGAATGGTAATTATTTGTCTATCAATATCTCATTCCATGTATCTTGAATTTAGCTGTGCTGATATTGACCTTGGCTGACAGAGCTGCATGGAAACTACATGGTTGTGCCTTCCTGAGAACCAAAGACACTGCAACCCTTTTAGTCAGTGCCCTTGCATCCACCTTCAGGTGAAAGTCTTTCCCCACTGAAGCCCGTCCAAAAGTTTGAAAAGGTGACTGCACCCTCAAATGCACAGACATCAATGTAAAGCCATCAGAAATATGAAAAAGTAAGGACCATAACACCTTACAAAAGTAAGGTGTTACCAAAGTAAGACATAACACAGAAAAAGAAACATAATAATTTTCTAGTAACTACCTCCAAAGAAATGGAGATCTTCAGGTTACCTGAAAAAGAATTCAAAATAATTATTTTAAGGAAGCTCAGCAAGAATCAAGAGAATACAGATAGACAACTCAATGAACTCAGGAAAATAATACATGAGCAAAATGAAAAATTAAAGTGATACAAATCATAAGAAAGACGCAAACAGAAATTCTGGAGCTAAAAAATACAATTAATTAAATGAAAAATATGATAGAGAGCTTCAACATCAGGCTCTATTGGGCAGAAGAAAGAATCCGGCAACTTGAAGACATATATCTTGGTATTATGCAGTTTGAGGAGAAAAAAGAAATTAGAATGAAAAAGAGTGAAAAAAAGCATATATGTAGTATGGGGTATCACAAAGTGAAACAATATCTGCATTATGGGAGTACCAGAAGGAAAATAGGGAAGGAAAGAAACAGAAAACTTAAAGTAATAATCTCCCAAATCTGGGGAGAGTTATAGCCATCCAGGTACATGAAGTTCAAAGACTCCCAAACAGAGATCTTCTCTGAGGCACATTATAATCAGGCTCTCAGAAGTCAAAGACAAATAATTTTGAAAGCAGCAAGAGAAAAAAAGACACATCACATACAAGGTAATCCTGGTAAAGCTATCAGAAAATTTCTCACCAGAAACCTTGTAGTCCAGAAGAGAGTGGGATGTTATATTCAAAGTGCTAAAAAAAAAATAAAAACAATTAAAAAAAGCTGACAATGAAGAATACTTTCCTCAGAGCCCTTTACATTTTTTATTTTATTTGTGCCATTTGTTTTCCAGCAGAGCACCTTTGTCCAGTGTATTGGACTCTCTGTTACAGTTTGTTCATCACTTTCCAAAAGTGAAGTGATGAGCACTCCATTGGGTCATCATGCTCACTTACCAAAACTTGATTCTCAAGTATTTAAACCTGCAAAATCAGAAGGAAATCATGAAAAGCCTTCCCTGGTGAGACAGATAAGGTCAGTAAACACAGAAGCAATTTCTAACCCTCTACCAAGGTCATGGGTTTGGAGAGCATCGTCATTGTATCCTGTGGAAGGGATCAGGGGGGCAAAGCCCTGGAATCCCCTGCCATAGTCAGTGGGTAGCCCTGTGTCCCCACTGGATCCTCTGAGACTCTTCTGTGACCCTGATAATAAACTCAGAATTTTGCTTATGTTAGTTTCAGTAGGCGTCTTTATTTTATTATTTATTTATTTACTTATTTATTTCGGCCGTGCTTCATGGCCTGTGGGATCTCAGTTCCCCGACCAGGGATTGAACCCAGGCCACGACGGTGGAAGCCCAGAATCTTAATCACTAGGCCACCAGGGAACTCCCTCAGTAGGTTTCTGTTCTTGCAATGGAAACCATCTTTGACTAAGATCGTTTCGTATACACTTCTGTATACTCCTTGCCTACTCGTAGTCGTTGTTCTTTCACTGTAAACATTACTAAAATTTCTAAAACAAAGTGCTTTTGAAATGTACTAAATGAGTTAACAGATACAGATGCTCACAACTGTTCAAATGTCACCAAGCCCCTGCTGTATTAGAGCACAGGGCATCCAGAAGTGTGAGGCATGGATCCTGCTCTCAACCTATCATGGGAATAAATAAGGAAATAATAGCAGTGTTTGCTAGTCACTTACTTTATTTCTTAGTGTTTTTGGCAGTCAGGGAATTATTTCTTTATGTTATCATAATGGCAACCTTTTAGGATAGCTTTTATTAACCCATTTTACAGATGAGAAAATTATGGTTTTAATGAATTTAGCCAACATATATTCTAGTAATGTCAGAGCTGGTGGGTGCGGGCCAGGGGGCAAGTCTGTCTGATTCTGCCTTCTGTGCTTGTGCGCATTACATTCCAACTTGGAAAAGAGTCAGTAAGACTGAATGGAAAAATGTTGTCCCGGGTGACTTGTCCCATGGAGACAGCTCAAGAGACCTAACTGAAATTTCTTCTCCTGCTTTCCCTGACTGACAACACCCTCAGAATCTGTCCTTCCTGCCTCCAGCTCTGTGAATCATCTTCATTAAAGTCAAAGAATCTTTGAGCAGCTGTGCATCTGCACGTTGAATTTTCGCACTCAAATGAGAAGTGGCTGGACATCATTTTCTATGGCAGATACAAGCCTTTGGTGTGTGATGAATGCCTGAAAGCTCCAATTCAGTATGAAAATCCAGCACTTCCTCACATCAGGAGACGGTAGGATCAAAACTGCATTTAGGGTTGATGAATGAAATGTGTTATTAAAGATAATTCTTCCAAAAGTAGTGGTAATTATCTCAGCATTAACATTTCTAATTTAATTCAGCCCTGATTAAATCTAATCTTTCAGAAGGAGGAAATTGAAAGCGTGAAACACAGGATGGGAGGAAAAGGTTCTAACGGGTGTGGCTTTCAGTTGAAAAGAAGCTCGCTATAGCTTATATATTGGGCTGCATTATGCATACTTGCTAGCACAAGCCAGCTGATACCTGCGAACAGCTCCATCTTACATGGTCGTAACTCCAACACTCTTTCAAGAGGGGGATTTAAAGGTTGTTAATATTGATTTTAAATATCATGTGACTTTCCCCCTCTGCCCTCTGGGCTGGGCTTATCGTTACCCCTCTGGGCTGGGCTTATTGTCTACATTGATTCTTCCCTCTGTCCTTTGAAATTGAAATGTCTGGTTACCTGCCCTTCTCTCTCACTAGTCAGAGCCCCTCAAGGACAGGAACGATGATGTAAGTACCTTTATACCCTCTGCATCCAGCATAATGCTTGGCACAGAGTAGAAACCCAATACATGCTCGACAAACAAAATGACCAAAGGGCTGATCAACTTGAATAGCTTCTATTTTCATTTACCAGCATCCCTATCTCAATCCTTTATGCTCCAAAATAATTTATTCATTTCTTGGCCTGAGAGCAAAGTGCTTTAGCAAAGCACTTGGGGTTGGGTGGAACCGAGGTTAAGGAAAAGAAGAGACTAACGACTGAGAATAATAAAATGCAAGCTTAGATCTCCTGAATTTCAGAATGAAAGGTGGAGTTTCAGATCCCATTTCCCATGTGAAACTCTTGGCTTGCTTTTGCTAACAGTCAAGCTAAAAAAAGGAACTTTTCACAAAAGAGGTACTTTTCTTCTTGGCCTGGAAAATCAATTCCGATGTTAATCTGGCTCCTTGGAATGTCCTCCCCCACCCTTTTTCCACCTAGCAAAATACTCTTCATCTTTCATAGCCTGGCTCGAATGTCAGCTCTTCAAATAATAATAATCATGGCTGATATCTGAAGAGTATTAACTCCGGGACGAGCTGTGCTAAGAGTTTTATAGAAATTATATCACTTGCTGTTCACAAATCTCCATCAAATCAGGACTATGATTTATTATAAATGTACAGATGAGGACGCGAAAACCTATAGAGGTGACGTAATTGCTTGAGCTCAAACATTAAGTGGTCCATAGATTTGAATGCAGGAGGGTTGACACAGCTGGGCTTTAACTGGGAGGACACACTGACTCCCTCTGAGAACTTCTGTGATGCTCTCCAGACAGAGACAGCCTTTTTCTTTATAAAGACCCAACACCCGACCCTGGCCAATTCTCAGGAGACCACCACAGCCTTTTAATTCTTCCCCACAGCTTCCAGCTCCTCACTTGCAATAACACCTTAAGCACCGATGCCAAGTCAGTCAGTCTTCTAGAAACGATCTCCACTTCTGTCACTGCTCTGCACTTTGAACGCTCCAGTCTTTGCTCACTGCCCTTGTAGTTTCTTCTGTTCCACTCTGCCTTGCCTCGGTCGAGCCAACATCGTATTTGTCCTCTCGGTTTTTGCTTTCCTCCACATGGCTGTACATCAAGAAAGGAATACACTCTCTTGTGTTCTCTCCACCTCACAGAGCATCAAGCCTGGAACACATATAAATTTCTGCATTGTGTTAAAAACAGTGATGACTGTTTTTTATCTTTATTAATTCTTTGGAAGTCATTATTCCAATATAGTATATTTATGCATTCCACCACAGCCCTGATACAGCACAGCAGGGAATTAGAGCTCACAATAGCATTTCAAGTGTAATCCCTCTACCCAACCCTAGCTTTTCTAACAACTGATGCTTATCAATCCAGAAAGGTGTTGCAGGTTAGTCTTCCTTTTCTCAAATCACATTTCCTTCTTAAAAGAATCCCTTTATATGTGACTGCGCAATTGATATATTTTAAGTTTTCAAAGTAGATGCATGGGCATATAAATGACATCCGACCAAAATGCTCCTCTGGACGTTGGACTGTGGGAGTTGGAAGGCTAAAGTGAGAGAGGAATCATTTTGGATTCTGGTTTGCTATTTCCACTGAAGACGAATGTTAGACATCCCTGAAATTAGTGTACATTCTCACCATATTGAGAAATAAGTGGATAAAATGGTACTCTTCTCCTCAATAAAGATCAACTTATATCTTGCAAGGTTGCTTGTATATATTTTCCTGCTATTTCAAATATATCATAAAAGCTGACCTTTTTCTGTACATATTATCATCATAGAAGATAGTACAGAGGAACCATGAAATAATGACTAAGACAGCTAATATTACTTGTCAGCTATGTGACTTTGAGCAATACTCAAACTCCCCATGCCTCATGGTTTTTATCATAGAAGTGGGGTTAGTAATAAGGATAATTATTTTATTGGATTGTGGTAAAGATTAAATGGTTTAATGCATGTAATGTCTCACCATGACTACTAATACCCGTAAGCCATTGTTGCTTAGTGGAGGTAGCATTGAATTGGGAGAAAGAAGACTCCACTTATCTCTGGTAACTAGCCCAGTGGCCTTGTGTCCACCACTTGATCTCACTAGATGGACCTAAAGAGCCCTCCACAATCTGGTCCAGTTTCATGTCATGCTCCTCAGCACATCACACGTGGCTTTCCATCAGTTCAAGCTCTTTATAGTTGTTGTCCCCTAGACACAAGTCTACTCTTTCTCCCATTCCCACCGTGCCTGTATCATGTGGGCACATATGTGCTCTCTCTCTCTCTCTTTCTCACGCATGCCTGCACACACATGCTCCACCTCCCTGTGTCTTTGCTCATCCCATCCTCTTTGCCTTGCTATCGCCTGGCTAACTCTGCTTAGAAGGTACTTCTCAGAGTGGCATGGACTTCTATACACCACCAAACATAAAATGGATGGCTAGTGGGAAGCGGCCACATAGCACAGGGAGATCAGCTCGGTGCTTTGTGACCACCTAGGGGGGTGGGATAGGGAGGGTGGGAGGGAGGGAGACGCAAGAAGGAGGAGATATGGGGCTATATGTATATGTAGAGCTGATTCACTTTGTTATACAGCAGAAACTAACACACCATTGTAAAGCAATTATACTCCAATAAAGGTGTTAAAAACAACAACAACAAAAAAGAAGGCACTTCTCAGAAGAGCTCGCTGACTCCCTGAGTCTGACTCTAAGTCCTTCCTTGGCGTTCACTTCACACACAGCCCAGCATTGTCATTGCCTGTTTTAATGTCTGAATCTTTCACAGGATGTGGCGCTACTTAGGGAAAAGACTGTATTTTATGAAATCATCTGATGTCTGGCACATCTTGAGCTCACAGTATGAGTTTCATATATGGTTCTTGAAACATTGACTTAGTGGTGGCATCTCTCAAAAAAATAATGGGAAGAAATTCATGTTCTTGAGCTGGGGTGTGGGAGTGGTGACAGTGGCTTATGAAAATAACCTATTGGGCTTTTAATTCTGTACATGTCTTCCACTAGCCCTTGAGAAACATAAGCCTAGTTCTTTAAAAACATTTTTTTATTAAAAAATTCTTTTATATTGTAGTGTGGTTGATTTACAATGTTGTGTTAGTTTTAGGTGTATAGCAAAGCAATTTAGTTTTATATATATATATTCTTTTTCAGATTATTTTCCCTTAAAGGTTATTACAAATTATTGAATAGAGCTCACTGTCCTATACAGTAGGACCTTGTTGGTTACCTACTTTATATACAGCAGTGTGTATAAGTTAATCCCATACTCTTAATTTATCCCTCCCTATCCCTTTCCTCTTTGGTAACCATTACTTTGCTTTCTATGTCTGTGGGTCTATTTCTGTTTTGTAAATAAGTTCATTTGCATCTTTTTTTTTTTTTTTAGATTCCACATATAAGCAATCTCATATGATATTTGTCTTTCTCAGGTCTAGATTCTTAATTCCACCTGGTGCCCATGAAGGTCATATATGGTAGTGGGGAGAAGGAAGGAGATTCATGAAGTATTTCCCACATTTCTGAAAGCCTGATGGAATTGCTACACTTACCCATGAGGAATCTATTCAAACTTAGTCAATTTCACGTGTTTTTGTCTTTAAGTGAAATCGTATTAGTTCAAGATGGTCACAGTTTCTCTTCATGTTGATCAGATGTTCTGATGGCAGTTTTCTCTTTGATTATTGTAGAATGATAATAAAAAATTGGTTATTTTATACATACACTTTTACAGGTAGGCAAAATTGTTTGAAAAATGACAAAGATGGGGGCAATTAAAGAAAGAATCTGTAATGACTGGGGAGTTAAGGTAGGTGACATCTGCAGAAGAAGATGGCAGCTCTCTCGTTCCTTTTCTGTCATTTCTGGAAGCTTGGTATACTCGTTGGATAGGCCTTCCACAAACTGAGTGGTTTAAACAACACACATTCATTATCTCACAGTTTTGGAGGTTGGAGGTCTGAGATCAAGGTTTCAGCTGGGTTGGTTCCTTCTGAGAGCTATGAGGGAAAGATCTGTTCCAGGGCTTTCTCTGACGTGTAAGAAGGCTGTCTTCTCCCTACATTTCTTCCCATCAGCTTCTCTCCATGAGTGTCTGTGTATAAATTTCCCTTTTATAACATCAGCAGTCATATTAGATTAGGACCTACCCTAATGACCTCACTTTAACTTGAATCCTTCTGTAAAGACCCTCTCCAAATCAGGACACATTCTGATGCACTAGGGGTTAGGCCTTCGACATATGAATTTTAAGAGGGGTGCAAATCAACCCATAACCCTTGAGGGCCACCTGGACCTGGGGTCTTGTGGCCTCTGGCATCATGTTGGCATTTCCATTATTTACCACATGCAACTCCATCCCTTATGAATTGACAGAGAGGCACATGAATAACATTTCCTGAATCCTAACTTCCTTTGCTGCTGCTGCAAAGCTGTTATTCTCTTTGGTTTCTCCTTTCATCAACCTGGCTGCCAACCAATGTCTAAAAACAAAAAAAATCCTCATGCTGCAAGCTGAGTTCCTGCCTTGGGTTGATGTGGCTTTATTGATATTCCAGCATGGTTTGCTCCACGATTTATGCTCTGCAGTTTGTGAACCACAGACCCAAGGGGAAAAGAGATAGTGAAAGAGGGGATTTTTTTTGATCACTTTATATGCAGTAAGTGAATCTCAATTTCCTGCCATGCTATTTCAGAGTCCTTAAATATCCTTTGCTCTGCCTGGGTGTTAGAAATGACAAAGGATCTACATTCTTCAGGATGAAATATGAGTCCTGGAAGAGCTGTAATCAGAGTGACCTCTTAATGAGAATGGACCTACGGACATGTGCATCCTTCTGATTTGGGGTGAGGGGAGGATGCCTGTGTTGGGGTCTGAAATGATAAGAACAGCTGCAGGTCTGTGGGAGACCTTAGTATTCCTGGATCTCGAGGGGAGGAACCATACCATAACCTCCGTCCTCATTTCCCACAGTGTAGGGACAAACTGAACCACATCATTAGAGAATTGAGGATGGTTATTTAGAATGTTGACCTCTGCTCAAAACAGGACTTTCAAAGCAAGGCCAACCATGAAAGGGGGAGTGAGTGCTGCAGCCCCAAATTCAGAAGATGGGAAAGGACATATTGGCAGAACTGGAGGAGAACTTAGATTTCATATGAGAAAAAAATGGAGACCCATGCCACCGATTTTTAATATGTATTGGTTTCACAATAAGACAAAAACCAGGCCATTATCTGTAATGAGTAAAGTAACTTAAAACATCTATTTCTGTGTAGAAATCGCCATAGGTGGCTTGCACCAACAGAGGGGAAGACAGAGAGGAAAAGGGACCAGGTGAGGGAGACTTGGAGGGGGAAAGGATGATGGAAGTTTCCAAGCTCTGGCCTCAGGGGACACTGAGGACCAACCCATTTACTATGCAAGCTTCCCAGTGGTTTGATTCAGTAAAAAGAGCCCACAAGGAAGAACATGTGAGGTTGCTGAAGGGTTCTGCTCCCAGAGCAGCAGGCAGGTTCTTTCCAAGCCTGAGGCGTGCACGGGAGCAATGATTAACAACAACCACTTGAGATGAGCAGCTCTTTAGTGTTCCATTTGTCTGACTCTCTTGCGATCCTCCAAGGTGGGGGATGGGCTGACTCATAGACAGGATGATTTAATCTTATTGTAAAGAGCCTGAGGTTTGGAATGTGAGGAACAGGTTCAATTGCCTTGACCACACTGAGCAGGCTACTAAAGTTCTCCGAGGCAGGACTAGAACTCAGGTCTCTTTGGCACCAGCCTAGGGTCGTGTTCACTTCACTTTATCTTTGGCTTTTCCTCCCGGCAGGGTCAGATTTTTTGGTCCCCTTTGCCCTGTGAATTCCTTGATATTAAGAAGTCTATCTTATTCACCTCTGTTTTTGTCTGGTGACTTGCTGAAGAGATGACAGAGAGATGGCACAACCTGATGGGCACCTTCCAAATTATTTATTTTAATCCCCCACTCTTAGGATGCTATTATATTTGCAGCTGAAATGTAAAGACCATGGTCTGTAACTAATCTCTTGTCTTCACTCGGCTGGATTATTCCACGGGCAATCCCTTCTATTCCTGGCTTTCTTCCTTCCACAGTTATTCATTGAGTACACATTGGGTGTAAGCCCCGTGCACTCCTAGTGGTGGTCCGGGCCATGAGTTTCAATGTGGTCTGCTGTGTTCCACTTAAATCTGCTAGATCCCTCGACTAAAACTTGTCAGTGGTTCCTCTACCTAAAAATTAAAGCCCAAGTTCCTCGACAGGACAAGGTCTATGGGCTCTAGATTCTCTGGCTACTGAAGATGACGTGGGTGGGAACAGAGCTGGGGGATGAGCCTGGAGTGAGGCAAGGGCAGGTCACGGAGGGCCACACGTGCCTTGCTGAGGAACATGGACTTGGGAGCAAATGCGAGCCTGTACAGAGAAGAGCTGAACTAATGTTGCACATGCTCTACATTCTGCAGTTTGCTCCATATGAGCAGCCTGGTGTCACTATACTCAGGACCAGTGCCACAGGTTGCATTATTATTAAATTCCTGCTTTTTAAAAATTAATTTATTTTTGGCTGCGTTAGGTCTTCTTTGCTGTGCACGGGCTTTCTCTAGTTGCGGCGAGCAGGGGCTCCTTTTCTTTGTAGTGTGTGGGCTTCTCATTGTAGTGTCTTTTCTGGTTGTGGAGCACAGGCTCTAGGCCTGCAGACTTCAGTAGTTGTGTCATGCTGGCTTCAGTAGTTGTGGCTCGCAGGCTTAGTTGCTCCATGGCATGTGGGATCTTCCCGGACCAGGGATCGAACCCACGTCCCCTGCATTGGCAGGTGGATTCTTAACCACTGCACCACCAGGGAAGTCCCCTAAATTCCTGCTTTTTGCAGTCATCAATTCAGTTGCTCTATTCCCAGAACTGTAATGGGTATTGGAAAACACCAAAGGGATATATGACATAGTTCTTATCGTCTAGAAATGTACAACCATACAGGTTATGAGATCGGCCATTGTTGCTTTTAATATTTATTTATTCAGAGCATATTTATTGAACGCTATAGCTCTAGGTTATAATCATATGGCCATGGATTCTGAAACCAGACAGCATGGATTCAAATCCTGACTAAGTCACTTACTGTGTGACCTCAGGCAACTTACTTAAGGTCTCATTTTCTCATTTATAAAGTGGACATAGTAATTCCCTCTAGTGTTGTGGTGAGAATTAAAAGAAACAATGGCCCAGAAGTACACGGGGCAGTGCCTGACCCACATAAGTACCCAGGAGATGTTAATTTGCATCGTTCTATTATGATGTGGGGAGTTGGAGACACGACAGAATGCCAGGAAGATGTGCTTCACACCATCCAGGGGTGGCAAGTAATAAACAGAATAATTACTGTTGAAATTCACACTGCAGGAGAAACAGTCACCATGCTATGAGAGACACAGGGAAGATTCTACTTTGGAAAGATTGCCTGAGGAAGGGCTCAGAAAACATGACACTTAAACTTCGACTACGAGAAGAGCCAGGCATTGGAAGCATCAGAGAGAGTGGCTCCCAACTGAGGGATTGGCGAGCAGAAGGCCTTTGCCACAGTGCCGAGAGTAGCATGTTCTAGAGACTCACAGCAAGCCCAGTATGCCTGGAGCTTGGTGAGCAGAGGGCTGGCGGAGGTGGGGGGGGCGGGCGGGGCAGGAGGTGAAGCTGGAGAGGAGGCAGTGACCCATCGTGCTGGGTCTTGCAGGCCCCAGTTAGGCGTTTAGATGTCATTCCAAGTGTAAGGGACGAAGGGGCAAAGTGACATGATGTGGTTTTCATGGCCTTGCTTCATATGCACAAATGGCTGAGCTAATGTCTTCCAGGCACTCGGAATCAAGCAGTGGATGGGCGGGTTCAAAAAGCAGAGAGAGAGACTTCCCTGCTGGTCCAGTGGTTAAGACTCCGTGCTCCCAATGCAGGGGACCCGGGCTTCATCCCTGGTCAGGGACCTAGATCCTGCATGCGTGCTGCAGCTAGAAGCCCGTATGCCACACAGCCAAATAAATAAATAAGTATTAAAAAAAAAAGCAGAGAGAAAAACCGCAAGCCCTGGCAGAAAATTGGGACCCACTTGCTGGGAATGAAAACATTCGTCATTTGTAGAAATAGTACAGGGAAATAGGAACCTTCTGGTCAGAGGCACCTGACAAGGCAATCCCACTTCTGAAGGGCAGACACACGGCCGTGGTTGTTTGCATTTGGCAGGACATGGGAGAATTCTCAGTGCCTCCACTGGGAACGTTCAGTCTGCTGGTTAGTTTGCTAGTCCCTGTGCTGGGCTAAGGACATAAAGATACATTGGACACACAGAGTCACCCCCTGCTGCTGCCTGCCGGATGCCGCCCGTGGCAGGTCGGTACCATCCGCATGAGATGTGCAACGATGAGGGGAGAAGCTGAGAGGGTTCGTGTTAGCACAGAGAAGGGAGGATTCTCTCTCCGGGGAGCACGGGAAAGGTGTAACAAAGGGATAATGAAGGAAGGTCACCTCCTCTGGATGCCTCTCACCTCCATGGTTCACGCCAGGTGGATGCGTCCTCTATGCCATTTCCTCAGAGTCTCCCCAGGTGAGAAAGTGTAGATTTCAAACACTGACCCAAGTCATAAAGGAACATGGGCTCTGAGAGTGTCACATGTTCTCCTACTCGAATGGAGTATTTCAGCCTGAATTGGGGCTACCAAGGGAAGGTCTTAGCTCAAAGGCCCCCAGTTTTATTTTTGAGAGTCTTTGACCCACAAATAAGAATCATGAGAGGATCATGAGAAGTTATAAGACAAGAATGTGACCTACAAATATTGTTTTTACATTCACTTGCATATTTTATCAGGCATGCGTTTGTTAATGCCGTTTATCGCGCGTACATCCATTAATTCAGCCTCCATTTAGTGACCTTTTGTATGTCAGGCATTGTGCCAGATTCTGGGGATTCCACATGAGTCAGGCACCAACCTCATCCCCAAGGACCTCACAGTTCCAGGGAGAATCCGATAAATAAACACGCCCCATTGGAGAGGAAGCCGGTGTGTTCTGAATGACCTTAAAGGGTAAAACCAATACCAGTGGATGTAAGTAACTAGCAGATGGATTTCAGCTCAATATTAAGAACAACTTTCCAGTCGTTGAGTTTTCAAGAGCAGGTAGGGTTTCCTGCCCCCCGCACGGGTGCCCTTCCCACAAGAAGGCAAGCACAGGCACATGTCAGTTGATGGTATAGCTGGACCTCGTGGAGGATGCTATAAGAGGGGCCATGCAGCAGCAAAGGGGGATAGTGGCGCTGGGCTTGGGGTCCTGCGACTCCCCACCAGCTGCTACACTAGAGAAGGCTCACCTTCAAGCCCAGACAAGCCTAGACCAAGCCTAAAGCAATTTAGGTAAGAAAGAGATTCCTTGAAGTTCAGAAGATGGGGTTGGGCTTAAATGACAGATGGGCAGGGACCTTCAGCCCTGCTGAGGACTTTGCTGGACACCTTTGCCCCATGAGGATCTTCACTTGTGGGTCCAGTGCACCCAATGGTACGTGGAATCCTTTTAGGATCTGAAAAAGCATCAACTCAGCTAGAAGCCACAGGACTCATAAATATCACTCAAATGTCCGTGAGAATACGATGTGCATAGAACACAGATATGCCCAATTGAGGTGTCTGCATAAACCCTTCAGTAGCTCCCTAATGCGCCTTGGGGGATAGAGCCTGGGCCCTTGTTATCAATCTAAAGGTTTCTTATCATCAGCTCCTACTTTTCTGCCCCCCACTCCTGCCACCACCCTGCCTTTTTCATCTCCTCCCCCATAAGGAGTGCTGTCCTGTATCCGACCCCATCCGTTCCACTGATCAGGGAGCTGCTCTGGGCCAGGCAGTAATTTCCTGCTTCCTTGCTCCCCCAGGGAGCCTAGAACAGCGACTCACAAAATAGGGGTCAAAAGTGTTGTCCTACAGATGCTTGGGAAGGTACAAAGACAGATCTCACCCTGTCATTTAGTCAAGGGGGTGGCTACGACTGGGAATGCATTTCTCTGAAGTAGTCATTTTTGTTCTTTCGCCGCTGGGGATCACACTGTCTGTTCAAATCAGAAATGACCTAGATTTCTTCTTAATGGACTCGGGCTGTTTAGTAGAGCTTGGCCTTTTCTCTAATGGGGAAAATAACCACTGCCGTTCACTGCAGTCATGGTGCTGAGTGCCCTGAGTGCCTACGCCATCCCATAATAGCCTTGTCGCTCACAAGCTCCTTGGGGAAAGCGTTTCCAGGATCCAAGACCGGGGAGCAGGGTCAGTGGGGGCTGGATTTCAGGAGGACTCTACCCTAGATTGGGCAGGACAACTGTATTCTATTTTTTGCAGGATATAAGTGCTGAGGTCACATCCTAATTGAGGTATTGGCCATGCGTCTGGATGTTAAGACTTTGTTCTTAAAAGACTGTGGAGAGAAGACAGTGTTTTACAAGATCTCGTGTTGAATGGATGTAGGGGATGCTTCAGAAGGGCTTTAGAAACCCCATCACTTAATGACAAACTTCAAACAGGATTTCGTTTAGGCTGCTTAGTAGCTGCATTTTGGGGTAATGTCTCTGCTTCGTGACCCGAAAGGCAGATACAGAGCATCTCGTGCGCAGGTGGTGGGGAATCCTTGGTGAGATGGCACGCAGGGTGCCCAGTGCAGGCGGGGGTCACGGGCAGCGCTGGAGCTGGGGCTGCCCTTCTCCTCCCTGCCCCTTTCCCCTCCCCCAAGCAGATCTGACAGAAAGTGGATTGAAACTCTGGGTTTAAAAGGGATTCTTCTGTAAAGAAGGTTACATGAGGATTCTTCATGATTATTTCGTTCTTTTTCAGCAAGTGAGAAGTCATTACGGTATCAGTAGCTGCTCACTTCTGTGTGTGCGCCACAGTTTAAAAGGTGCTTTCCCAGTTGATTTACCCTTTATGGCAACTCTGTGAGCAAAGCAGAGGTGGGGGCTAGGGGGAGCTCCCGAGGACGAAGTGACTTTCTGAAAGTGACAAAGGGAGGTGGCACCAGCTGTGGAGAGACCCGTGGCAGCAGCCAGTTTGGGATCAGGGCGTCCCTTGTTCGAGTCCTGGGTCCATTGATGCCTATCTTGGCATCGCCGGGAATCTGTAGACCCTCCCCAGCCTCCTGCCCTCATCTGTAAAACTGCTGTATTGTGACAACTGGGAAATGATGTCAATTTATTTCTAACCCCGATGGGTTCCGGAGAAATTTAAGCTGTTGATTAACTGGATCATGCAGATAAATCATCAATACAGAGTACGTAGCGGCACTCGGTAAAGGATGCCTGTTTTTTTTTTTGTTTTTTTTTTTGCGGTACGCGGGCCTCTCACTGTTGTGGCCTCTCCCGCTGCGGAGCACAGGCTCCGGATGCGCAGGCTCAGTGGCCATGGCTTACGGGCCCAGCTGCTCCGCGGCATGTGGGATCTTCCCGGACCGGGGCACGAACCCGTGTCCCCTGCATCGGCAGGCGGACTCTCAACCGCTGCGCCACCAGGGAAGCCCAAGGATGCCTGTTTTTACTTTTAGCTTCATTGAGCCCCTAGAATTTCAGGCACCTTGCTTTACCTGCGAGCTCTGCTCAGTAAAGCATTCTGTCCCCATTTACAGAAAAAAAAGAGGTTGTGACTTAGCATCACCCGGAGAACGAGTAACAGCTGTGATACAAACCAAGGAAAGGACTTTTCCTTCCTAGTCAAAGTTGCTGATTGGTAAAGATGAAATTTTTGAGTTGGAAAAGAGTTTTGAACGTCCGACCCCCCCACCCCGCTTATACCAATAGGGAAACTGAGTCCCAGGAAAGGGGCTTGTGCAAAGTCACGTGGTGTGTCAGCTTAGGGCAGAGGTCAGAACCAAGGTGATGTGATTCCTTCCCACGGCTGCCTTCAAAGGTGAGCCTCTGCCCCACTGTGAGGCTTGAAGTTATACGTTCTTCTTCCGGGTCAGTGTTGAAGTCCTACCGAAATCTTCAAAGTCACGTTTATTAGATATGTAAGCGCCATGTTCCAGTGGATATGCATATCTTATGTTAATAGTCATGAGTTATTTATTGTATTTAATGAGTGTATCTCAAGGATATTACAGGTTACATCTGGGGCAGAAAGAGGCAAAGCTTCAATGCATATTGAAGCTTTTCACAAGATACATGTTCGTCTGGTTGTTGTTTTGATAAATATCAAAAGTATCAGAAAAATTCTATCATCTAAAACATTTCATGGCCTCCCACGCTGGAAGATGGTTCACGTGAGTTTTCCGGGTAGGCGCAAGGATACAGTTGAGCAGTCCAGGGCATCTGCTCGGACAGAGGGGCCGGAGGGGTTCAGCTGTGTGGATTGCTGCCTAGATTTTCTTTGTTTGAATAAAAACTAAAGGGTGTGTTCATCTGCATCAAATTCTAGGCTCGCTGAGGATGAGGAACCTATTAAAGTCAAGCGCTTTTGAGTTTTTCCGAATGTTTGTCAAATATGCTCTTTGAATAATATGATTGCTTTGGCTCTTTGACCTTTACGAGTCTTATAGAGACAACCTCAGAAGGATGGGGACTGTAGCTGGTGGCCATTTCCTCTGGTGACAGAAGGTCTGACTCTAAAGCACTACTTCTTAACCCTGGCCGCATCTTATGAACACCTGGAAATCTTAAAAAAAAAAAAAACACTGGTGACTGAACCTTACAGAAAATATTCAGATGTAATTGCTCAGGGTGAGACCTAGCCATCATTATTTTTCAGGCTCTCCAGATGTTTATAATGTTCATCCAGCATTAAAAACTACATCTGATGACAAGTGAAGAATAAGCCAGATTCAAGGCAAAGGGGTGCCCTGGAGGAGATGCTGTTTAGGAGAAGTCAGTATCCTCTCATCCCTTGGCTAGAATTAGGAAATTGAATAATTGTCTGACCAGGGTCATGACACGCTGCCCCCTTCCAGTTGGATAAGACCCAAGCTCTTGGTGTGACATTCAAAGCCCTTCACGGGGTTTCCCTGGTGGCGCAGTGGTTGGGAGTCCGCCTGCCGATGCAGGGGACGTGGGTTCGTGCCCCGGTCCGGGAGGATCCCACATGCCGCGGAACGGCTGGGTCCGTGAGCCATGGCCGCTGAGCCTGCGCGTCCGGAGCCTATGCTGCGCAACGGGAGAGGCCACAACAGTGAGAGGCCCGCGTACCGCAAAAAAAAACCAAAACCAAAAACCAAAACAAAAAAAACCCAAAGCCCTCCACGGCTGGTTAGCACCTGTACTTGGAGCCTCACTTCTCACCAGTCTTGAGATTCAGTTGCACAGGACTATTCAATGCACCCAAACCCGCTCTGCATTTCCTCACCTCAGTACTATGCCTCCTTCCTAAGACTTCTGTCTGCCCAGCTTTGCATGGTGAGCCCTTATTCACCCTTTGAAACTCGCATCAACAATTCCCTGCTCATGGACCTTCTTAACCACCCCAGGCCAGGAATCAACGCCTCTCTGAGTGTTCCCAGTACCTGGTTCATGCCTCCGGAAGAGAGATCAAGTCTCTGTCCCCCTTGCAGACTGTACATTCCTTGATTCCGCACCCTCGGTCACCTCTGTCCTGTGCCTGTCCCAGACCAGGTGCTTAATAGATGTACCTCAAATGAATGAATGAGTGCAAATGACATAGCTCTAGTTTGGAAATGGGAACTGAGACTGAATTAATTTTTCCTAATTTATTTTCCATACTCCAGTCACATGTTCTGAGCCACTCGGTCCCTGGGGGACTATTTATCTCCTTTCACAGATGGAGAAACTGAACTTCCGAGAGGAAATGCGGTACTTCAAGGATGCCTTGATGATATTAGAAAAAGGAATGGGGGAAACTTTACTAGTTAGTCTTAGGTTTCTATCTTCTGCAGCGAAGCTTCTGACCATTAGCTGTCCATGTGGTGTGGTGAGCGCTGTGTCTGGGGCATAGAACTGCTATCGTTAACGCAGGAGTTAATGAACCCGGCTCAGTTCTATCCACTCCCAGGGCTTCGGCTTCCACCCACATACTCTCACATCCTGCATTCAAAGTTCTTGCCGAGTTTTTCTCACCTAAGTCAACTGCCTCCTGAATACCTTCACTTGCATTTTTTACAGAGGTCTCAAATGCTGCAGTAGAACTCGTCTTCCCTTTCAATTCTTCTCATTCCCTATCAGGAAAAGAGGCAGAAACATGGGAGTCATCCTCTCCACTTTCCTTTTCCTCACCAGCCACATCTAATTGCTCACAAGGTCTTGCTGATGTCACTTCGGAAACATCTTTTCCCAATTCTGGACTTGGTTTCTTCATCTGGTCTTTGAGAACCCTCCATTTGGGGCTGCTTGTTATTTTTCCAAAACAGAGACTCTCAAAAAGTTAAAAAAAAATGGTGCCTCTTCCCTGGATTCACAGATGATTTCAAAAATGATAATTACCTCTTCCATCTTCAGTTATGATTCTATTTTGAAATCCTCTTCCTCTAATTAAAAACAAAATCACCAGTTCCTCATGCTATTTGAGCCTGAGTCATTTGTGCAGCAAAATCAGCAAAGTTGCAAAAATGACTGTGTGATACAGGAATCGGGCGCCCCAGGCTCCCCCTTGGGATCGCTCATCTCCATGAGATGCACATATCAGCTCCCCTGCCGTGCTTTCCAGATCACCCACGGCAAACGAAGTACATTGCATTTTGGGATAATTTCCTCCATCTTTTTTTTAATGCTTAGGAGAGCCCCTGGCAAGTATATGAATTCAATCAATATTATCTATTACTATTTTTTCTTCCCAGCATGTATTCTTTAGGGATTTAAAAATACGCATAGTTCCTGCTTATGACATGACTAATCCCCTGAGGTGATGACTGGTCTCCAATTTTCGCTCCAGTGAGCATACAGATATGTCTGTCACTTCATCTTCTTCAATTTCATTCGTCATTAAAGACTCATAAAAGTTAGAGTTGGAAAACCCATAGGGATCACCAAGCATGACCCTTTATTTTCACACAGGGGAACTGAGGTCGCACAACTCAACAACTTCAGTTTAGTGGGTTTTACTGCATTTCAGAAATAACACACATTGAAACTAGACTTCTCCCTGGAAGAGGTAACCGCAGACTGTTACAGGTAGGGTCAGTGACATAGCAGTTACTTTGGAAGCGTCAAAATGCATTCTTAGTTGCTGGCTAAAGAACTGGTCTTGTTAGTCAATTAGTTCAGAGAAAGGGCAGTTCAGGAAGAGGAAAGCCTTGTGCAAAGGCACAGGAGGGTCACAGGGTCAGACATATCCCTGGAATGTAGGCAGCAGGGATGAGGCTGGAGTGGGAAGGGCTAAGAGGTTAGGCTGGAGCTAGATGGTGAGGGAACTTCAACCTCATGCTAAAGACTCTGGACATTGTCATGAATGAACGAGGTGGCAACAAGAGTGTTTCAGCAGAGGATGATGACCCATCACCTTGTGTTCTACTGGGGTGGCCATGTTGGCTGGCCCCCTCCACCCATAACTTTCCCCTCTGGGTGTTATCATCCAATCACTCATCCAAAAAGCTAGCAATCCTTTTGATTCTCGCTTCCTCAGTTCTTTCATTCAAATCATCCCAAGTCTATTCATCACACCTCTAAAGGCTACCTCGCATCTTGCTACTTCTCTCGGTCACCCTTGTTGCTTCCTAGTCAGAACCATCATCGTTTCTCACCCAAACTCCTGCAACCATCTCCCAGTGGATTTTCCCTCTTCCACTTATGCCTCCCAAGCTCTCCTTCTCACACAGCAGCCAGAGATATCTTTGAAAATGCAAATCCCATCACGTGGACATATCACCATCTTAACGTTTAAGATGTTAAAACAACTCAGTGACTTCTCACTAAATAATCTTCAACCGTCTTCCTGTAGCATGTAGGGTCTCTCCAGGTCTGGATCTTGCTGACTACTCCAGGCTCACTGCGTCCCCTTCAGCCTCGTCCCATCACCTGATGCACAACCTCCTCCTCTTATCCTTGAAGTTTACACAGTCTTCCCACCTCTCTCTTCTCTGCTGCACATGCTTTTCTCAGGCTCCTGTGCTGATGAATCCTTTCACCTCTCAGACTCAGCACATTTATCATCTGCTTGGAAAGACCTTCCTGACTCCACTCTCTTATCCCATCAGTCTATTTTGCAGTGTCCGTTTCTTTTCCTTGATAGCACTTATCACATTGTGCTTTAGTTTTGTTTTTTTAACAGTTTATTTGCAGTTCCCAGTACAATGCTCGCCACATAGTAGGTGCTCAATACATAGTTGTGGGATGGGCGACTTGTTCACACATCTTGCTAAAGACCAGATTTTAATGACCTTGGTTCATGGCATGTGAGCAGCTTGCCCTCTGAATTGGGAATGGACCAAGCCAAGCTGATTCATTGGCTGATCGTCCACTGATCAGATTCTCTCTCTCAGGGATCTCAACTAAGAGATATTGACGCTCTAGTCAGTTGATGGTAAGTGTTGAATCCCTAACATCTCCTAGTCTTGAGGTGGAAGCCATTTGGGGATACTGCAAGAGGGGAAATTAGTCAAGAGAGAGGAGAGAGAAAAGGGAAAATAAAGGCAATATTGAGAGTGATTATACAGATTCCAAAATCAGAGAGAATGGCATCGAATCCTGGCTCTTCCCTGTTCCTTTTCCCAAAAAGCCCATGCCCTTTCTGTTCCTGTGTCCCTGAGATTTCCCATTATGGCTTTTAAAAGATTCCTCTTTATTCTAAACAGCTGGAGTGGGGTTACGTTTCTTAAAACAAAAGATGGTGACTGAGACATTTAGGAAGACCGTTCTGGCTAGAATGTGGAGGGCAGCCTGGGGCAGAGATGAGTTAGGCGGCTTTTGCAATGGACCAGGTGAGAGATGACGCTGTCTGAACTGAGGAAAGTAGAGGTGGTTGGAAGGGATAGATTCAAAAGTTGTTCCATAAGTAGGATTGACATAGTGCCAGTAGCCTGCGAAGGGGCAAGAGAAGGGAGTCCAAATGATGCCCAGTTTCTAGCTTGAACCACCCAGTGATGGTCTTTCTATAAGCTGAGCTCTTGAAGGTGGGAGGAGTGGATATTGGAATGAAGAGAACTGGTTTGCACTTCCCATGACTACCCCATACAAACTATTCCTATTAGGCAGGTAGGCTGCCTGGCTGCTCCCACTCTCCGTCTAGGAGTCCAGCAATGCTCATCTCTAAAGCTAACACTGTTCTTCAGTTATTTTCTTCACTCCAAATTATTCTCATTTATTTTGACTTATTGATATCCTCCTCATCTTTCAAGATTTATTTCAAGTTTCATTTTCTCTGCAAGAATTCCCTGTGTACCAAGCCCTCTGACATGGTATCACCCGGGGATCCTGTAAGCAATTAGAAACAAGTGCCAAGGAAAGGCACAGAGACATTCTATGCACCAAACATGGTGTATAGAACTTCAGGACTTGATCCATCATTTATATATTCATGTGCCCTAATGGAGACAAACTCTTGAGAAAAACCCTGGATTATCCTTTGGATATACCCGTGGCCCAGCTTTACACAGAAATGGACGATTCTCCATTCTCCCACAAGTCTTGGATAGAGTTATGAACTTTCATAAATGGATGATAGCCTTACATTGGTTGTTTGGGCTTTTCCTGCAACCCAGGACACAGGGCAATGACATGGCGGGCCAGTGGATTAAACCTCAATCTTCTACCGCCTTATCAGAAGCCCGGGTAATGGAAGTGATATTTATGAGGACTTGTTTGAAGGGCATGCTGTTTATCCTTTCCTCTAGTGTGCTAATTTTTATTCTTGCATCAAGCTGTGCACTTGGACCATATGTTCTTAGTCCCCAGCAGAATTTTCATGCATTTTAATGGTATTTCCTTGGCTTACATCCAGGGATATTATACATAATAGCTTTATGAAAACTATTACTGTAGGGATGTCTTTGAAGTACTATGCATTAGGTCATTCAATTCCTTCTATATGGAGCCTGAAGCAAGAAACTCTTCTGTAAAGATAAAGGTCAGGAAAAGCTTGGCTTCCTTTGAGGAGCTGGGGCAATTATAACTTTTTGGTGACAAGACTGACTATATCTTCCTTTCTGGATTGACCATCAGGAAACTCAGAGCCAGATATGCAGGTGAATTGCAGGAACCATGAAGGCATCTATGGCTTACAAAAAGGTGACATGTGAAGTGATGCAGGTAACAGAGTAGAGGCACCTGTGGGTTTTGCTCAGCACCAAAGAGGGGGACTGGGGTTGAGAACAGCTCAAAGTCAACAGCTTAGGAGGCTTGAAGGTCTTGCTAACTGCGTTCTCCAGTTCCCCCACCTGAACTGCTATCTCTTTTGATTTTCTTGTTTTATGACAGTGGCAACTCACCAACCCATTCTGGGAGTCTTGTAAAGTGAGGGCATTAGAGCAGAGGCTGTCTAATTAGAGGTGAATTAGAGACCATCTCTAACAACGCCCTTTATTCTTCCTCCCTCCTCACCTGTTCTGGACTAACCACAGGCACCTCTCATCCATGCCAGTGGCTGTCAGACTAAAGAGGTAACTTAGGAGTTTTCAAACTTAGCTACATATTAGAATTATTTGGGGAGTTTTGAAAACTTATGATGCCCGACTGTACCCTTAACAAGTAAATCAGACTCTGATATGAGACCCAGACACCTTTATTTTTTAAAACTCTTCAGGTGATTAAAATGTGCGTCCAAATTTGAGTACCAGTGCTCTTCAAACTTTACTGTTAGTTTGAACCACTCCGTATCTTTCAAATGAAGATTCGGATTCCAGAGTTTCTCGAGGAGGCCTGAAAGCTACCAGGTGATCTGATGTTGTTGGTTCCCAAATCACACTCTGAGTAGTGAGGGGAGAACACACATTTGAGGACTAGTACAAAGGAGGAAGTACCCCGATTCACTTCAGCTGGGGCCCATTGAGGGGCATCCTGCAGGCTGAAAAGAGCAGAGCCATTAACGGTGTTCTGATTGGCTGAGCCTCGGGCAATGTCAAGTCCAGGGTGAGGACCAGAGGTCCAGGAGGACCATGAAGATGCCCAAGGATGCGCTCCATCTTTCCTGCCCACCCCCTGTGGCATTGATCTCTTTCTCGAAGTTTTGTCGGTGGTCAGGTACCTATGTTATTACACACACGTGAATTTGTTGACTAACTAGATAATGAGCAGCTTGAAGGCACGGTCACCTCTTTGTCTGCAGAGCCTGAACCACATGGGGGTCTGCTGAGTGAGGGCATGCATGGAGGACAGGTACTTCTTGGAGGGAAAAAGGACAGAGGACTAATACTGATGCTGCAGTGCCCTGTGCGACAATAATTCTCTTCTGAAGGTGCCTCACCAAGGAAAAAGAGTGCCCTGGATCACCACCATCCTATAGGGAATACCCACGGGTTCCCAGGGCTGCCTACACAGCCCTGTCTCCATGTTTCTACTAGTAACGGGGGTAACCGCGGCTCATCTTTCAAGGTTCAACTCCGAAAATCTCTTCCTGTGTTACGCTTTCCTTCCGTTCTCCCTGCCTCTGTGCCACTCCAGCTCCTGAGTGGCTTCCATCACAGACTCTGTCGTCCTCGACTGCTTGTGTGTCGACATCTCTCTGTGTCACCAGCACTCAACACATTGCCTGGCAAGGAACAGGCATTTAGGGAACAAAAGCTCAATGAAATAAAATGAATGACTTACCACCAACTTCCCTTCTCGGTGTTTCCTGACTTTCATCCACAGAGGAATAATTAATCAAGATGGCCGGAAAGAGTTTATTTTTGGATACCACTGGGATTACCAGGATACTAAATCCCTGTGTCCTCTGTAATTGGAAGCTATTAACAGAAATAACCTGCCACAGTGGTGTTTTCTGTCCTTTGTGGGCATCCGACCTGAGCCGAGAGGATGGCAGGTGGCTTCCTAATAGCAGGAAGGCTGCGTGTGAATCCCAGCTCAGGGAGCCAGGTTTTGGAAAAATCTCTTTGCCCTCCAAGCAGGGCCCCAAGGCTGCACATGCTCTTGGGCACTTTTATGGACTGTTTGCCAAAGGAGACTGCAATCTACTTGCCAAGTTGGAAGTGCCCTCTGGGCACCCGTTAGGCGCTGTTGGTTTCTGTTGAGCTTATGAGTGACACTCCTATCTTACGGGAAAATGACATTTGCTATTATGTGATTCAAAGCATACTTGTTAATTATCATATTTTTAGCTGATACATAGCATCTGTTTTTAGAACATTCAGAAAAAATGTCATGTCTTTAAAGAAACGTCTAGGTAATGAAACTCAGGGTAGTCACATATAAGAGTTTTCTTTTCTTTCTTTTCCCTTTCCTTTCCTTTTCTTTTCTTTATGCTCTTCCCTTCTCTTCTTTCTTTCCTCTCCTTTCCCCCCACCACCCGTCTTTCTCTCTCTCATAAATTATGAGCTAGAAAGACTACAGTTCATTCTGAAATGGTGACAGCTTCTCCAGTAGAGAGAGTTGCCTTATGACACCCGCTCCCCAGTGTGTGCAGGGCTGACGATGGTTGGAGGGACTCTTCCTGCACAGCTGTGTGACAGAGGCTGTATTTGAAATAGGTGGATGGAGCCAATGTGTATTTCAAATAAGAGAATTGATAGTTGGATTTAAGAGAGAAAAGTGAAGATTTAATCCGTGCATTGAGGTTGGATTTAATTTTTGATATCACAAATTAGTTCCTACTTTAAATGGATTATCCATAGTAAAGAATAAATCAAACTCTGCTTGAATTTTCTCAAAGAGGATTGTTTTCTCTTTTGAAGACTTAAAAAGGAGCCAGTTGCATCGATACTGTGCTGTCACCTAGAATCACACCAGAGTCCTTAATTCACCCTTGATGAGCCGTGAGACAGAGGAGGAGGGACTCTCCTGCCCAAAGCAACAGACTCGCTCCCTGGTCCCCGGTCCCCAGCCCCTCAAAAGTTCATCTCTCCAGCGCTGCTGCTCTCTCATTTCCCCCTTTTCTCCTTAAAAAAAAAACATTGCTCATTTTCTTTTTCTCATTTCCCCCATTCTCTGAGGGATAGTGAAACACAGACATCCAGAAGTAGCTCGTGCAGGGAAGTGTTGCTTTGTTTTTTCTTACGAATGTGCCTCTCCTGTTCATTTCTTGCAGGTCACAGGAAGGGCTGTGTGGCTTGAATTTGTGCCTGGCCCTTCACTGGAGGGTCAGCCCACAATTGGCATGGGTGCTGGCCAAAGGTGTGCTCTTGACCTTGACTTAAAATCATCTATCATGTTTTTGAGCTTCTTTCCTTCCAACGGCTCCTACTGGAGCGGCAGAGAGCCCACAGACATGAAGCCTGCCTTCTGACACTTCCATAACCACGCTCTATTCCCATCCAGGGTCCTGGCCCTCAGACCCTTCGTACACATTCCTTACTTGTTTCAGAGGTTTGTACACTGGCTAGTGCTTTATGTGGTACCTGACCAGCAGATAAATTCTTGTTAGCAGGAGGGAGCCCTGTTTAGAAACTTGAATGTGCTAGAAAACGAACAAAATAATCTTAAAAAGGTGGGTCAGTCCTTCATATACACAAGAGCAGACCTTAGTATAAACAAAGGTAGGACTCATCTTCGTAGTCTATGGTTGCAATTGACAGTGAAAATTGATCTGCATAATAAAGTAACAGGAATTTGCAGGAATTTGGGGTCTTGCTGGCTCATAGGAAGGGTGGAGAGAACAGGTGTGTGCAGGTGTGTGTGTGTGTGTGTGTGTGTGTGCTCGCCTTTGGCAGAAGAGTAAGTCCTTGGGAATCCTTGGAAATCTGGGGGAGGGGCCAGATTTCCCACTGCACGAGGAATGGGGATCTAGGCCCTTTGATCTGGATACAAAGAAAGGCCGAGCCCAGACAGCTGGAAGACATGGGGACATGTGAATTAAAAACTTCAGGCATAAAGAGACTGACCACAGTTCTTAGTTAATAATAGTAGGTAACACCTAAAGATTATTTGCTAAATGCTAGGCATTGTTCTGAGAATATATTAACCCCCCCTTTTTTTTTCAACAACTGGCGAGGCAGGTGTTTTTATTATCTATGATTTTTTTAAATGAGGAACCAGGGTCCTAGAAGCTAAGGAAATTGCCTTAAGTCACAGAGCTGGTATTCCACCCGGTTGGCATGTGTCCAGGAACTGCGTCCAACCATCACTGTGCTCCCTCTAGAGGAGGCCTGAACTCACCAAGTGGTCTGAAACAAGGAACTCTACCCCTCAGACCTAGGTTTCCTCCTTATTAAAATGAAAGGCTTGGACTAGTTGATTGACACAATCATTAATTCACTCATTCATTCCAGGCATAAAATGGGAGTTTCGTGCACTTGAATAAGACTGTTTTCTGTTGCCTAGGAGTCTCGCTTCTTTGTGGAGATTCCAGGCCTTTCTTTCCTTCTTATATCCTAACCTTCCTTGCTGGATCTCTGTGTCATCAGTGTACATCCCCACTGCCCTCCTTGTTGAAGCCACCCACCAACCCCTAGGTCCCTCCCCCATCATTGCTTTAGCTTCGGATTCATGGTTCATATGAGAAACATCCCCACCATGGGCAGTTTCGGTATCCATCTAGATGGCCCTTCTAACATTCCTTGGCCTCCTCTCCTCTGTTGCCTCCTTTGCCTCCACCCAGCTCAGCTGTGCGTCCTACATTCACATGCAAGATCTCACCACGACCAGTACCAGTACCAACCGTTACTCTCCATAACTCCCATTGTAAGCGACCTTCTCTCCTTGATCACCTTTTCAGCTCCTTCCTTCTAGTATCTTTGACTCCAAGGG
Organism: Delphinus delphis; assembly: GCF_949987515.2. Classification (NCBI taxonomy): domain Eukaryota; kingdom Metazoa; phylum Chordata; class Mammalia; order Artiodactyla; family Delphinidae; genus Delphinus; species Delphinus delphis. The sequence continues at coordinate 81,406,052 of NC_082694.2, read as the reverse complement.
TCCTTTAACCTCACAGGGTCCTTCAATCTATTCAGCCTGTCATTGTTCTGTCACTGTCTCTCACCCTTCTGCTGTCACTGCCCTATGTACCCAAATGAAATCCCATGGCCCTTCAGTATAACCAGTGGGAAGCTGGACTTGCCTGGAGAAAAAAAGCTGGTCTTGCTTTACATTCCTGATCATTCATTTCAAGTGGACCCTTAAAGCAACCCAGCCAATATTTTATAATTCTCTTGCCTTACATACGCAGTCTTACAGTCCTTGACAATTATATGATTCACCTTCATTTTCCTCCTCAAATCTGTGATGTCTCCTTTCCAATCCTCAATCTCAGCTGTTTATCTTGTTGAGAAAATTGAAGTTTTCAGAAAACTTGTGTAAGCTGCCATCAACTCACCCACCTATGAACCTGCATCTGTGTCCGTATACACTACTTCTTCTGTTGCACAGATAAATTGTCTGTGCTCCTAGACAGTGCTGTTCCCGACATGTGGGTTCCAGATTCCATCCCTTCACCCCACTTCTCTGTCCTCTGACCTCACCATCAGTTTTTCTTCTCTACCAGATATTTCCCACAAGCGTGCAAACATAGTCATTTTTCCCCTTACACAAAACAAAAAACAAACAAAATTCTCTGTTTTTAATCTACTTCCCCCTCTATCATTCTATTTACCCCCTTCCTTTACACCAAAATGTCCTCAAAGAAAAATGTCCTAACTCACTGCCTCAATTTTTCTCCCCTTGTTGTGTCAGGATAGTACAGTAATCCTGCAATGAATGACCATAAACATTTCTTTTGTCTCTCACATCCTAGTTGGTGTGGATTGATGTCTCTCCTGGGTGGTTCTCCTCCAGTGGGTGATCCAGGCTGTCAGTCTGTACTTCTGCTGTGACACCTCCCTCTTCAACATGCATCCTCCATGGTGACCACAATGTGAAGGGTGAGCAGGATCACACGGGGGTCTTGGTGGGCAGGCAAAAATCCTCCTCCTCACATTTCTATGCCTGAGATCCAGGTCACAGGGCCCCAACATAACTCTAAGGGAGGCTGAAGGATGTAGTATTCCAGTGTACCCAGGAAAAGGAAATGGGACAAACCCTCCTCCTGCTGAACCATTAACATTTGGACGGTTTTTGTTGCAGCCTCTAGTATTACTTGTCCTGACTAATGCAGACATTGGTATAGGTCTTTGCTGTGCTAAAAAACTAAAATAGCTGACTTTGGCTTACTGGAAATTTTAGAGATGAGAAGAGTAGATATAACACATTGGCGAGTTAAAAATCCATGTTATGTAGCAGCGCATTATTTGGTAAAGCTCTAAGATAAAGCTGGAAAGCCGAACGTTAGCGAAGCGTGGAGACTATTGTTGACTGAGGGCGCGAGATATTAGATTCAAAACAGATGTGCTCTGGATGAACTGGCCAGTTTGTAAGCAAAAATAAAAGCACATGAAGTCCAGAAATGTGTGGTCTGACAGGATTGGAAAAGCCAACTGTTTCCATTTCTAAATGACAAGATAGAGGATTTAATCAGGCTTTGAGTGAAAAATTGTCAGAACACTCCTGAATTGAATAAAGTGACTCAGAGCAAAGATCAGGTTGAGGGTTTGACCTTCCCATTCAAGGCTGATGGTGGGAGAGGGAGGGGATAGGGAAGAGAGAGAGAGAGAGATTGGAGAATGTGTTGAAGAAGCAAAGAGGTCATTTAAGAACGATGTGTCTAGGAGTACATTTTAGTGTGTTCCTTACTTATGAAACTGCCTGGGAAAAGCCGTGGTCCTCCTCAGTGCCCAGGAATAGGAAGTGAGATTGATGAGTGTCTCGCCAGCCCCACCGTGATGCTCTAATTTGGCTTTTGCCCCCATCACTCCACGAAAACTTCTCCTGTTGTTCCACAGGAAGGTCACCAACAAGAGGATACCCAGTTGCTAAATCAATCAGTCAACTCTCAGTCCTCATCTTAGTTGACCGCCCAGCAGCCTCAGATACAGTTGGTCACTTCCCTTTGCTTTGAAATAAATTCTGCACTTGGATTTGTTCTCTGCTCATTTTCTTCCACTATAGTCTCCTCATCTCCCCGATCTTTTCATGTTGAGACCCCAGCACCCAGTCCTCGGACCTCTCCTTTTTCCATCTATGTTCACTCCCAGGTGATGCCATCAAGTCTCAAGGAATTAAATACCGTCTATGCACTGGCACATCCCAGATTCGTGTATGCAGCACAGACCTCTCTCCTACTTGAGGTTCATCTGCCCAGCTGCTTCCTTGTCCTCCTCCTTGTATCGGTCCTATCAAACCTAATGGGTATAAAACTGAATCCTTGATTTTCTCCCCCAAAGCTGCTCTTTTCACTGTTTTCCCATCTCAGGAAAAGGCAGCTCCATTCTTTGAGGTTCTCAGGTTAATAAACTTTTGGTTCACATTACCTCCAGTTTATATTTCAGTCTCTCATGCAACCCATTGGCAAATCTTGCTGTCTCTGCCTTCAAAGCATCCCCAGCATCCAAGCAGTTCTCAGCATCAGCGTGGCGAAGGACCAGGCCAAGCTGCCATTATCTCTCACCTCGATTAGTGCCCTTAACTGACGGCCCTGCTTCTGCCTCTGTGCCTTTTCATCCGTTCTCAACATGGCTGCCATGGTGATCAAAAATAAGTCAGATCATGTCATTTCTCTGCTCACACCTGTGATGGCTTCCTTCCTAAGGCCAACCCAAAGCCTTTCCAAGGGTCTACACGGCCCCACAGGTGCTAGGTGTCTCCTACCTCTCTGGTTTCTTCTATTTCCCCTCTGCCTTGCTCCTTTCTGGCCACACAGGCCTTCTTGCCATCCCTGAATGTTCTAGGCATGCACCCTCCCCCAGCGCTTGGCAGGTATCACCCCTCCAGGTCTTTACACCTGTGCCCTTTGGGCAGGGAGTCTTTTCCCTGGACACCTCGGTTAGCTGCTCCCCCCAGGTCCCAACACTCCCTGTGTCATACTTCTCTGTAGCAGTTTCACCTCTACCCTAGTGAGTATCTTGCCGACTGATCATATTCACTGCCTGTCTCTCTCCAGTAAGACCGAAGCCCACAGAGGTAGAGATTTTTGCCTGTTTTATTGACTGCCATGTCCCACGCATCTAGATGAGCGTACAGGCACAGGGCAGACATTCAACACGTAAGCGTGCAGGAATAAATGCACATGTGTGAATGACGAGAGACAGGAATGAAAGAGGACCCGATCTGGCAGGAGCAGGAAGTGTCAGGACTGCCTGGCGGAGGTCTGGGCTCTGGGAAGTCGGAGGAGCTCCAGCCTGGTGGGGGCTCCACAGATGTGCCTTGTCATGCTGCAGTACCCTCTCCCACAGCTGGACCACATCCTCCTTGCTTGGAGTCTTCCTGCTCTCTGCAAACCCTGCTGCACTGACATCTTCTGGCTGCTTTGCCCAGCGTAAACGAGGAAGTAAATTGGTCCCTGTGGGGCTGTGGGCTAACGGTGGAGGGAGGCGGTGGGCCTCCAACCCTCTCTCCATCTCCCTCTTCTCTCCTCATCACCGGGCAGAGTCTTCCCCTGTTCTTAAAGGGAGATTGCATGCTCGTAGCCTGAGCATTGCATTCTGTCTGTCCTCCCTTGCTTCCTCCTTTGCATTTCTCATGGCTGGAGCTTACAGGTGAAACTTAGGATATGCAGACTTCCCAGGAAAGGATGCTCCCAGACCTGTGACAGCACGCTCAGTCTCGATGCACTAGCTGACTGCATAGCTTCAGACTGGGTAACATGCACAGTACAGCTTCAGCTCTGGAGAAGATAGAAAAATAACATGGCGGCCGCTTTGCAGAGAAGAGGTCCTCACTTTGAGAAGGGGGTGTGTGTGTGTGTGTGTATGTGTGTGTGTGTGTGTGTGTGTGAGTGTGTGCAGTGAGGGAACCTTGAGTCTCTTCCACGTCTGTCCACCCTGGACTCTACTGGGCACAGTGGTGTCACCCAAGCCTCCTGGAGAAAATGCAACGTGTGGACAGAGGAAGTTAACGACAAAGGTTTGGTTAATTACCTGAGCTCAGTGGAAGAGATATTCTGAGGACAATATGGTGTATGTCACTCAGATTGCCCCCAAACAAAAAGAGCTGATTTTATTTCTACCTTAATACCTTCCTTGAAGTGTTGTTTTGAGATTTAGACATGATGAATGTAGGTAGCCTGGTGTAGCGTATGTACTTGAGCAAATGTGGTTGTTTTATTGTTATTAGTACTGCATCGATGCCCAGAGGAAGAGCAGTATGTGATTTATGTCTGAACTCTTCAGACGTGGTTCAGCGCCTGATCAAACTCTCCTTTATTAATGCACATTGACGAGTGAATACCTCCATATAGGAAGGGTTAGAAGTAGGAAGCAGCGGGTCTTCTCACGGATGTCCTTTCCTAGGAGCTGGGTTGCTATGAAGTTTGCTCCCTGACCCCAGAATGTTCAAGAACATTCTAATTTCTAGTGTTGCTGTCTCTTTGGCCACAGTTGTTTTGAAGTCTTTATGTCTGTATCATGGTATGTGAGGTGCTCTTCAAGACACTGGCTTGTAATTTGACATCCTCAGGTCATTTAAGGCTAAGTGTACTAGCACTTTATGTGCTGGAGAGAAAAAAATGTATTCAAAATATAAAATTATCTGTGAAAGGCAAGAATCATCTCACAGGTACTTTGCTCTGTGATCACCAAATGAGAAGTGATGACACAGCCTGCAGAAGCCAATGCCTGGATTCAGTGACGGGCAGACAGTATTTCTCACAATGTAAAGATGAAAAAAAGAGGTGCTATTGAAATTTTGAGGAATCAGTGAATGCAGTATTACTGTGAGACCCACTTCCTGTGTAATTCCCGGGGAGGTGGGTCTATGTCAGCCGGTGTCAGTCACCAAGAAGCACTCCCTTTTGGGACCAAGGTCTGTGATCACCATCATTCATTTACTGACCCCAAGTGCCAGGCGCAGGGCTGGGGGCAGGGGACACACAGCCCCTGCCCCCACAGGGGACAGTCCAGGGGGCCAAAGTGAGCGTTCCTAACAGCCCACATAGAAAATGCCAAGGGGAATCTCAGAACAGCACAGAGGAGATGCCATCCTCTGACTTGATGCTGGGGGAAGGCTGCCCGGAAGAGGCTTCCTCTTTGGAAATCTACACATCCATGAAAGAAGATAACAATTCTAATCAGGGCAGTTGCCTAACCAACAGGAAATCAAAGTCTTCCGAGGCTCAAGGTTTCCTCTCGGCCCTGGGCTCCTCGATGTCCCCTTAAAGAAAAATAAGGATTAAAATCTAATTTTAGAGTGTAGTCCAGGGAAACAGATTTTCTTACAGGAGATTTGACATCTTGTGGGCTAGGAGTTTCTAGAAGTGAGGTGACTTCAGTGGAGAGACTTTGGTGGTTAATATCATGCATTGGGAAGGACAGCCCAGCTGGAGGTCATGGCTCTTAGGCTATAACCTCACTTAGTTGTTCCCTCAAGTTTGACAAATCACTGAACCCACCTGCGTGGGAAGGGCAGGACTAGGGCATCTTGTAGGGTCCCGCAGGCCCTGTGTCTCCAAACGGTCTCCCTATCTCATCCTTAAGGAGGGTGTTGATAGCAGAAACACATCCCTCCATCCCTTGGGAATTTTTTCCTTTTCAGGGTCTAAGTGACCAAAATGGGTTTCAACTGTGTCTGGTTGAAAATCAGTGCGATTATCTAAATAATTGAATAGGATAAAACATTTTTTGTATTAATTATCTGGGTTAGTGGCAATTAAACTTTTTGGGGATTCAGGGGCCCTTTGTGAATATAATAAAACTATGGCCTCTCCAGGAAAAAAAAATATATTTATATGGATGTCCAAGAAATGCTTTACACGGAATTCATAAAGATGGATGGACTCTTGGAAACCCACCCAGGACAAGAGACCATATTTTAAACATCCATGGTCGGGTATGGGTGTTGTGAATTACTGTGAGGCAGGAGTTACCTAGACGAGTGATCTCCAAAGTGGGGCCCTCTACCCCAGAGAAAGCGAAGGATGACCCACTGGGTGTGGGAAGAGCATGTCAGGACTTCCAATATGATGTATTTTATGTTTGAAAAAGTCAGAATGATTAAGCTTTACAAATATGTAGGGTACAAGGTGACACTGAGGGCTTCCAACAAGCATATAATGTGTTCCAAGGGGCACACGAGGTGAGAGTGTGGATTGGTGTCATTGCTGGTTCATTCACTTATCAGAGGCTTGTGGTGCGTTGCAGTTAATTTGTGATAGAAGACCATGATCGATGTGGTAGACATTTTAATGACAACGCCTTTAAATAACATTTGCAACACTTTGCACTGAGATGCAGGTAGCCATTTTAATCTTTTATATCATACAGAAGGTTTATGATTTTCTCTTTGCAAATAACTTAGAAGTCTTTTAGAATCTAAAGATGCATTTTCTTTAATAGCAATAACATAAAACATATTCCAAATGCCCTGACTTTCTCATGAGAGGATAGATGACAGAAGGGCATATATTTAATTTTCCTTTTAAGGTAATAGTATGTTTAAAATGTGAATTTCATAACAGACTTTTGAAAAAAGTTCTTCATGAGAAGAGAACATTTTGGACATGCATGGTTAGGTATGATTCTACTGTTTTGTGATTTGCTGTTAAAACTAATAAATCACTTAAATAGGCTCACGCCTGCATACTTAAAAAATAAAACTTGGCAACAGAATTACTACCAAGTTAGGACATCCTCAATGGGTTTTGAAATGGAGTTTGAACTCATTTGTTTGAATTCACTTGTTTGAGAGAGATACATATGGCATTTATATTAGTTTGCTATAACTACCAACTGACATCAGTAGTTATTTCAGTAAAGTCTTTGCATAATCAGTGGAAAGGATTGGAAAGTAAGTGACATGATTTATTAAAGCACATACAACAATGCACTTCTTTGTTTTGTATATATTTTTCTTTTGAGGTATTTTTTTCATCTGTGGCAACCATTAAAGCCAAGGATTGAAATAAATCTAAATTAAAACCAGTTTCTGTATGGAAAACTTAAATCCACATTTAAAAAAATAATAGTTTATTGAATTGTATACGTCTCTCTAAAATGTTTATGTATTAAGTTCTTTGTTCTACTAATAAATGAAATAAGGAAAATAAAAATTCAATATTTCTCATTGCAGCTTTCATTTTAAAATGTTCTAGTTTTTGAATGTTTCACTGTTTATATCACATGTTGGCATAGGCATCGATTTACAGATACACAGGCCAAATTTATAATGCAGTAAATTTTCATATGTCAAGGAGTCTGCGCTCAACATATTTTTTTCTGATCGGGTGGATGATCAAAAAGTTTGGAATCTACTGATTCAGATGATTGTTTGAGACAGTAGGAAACATCTAGAATGTGTAGATTTTTAGGAGCTGTCTTCAAACTGCTAGGCTCACTCCATTCTCTGTGCAACTACAGAATCTCAGAAGAACAGAACTAATGAATTCACCCAGATCTCTCTGGCACACAGAGACTAGATACAGCTACAAGAATAAGGCAAGAGGGCGTGTGTGTGTGTGTGTGTGTGTGTGTGTGTGTGTGTGTGTGTGAAGTAGTAGGAATTTCCAATGCATTTTGAGCCATAGTAAAACTCTCTCATGTGCTGTTACCAGATAATCCAGTGATGGGGGAAGAGGAGGAAGAGAAGAACGGGAGGGGGAGTAGGGGTTGTTGACAAGCAAGGACTTGCTTTCGTGTGGCTGTTGTTTGGTGCATCAGGATGACCCTGCAGTGTGAGTCCCAGGTCTGACACCCATGAAGATATTTTGTCCCACCCGTGACTTTGCAGAACTCACCTGATTTTTCTGATTTTTAGTCTATCTTCAAATTGTGCCAGTCTCTCTCATTGGTTTCCTGTGGGGAGGGGATACATCACATACAAGAAAGTGGTTTAGAAACTCTGAAGTGCTGTACACAGGCTCAGGACTAAGTTAACAAAACATCTATCTAATTGGATTGATACTGTCTTCTCTTTTCTGTTCTGGTTGGAACTCACTCACCTAAAAACATACCCCAGTGTTTCTCATGGATCAGACATCTGAATGACTGACGCCATCTTTGGCTGAGTGACTGGAGGTGGTGTGGTTCAACACAACTGCAGACCTACGAGTAGCTGATGTATTAATTCTGGTGGCATGCCACATGGATTTGCTTTGGACATTCTCTATGAAGCCTTGGGTTGGGTGACACCTTCGTATTCTCCATGGCATCTAGGACAGCGTGCCAGGCTCAGTAGATGATCGTTAATTAAAACTGACCTGGTGCCTGACCTGATTGTCCCAGAGAGGGATTATTTAGCATCAATTCAATGGATCCATCAGGCCCTCTTCCCCCCACCCCATAGCCCTCAGGACTGCCTTAGCCCTTTTAGGGCACTGCTGCTTCACTATGAAGACATGACTGTGCCTGCAGGCAGGTATTCTTGGTCTACTTTACAAATTAGAGTGCAGAAATACAGAGACCCTGATTACCATGGCCAATTTTAGCTGCTCTTACATGATATACGATAAATATTTGTAAGGCACATGCACATGAATATACCTCAGAAATCAAGCATCCTTCTCTGTGTCAGTGGAGTTGGTTTTCTCTGTTGTCATAACATTGTCCTTTTCTGAAGGCTTCTAAACATTATTCACGTCTTTCTTCTAATAGCACAGAGTCAAGCTAATTAGTAATTAGGTAGGAAGTTGAAAAGACAGTGACAGTTTTTTTATTCCTAATTATGCCCGATCCTTCTGAGACCTTCCAGCAAAGAGAAATACTTTTCCTGTGCAGACATGGGATTTGGATTTCTTTTTTCTCTTCTTTCTTTCTTCTTAACTTTATAGCCATAAGCCAGAGCCTTTGTCAGTAACGCTCTTGCCAAGCTTCAGTTATTCCCCTGGAAATCGTTCTTTTGCTTTTCCAATCCTCACTCTAGACTTTGCGTGTGTCCTCTTGAAACTCCATCTTCTGATATCAGGGCTTCTAGCGCTGGCCAATATCTGGGGGCAAGTTTGGAGGATTTTAGAGGTGAGTGTCAAGAAAACGTTTTTTGTCAAAATAGGGGCACAGGAAATTTTCATTCCAAACTCTAAAAGCCTCCTGACTCTCTGAGAAATACAAACCAATTCAACAAATGCTGTGTCAGGCACTGGCTCTGCTGGGAGCCAATGGCAGGAAGTCTTCATCTTCAAAGGTATTGCCAGCGAGCTTCCTTCTCCTGGGGCCAAGAGAAGATGAGAGGCTAAGGAGGAAATAGAGAAGATGATGAGAAGCTGCCTTCTCCTCCCTGGAAACCCAGATCTGGGAAGTATCTTTTTTTTTTTTAATAGTCTTTTTTAAAAAATTAATTTTTTCTTTTTTTGGTCACAGCTTGTGGGATCTTAGTTCCCCAAGCAGGGATTGAACCCAGACCCCAGCAGTGAAAGCGTTAAGGCCTAACCACTGGACCACCAGGGAATTCCCTGGGAAGCATCCTTAAAGCACTAAAGGCATCATTTTAGGCACATCATTAATTGGCAACTATTCAAAAATCATGAATCCTCCATCTAAAATGTGCCAAACACAAAGACAGGCAGGAGACCATAAAATGAATCGCATGTGGTCTTGATCTGGAGGATTACATGGGAAGAAATGATTATAAGGTATGTACTATCATTTAATATGAGGTATTCGGTATTCAGTGACTGCAGGGAAAATCCATAGAGAGGGAAAAGTAATCATTTCTGGGGAGTTTCAAAAACTTTCGCTTTGGAGGTTAATTTGAAATGATGATGTTGTTCAACTGAGTTTGCCGGAGCAGAGACATGAGAAGGTCATAGCTTAAGGTGTCGGGGGGCTCAGAAAGCTGTACAAGCTTGAGAACTGGGAAGTGGGAAGTGGTGGAGAGATTGCAAGGTTTGTTGGGGGCAGAGGTTACTGAGTCCAAACTCATACTGCCCACCATGCAACTAGCCAATAAATTTTGTTAAATAACAAAAATAAGTTATTGGGGCAAGTAATAGTGATTTTATTTAGAAAGCCAGCAGACAGAGAAGATGGTGGCTAGTGTCCACCATCTAGTCCATCTAGATGGACTAGTGTCCCAAAGAACCATCTTACGCAAGTTAGAATCCAGGCTTTTTTATACTAAAAGAGTGTGTGTGTGGTTGGTTGCTGCAAACATCTTGGTGCTGGAATCCTTCGTTCTTGCAGCTGTCCACGTAGGTCTAGTCACAATGTTCCTGTAAACCTCCAATAAGACAAATGGTATTCCCTGTTCTGCAACTTTTTATCTCTGTATGAATAGAAAAGTGTTATACCTTTAAGGTCAAAGACTCAGAATGGGCTACCTTGTATATTTCAGGCTATAGGCAACATTCTTAACTTGTAGCAAAGCAACAGAATACAAAGGTTAAGTAAAAGAAACAGATCCAATATGGAGTCCAATATGGATTTGTTTTTCCCCATTACAAGGGGGCAAGGGGAGGAGGAGTGGGCATCAGAAGATGAGGCTGAAGAAGAGGCAGGGACCATAGTGCACAGGACCCCCAAAGCCTAGTCACGGAGTCTGAGCTTCATTCTGAGGGTTATAGAGAGCCCTCCAGGAAAACAGAGACAAATGAAGAAATTCCTTTTACAACTGTGAGAGGCCCATATTGGATTGTTTGCAATACAGAGAGCTCCAAATGAGCCAGTCCTTACCCCGGATTAGGGTGTGATCTCCAGGTGGCTGCTGGGACCCTCCCAACTTTGCTTTCTCAACCTCAGGACACTTTGAGATCTGGCTGGTGAATATCCACACTCTAGGGGGAATAGCAATAATAGAGGAAACTTGGCCTTTTCAGTAGAAATGTCAAGGGCATATTTAAAGTGACCTCACCGAGCATCACCGTCTATGGCAGGTCAGGTCCATTTTCTGGGCCAGTTTCTCAGTCTCTATCCATCCTATAATTTCAGGGAATGGGGCATATTTTACAACCCATGGATTAAAATGAAGTCTTTAAAAGGGTAATAAAAACAATGAGACTGTTTCTGGCCTTTCCTAGTGAATTTTTCTCCGGAGAACTCTTCAATATTGGATTCAGGATGGGCAAAGTGAACCTATTATGGAGCAACTCTCTTGAATGTACTTCCAATTCTCCATCTTACTTTTAGAAGCAGACAAGGATTTCAGTTAAAATACATCCTACCTAAAATGTGTTGTGCAAGCTGTCTCCACTTGTTTCCACACATCTGACATGCATCTGCCCTCCCATGTGTTCATCTGTGGAGATTGTCCTGAGGAACCTGCTCATCGGTTGGGCTGAGTTTCAGAACAGCTTGATCAATGGAGAACGTGAGATTCTGGGTAGAATGGAGAACCTGATGAAAACGGTTCTGCCACTTCCCAGCCAGAAGTGTGACCTTGACCCAGGTGTTTCTTCTCGCTGAGCTACTCACAGGCAAAATGGGACTGTTACATCAAACTTCCATGGTGTGAGGGAGACAGAGAAAGGATTCCTGGGATACCCATCTAATAATTAAGTTAATTATGAAAAACTGTTTCCATGGCCCACTTTCTTTGGCCCTTCCTCTTCCTTTTGGTATGAAAACATGTCTTGTTTTCTAACTTAGTCAGCAGAGCTGGAAAAGGATGCATTTGAGAAGAGCTGCATCAGCTCTACTTTTATAAGAGGTTCTAATGCACTGGGCTGATGGGACTCTTTCTCAAATTTGATTGGTATCTTGACATGAGAAAGTGCTCAACTCTCAAAGTGGATCAAAATTGCCCTCTCTGAGGCTGTGTGCCTCCTGGATTTGAATGATGATGTTACCCAATGAAGTTAATAGGTGCAATATAAATATCAGTTCGGTAAAGCCAAGTGAAGGAAAGGGCAAAGGGGAAATCGGCTTAAAAATGTAATTGGGGACTGAGCGCCACAGTGCCCCTAAGCTGACATTGGCTATACTTTGACTCCGAGTGGCTGAATAACCAATGGTGAGTAAATGAGATGCTGAAAAAGAGATCTGCTTCCAGCTTGGAGGCTCCTGGCACTACACTGGGATGATGAATTGCCTCTTAAATGGTCTCTTCCTGTTTCCAGTTGCTTCCCATCCAAGGCGTCAGTTAGCTTTCAGTCAGGAAACAGAGCTACCCATGCTTTCCACGTAGGAAACCCTTGGAAGGCTGGGAGAAGGAGGGAAGGAGGTACGCCAGAGCCACAGGCTGCAGCAGTGAAGCTCACTTGGACTCTGCCTTGACCCTCCCTCTGCACACTTACTGGCTGAAGCTGCCTTTGCAGAATGCTGGCGTGGTCTTCTCTCTGGCTTCCTCGTCTCTCTGGAGTGCCCTTCCCTGGCACCTGGAACCACAGGAGAAAAGGCATCTGAGAAATGCAGTCCTGGCTCCTCTCCCACAATGTGGAGGCCTTAAAAGGGGTCATGGCCACGTCAAGGTCACAAGAGACAGTCCAGAGCACCACCTGGCACAAGAGTTGGGGGCATTCTAGCAACATTCTGATGGAAACACCTCAACCATGCAGCCTGTTCCACGTCTCCCCATGTTTTATCCTGCAAAGCACACCGTGAGAGCTTCCGTAACGAAGAGACAGTCTCTCACTCAAGACTCAGCTCCCATCACTGCCTTCCTGAATGAACTCGCACGTGCCTGACAGCTCTGGTCGCACAATTCCCCTTCACCCAAATCCCTCCCTTTCCCCACACTAGTTTTTTGAAGTACTTTCTAATATTCAAGGACAGCACAAATGCCATCTCAACCTTGGATTAATTACATTGTGAAGTAATAAAAAATTCTTTATTTCAATCGGAAACTCTCTCTCTTCTTTACAAAGCCCAAGAGTACTTACTGCGTAAATACAGATTCAAACCCAGCCCTTCTATAACCTTAAATGTTTGTGATTTCCCTTCATGCAAACTATTTATACAGTCTTTCTGAGCTTTAAGTCAGTGAGGTTAAATGGTTCATGATAAAATCACTCAGTGTTTCAGTTTGAAAAATGTTTTCAGAAAGTCTGATAAGAAATAAGTGTCTCTCTCTATCTGTTCATAAAAGCACTGAATGTTCAGGTGAAACGCCAGGCACCAAAAGAAAAGAAACGAAGTAGTTAAATAGCATATGTAGATAAAATTTAAATGCAAAGTATCTATATTGAAGTTTTACTTAAGAAGTATGTCATTCATATTATCTTCAGTGTCTCTGCCTGTCACAGTTGTTTCAGTTCAGTGACCACGGCAGTTTTTCTGAAGGCTTTTCTAGACTCACTTCCAAATACTAAGCCCTATTTTTACTCATAAGATCACAGGTTTCTTAAGTTGAAGCCTTGTTTATTGTAGAGTCTCAGAAATAGAATTCCTCTGACTGGGAGAGGGAATATACACCTCCCAAAGCTTGGAAGGAAACACTCGTATGTCACAAGTGCAACGTGACACTGACATTCAAGGAGTGTTTGCTCCCCCAATTCCCAAAGCCTCCTAGAGCCCTACTTGATGATGTTGCCCTGGGTGTCTGCTCATAGCCAAAGAGCCAGCTGGGCAAGCCTGCAAAGCCATCAGGCAGGAAGCATCTCTGAAACACATGTCAGATGGGCACTTCTGTGGACTTGATTCACAACGGTAACTTGGCTCTGGAACAAAAGTGGAACTTTCTATTCTCTTGACTACCTTTTGTATAAATCAAGCTAGTGTAAAATTATATTTTTCAAACATGTATAAAGAAAAAGAAGGAAAGTGCTGAGCCAAACGTCTTTGGGAATCCTTCGGGCCCAAACTGTTTGAAGAGCTGGCTGATTCAAACCATGTGTCCATTTCACTGGCCAACGGAGAGGATTGAATCCAACTGTTATGAACATTCTCTGAAATAGTGGATGAGACTTCAAAATACATAAATGTATATGCAAAATATATACATATTCTATAGTACATATATCCTAAAATATCCTTCCACTCAGAATAAGTTAATTTCAGATAAAAACATCTGAGTCTAATCATCTATCTGTTTATTCTCCTAATCTAGGACGAGAGAGGCAACTATCAAATTAGTAAGGTATCCATAATGACCTCAGGTCTCCTCCCTCCCACGTCAAGGCTACTTACATGGGGTTAAATATTTTTTTCTCAGGTATGGAGGAGGGCAAGCCGGGCAGTTTAGTACATCTGTGTGAAGTGCAACATGGGAAAGAATCTAGTGGGCATCAAAGGGATAAACTCAGTGAAAATGCTATCTAAACTGTGAAAATTCTGTGCAAACATTAGATATCATATTCCAAGATTTGATGATAAGCCTCATTTAAACTCCCTTTGTGATGACTGATGCCCCCTCCTCTTCCTTTCCTGTAGAACAGGTGAGAGATACAGGAAGCTAAAACCCTAGCAGCGTCTGATTCCCTTTGTAAATCTCAACCACTCTTACATCTAAGCGAGTCTTCTGGCTGGTTTCACGGACACGCCCCTTCCTGGGAAGTAGGTAAATATCAAAAGGTAACTTCTAAAATAATTGCAAATGAGAGTAAATCCGTGTTTCCTGGCACACTCCACAGCTCTGTGTACTTTCCTGATATAGCGAGATCATCTTTAATAGGATGGCTCTGTGTTCAGAATTCTCAACTTCTCTCTTGTTTCTGGGATGATTCAAGCCCTGTAATTGAAGTTCCAAGAAAATTGAAGTCATTCATCTCTTTTTATCTCTAATGTAAAAAATATAGAAATACTGTAACTTTTACAGAAAAAGCCCCACAACTGCACAAAATTATAATAATTGACTCTGTTTGTCTTCATTGAACCAGCTGGGAAGATAGTCTGGTGGAACAGAGCAATTTTCTAAATTCAGAAATAGTTGATTCATGAGAACAGCTGTTGCCCAATCCAGTCCCAGCTCTTCTTTATTTCATACAAGAAACCCAACGAAGAACAGGCTGCCACAAAGGTCTTGAGGTACAACAGGGCTCTGCTCTTCTGAAATAATAGCCCAATCTTGTCTGAGCCAATCACCTACCTGATGTTCCTTGAAAAGTTACACTAGATAAAGAATATCTGAGAAGGTCTTGGGTTCACCAGGAAAGAAGATAGGAGAGCGTTTTGGAAGACAACACTGTTAATGTTTGCATAACATCAAGGGCTTATCTATGAAGAAATTCCCAAGTGGAGTCACCTTACTTGACATTACTGTGTTTCAAAAATGTTTTAAGTTTCTTTCAAACAATGTTCTTATACTTTAGTGTGTGTGTGAGAAACCCTCGAAAAGTCGGTTTAAAATGCAGAGTCCTGGGTCCTTGTCCCTCAGGTTCTAGAAGAGCAGGTGCAGGGTGGAGCCAGGGAACCTGCATTTTCTTCTATGCGGACCAGGTGATCATGATGCTGGCATCTGAGGAGCAAGCGGAATGAGACTCCTCACATCCCACCACCCCTCATGTACTAAAACTCAGGTGCAAGGCTCTGCTTTCTGTCCTCAGAGGCACCAGCTCCCTCCTGTCTCGGGGAGGTTTTGCTTGCTCTGTTCTTTGCCTAGATCTTTACGTGCTGGCTCCATCTCAACAGTCAGGTTTGGGCGCTGATGAGGTTTACCCAAATTCCCTTTGGGAAAGTCATCCCCCTCCCCCAGCTCACTATCTGTTACCCTCTTTCTTCCTACTTCAGGGTCGGCATTGTGTGTCCTCTTAACTCCACCAGACTCTAAGCTCCATGACGACACGGATCTCATCTGCCTCATTCACTGTGCCTGGCATATTTCGGGAGCCTGGGCAGGATCTGATGATGGGAACATGAATCAATGAAATGTCATCTAAAGGCAGGAGAAACTGGGTGTCTGCAGATCAAGCATTCACCGCTTTTGGAAATTTTCTTTAAAATGATTCCTTTCCTCTTTAAAACTATTGCAGTGAATTTTGCCTTCCATTCCATAATATAACACTATTTTGATATAAGAGTAATTCTTAAAATTTCTTCCACTAAATAAAATAGACGCTCCAGGAAGACAGGCCACATAAATTTCCCAAGTCCGAGTACTGCTGGCGCATCTCCAGATGCATTAGGGAATACGAATAACTCAGTAGTAGAACCACTCTGTAAGGACAGGAATGCTCTTATTGAAACAAAACATAGGATCCTCCAGAAACATAGAGAAAATTCTAGAGGGACATGGTCTGGCTGCAGAGGGGCTAGTGACACAGCAGGATGACTGCCTTCCTGGGTCTCCATCTGGAGTCTCATGGGTCCCTCTGTGTGACTGCTGTCTTCACTGCCATGCAGGAACCCCATGCTCACTGCTTGTCAGACCTTTTATATTGTTTCCTGTCCGAATTGCTGAAGTTCTCCACATTTCAAAACCCTATGTTCAGAGAGAAAATAAAACTGAAATGGGTAAGGACATTTTTTAGAAAGTCTCATCGGCTTACTGGTTATAGGTTTCTGACAATTACATGGCAAGTATGCCTGGTGGGTTGGGGGTCTTGCTCCCCTGCATCTGCTGTCTCTGATCAGAAGTGTATCACCGCACCCAAGGGCTCACATTCCCTAGGCGACTGTGTCTGACTCTCTGTTCTAATATCTTATTCCAGTAGAAGATAAACTCCATGTGGGGAGAGATTTTCTGTGTTTTGTTCTTTGACTTGCTTCTCATATTCTTTAATGCCTGGGGTGGGTCCACAGAACCTGTAGTTTATCATCAGCCAGACTGAGTAGCCACTGATCAGGATTCTCAACCAAGATTGACAAATGAAGTTTGCTTCCCCAAATGTTGCCCACACAAAGCCTTCCCATTAAGTGCTGGGCTGAGGGATCTTAATTCTTCTGAGGGACCAGACTGGGGGAATAGCCTCGGTCGTGCCCTGCCCTTCAGGTTAGACCTGACTTAGGGGAATGGTCATATCTGTCTATGGACACAGCTTACCACAAACACAACCTGAAGAGTGGCCATAAAATAAAAATGGCCCTCCCATAGTACAAGGAAGTTTGTCTCCTCTGGGTGCTAACTTATAACCTGATGTTTTAGCTGAGAAAAAAATACAGGTTCCAGGTGTCTTTTTTGACACCAATTAGTGGTATAGTCTTAGAACAATTATTTATCCCTTCTTTCCTCATCTGCTAAGAGGGGTTAATAATTATCTGATAGAATTGTTCAGTGCCTGGTAAAGAGCAAGTGTTCAAAAATCATCACTGCTATTTCTCGAAGTATCAGTAGTCTTTTTTTTTGTTTTAAGATCTGAATATGGATTTGTCTGTCTGCTGGGGATTTGGCAAAAATATCTTGGTTATTGGCAGAAATCAGTCAATATGATTGATAAGTGCTTGTTGAGTTTATTGAGCATCTGCTAGCTTAGTAATATGCTTGCCTAGAAATAACTAGTCTAGGTGCTATGACTTCAGGAGATTCTACAGTCATCTCAGAATCACAATTTCTATGGTTTTAGGAAAATTCTCAGTGTTTGAGACAGGACCAGCTGGACTTCTGAAAACCTGAATTAAAAGCTGGATTTCCCTTAAAGGTGGCTTTTTGAATATAGACATTTACCCCAGCTCTTTCCTGTAACACTGTTGACATGGCATTAATCACAGGAGTAACAGAATGGGAAAGGAACACAGAGCAAAAGACTTGGAATCTGGAAAGCTGCGAGGCAAGTGATAATTTAATGTAACAGATTTGAAAAAGCTTAATGCTATGGAGGAAATGGGAAAAGCAAAAAAGGAAAAACAGAATGTGTTTCAGAATCTCATGGGAACATCAGGTATTTCTGATCATAAAGATGGAACTGAAAACAGGCAGATAGGTTGAAAGGCTATGGAAAAAGAAGTCAAACTCCCAGAACCCAAAACACAGCCAGGTGACTGCCCATCCCTCACGTGGTGGGGCTCTGCAGGATGATTGTTTGGAAGGGATTCACCCGAGGAAAACTTTCTCCTTTATTACTTTTGGAAGTTTCACTCTGAATTTTCCTTCTTGCATCTTCGTTGAATTCTTCTGCTCTTTAAATTCTTCTGTCTACTCTTCAATTACTCAGGGTTTTATAGTTCTCATGCCTGCTCTCTACAGACTTTCAGATTATGATCTTATCAACATCTGAAGCTTCAGATCTCTCCCCAAACTGATGACTTTTAAAAGCTTTCACTTCCAAACCTGCCTGGACTTTCCCCTGCATTTCAGACTCAGGGATGAGTCTGTCCACTTGACAGCTCCACGAGGTTGCCCCAGGCTCTTTGTACGCCCCATGTCACAAATATACTTTCTCCTTTCTTCCTCAAAGCCTCCTTTGTACCTGTGTTCTTTACCTCAGTTTCTTGTCTCACCTCCTGCCTTTTCCTCTCAGCTACACGGCTGAGAGTCACCCTAACCCCTTCTTCTTCAGTCCTCATGACTTGTTATTTTTATTCTTCCTATTCTATCAAATGAATGGTACCAAATAAACAAGAGAAAGTACCACATCTGGAGAAGTGTGTGGTCTTTCTGTGGTGCTGATATGTGAACACTTAAATTGCATTGGAACAGAAATGTTTTGTGTGCTATATCTGTGAAGTTCCACAGGACAAAGAGAAGGAAGTGATGGATTCTGGGTGGAGAGAAATTGGCAAAGTTTTCAGCGCGATTACACTGCAGCCGAGTCGTGAAGCAAGAGTAAATACTTTCAGAAGAAGCAGAACGTACAGGATGAAGTGCCAGGTACTTACCGTTTAGGAACAGGCAAGCCCTTGACCCCAGATCATCCACTGCGCAAGGAGCCCTGAACTTAGCAGTGAAGCTTCAGTCAAAATGTGGATGACAGGGTAGAATCCAGGCTTGGATGTCTAGACTTTCTCCTAGAAGCAGGGAGAGGTCATGAGGAACAAATGAGCAGGGAAGAGATTAACTTTTTGAAAGATTATTCTTGCAGTAAGGAGGAGAATGGACCAGATGAGCAAGGCTAGAGGTAGGTTTTGGAGGATTAATGGAGAGCGTGCTGAGGCCAGGTTCTCTTGAACTTGAATCTGATCAGGAGAATGAGAATGGGGACAGATGTGACATGCTGATTATGATTTAAATGAAGTCACTTTTACTTTAGACTCTATTTTCTTTTACTTGAGTTGGAGCATGAGATCTGTTCTTGGCCACCATGCAAGCTCAGGACGTGCATTTGAAAAGAAGACGATGTCCTTTTCACATTGGTGAAGCTTTCAAATTAGTGTGAAGATCTCTACAGAAAGCTGGGCTCAGGCATCTTGCTGCAGCTCTTTGCCATACGATTTACATATCAGAATCTCACAATATATGGTGGTTTCTGGTTCTGCAGTTAAAATCTCCCCTTGCCTTTAGACAGAATCCATTCCCAGAGGTCCAGCAAATCAGAGTGGGAAGTGGAAAGAGGGTAGTAATCCTCCCCAAAGCTGCACATTCTTGTAGAATCTATGTGCAAGGAGCCATTGTCAAGCCCAAATTCAAACTCGGTTCTAGGTTAGCTCTTTTGCTAACATATTTCCTTCCCTAGAGGGATTTGGGAAATGGAGAAAGTAGCTCCGTTATTGCCAAGAAAAAAAAAAGAGCCTTATCTGAAAATACCAGAGCATTTTCTTCTCTTTTAAATTGGGTCTAACGCACTCAATTTAATTGGTAAATTTTATAACACAAAATAATAACTCTTCTGCAAACAGAGCTTTCTGCTTAAAAATGCAGCTGAAAGCATTATTAGACTATAAAGTAGTTATTGTGTAGGTCAATCTTAGGGTGGGCTAAGCTTGTACTTGGAAGCAGACGCATGCAAGAGATAGTCTGTGAAATGTGTAAACTACAGGTTGCAAAAAGAGGTGAGTGTTGCCTAGCAAATGGAATTAAAAAAATCAGGGAAAGCTAAGCATGGAATTTTCTCAGAACTGGAAAGTTTTAGACCTCAGGGAATGGGCTGAAATGAGCTGGGACCCAGAGTCTAAGCCACATGTAGCATTAAAGACTGAAAAATGTTCGACTTGATGGTATTCAAAGGCTTTTTGGTTTTGTTTTTACAGCTTCCAATCTGCTTTTTTAAAAGCTTTATTTAAATTAACATTTCGTAAAATTCGCCTACAAAATGTGCAATTTACTGCTTTAGAAAATTTATAGAGTGGTGCACCCTTCACCATAGTCTAGTTTTAGAGCATTTCCATCACCCCCTAAAATTCCCTCGAGCCTGTTTGCAATCAATTCCCACCCCAACTCCCAGCTCCAAGCACACACTGATGTACTTTTGGTCTCTTAATAAGTTAGTCTTTCCTAGGTATTTCATATAAATGAATAATATGTAGTCTTTTGTTCTGGCTTCTTTACACTTTGCGTAATATTTCTGAGGTTGGTTGCTGAGTAGTATTTTATTCTGCAGCTTTATACATTTCTTTATACATTTACTGTGTGATGGACGGTGTATAGTATAATACCATATATACATTTATATATAAGTCTTTGTGTGCATGTATGTTTTCATTTCTCTTGGGTAGAATCCTGGGAGTAGAGTTGCTGGTTTTCATGATAAGTTTTTGTTTAATATTTTAAGAAATTTCCAAACTGTTTTCCAAAGGGGCTATACTATTTTATATTGCCACCGGCAATATATGGGGAGGTCATTCACTCCACATCTTTGTCAACACTTGATATTGCCTGCCTTTTTATTATAGCCATTCCAATGGGTGTGGAGTTTTTCTAATTACTAAGGATAAGTACCTTTTCATATGCTTATTAGTCATTTGTATGCTTCTTTGCTGAAATGTTTAAGTGTTCAAATCTTTTGCCCACTACTTTTTGGGGTTGTTTGGTATCTTATTATTGAATTATAATTTTTCATATAGTCTGGACACAAGTCCTCTAACAGATACATGATTTGCAAATATTTTTCCCAATGTATGGCTTATTTTTTTTCATTTTCTTAGTGTCATTTGAAATGCAAATAGTTGTAATTTTAATGGAGTCCAATTTATCGTTTTATTTTCTGTTATGGCCTAATCATTTTGGTATTGTGTCTAAGAATTCTTTGCTTAACCAAATGTCACAAAGATTTTCTCCTATGTGTTTCTCCAGAAGTTTTTTTCATCTTAGCTCTTATATTTAGTATACAATCCACTTGAAGCTAAATTTATGTGTGGCATGAGACAATAGTCTAAGGTGTTTTGTTTTGTTGCATATATTTCTCCAATTTTCCCAGCACCATTTGTTAGAAAGATCATCCTTTCGCCACTGAATTACTTTGGCATCTTTGTTGAAAATTGATTGACCATGAATGCAAGAGTTTATTTCTAGACACTTAATTTCAAACTTTGATCAATATGCCTATTCCTCCTTCAGTACCATACTGTCTTGATGACTGTAGCATTATAGTAAGTTTTGAAACTAGGTAGTGCTCTCCAATTTTGTTTTTTATTTTCAAAATTGTTTTGGTTCTTCTTTGTACTTCCATGTAAATGTAGGTAAATTTCTTGTCAGTTTCTACCAATAAGTCTGCTAGAATATTGATAGAGGTTGTGTTGAATTTGTAGATCAATTTAGGGAGATGTGCCATCTCTCCAATATTTACTCTTTGAACCCATGAACATGGAATATCTTTCCATTTATTTAGATCTTCTTTACTTTCTCCTAGCAATGTTTTGTAGTTTTTGAGTACAGATCATGCATTTCTTTTGCTAGAATTTCTCTAAATAGTTTATTCTTCTTGATACTATTGTGAATTGCATTATTTTCTCAATTTTATTTTTTGATTGCTCATTGCTAGTGTATACTGCAATTTTGCTAAACTCATTTGTTAGCTCTAACGGTTTTGTTGTGGATTCCTAACGATATTTTACATATAGAATTGTGTCATATGTGAAAAAAGACAGTTTACTTCTTCCTTTCTGATCTCTCTTTCTTTTTCCCTAGGGTTTTCCCTCCCTACATCCCTCTCTTCCTTTTTCCTTCCCTTCTTCCCTCCCTCCTTTCCTTCCTTCCTTCCCTCCTTTCTGCCTCCATTTTCCTCTCCTATTTTCTGTGTCAGTCTAGCTAAGAGTTTGTCAATCTTAGTCTGGTCAAATGTATAACTTTTAAAAAATTGAATTTCTGGGGCTTCTCTGGTGGTGCAGTGGTTGAGAGTCCGCCTGCCAATGCAGGGGACATGGGTTCGTGCCCCGGTCCGGGAAGATCCCACATGCCGCAGAGTGGCTGGGCCCGTGAGCCACAGCTGCTGAGCCTGTGCGTCCGGAGCCTGTGCTCTGCAAGAGGAGAGGCCACAACAGTGAGAGGCCCGCGTACCGCCAAAAAAAAAAAAAAAAA
The DNA here is from genome assembly GCF_949987515.2 of Delphinus delphis. Classification (NCBI taxonomy): domain Eukaryota; kingdom Metazoa; phylum Chordata; class Mammalia; order Artiodactyla; family Delphinidae; genus Delphinus; species Delphinus delphis. The sequence continues at coordinate 81,383,816 of NC_082694.2, read as the reverse complement.
AAATTGAATTTCTGTTTTTATTTCATTGATTTCCACTTTAATCTTCCTTCTATTTGCTTTGTGTTTAATTTGCTCTTCTTTGCCTTTCTTAAAATGGAAGCTTAGGTTACTGATTTAGGTGTTTTTCTGATATAGGTGTTTAAAGCTATAAATTTACCTCTAAGTAATGCTTTAGCTGCATCCCATGCATTTTGGTATGCTGTTTTAAAATTTTCATTCTTCTAAAAAATATTTTCAACTGCCTTTGTGATTTCTTTTTGACCCCTGGGTTTTATAGTATTGTTTTGTTTAATTTCCAAATATTGAGGATTTTCCAAGGTATCTTTCTTTTGTCAATCTCTAATTTAATCTCGTTGTCAAAGAATCGACTTTGTGTGATTTCCGTCTTTTTAAATTAACTGAGATGTGGTTTGTGTCCCAGTATATGGTCTATCCCATGGAAAGTTTTGTGTGTGCTGTATGTGGGCTGGACAGTACATTTTCAAGTCTGTTCTGACTTTCCTTTTGGCCCGACTCACTCACCTCTCATATCTCTTCTGCACAAGTAAGCACACAAGCTCTGAAGGCCAGGAAGGTGTGGGTGCCTTGGGCCTACTCCTGTCTCTGCTGTACATGTGCATGACCTGTGGGCAACCCAGGATATGTGAGAGCTTGTCACGGCCCTTCATGGCTGCCTCAACTCCCATGACTCTCTGTGAAATTCCTGGCTAGTCTATTAGTTTATTCCTGGCCTAGTCTGTTGGTCCATTGCTTACCCTAAAAGGAGCTCAGCCACCTGCTCTTCCTGTTTCCTTACCACTTGCACTGGCAATACCGCAAATCAAGTGAGCCCTTTTGGGAATGGTAGCAAAGCTTATTATTTTTACAGCCTCACCAACCTGTTTGAGCTATTGATAGGGTTGAAGATGGAGATGGCGGTGGCTCTGGGCAAGAACACCATAAATTCCTGTTGACCTTTCGAGAAATTCAGTAGTTTTCTGAAGAAATGCTTCTCAGTTTGTTGTCTGATTTTGCTTGATTTCCAGAGGACTGAAATGCTCTTTGAGGCAGGTTTGTTCAACCTCATTGATGCTTTTTGGAAAAGTGATTTTATCTTGACAGAAGTTGGACTCATATTTGCTTATCTTTGTTTTGCTTATATTTTAGCTTTAGGTGGTGTCCTTTGTTACCTTTAAATCTCCTATGGGAGGCAGGAGCCCCATATCCAAAAAAGATAAACATGGAGTTGCTGACGTTGAAGCCAAGGTGGTCCCAGGACTGCCTTCCCTGCATTCCCCCTCCAGCTGCACACGTACTCCCTGTGGAGATCCTGCAGGGATCTCTCAATCTGATCCAGATACTTCCTTTAATTTGGAAAACTGAGGCCCAGAAAGGGAAGGGACTGCTTCAAGTTCAACTGCACAGTGGCTGAGAGGAGGATGTTAGGATGAGGACTCATAGCAGTTGCAACTGAAGTGGGCACCTTCTCTTGCCATAAGGGGATTGCACCCTCATGAGAGTGGAGGGGACTTCCAGCTTCACTGCCTTGTCCTGTTAAGGTGGGAGCCCTCAGCAGAAGCTACCAATGGAATCTCTAACTGAACATAAGAAAACCTGGCCTTCTCCTTTCCTTCTTCTCTCAACTCTGCCAACCTCCCCTCATTGCCATAATCACTACCAGTCTGGGTAACAGTAATGTGTGCCTTATATGTGGTCATATAGGGAACACCTAGGTTGTATCAGATCAATGGGACAGAGTCCTCAGCTTATTCAGTAAAGTACTTCCTAAGTGTCAGATATGGAACTTAGTGTTTTATGAACATTTTCTCATTTAACCCTTACAACAGGGTAAATACCCAAGAGATAGTCCCCCCAGTCTTTAGATGTGATAAATGAGATTCAAGGAGGTTAAATAACATGTCTGATTTCACACAGCTATGAATGAAGCTGGGATCTGACTTTGAGCCTATGTGTTTCCAAAGCCTGTGGTTTGTTCCACCAACCACATGCCTCTTCAGAAATGGGAAAGCCTCATCAGGATGGCAGTACCTCCACCTGAGCCGATATTTAGAAACATAACTGGATCCATCGTTACATTATGACCCACGCCAAGAAAAATACCACACATAAACACACACTCATACCACACACACACACACACACACACACACACACACACACAGGCAAAACACACACCACACTACCCCCCCACCACATCACACACACCCACTATACACACACACAGGCACATACCCACACATGCATATACCACATCATACATACACTACACACACATATACACCATATCACACACACACTGCACACACACCACACTACATACACACACACCGCATCACACATACCACATCACACACACATACTGCATACACACACATACACACACACACCCTGTTTCCCACCTCCCATACAATCTCAGCTCCTGTAGCACTTTGGGGTCAGCATCTCACTTTCTGAGCTCGGGTGAAATTGTACAAAGTTCTCAAAGATGCAGTTTTCCACCAAGGTGCACTTCCAATGTGCTCTGGGGTGTAGTACTATTTTTTTTTAAGCCAGAACAACCACTCTTCACAGCTTCTCCACTGTGGGAAGAGCGAGCAGGTTGGTGGAGGAGTTTAGCAGATTTATTGACATGAACATAGTTTTGAGACAGAAGGCAAGCTGTCAGAGCCTGACACGCAGGAAGCTCGGCATCAATATTTCTATTGACGCTCCGTGCATTCCTTATCCTCACATGCCCTAGGTCGGGCCTCTCGTGTCGGAAGGAACTGGTGAAAGGGTTTGTTCTCACCCGCAAAGAAATTCATGGGGGTGGGGAGTGGGGAGAGGGAAGAAGGGGAGGACATTCATGAAAATCATTGAAAGGAAAATCAGACGCAGAATAAAATTGTAAGAGCCCTGCCTTCATGTTTACTTGCTCTTCCAAAAATGGACTAAGAATGCAATTCAAGAGCATAAGTCATTTGCTTATTTGAGAGAATAGCTAGCAATAGGTGACATTTAAACACTGTACATTTCCGAGCACTTGGCATCCATTCATTCAGCAAGTTTTATTGAGCAGGTACTATGTGCTGGTTTAGTCATAGGCACTGGGGGTTTATCAGTGAATAAAATTCTCATGGAACTTACATCCTTAGGGAAGGGAAGAAGGACAACAATAAAGATGATGAAAGAGTAAACTATAGACAGTGTTAGGGTAAGTGCCAGATGCCTGTGGGACAAAGTCCAAAGTTGGCGGAGCGCATGGGAGGGAACTGTCCCACCAGGCATGGGGCTCTCCTAGTCTGGTCTCTGCTGCTCCTGTCACACCCCCCCTGTGGCTGGGGCCTGTCACCTTCCTCCCTAACCCATGTTTCTTCACATACCAGGCCTTCGATCGTCTAGTTCTCTTTTCCACTGAAGGCTCTCTTTCTCTTCCTTCAGTGGCAAACTTACCTTCATTCCCCACTTCCCACCCCCATCCTCACCCCAAGATCAAATGTCTCCTCCACTGAGTCTGCTGCTCTGCCCTTGGCCAGTTCCTGCAATGAAGTCATGAGGCCTTCCTCGCTGTTCCCATGGCTTGCTGTGATCTCCTCTCCTATGACATGTCTCCCGCCATCAGTGAATCCCTCAACAACAGACTCCCCCCACTCATTTATGATGCTCTGTCCTACGTCAGCCTGCTCTTGAACACGTGACCATAGCCCTGTACTGGCTAGGACAGAGACACAGGAGCAGAAGCCATGCTTATGTGTTTCTACTCTCTTTTCTCTAAGTTGGCCCGAGTCCTTGCCACACTGAAACATAAATGCTCACTCTCCCCAGCCCATCCCTTCCCGGGGACCTGGTGATCACCCTTCTCCTGCTCCAGGATCTCAGCTTAATTCCTGACATGGCTTGGCTGACATATCTTCACCTGGGCTGTAACCACCCTGTCCTTCCCCCGGAGGCCGGGTTTGTTCCCTCTTCTCTACATGTTCCTTTTGCCCCAGGCTGGGACTTCTACCCCCGCATGTTCAATGACATGCCTGTTCTCCTTGTGCAGACTGATGGCAGCTTTAGGAAAGAGATGACATGTGTCACAGGATGATGACCTAAGGGTTTGGGTCAACTTGGATTCTTCTTTCACTCGGGAGACTGGAGGTCCTGGAGGGTCCGAAGCTCTGTAATCTAACGTAATTATTGGTTTATTTCTCTTACCCTTCCGCTAGGCCACAGAATTTTAGCTCTGGAATTTGAACACCCTGTGTAGCACATTGGTAGTTGCTCAGTGAATATTTATAGAATAAAATCACCATTTAGATAATCTAAAATTTACACTGTGAGCACAGAAAAATGAAGGTCCATTTTCTCATGCATCTCTGAATCTCTGGCATGTTTGCCAATCATTCCTGAGGGCCTAAGATGTGGCAGGCCCCGGGCTGGCACTGAGGATGGAGAGATCCATGAAGATGCTGCCTGCCAAGAGGAAGACCTTGAACGAGGCAGAAGGGAGCCTGACACCAGCACAGGAGTGTGCGCGTGGAGGAGGAGGCCTTTCTGGGGTGGGGCGGCAGTCAGGAAAGGATTCACGTAAGATCCTTGAGCTTTTTTTCTGAGATACAGCCAAGAGGAAGGGCCTCCGCCCTGCACCCTGGATGGTGATTACATGGTGCCTTCATTATTCCTACAGAGAGACTTTGCTGAGTCTTGTGGAGTGCCAGCTGCCAAGCTAAGCCCTCTGAGAGGAGCTCGTCTGCTGCCATACTGCCCTCGAAGGCAGGCTCTTATCACCCCAATTTGCTGGGGAAAAGCGAGGTTAAGTTCTCCGTTCACGTCACAGACAGTGGGTGCTGAAAACTGGAGATGTCCACCTTTCCAGTTCAATGGCCTTGATGCCATGGTCTCTGCAAAGGCTTCCTTAAATATGGTACATCTGTGGTATTTCGCATGTCCTTGAACTATCGTGGCACCTTAAGCTTTTCTACGTGTCAGCCCTTCAATAATTGCACATTAGTCATAATTGTCTGATTGCTTAATAGTGGCTAGACCTACTACTCAATCTGTTCATATTTTTTATGACATGGGAGAAGCAAACTCATCCAGAGATTAGTACTGTCGCAGCCCCCAGGAGGGTTCTAGACCCTTGTCGCTGCTCCCCTCTCCACGTTCCTTGGAGTAGCTGCTGTAAATGTTACATGATCAGGCAACTCGGTGGATGTGTGTCCCCCATCGTGATCCTCAGCAAGTTATACCATTTCTCTCAGACTCCTTTTACTTGTCTGTACAAAGAGGACACTTCAAAGGCACCCCCCTTTGTGGTGATTTTGGAATGACAAGGCATGGTGCACAAGAAAACACTATTTTACCTTCCTGACTTCCCTCCTTTGAGGGAATTTGTAAAGGGAAGTACTGCTTCTAATAATAGGAAAAAACGGTCTTGCAGTCAGTTTATAAAACAGAATGTAGATTAGGACTGTAATTAGGCTTAACTTCAAGAAAACAGGGCTCAATTCAGAGCTTTCACATCTATTAGTGGTATAATTCGGGATGAGTAAGTTAATATATACTTTTCATTCTTTTTTTCATAAAATGTTGATTGGCCGACTCCTGTTTTCAGGAAGGATTCTGAGGCCCAGACAGAGCGCGATGGACAGATAGAGCTACTGCATCTCCAAGCTTCCACTTGCTACTGGAGCTTAACCTGGGAGCAGGCAGGATGCTGACTCCCAGCATTGTTCCCAGAGCTGGCAGACGCACTCTGAAAACAAGAAGTGTTGTACAAATGTAATCGATGGAAAGAACAAGGCATTTGCAGTCAGAGGAACTGGGTCCGAATCCTGTTTCTGCTCTTCCTGAGTGAGTCACTCCCATGGACCCCATGACTCTGCACTTTAATCTTCTCATCTTTTAAACAGAAATAACATTCCCCTGCTCACAGTGCATCGCAACAGTTCAATGTAATCGTGTCTATGAAGGCATTTTGTGAATAGGAAAAGACTAGGTGAATATTAGTCATTTAAAATGAGATGTAAGAACAGTATGGAGGGTCCTTAAAAAACTAAACATAGAACTACCATACGACCCAGCAATCCCACTACTGGGCATATACCCTGAGAAAACCATAATTCAAAAAGAGTCATGTACCACAGTGTTTATTGCAGCTCTGTTTGCAATAGCCAGGATGTGGAAGCAACCTAAGTGTCCATCGACTGATGAATGGATAAAGAAGATGTGGCACATATATACAATGGAATATTACTCAGCCATACAAAGAAATGAAATTGAGTTATTTGTAGTGAGGTAGACGAACCTAGAGTCTGTCACACAGAGTGAAGTAAGTCAGAAAGAGAAAAACAAATACTGTATGACCACACATATATATGGAATCTAAAAAAAAAATTGATTCTGAAGAACCTAGGGACAGGACAGGAATAAAGACACAGATTTAGAGAATGGACTTGAGGACACGGGGAGGGGGAAGGGTAAGCTGGGACAAAGTGAGAGAGTGGTATTGACATATATACACTACAAAATGTAAAATAGATAGCTAGTGGGAAGCAGCCACATAGCACAGGGAGATCAGCTCAGTGCTTTGTGACCACCTAGAGGGATGGGATAGGGAGAGTGGGAGGGAGACGCAAGAGGGAGGGGATATGGGGATATATGTATAGGTATAGCTGATTCACTTTGCTATACAGCAGAAACTAACACAACATTGTACAGCAGTTATACTCCAAGAAAGATGTTTAGAAAAAAAAAAACAAAGCTGAAAGAAGAGTAAAAATAAATAAATAAATAAAATGAGATGTAGGGAACTGTCTTGTCTGGGAAAGCAAAATATATCTGAAAGAAACGATACTGGGAGGACAGCAGTGCACGTTAGAACAGCAATAAGATTGGTCACAAGGCTCTGGAGGGCCACCAGGGCAGGCCGGCGATGGAGCCAAAAGAAGTCATCTTTCTCTCTTAGTGAGGTGCTCTCTCTGGAGGATGCTGACCTGTGGGAAAACATAGAGAGTTCTACTGCAACTCTGGGTCCCCCCAGAATACTTCAGGTGCTGAATGCATTTCCTACTGAGGCTTTACTCACGGGGAAAGGCCAGGCCCACAGTCCCCATGGAGAATCCCATGGGAACTTCTAGCATTTCCTTTCTTACTAGAAAGTGAGAAATTCCTACCAGCCACTGCTTTTCTTTTGTCTCAGTTGTCTGTAAGTTTGAGTAGCCCATTCTCTAGTATGTCTTGATTTCAGGAGAAAGTCACTTTCTCAAATACCCAAAGCCAGGGGTTGTGGGGAGACTGCCAGAGGTGGGTCCTGCCTGGGCCAGCCTACTGGATGCCTCCCCGTCACTGCCTCAACCGGCAGCCCAGGGGGCGGCAGAGACCAACTGGCCAGGTGCACACAGGGCCGCATCTGAGGAAACAAGGCCTCATTGTGGGTCCAGGAGGATTATAATTCAGTGGCCTCCTGTGTCCCAGACTCTAGGACTGATGGCAAGTGAGTTCATTGTGCACAGGTTCATACCCACAAATGCCACAATGGCTCCTTCCACACCCAGTCAGGCAGGCCCCTGCAGAGGCCGAAGGAGTGACCCAGAAAGGCTAAGGGACTTGTATGAAATGGAGCAACTGAGGCAAGTGGGTCTTTCTGGATGCACAGCGCTTGCTTTGTATGTTACCTCAAGTGGGAACTGCCAGGATCTATGAGAGACACAGGGGAGAGCCGGGGGCTGGAAGGAGCTGGCGGCCCCCAGCCGTCACCCAAGGACAAAGGCCGTGTGGTAAGTGTCAGGCTAGGAGCTGATGTCAAAGGTCAGAGAGCAGAGGTGACGTCCTGCTGAAGATGCGGGTCTGACTTCACGGAGGAAGGAGTACGCAGGAGAAGGAGTTTATTTGGAGGAGGGAAGAAGACGGGTACCCAGGCAGGCGGAACAGTGTGGAGGGAAGCATGGCGGTGGGAAACCTGAGCCCCAAGGTGAGATTTTATACAAAATGTGTGAAAACTTTTGTCTATTTCCTTTGAGGAATATATTCCCAAGTGCAAGGTAGGTGGAAAAATACAGCCAGCATTCTATCAACACATGGACGACAGCATATTCCCCTAAGAAATATGAGAGTGCAGCAGTTTTCTGAGGGACTGAATGGTGTAAACTAGCCTTGCCCGTAGCCTAGTGCACTTTTGACTTTGAAAACCCCCTTGGTGTTGGTCACACAGCATCAGCCCGGACCCTGAGCATCACGACACCCAGGACAGTACCCAGGAGACACACGACCTGGTCCTGCTGCAAGCGCTGCCCACCTGACCACTTCACGTGGATCCCAAAGAAAGTCAGACCCAGAAGAAAGAAGACAGGGCGGTCCCAGAGAGAAGGAAGTGGGTTTTCTGCCTGGGCTTCAGCTCCCTTGCCAACTGGTGCCTGGGCACAAGGGAAAGAGTGTGGAATTTGCAGTTGACCAGACCCAAGATTAGAATTAGATGATGTCTTTACCATTTGCATGTTGTTTGTTTTTTTAGCATCTTTATTGGAGTATAATTGCTTTACATTTTTGCATTACTTGCTGCTGTATAACAAAGTGAATCAGCTATACATATATATACATATACATATATATATATATATATATATATATATATATATATGTATATATATATCCCCATATCCCCTCCGTCTCGTGTCTCCCTCCCACCCTCCCTATTCCATTCCTCTAGGTGGTCACACAGCACCAAACTGGTCTCCCTGTGCTATTGCATGGTTTTTATAAGTCACCTTAAGCTCTTGGAACTACAGTCTCCTTATCTCTAAAATGAGGGTAAGGATTCTGCCTTCAAGACTTGATGTTAGCATCACAGGAAGTAACAGGAAAAGCAATGAGCACAGTACCCAGTTGTCAGTGGTAGGAGCTGGAAAAACATTAGTTTCCTTTGCTATCTCCTGAGTAGTTAGAATGAGACAATCATATAAAAATCATTAGAATTTTCGCTCCCCTCAAAACACTCAAGTTCTCTTAAAATGGAACGTGATGATTTTTAATCAACTGTTTGGGATCCAGGATGACTTCATAGTCTTGTGAACCTAATTGAAACACATCCAGCCCTTCTGGCTCTGAATTGAGAACTGCAGGCTGCTCTGAACTCTCAGTGACCCCGGCACAAATGACCGTTTCATCGGCTCTGCCCGGGGAGGAGATTCAGAGGCACGAAAGGTCAACACGGGCAAGGATGTCCAAGGAGCTCATTTCCTTCTGGGGTTGATGATTGAGTCAACAACATTTTAATTATTCAGTAATGAGCTCCTAGAACCCCAGAGGCCAAAAGGGCCTCCTCTTCCCCACAGAATTATTTCCCTATCTTGCGCATGACCTCTTGATTTTACTGTCTGACCGGTCCACGTTTATCTTTGTGACATCTCCACCTCCTAATTGCATTTCCTGGGATGACCTTTCCACCTTCCCTGGGTCTTTTGCAGCTTGGTACCAAACAGAACATTCCACTTGTTCTCAGGTGCCCATGAGTGCCATCAGTTTCCTAGGTTACAGGGATCCCCTTATGGGTTTATCCCCTCGGAAGTGGGGTCTTATCCCAGAGCCAGAGATAGAGGCCCGGCTAGGGATTTCAAATTCCTTTGCAGGTGTCACACTTCACCTACCTGAGATGAACATTTGGGGTTCCTATTTTATACAAAGCAAGCTGGAAATGGTGCCAAAAGTGTGGGAAGATGCCAAGATGGTGGAAGCTCTTGAGTACCAGGGTCTTATGGATACGTGGAGGCTTGGAGAAGTTTTGATGATGCAGCTGCTGAGAAAGGGACGGTGGGAAGCAGGATGGTGATCCACGAGATCCCACATCCAGAGCTCCTTACCCACTTCCCACCTGCCTCAGGGGCCTCCCCAGGGTGCTGACAGCAGGAAGGGAAAGAACGAGTGAATGCGGGAGGTATTCAAGGTTCTAGAATTCACTGTGGCTTGAGAAGCACAAAGTGCTACATAATGTCTCAAGGCTGGATGATTGTGGAAAAGCCTGTAACTATCGTATGAGAAACCCCAGAAAATGCCAGGGCCACATAATGACTTGGATTCTCCACGGAGAAAAAGCTTTTGGCTCTGAGACAAAGACCTTAAATCCCTCTATACTTAAAATGTGCCCTAAATTTGCATTGTAGCTCTGTTTCTTTAGTTCTTTTGTGATTTAACATGGAAATGAAACCACAGTTTCCTGGGGGGATTTTTCTAATCTGGCTGCAAGTAGCAGATGACCAAATTCACCACTTCTGTGCGTTTAGACCTGGTCATCACAGCCTATAAATCCCTCCAAATCCCACTTCAGGGACTCAGACAAAAATAGCAAGTGAGGTCAGCCCCAAAGGGAAAAAAGAGCCCTTGTCATCTACGTAGAAGGAGTCAAATCATTTTTTAAATGTAAGGTTAAGAAATGCCTTATTCTTACTTGTATCTGTGTTCGTGGCTGCAAACTTAATTTTTCATTCATTCACTAAACAGGTTCTGAAGGTCCACTGTGAGCTAGAGGCCAGGGAGGAATTAGATGCCAGAAGAGGATTTGCTGTGAAGTTAACGCGGCTTAAGCTTCAGGGCCCCTCACTGATGAGGCTTGGGGAGGGGCCCTTGCAATGTGTTCACGTGGTCACATGTGTTTGTACAATACATGTATGTAAAGAGGGCCCCTCTTTACATGATAAAGGCCTCAGTTTGCATGAAGCCTGAATCTGCCTCTAGTCCTTCCCCAAGAGTAGCCTCAGTCTTGTGGGAGGAGGCTTCATGTAAACGAATGAATTCCTAAGTACATTCCAGAAACTAGGGTAGAAACCCTGCAGAGTGTGGTGGGGCACAGAGAGGGGAACTCCTGACCTGCTGAGAAGCCTGTCCATAGAACTGAAGCTTGGGATGGGGTTCTTTTCTGTTTTCACCACAACTGGGTGTACTGCAATGCAGTCCTGACACGGGCCTTGCAGTCAGCATCAGACTCCACGTGTTAGGCCTAGACCTCTGCAGGTCGGCCCTCCTTCAGAAATCAGCTGTGCTGTGGGTCCCCAGGCCTCCTGCCTCTGACGGAATGACTGTACATTTGTGGGTTTCCATGAACCTCTAATGTTTGATATTACAACTCGCAGAACTCAGGAAAGTGCTATACTTATGATGAGAGTTTTATTGTAAGGGATACACACAGGGCGAGCTCTTGGAGGGAGAGTGGGGTCTCTGCACCCTCTCATGGAGAACCTCCCAGCACATCCATGTGCCCACCACCCAGGAAGCTCCTCTTCCCCTCCCAGCTCCTCGCCAAGGCAGGTCAGTGTGTTTGGCGGAAGAGAAGAGCTGGGCTTCTCGAGCTGGGGCTCTGGTCCCATCCTCTGCCCTCCTGGTGGCTGCTGGCCATGCTGGCATTCTCAGATCTGCCGTTGCTTTAATTCAATGAGGTGGCTCAGAGGGGCAAGGCTCAGGACCCTCGTCTCCCCAGGACCCCGAGCCCCAAGGCTGACACTGCTCTGCTCATGTTGCTGAAGCCTTTCAGAACTCTCAGAGGAGAACGAGGGCCAGGGAGCCCTTGTGCTCTAATAAAAAGAACGGGGAGGGGAAAGTACAGACCATGGCAACACAACGTGCTCTCCTTCTTCTCTCTCCCTGTCTCTTCGCCCCATGCCCTGGGGTTGAGAAGGGTGAGCTTGCCTTTCCCTGGGTCAGATCCTCCTTCTGTCAAGGAGCAAGGAAGGCTTATGCCTTTGGTGTCTCAGGTAGCATCACAATCGCTTCATTCTGCAGCAAACCCTAAGGGGTGGTTGGAGATGGGTGCACCTGTCCATGCTCACCAAGCCAGATGTCCTATGATACTGTCTTGCCTGTCAGAGACATCCCTTCTTTCTTTTCTTTTCAGTTTTTAAATTAATTTTTTTATTTGAAATAACTGTAGATTCACATGCAATTGAAAGCCATCATACGGAGAGATCCCATGGTTGATCCTGTATCCATTTTCCCTCCATGGTAACATCTTAGAAAACTCTAGTATAATATTACAACCAGGATCTGGACGTTGAAAAAGAAATGTCCAAAATACAGAGCACTTCCATCACCACAAGGACCCCTCCTGTTACACTTTTATAGCCACACCCAATTCCCTTCTACTCCTATTCCTTCCTTCATCTCTAGCAACCATGAATCTGTTCTCCATTTCTATTAAGAAAGCTACTATAAACATTTCTGTCCAGGTTTTAGCATGAACCTAACTCTTTATTACTGTGGGGCAAACAGACATCTCATCTGTAAGAAGTTCAAACCTCCCCTCTGGAAGGAGGGCATCCTGAGCAACCATGGCTGAGGTTCAGTACTCAGAAAAACAACAGTTATGTATGAATAATTCAGACTGTTGCCCTGTCACACATATATACGAAGCTAAAGACAACACACATTTAGTTGCCTTGTTGGAAAACATGCCTTATGACTTTGCTCTCTTAGGCAACATTGTAGTTCCTTCACCTGACGGCAAACCCTAAGAGGTGGTCCTTGATACAATAACGAATACTTTGTATGCATAACTCTAACTTTAGAAAAATAATTTTGTCTTCAGTGCTACTTTCCAAGCACGTGGAGGCAGCAATGGGTCCAAGGCCCCAGGAGGGAGCAAGGTTGGTAAGTAAGAAAGTTTTATTTTTCACAGGATGTTGGAGGTTCTCACTGATGTGTCCAGATTGGCACCATCACACCAAGTTTTCAGGGAGAGAGAGGAGCCAAAGGAACTTGGAGATTTTCCCCCTTTAGAGATCTTATCAACAGTGAGTACATGTATGTATGTGTGTGTGTGTGTGTGTGTGTGTGTGTGTGTGTGTATTTTTTTTTTTTTTTTCCCAGTTCAAGGGACTGAAGTAACAGAGGGAGTCTGAGCCTCCTCTGACTGTGTAGCAGTTGCTGGGGTGAGGAATGCGCTGAGCAAGAAGACAGACCCAAATTTCCATGGCATTTCATCTCCATAGAAACTCCTTCCAGAAGGGAGCTGGGACTCTTTACATGTTCCTAATAACCTTCTCTGATGACCTACATTCTCTCTCCTTTCTTGGAGACCTAATCTCTCCAGCATTTCTGGATATTGGTGTAGGTCAGACCCCACAGAATTGGCCCTTTCTCAGTTCATTTAGACATTCTTCTTTCCTCTCACTTTTTAGAGACAAGGGATATGTAGAAAGAATCCTGGAAAAGACTTCACACTCCCGTCTCGCTCCCTCCCTCCCTCCCTCCCTGGATCACAGGATTTAAGATTCAGATTTCAAATAAGACAGTATCAGCTTCTCAGAGAAAATCTGGTAAGTCAGCATTTTCACAGTGACTGTCACCAAATGCAGTATATTCTGATGGTATTTATTGTTTTCTTTTTGTTTGGGGAACAACTTGGCATATAGGGAAGTACCCAAATCTCTCTGGTAGAGAGCTGGGTGGAAGTTTTACGTATATACCTGTGTGACCAGCACCCAGTGGAGAAGACTTCAAGCATTTCCATTATCCTGGATGTTCCTTCATGCTCCTTCCTAGTCAATATTCACCCCCTCAAGGTTAGTACTATCTTGATTTCTATATTTGGACAAGATTTTATATTAGATTTAAATTAACATTGAAACTTTAGAGTAAAATGAGCACACAGTAACAAATAAAAAGATGAAATTTAAAAAAATATATACAAATGTTTCAGATTTAGTGTTTGGTGAGGTGAAAAGAAGTAAGTCATCTCCAAACAGATGAGCCACACCCACCAGGAACTCATGAGTCAGTGACCCAGACGTAGGAGTGGGAGATCCTTGGTACCAACGTGCAAGGGAGGAAATGTTCTGAATTACTTTTGGGATGTGCATTTGTTATACATATAATCACAGAAAATCAGAGCTGGAAGAGACATAACTCAACAGTTAGGGTCCATCTCCCCTCTTTGTAGGGTGGGGAGCCAAAGCCTACAGGGGCAGTGAGATTCACCCAAGGCCTCAGAGCTTATTCATGTCAGCACTGGGCTATCACACTGTCATGCTGTCAACCACTGGGCATTTCAGGTCTCTCTGTTAACTTCTCAAGGGATTAAAGCAAAACATCTGCAGAAATTGAGAATCATGGGCTGTTATGAGCTGAATTGTGTCCCCCCAGAACATACATGTTGAAATCCTCACCTCCGGGACCTCAGGATGTGACTGTATTTGGAAATGGAGTCTTCAGAGAAGTAATTAAGGTTAAGTGATGCCATTAGTATGGGCCCTAATCCAATCTGACTGGTGTCCTAATAATAATGATAATAAGAGGAGATTAGGACACAGACAGACAAGGAGGGAAAACCACGTGAATACACACGGAGAAGATGGCTATCCACAAGCCAAAGAGAGAGGCTTCAGAAGGAGCCAACCGCACTGACGCCTTGACCTTAGAACTTGACCTCCAGAACTGTGAGGAAAATATATTTCTGCTGTTCAAGCCCCCCAGCCTGTGGTGCTTTGCTATGGCAGCACTGGCAAACTCATACATAGACCGCCAAAAGTACTAGTATCCGTTCGTTTATTCCATCTCTTTGATCCTACATTTACTAAGAACCTACCCTGTGCTGGTCACTCTGGCAGATGCCATTCTAAGGGCTTTAAACATATCGACTCACTTAATCCTGAGCGCAGGCCTTTGAGGTAGGTATTGCTATACCCATTTGATGGATGAGAAGAGTGAAGTAATTAGCCAAGGTCACACAGCTGGGAGGTAGCAGAACCAAAGACATGTAAACATGTGCAATGCAGCATGATAGAATCTGTGATGGAAGGTGGGACTACACGAGAGAAAGGGTGAAGGGGTGGTGGTGGTATTTCAGCTTCAAGGAAAGAAGAGCTATGACACAACAAGGCAATTTGGGAGACTTATAAGTGGTTATGCTTGACTGGAGGTCAGAATTAACATTAAAGGCAAGTTGCTGTGATAAATAACACAGGGACTAGATTACTAGGGCCTCATATGATGGACTTCTCTGTTTGGAAATGGTTCCCCAGGCACCCGGAAGACCTAAAGGAGGGTTACATATGACCTCATATGATCAGAGTTTCATTTTATAAAAGTGTAAGGAAAGGAATGAGGCTAGAGGCAGGGGTACCACTTGTCAGGGTCACAATATTTGAGGCAGATGGAGAAAAGAGCATGGTCTAGAACCATTCTCAGGTCTGTGGATTACTTGACTTAGCAGATGATGGAAATGCAAGATGGCAGCAGGATTAGAGGCAAAGGGAAAGGATGTATTGTGGGATAGATACCCTGAAAGACTTATACACTGGCTGTTGGCTCCCTGGGACTTGAGTTTGGGAGAAGGATGGGTCTAGAGAGTAGATACGAAGGTCATCAGTGTAGAAATGGAAATCGAAAACTTGAGGGTGAATGCAGAGAAGTACAGCAGAGTTGGGGAAGAAACTGGATGATCACCAGCTTATAAGGGATGCAGAGAAGAGGAGCCTGAAAGAAAAGTCTGGAAAGAATGGTCTGAGACGCAGGAGGAAAACAAGACATGAATGGTGTCACCAGAACCAAGAGAGAACGAGTTTTAAGGAAGGAGGACTCTAATGTCAACTTCTGCAAAGAGGTCCCCTCCAGTGGACCAGAGCTGGACCGGAGCAGTGGTTCCATTGGAGAAGATGAGCTGCATGTGCCCTTTTCATCCTCAGAAGGAGAGTTTTGTCTTTTACTATTAACATGATTCTCTGACTGATGTTTCTAATCCTACTATGACATTTTTTTTACAAATGCAAATAGGGCATTTGATGTTACCAATGTTGACGGGGACACTGCACATTCAGGTCCCACAGGAGCATCTGTGGCCAGAGTTGTGGGAACATGGGATGCAGCAGCCAGCATTTCAGGACAAAAACAATGAATGAAACAAAAGAACGCTGACTCCACTTAACACCCAGAGTTTTAAAATTCCCCAAATCTTATTGGAAATCAAGAAGACCGCTCCTAATGAGCTGCAATAAAGCTCTTCTTCTGAGAATGTAAATCCAGTCTTGCAGAGGCAGTTTCTAGTTGTTTAAAGGAGTTATTGAAATTCAAGGAGGGTCCTGGACGCCTGTGCCTCTCTTTTTGAAAGGAACCTCCTCGTCCCTGGTTGACCCTGAGCTAATGAGTCTCTGGCTGATGAGTCATCTCCCAGCCTGGACTCAGAGTTGCTATCAGATTCATTAGGTCCCTGCAGTCACATTCTCCAGTGCCTGCAGCAGCCAGAGAAAGGCCATTAGCTCAGCCATGCGCCCTCCCTCGCCAGCCTGCCCCCACCTGTGCTGCCTCTAATTTAATATTTGCAGACATGCCGGGCATTTGTTACTAAAATGTATTATTCTCCATGCAAACACCCTTCCATCAGCTTGCCAAGAGACCTGAAGCACCGTGTACTGCATTGGCTTAGCAGAGCTGCAACCTGCCAAGACTGTTTGAGAATGACCCCGAGTGTCTCTTTTTTTTTCTGCAGAGACATTATGGCCACATCTGTCATGATCCTTTCCAACTTGGAACTCTGCTGAGAGGTGTCCCATGCATTCTCAGCCAGATTTTTGGTTTCTGGGCTGGGGCTCCAATGCAGGCTACAGGTTACTTGTTTGGAAGTGCTTGTGCTGAGCGGTGCTGCTTCTGAGTTATGGCCCGGCTGGCAGGACCCATGGCCATGGACACATGGGAGCAATTGCATGCTTCTCCCCATCACATAGATGAGGGGTAGGTGAGCATCTCTCTTTCCTCGGGCAGCCAAGGAGACCCTCTGCTAGACCACACAGGCCCCAGCCGCACCTCTCCAGGGGCCCCAAGCAGAATTATTTAGTTATTGAAAGGAAGAGTGTTTTCCTTTTCTTGGCTCCATGGGGTCCAGAGCTATGTGTGTGGGGGGAGTCTACACTGGACCGCTGTCTGCTGGTCAGTAGCTTCCACTCTGACTCAGCTCAGAGGGGTCCCAGACGTGGTCTGCAGACTGGACTGTAAATGAAGAAAATGAGGCTGGAGTTATGAGTTATCTGGAAAGCTGGACTGATCTGGTTCAAAGCTCTGTCCTGTATTTTGCTATTCTGTTGGATCCACATTTTTGTCATTGACATGCCTTGGATGTAAGGACACGATGGTGATAATACCTCATGTGTTTTTTGGTCATTATTTCTGTGTTACGGTTGTTCGGTTCACGATCGACCTCCTCCCTTGCCCTGTCCCCTTCTCCTGAAAAAGGTAGTGATCCTATGTGTGTCCTTAAACTTTCCAGATAAAGATTCCACAAGTTGTGTACAATTCTGGAGGCTGAAATTGATGGAGAGGATCTGGTATTTGAGACTATGTCTAGACATAGTTTCCAGATGTGACCTGGCCACTTACTAGTTGTGTGGATTTAGGCAAGTCTCTTAAATCCATGGAGCATCTGTCCTCATCCATGAAATGGGGATCACGAATATCTACCTAGTGAGATACAGTGCGTGGGGCTTGGTAGATAATTCTATCCTGTGAGCGAGGACCCACTCAGAGCTCTAGAGCAGAGTGAGGATGCCCCCATCCACACCCAGAAGATCTCCCTCCATGTCGGGAAGAACCGCCATCCTCCAGAGAAGGTCAGTCAACAGGGACTGGCTTTCCATCCAATCCAGTCTAGACACAGGAGCTAGATTAATAAAAGAGAAGCAACAAATGGAGGGGTACCTACAATGGGCTCTTCTCAGACCTCATGTATATCAAATCCTTTAACAGTCACACCAGTCTTATGAAATAGGTCCTATTATTATCCTTCATTTATTTTTTTTCTGTGCTTAATTCCTTTATTTCCTTAGGATACATTCTTTTCTAAAATTTTTTTATTGAAGTGTAGTTAATTTACAATGTTGTGTTAATTTCTGTGATACAGCAAAGTGATTCAGTTATACATATATATATATATTCTTTTTTATATTCTTTTCCATTATGGTTTACCACAGGATATTGAATATAGTTTCCTGGGCTATACAATAGGACCTTGCTGTTTAACCACATTATCCTTCTTTTACATGGGAGGCAACTGAATCTTAGAGCTGAAACGACTAGATAGAGGTCCCAGAATTCACAAGCAGCGGAGTGAAGCATCAAATCCAGGTAAGTTGGCTACAGAAACCAAGCTCACAACCAGCACACAAACTACCTCTCCTAATATACTCTCCAAACTAGTCTCCGAAACAACCTCAGAGTCCAATTTTTGTTGCAGAATATAGTACATTTCAGGGTGAGAACCTGTGACTCATATCAGATCTCGACCCCTCAGCCAGACGCTCAGGATGTGTCTTTATCTCTCTTTGCAGCACGTGTCCAGTGTCTGCACACCGTGTTACTGAAGCCACAGGACACGGGTGGCCCTATATCTTGTCTACACTTAGATTTGGCCATGAGCTATGGTTATGAAGCCTGTGTCCTAAAAAATGAGAGAATGGCAGAGCCTGGGTTTGACAAGTAACCACTTGACAAGTAACTACTTTTTCTTTATTTTTAGTGCCATGTAAAGTGTTCAACTTCACAAAGAGCTGTCATTTTAAGAGCATCAGGAAAAAATAAATGAGCTGCACCTGCAAACACCTTATCGCCACGTAAACTAGGAGGTATGAAATGACTGTTCTTCTGTCTAGCTCATTTTCCTAAGTAGATATTTAAGAAAGGTGGTTGAAAGCCCTCCACGGAGAGATTCTCATCTAATTTTATGAGCTAAAGGGGGACTTGGGGTGTGTTTTTCTCAGAAATTATCTGGCTTCTTGCCTCCGGTTTCTGCCAGACCCCAACTTCTGAATCTAGACCCAGGTTCTGAAGGTTTTAGGTGTGTGAATGGGAGCATGTGTGTGTGTGTGTGTGTGTGTGTGTGCGTGCGTGCACGCACACACATGTGGTTAAAAGAGTGCTGACAGGATTCAGTATGGAGGTATTCTAGGTGCTGGTGTGGCTTTGACCTTGAACCCTACCTGGTCCTGGTTTATGTGCTTCTACCTTGATGTGGTTACCTCGTGCCCCAGGTTGCTACTGCTCCACGTCTGGTCCCAGTCTCTGAGGCATTGCCTTCTTAGCCTATGATACACAGGAAGAAATAAGTGTGTCCTGCTCTTTCAACGAAAAAGATAATGCACTCACAGGTGGAGCACAGGTGCAGTCCCTTTATCCATACTAACGAAATCATGCAAGCTCTGAAAACTGAAAGCTTTTTGGTATCTCTTACCTGGCCTGAACATATCTGGCAGCAAAACCTGATGTGAACTTTAGCTACTTAGTTTTTTAGTTTAATTTTTATTTTATATTGGAGTATAGTTGATTTACAATGTTGTGTTAGTTTCCGGTGTACAACAAATTGATCCAGTCGTACATGTCTGTATAGCCATTCTTTTTCAGCTTCATTTCCCATATAGCTTATTACAGAATATTGAGTAGAGAAATTTACCTGCTTATAATGCTTAGTCGTCCTGTTTGGTGTCGTTTTCACATATTTTACTGCATAAATATTAACACACTTGATTAAGCATTGTTGCCCCAGACCCCTTGGGGGCTGTCACATAATATATTGCATATGCGCCGTATTACTTTTTTTAAAGCTAAAAGTATTCTGGATTTTGTAATACATCTGGCCGCACGTATTTTGGATAAGGGATCAAAAACGTGTGATCTCATTTAATCCTTGCCAGTCATCTCGTGCGATAATGATTATGGCCATATTAAGAGGAGAAAACTAACAGAAAGATTGGTTAATTTGTCCAGGGTCACAAAACCATTAAGAGGAAGGTCCAGGATGAAATATATGCTTTTCAGCTTCCAAAATACATACCCTTCCAACTACTTTACATGGTCTTCCAGCTTCTTTGGGGCGGTAAGCTGTGTTTCTAAATGATGTAGGCATTAGGAGTTTGGGATTAACATATACACACTACTATACATAAAATAGATAAACAACAAAGGCCTACTGTATAGTACAGGGAAATATACTCAATATCTTGTAATAACCTATAATGGAAAAGAATCTGCAAACGAATATATGTATGTATAACTGAATCACTTCACTGTACACTTGAAACTAACACAACCTTGTAAATGAACTATAATTCAATGAAAAACAATGATGTAGGCAAGGTGGAAACAGGACCGTGAGCAGAAACATGGGCGGTGCTCTAGAAACTGGCCACTCAAAGTATGGTCCTTGGACCAGCAGTACTGGCATCGTCTGAGGGCTTCTTAAAAATGATGAATGGGCACACCCATAACCTACTGAGTCAGAATCTGCATTTTATCAAGGACCAGCCCCACCAGGTGCTTCTTGTGCTCATTAAAGTGTGAAGAGCCCTGGGCTAGATGATTGGAGGAGGAAAAGACCACATGCCACTCTAAAGAGTTCTCAGAATTGTGATCTTTTGCCAAGATCGCGCTGTTGGGCAGCATCCTCTGAGGCAAGGCAAAGGAGGAGGGAGAGGAAGGCAATGGTTCGCAGCTCCTCGGTGGATGCCAAGGACAGAGATGTGCCCACGCTTGTTCTACTAGTCTGTTGCCTCAACAGTTTTTTCCCAAGGTGGGGCTATTTTTCTACTTATCGAAGAAAGTCCTGCAACTGCATATTTATCTCGGGGAAAAACTCAGGGAACTGGCCTATCAAAGAAGAGTATCAAACTCATTACATCATAATTATTAATTATTTGCTCATCAACGGTATGGCCCTAGAGCAGGTGAGCAAAACAAGGATTCCTAGACACCTGTGATTATGAAGAGCATGCATTTTGGGGCAGGGGGCTGGCCAGACCAGAAATACTAAACCAACTTCTATGGCATGTGAGAAAGTGGTTAAGTTCTGAATCCAAAAGGAGAAGTAGACCTGGGTAAGGAGGAACAGGGGTCAGGGTGCAGGGTGGGCAGGGAGGATGCGGGGGGGGGGGGGGCGGGGGCAGGGGGGTGCGGAGGGCAGGGCAGGCGTGGTATCTGACAGTGTGCTTGGGGGTACACCTTGTACGGGCCGTGCCATCTAAATGAAGTCTTGAAGGAGATGAAGGAATTAGCAAGTGGAATCTGGGGGAAAGCGTTCCCAACAGAAGAAACAGCAGAGCAAAGGTCCTGAGGCAGGACCATGTCTGTTTCATCTGAGGACAGCAGACAGACTCAAGTGACTACAGTGGGGAGACCGAGGGGAGTCATCTCAAACCCGATACCAAGCTCTCTGGCTCTCTTCTTTGCCTGACTTTTACATAAACTCTGGGGCTCATGGAATCCAGAAAGGATTTCCCCCATGGGCAGAGCCTTGTCTTCACCATGGCCCTTCCGGCCCTCTGCCATGGGAAGACGCCATCCAGAGCAGTGCAGGTGGGGTTGCTGGTCCACTCTGCAGCAGGGTCTCTCTCACCCAGCTTCCTGTTTAAGCCAAACAATCCCTGTGTCTCTGGACCAAGCCCGGCCTTTCGTAGCCTCACAAGGCCTGGCTGGAGAGGATGCGGAATGCTGGCCCCTGTGGAACTGACAGTCACGTTGCCCTTTCCAGTCTTGGGGGAGCGACCCCAGGGTTGGCCAGCTTTCCCTAGTTGCAAAGCTATGGCCAATGCTGCCTACCAAGATGTGTTGATTGTCAGACAGAAGGTTACAGGGAGAAGAAAAGGATTTGATTGTGCTTCGGCAGGTGAGCACTCTTCCCCTCGTGGCAGATCTCACTGGGCTCCATCTTTACATATCTTCATGGCCACAGAGATGTTCAAGTTTAGAATTACAAGAGGCTGCTCACTTTCCCCTGGGAGGGCAAGATGGGCTGCCTTTCATACCTCATTGATGGTTCCCCTTATTTTGGGGGGGGGCTCACACGCATGGCCCTGTCTTATTTTAAATTGTGGCCTTTTTCTCTCTCGAAGGAAGCTGTAGAGCACCAGAGGCCTGTAGAGGTCATTTCCTCTAACACCAGCATATTAAGGATCATGATCTTGAGACAGAGAGGTCATCTGGCATGTCCAAGGTCACTCAGTTGGTGGCCAAGCTGGGACCAGCATCCAAGCCTCCTGCCTTTAGCCCAGAACTTGTTTCACCATATTGAGACTCTGAGACTCACTCTTTTTCTCTGATTTTGTGCTTTTTGTTTTTCTTCCCGTCCCATTACCAGACGTAGTTTTTCTCCTCCAGTGTTCCAGTTAACTTAGGGACAACTAGTTCAAAATAAGTCTCGTATTTGCAACTACATAGGAGGCACTGTGCAAATGAAAATTAAGGGCGAATAAGGAAGAAGTTTCAGGGCTTCCCTGGTGGTGCAGTGGTTAAGAATCCACCTGCCAATGCAGGGGACACGGGTTCAAGCCCCGGTCCGGGAAGATCCCACAGGCTGTGGAACAACTAAGCCCATGCACCACAACTACTGAGTCTGTACTCTAGAGCTGGTGAGCCACAACTACTGAGGCCCACGTGCCATAACTACTGAAGCCCACACGCCTAGAGCCCGTGCTCCACAACAAGAGAAGCTACTGCAATGCAACGAAGAGTAGACCCCACTCGCCACAACTAGGGAAAGCCGCACACAGCAACGAAGATCCAACACAGGCAAAAATCAATCAACCAATCAATCAATCAATAAAAAAAGAAAGAAGTTTCAATCTTCAAGACAAATTCTAGGAGGAGAGACAATCATTACGAATACACGTAAACATAATGCAGTGTTCTAACAAGAATACGAGGAAATGCTTAGGTTGCTAAGAGCAAGGATGAGAAAGTTTTGCTAAAAGAGAAGGGGTAGAGAAAAGTGAGGTGGGCCAAGCCAAGTTTTCATCTACTCGTTCCACTTATGAAGGAAAAGCTCTGTTTGGAAACTCACCTTGCCATTAAGAATTATCAACACTTTGGGTTTCCATGTTGGTGGGAAAGTGTCTGGCTGTCACAGGGATCGAGTGTGGGTATTTTAAAATGAAGGCATGAAGAAAGCCCTGCTGTTCTCCACGCAGTCACCGCTTCGGGGTTTGAACGAGAACCCCTATTGCCTGTAAGTTGATCTTTCTCCTTGAAGTCACTCTTCATAAATCTTCCCAGAGTCTAGGGTCTCTTCTTTAAAATATACGAGGTGTCTATCGAGGCAGCACAGACAACAGTATTTGAATGTGCAACGTGGGACAGAACAAAAAGGCCCATGTGAGATTAACTGGAAAATGTATCCAACGGAATATTCATGCTTCATAGAGTATTATTACACATATGGCCCTGAATTGAAAAATAATGTTCCTAGGTTGAATTAACTACTATTTCCTCTGTGTCCCCACAGTATTTGTGCATGGTTCTATTACTCAGTGATAATGTACCCAGCGTGTATTCAGCCTATCCTATGGTACCAGGCAATGCAACAGAGATTGAGAGTATAGAAAATTGATGAGAATTTGACGTGGTATTCTCATTAGTATTGAACACAGTATTGTAATATTATAATGCACTGTGGGAAATACCATAAACCCTAAAATCTAAGTGACTAAACACAACAGAAGTTCATTTCTTGCACACATAAAGTCTAAAATGTGCCTTTCTAATCAGTAAGGGGTAAACTCTCCTCTAAGCAGTAAATGGGAGATCTAGGTTCTTTCCATCTTGTGGCTCCACCATCTTCGACATCTGACTTCCAAGTGAGGAGAGGAGGCATCTGCCTCTGAGTTGCCTTGGTGTGGAAGTAGCCACCTCATCTCTGTCCACTGAGTGCTTTTACGTACAAGAGAAGCTGAGAAATCAAGTCCTTGGCTGGACAGCCACTTTCCAGCAACAACTTGACACTATGAAAAGGCAATAGGAATCTTTGGTGGACAGCTAAAAAATCATCCATGCTACGGTCCTAGAATCTCTGAGTTTGGTTTGGGTCGAGGTTGCAGTTCCCAGCTTCTCATGCGGCTGGGTGGAGTCATGTGACTAAGTCCCAGCCAATGAGATACATATGTATGTTATGTGATCACTTCCAAGAAACTCCGTCAGATCAGCTGTGTGCTCTTTTTCTATTTTCTTTTTTTTTTTTCCTTTTTTGCGGTACACGGGCCTCTCACTGTTGCGGCATCTCCCGTTGCGGAGCACAGGCTCCGGACGCGCAGGCTCCAGACGTGCAGGCTCAGCGGCCATGGCTCACGGGCCCAGCCACTCTGCGGCATGTGGGATCTTCCCGGACCGGGGCACGAACCCGTGTCCCCTGCATCGGCAGGCGGACTCTCAACAACTGCGCCACCAGGGAAGCCCCCCATTTTCTTCTTTATCCATTCCTCTATTCTGTTAGAAGTGACAGCTGGAGTCCCCACCACCATCTTGGATCCTGAGGTTGAGGACCATACCCACAGATGGCAGCAAGGACAGTTCACAAATGCCTGATGCCCTGAAAGACGGGGTGAATGACCTGGGCTACTTACCTCAGCTTTTATGTGAGGAAGAAATAAACTTCGATCTTTTCACAGCTTACGTTACTGTAGGATTTGTTAATTACAACTGAACCTTATAAATGATATGTAAGCAGAGGGAAACACCTGTAAAAAGATTTGGAACTACATGAGATTCTGAAAAAGTTGAGAGTGTGATGTTGCTGTAGTATAAGGCTCATGGCCTAGGGCAGGGATAAGCAAATGTTTTCCAGAAAGGCCCAGATGGTAAATATATTAGACTTGGCGGGTCATATGATTTCTGCTGTGATTTCTCAACTCTGACATTGTTCTGTGAAGGCAGCCATGGAAAATGGTGTAAAGGAACAGGAATAGCTGTGTTCCAATAAACTTTTACTTCTAAAAACAGGTGGTAAGGAGCGAAATTTGATCATCTTAGAGGATAATCACACTGCGTTGTTTTATCATTATCATTTACTTATAATGATCTCACTATTGTTTTTTTTGGTTTTGTTTTCAGCTATATATCCATGTATGAATCATAGTGTCAGGAGTGGAGAACAGGTTTAACTGACAACTATGCAATGATCAGGTGAATGGTCAAACTCAGTCCTCCAACTGTGCTTACTTGGATCTACTCTGGGTGCCAAGGGGATCATCATCTAACTTACTCCTACCCACAGATGCCATTTTTGACCTCTACTAGGAGCTTTCAATGTCTTCACTGAAAGAAGAGGCTAGTGGTGAAATATTTTTAGAAGCTTGACAGTCTATAACAGGGGAGAATTTTTCATCATTTGGTAGCTGAGCCTTTTCCCTTTTTTTCTAGTAATGGAACTGAATCTGATTTGACAGTCGTCTCCCTCTTCTCAAACAGAACAATTACTCCATCAAAAAGGAGGGAGTTACAACATTTAGGGGGTATCTGTTATGATGAAAAGTACTCTGAAGTAGGAGACAGAAGTTCTCTTCGTTTTTTACTTTGCTGGAACCAGGTGTTTGGGGAAACCCATTAATCTTCTAAGTCTTAAGTTTCTCATCTTTAAAATGGTCACAGGGCTATTTACTTCAAAGTAGATTGGTAGCGTCTCATGGGGCTGATGGTATGAGCTGTAGGAAAATGTTTGCACGAGCTGGTACATCTTAGGTCATATCCGATTGCCCTGCAGTCAATATATAAGAAAACACAGAAGAAAGACACATTATAAAAGGTGGAGAGGGCAACTTGCCCTTTGAAAATACATCATGCCTTATGCATAATAGAATTCAAAGCATTGATTCACATTTGGGAACCATACAGATAGAAAGCAATCATGTCAGGAATTCAAATGCTTCAACAAAATTGGATCTAAATGGGTCAAAAATGAATCTTTCATTTATGGGAAATGCTTCTAAACATGGCTCTAGAATGTCTTGTATTGAGTTTGAGCAAACATTTGGGAAACTGGCAAGAACAGAGTATCCGCAGATGTTTTCCATATACACAGTATATATTAAACAGACGAGTGAAACAGAGAATTCAGGAAATGCTCAGACAGAGAGGGAAATTGTTAAGTGGAGAAAAATCTGTTTGCTTTCCTGACACCCTCTCTCTTGTCTAAATCAATTATGAACATTCATCTAACCTACCCTTATAGGTCATAGAAACTTACATGATCAGAAGTCTGAGAAGGTCTGGAAACAGAACTATTAACTAAGCTTTTATCACTAATTGTTATGCTTCCTTTTTTTCCCTCCTAAGCTTTTATTGGGAAAATTCCCCCAAAGCTATCATTACACTGAATAATGACAGAACTTACTTACTGAGGCAGAGAGCAGAAACTTTTTGAGATAGCAAAATTTGCAACCAATTAAATATTAATGAAAAATTGTCTATCTCAGAATCCATTTCTTCACATTCATTTTATCTCATACTTGCATTTAATCTACAGAAAGTTGCCATCATGTATATTAGAATTCGAGAAATAAAAAATGTATGAATAATTTCATGATTTTCCCAAGAGCAAGTTTCTGTACCAGTTAAGAATACGGGGCTTCCCTGGTGGTGCAGTGGTTGAGAGTTCGCCTGCCAATGCAGGGGACACGGGTTCGTGCCCCGGTCCAGGAAGATCCCACATGCCGCGGAGCGGCTGGGCCCGTGAGCCATGGCCGCTGAGCCTGCGCATCCGGAGCCTGTGCTCCGCAGCGGGAGAGGCCACAATAGTGAGAGGCCCGCGCACCGCAAAAAAAAAAAAAAAAAAAAAAAGAATATGAGTGAAAAAGAGGTTAAAATCACCATAAAGAACCATACATTTCTAGATTATTAAAATCAATGCTGTCAAATGATCATCACTGTGAAGATATATATCAAAGTTTTTATCTGGTAGTTATAGAATAAAGTCTTGGTATTATATATGAGTAGCAACTCAATCCAAGTGATATTTAATGAATTGCCCAGATAGTTTATTTCATGAAATATGTTTGTTCTGAGATACAAATTCTTCTTTATTTTAGTTCTAGAAATACCATACATAAAATCCAGTCTTTGTTATCATCGAGGCATATGAAGATTTTTAAATAATAGAAAGAGCACTCTAAGCCATGCTAAGTGGGTAGACTACACACAGTAACTAAAAATGGATGACAAAATGTATGTGGGACCTTCCGGTGTACAGGTTTCCTAGGTTCCAGGGTGAATGCTGATAATTGTTTGGACTTAGGGAGTCCCCGACTGTCAGCTCTTGCTGTCTTAGGTACAAGACCCCCTCCTATTTATTTAGATAGAATTTTTGCACTTCTTGCCTTATCATGAACCACAGGACATGCAGTAGTTATCGCCTGCACAATACATTGCCCTTCTACATCTGGGGCACAACTATATTCTTCCATTATTCCCATGAAGCAAGGAAACTTACTACTATTTATAGGTGGTGACCACATTGACTATTTTCTAATATGTTCTGTCATGGCCTATTTTGCTAGAATGTTAGTTCCTGGGAAGCAGTAATTCTATTTGTCTTATTTACAGTAGGTTCCATAATTCACAGAACAGTGCATAGTGTAAGACAAACAGAATAAATATTCTTAATAACTTACCCAGGGTTATTTCCTATAACTTTTGGGTTTTACAAGGGCCCTTCTGCCATCTCAGCCCTCCAACCTTGATCATTTCTATATTAAATCTCTGTGTATCATTTAATATAGAAATTTATGTAGCTATTTATTTATAAATAAATATTGTTATTTATGTTATACTTGGATTTGTCCAACTGGAAATATTAACCTTTAATTGTAAAGGATCATCAATGCCAAGCAATATTCTAATCTTACTACTGATAACACATTAGGAAAGTGCCTAGAACCACATAGAAAGTTACTGTTGACTTGAGCTAAATTTATAGAACAAAACAATGCCTGAATGACGAAAACAACTGGATTCATATTTTACCAACTTTGGGACTGAAGGATAGTGATCGACATAAGCTTTGAGAATTTTACACCCTGCAAAAGTATCACTCAGTATTGAGAACAAAACAATTATATTTTCATGTGTAAGAGGACCAGAGAATTTTATTACTGTTAGTTTTCATTAAACATATTTATAAAGGATCTACTGCAGGAGGATGACACTTAAACAAAGGCAGGGGTAAAAGAAATAATAATGAGGGGATATATAAATTAATAAAATATGTCAGAAACTATTGGTTATAAAAGTAACTGTTTTATATTAAAAAGTGCAAAATTAAGCCTCTAGATAACAATGATAGGTTAGTGGTGATCAGTGACCATTAAAACATGATAATTTATATGTGTTCTGGAAAAAGACAAAAAAACCTCACATACTTCAGACTTTATACATATATAAAGTCTATATCTATCTATCTATCTATATATATATGAGTGTACATTTAAAAATTAAGAACAGTAAGTGTGAAACTAGAATTATGATTATAGATTCCCAAACACTAGATGAGAAGAAAAATTTTAAGACCCCAAATAAATTAGGGAATATAGAAATTATTATCAATGCAAAATATGTTTGAAAAGAGGAAAATAAATAAATGTTGATTCGCTGAAAACACAGTGGCAGAAGACAGTGGAAAGCTTGGACACCAGGTCTCTAAAGATGCCAGGGTAAAGGCCAGAGATTTTCTAACTGCTGAATGAGACAGCAAAGCAGCGGTAGGGGCCAAAGTTCTGCCACATCATGTTGCCGTTGGGTGCCAGCCCCTGATAATGCCAGGGAAGGGGCTGTGCTTCCCCAATAATGCAGCTTACGGGCCCTACAGTTCAGGAGGTGGAGGGCCTCTCTTTTCAGACTGACGTAGAGTCATGATGGATCTCTGTGTGCTCTCCAGAGTGCAGTTGGAACTGGGCACTTGTGATGTTCAATTTTATGTGTCAATGTGCCTGGACCACAGTGTCCAGACATATGGTCAGACACTATTCTGATTGTTTCTGTGAGCCTGTTTTGGATGAGATTAACATTTAACTTGGTGGACTTTGAGTAAAGCAGATTTCCCTCCATAATGTGGATAGACATCATCCAATCAGTGGATGGTCCGGACAGAACAAAACTGACTTCCCCTGAACAAGAGAAAGTTCTGCCAGCAGGTTGCCTTTGTGCTTGTACTGCGACACTGACTCTTCCCTGCTGGCCTGTCCTGCAAATTTTAGAGTTGAAAACCTCCTTAAGTCACATGAGCCAATTCCTTAAAATAAATCTCTCTCTATATATACACATATTATTGGTTCTATTTCTTTGGAGAACCTTGACTAATACAGCACCCAAACACCTGCCCCTGCTCCTGTTTCCATGAGTTTCCCTTAGTAAATGCTTTTTAATAAAGTATGATGTGCTCGTCTTTCCTTGCCTTTCCTTTAAAAATAGGGAAAGTATAGTTTATCACACACCTAGAGTGTTGTTCTTTGTACTAGCTAATAAAATGAGCATAACTTTAGCTAATACAATGTGCATAAGGTTATTAAAAAAGCAATGAGAAATGTCATTGATGAACAATGTTAAAAACAAAACAGAGGGCATAAAAATAGTAAAGATTTTAAATGCATAAGAATATATTCTGAACAACTTTATGCCCATAAATTTCAAAAATTTAGATAGAGCTGATATTCTTCTAGAAAGAAATCATATATACATTGAAAAAAAGAGAAAACATCTGAGTAAGCTTATAACTATTACTAAGTTAAATAGGTAATCAAAGATTTCCTTACCAAAAGATGCAGGCTTACATGGTTTTCAGGTGACTTTTACTAAACTTTAGAGAACAGTGATTTAAACAAAATGATGCAGAAGCTATGAAAACAGTTATCTAACTTATTTTATCAGCCAATATGATTTCAGCACCCAAACAAGAAAATTTTTATCACATAGAGATTAAAAATCTTCAGTTATATGTTAACAAAGCAAATCTGTTAGTGTATACAAAAGCATTAGTTTTATTATCTTAAATTTTTTGTTAATATATTCATGTCTTAGTAAAATGTGATTATTTCTATGGTGGGAAAGACAGAAATCCACATAATGAGGAAATAAGCACAGGAATTACTGTGATATGGAAGAACAGTGGTCCAGAGGGGAAGACTGAGGCAAAAGGGTTATTCTGGAAGATAAAGTATAAGAGCATTCTGGGCCAAGGGAGGAGAAAAACACTGTGTGTTGAGAGTGCGTGGCAAGCTTGAGTCACTGTTGGTATTTGGCTATGACAGAAGTAGGGAGATTATCATGGCAGCTAGACCAGGCCCATTCCATGGAGGTTCCCCTTCCTTGGGCTGGCTATCACCCAGAGTCCTGAACTGATTTCCTCATTAATGCTGCATTTGTTCCCATTTCCCTTGTTCCTCCAGCAACTCATAATCCCTTTAACAGGAGCAGAGGCCATGTTGTTTATTCTGTCTGTAAGTCAGGAGTGTTTCCCCATGAATGCAACACAATTGTTTTGAGTTCAGTCTTCTCTCTGCCTGCTCTGGGCCTTGCATCCAGTGTGCCCACAGCACCTCTTCACTGACTGATGGATAGCACTTTGGCAAAGAGCATATGGTCAATTAATTAAGTCTCACACATGGCCCAACCGTCTAAGGGAGAAAACCAGAAACAGACTGAATGCAAAATGACGGAAGAATCGGAAACAAAGAACAGGGGATAGAAGCAAACTAACTCACATCTTTAAAGAAGCATTGGGTCAATAGGAGGGGATGCGGCGGGGGCAGCTCCCCTAATGAGCAGCATCACCGTACAGAGCCAAGCGTCTGGATTTGGCGTCAGAGGCCTGGGCTTGAGCATAACGTGTTGTCAAATAAACAAGTGCCCTTGAGCCAGTTGTTGAAACTTTCTGAATAACATCCTCATCTGAAGATGGAGAAAATACATACTTCACGCGGTTGTTATAAGGACCACACAAAATACGGTCTGTGAAAACGCTTTAAAATCTGCAAGTTGTTACTGTCATTTAATTACAAAGCTTGCCTGGTTGGGCAAGAAAGACAAAGCACACTGAAAAACAAAATCCAGATTGATTTAAAGCAACGCAAAACAAAAACTAGTAGAAAACAGGAAACGATGTCAGGCATAAAACCTTGGCATACTTTCCATGTTTAGAAGCATTTCCCATAAAGGATTATATATAACTGAGTGACTGGAAAACCTCAGGAAAGTTCCATTTCCTCTCCTTCCTTGCTTAGCTCCACTTGGAGCACAGGAATGGTTGCTTGGAGGCCCTGCAAGCACTCATCAGCCCCCTGTAAGGAGAACTGGCTGTGCAGTTCATGGTTATTATCCTTGAAGCTAAAAATGTGATGGGAATGTTACTGCGTTTCCTTAGAGCAGGTTTCTGCATTCACAAGTCACCTCCACTCAACCCACAGGCCTCTCCGAGCTCACTTACAGCCTTGTCAGCAAGAATGCAGAGAGCAGCCTGCTGCAGCTGCAACTGAGCCCTTTGGGCTGTGCAGGGTTCCTGACACTGCCAGTGGGATAGTAATCACTTTTATGGTATCTAACTGACACCTGCCCTCCTCCCCAATAAATCATGAATATACTTAAAATTTTTTCTTTTTCAGCCAGCAGAGGGATTGTGAGGTTTTAACACAAACAGATTATTATCTTGACGGCCACAGTCTTTTAACTAACGCTAAACCCTCGCTTTCATCTCTCCTCCCAGATCTGGGACATCGCAGTTCAAATCTCAAAGGCAGGGACCTACTGTCCTGTATCTGAATGTAACTTTGGCTACACCACCTTGGACACTGTCCTCTCTGAGCTGCAGTTCCTTTACTGAGGAAAAGGTAGAGCAGATGGCTAGATGGTGGCTAGACGATCCTTATCATCTCTTCCCATAAAAATTTCCTCTTCAACCTCAACCTCATCTTACCCCACAAGATGCGAAGTCAGGCTGGAAGCATCGCCAGCAGCTGACAACTGTGTCACTAACTTGGCGGACTTGTGTGACCTTTTCTGCAGCAATAGATCTGCTTTCATGGTCACTCACTGCCTCACACTCTCCCTGTGTAAGATCAGAGCAACTCTTCTTCAGAACCTTTTCTGGTTCTGTTGGCTTTAATAAAAGGACCTTCCCATACGGAGCTGGAGCGAATCATTTGGTGGCCACACAGTTTCCATGTCATGGCACACACTCACCCTTATGACCTCCTTCACGATAAAATAAGAAGGCATCACTGTGCTTTTGCCCTCGAAAGTACTGAAAATCTGTGTTGCTCTCTGTCTCAGCGACTTCGATTGATCTGCCCCTCAGTAGTGTGTGTTACTCCTGGCAGCCACGGGACAGAAATTGTAGGGGTCATGAGATCTTGTGACCTCGGCCAGCCCATTCACTGAATTCTCCATCTGCTTACAAACTGCACCCTGTTGCTTTTATCAAATGACTCAGTGAGTTGGGGATGTACGTGCTTTTTTTGGTTTTTTAATACAAATTGAAAGTGGCAGGAGGGATTTTGTCAGACAAGAACTTGAGGGCAATTTTGAAGTGTTCTATGGAACCAGATGTTGTACAGTTTATTAAAATTAAGAGAACTATTTAATACAGATGTTTATAGATATTGAACATATTTATTACTGACTTTTATCTTTCAGAAGTTCAAATTGCTCTACATTTCTTAAAGAAGGGCAAAGAATAAGAAAAGGGGAGGAGGTGCTGTCACGATAGCATTGCCAAGATATGACCTTAGTCACTTTGTGTGTTATAAGAGGAGGTCTTCATCATAATTTCGGAGATGGTTATCACCTTCACCTGTGTGGTCCTGCGTATAAATCTAGAAAGAATGACCCAAAACAATTTTCACCATGATTCTGAAACATCTTGAAGTAAAAACAGACTTCAGTTTTGAAACTTTGTGCATAATGAAAAATAGGACACTGGTATCACAAGAAAGAGTAATGGAAACAATTCTGGGATTTACTGATGATGGAGTTGTTCAGGATTCAGTGCCTCTTTTCAGGGTCCAAATCACCTCTTCCAGCAGAGCAAAAGCTGAAAGTTCAAAGCCAACTTGAAGGAGCTCTACCATTGACCAGCCGAAGTTCACAAACGTCCAAATAGCTTCCTCATCTGTAAAATGGGATCCTTACAGAACTCGTCCTGTAGGAGTCAAGAAGAACCAACTGCAGTATGGCATGCTAAACACACAGCACATGCATGGCACTTTCTGAGGCCCTTGACTATCAGCAACTATGGCGAACTTTATCACTCTCAGTCTGGGAAGTATAGTGGTGAAATTTTGATTCTAATTCTGTTCCCAAGTAGACATAATAAATATAACTAATAAAATTGTTGTGTTGAGTAAAATGAAAAAAGCAACAGTCTGGAAAATTTCACCCCATCTTGAATATCCAAAGCATAGGCATAAACTTTGTCTAGTGAGTGTGAAATGGTTTCTCACCCCAAGGAGAATGTTACCAGAAAAAGAGAACATTTGTCTCCAGCTCCTATAGCTCGAGGGATATTTGGAAGTGAGATAGAAGAGGAAAAAAAAAAGTGAGGCACTGTAAATAGGCACAGGAAAAAGGGCACGTAAGAAGTAGGGGGAAATCATTCAGATAGAACTCTGACCTTCTTCCCACCAAGCGTACAAGGAGGATGGGATTGTCCCTCCCACCACGGTAGTCAAGTAGAGGGCATTTGGAAGAGAATGGACAAGGAAGCCCAGGTCCCTTGGGCAATTGTTGTAAAATGAAAATTGAGCAGCTAAAGGCACTGAAGCAGTTTGTGTATAAGTCCTGAGACAGGAGCTGGGCAATCAGAGAGGCTAAGAACTTGCCAAAGCTAAAATGCTAAAATGCAGGCAAGCTGACACAGGTGCAGAGAGTACATATACCTTAACAGCTATATTCATAGTCTGGGGAGGAGATGCTGGCACTTGTCACTAGTTCTAATTCAGGGGAAGACCAGTGGCTACAGTGCACAATTCATCATGTAATAATGTTGAGTGTGTCTGTATCCCTTCCCCAAATACATGCATGCACGCACACGCACACAGACACACACTTCTAAAATTCTTCTAAAACTTAAAGATCTTTTATGGATATATTGAAAGGGAAGGATAATGAATAAATGATATCAATAACATTTTTCGCACTCACCATGCCAGTGCAGGGATAGGATAGTCCCGTGGTGTGGGAGCTAAAGATTGCGGAGAGACCACTGTATTATGGTTGACTCTGCAGAATAATATTACCACAAACGCAGAAGCTTAAAACCACACACATTTATTATCTCACAGCTTCTGTGGGTCAGGAGTCTGAGCATGCGTTCGGTGGGCTCTCTATAAAGCTGCTAACTAAGTGTCAGCCAGGGCTGAGTTCTTATCCGAGGGTCGATTGGAGAAGGATTGACTTCCATGTTCATATGGTTGTTGTCATCTTTAAAATCCTTGCGAGCTGCTGGACCGAGGGGCTTAGTTTCTTGCTGGCTGGCTGCCAGAGTTTTCCCTCAGTTCCTTGTCATGTGCCTTGTTCTTTAGGGCAGCTCCCAACGTGACAGCTTGTTGCTTCAAAGCCAAGAGGGAAGAGAGTCTTTCATCACGACAGTCCTTACAATTTTATGTAACATTATCAAGGAAGTGAAATCCTGTCACCTTTGTTGTATTCTGTTGGTTAGAAGCAAGTCACAGGTCTCACCTACAGTCACAAAGAGTGAGTTATACAAGGGCAAGAATAGGAGGAATAAGTCATGGGGGCCAACATAGAGTCTTTCCACCAAAGCTACTATGTGTCAGGAACTTTAACATATTGAATACTTGATCTTTTCAGCTTCACTCTGAGATCCATATTATTATTACTTTACAGATGAGGAAATTGAGCCTCCCAGAGATGAAGTAATTTGCCCAAATATCACAAGCTAGTAGAAATGCGTCTGGAATTCTAATACAGATCAAAACAGGTGTTATTTTTCCTACCCTTCTTTATTCGCCCTTTTAAGGCAAGTGTTATTTATCCTTCTTTCCTGGGAAGACCATGGAATGACCTCCAAGAATGCAACAGGAGTGAGCAGCTGAAATTACTTCCATCTTGGCCTCTGACAGTTGAGTGACACCTCTTCTTCCCCAATGCCATCACAGTCATCTCTTAACAGAGCTATTTTAGGCTCACTGGCCTCAAGGACCAGGCCGCTCAAATCATCTCAGTGAGGCTTATTCTTTCTTACTCTCACAAAAAACAATCTTTAGAATTCAGTTTACGAGGGTCCCTGTGACTATCATGTTCTTTCTAATCTAAGTATGGGAATCCTTTGATTTGGAGTGAGGAGACATTTTCCCACATTTTTGGGTGAACAAGGTCAGCTGATAGCTGGTTTATAGATACCATAGAAAAATGCACTTGAAAATTCTAGTCATTTCACCAAATCTTTATGTTTAAAGATGTAGTTTTGAGAATACTTTTGATTTTCAAATGTGTACATATAAAGACATTGGTATACTTGAGACTTGTAAAATAACTCCATATTAATCTATTTGCTATGCCTGGAGCATTACTGTTATTTTTCATTCACTTAAAATTTTATTTAAACACAAAAATAATTTTGAACTTTATTTTGTAATGCATTGATTGAATTTATTGATTTAGTTTAGTTCTATTCAATAGCAGTATACTGTAATGTAATTAAAATTTTCTTCTAGTAGCCACATTAAAAATATAAAAGAGGGGCTTCCCTGGTGGCGCAGTGGTTGAGAGTCCACCTGCCGATGCAGGGGACACGGGTTCGTGCCCCGGTCCGGGAAGATCCCACATGCCGCGGAGCGGCTGGGCCCGTGAGCCATGGCCTCTGAGCCTGCGCGTCCAGAGCCTGTGCTCCACAACGGGAGAGGCCGCAACAGTGAGAGGCTTGCGTACTGCAAAAAAAAAAAAAAAAAAAAAAAAAAAAAAAAAAATATATATATATATATATATATATATATATAAAAGAAATAGATGATGTTAATTTTAATGATAATTTTTCTAAACTCTATATAGCCCAAATCTTATTTTAATATACCATCAAAATAAAAATTGTCAATAAGCTACTTTGCATTCTTTTTATCCTACTAAGTCTTCAAAATCCAGTGTGTACTTTATTTACAGAATATCTCAATTTGGAAGCTACATTTTCGTTGTAAATATTTTATCTATACTTAGTTTTCGTAAACTATGCAACGATAAGTGTAGATTCACATACCCAAATTGTTCTAAATATAAAAGTTTTCGGCCCGCGCGTTGCCGCCCCGCCCCGCCCCGCCCCCCCGCAAAACGTCACAGCCTTCATCTCGGGGTTCCCTCAGCCCGGTTCCCCGGAGGATGAAGTTCGTGTATAAAGAGGAGCATCCTTTCGAGAAGCGGCGCTCTGAGGGCGAGAAGATCCGAAAGAAATACCCGGACCGGTTCCCGGTGATCGTTGAAAAGGCTCCCAGATCTCGGATAGGAGACCTGGACAAAAGGAAATGCCTGCTGCCTTCTGATCTTACAGTTGGTCAGTTCTACTTCTTGATCCAGAAGCGAATTCATCTCCGAGCTGAGGATGACTTGTTTTTCTTTGTCAACAATGTCATTCCACCCACGAGTGCCGGGATGGGTCAGCTATACCAGGAACACCATGAAGAAGACTTCTTTCTATATGTTGCCTCCAGTGATGAAAGTGTCTACGGTCTGTGCAGTTGCTGTCCCTAAGGTGTGTGGGGGGTCCCATTCTACAAAGAGAGAGGGGGCCCTCTTTCCTTGACCTACTCCTCCTTGAGGGTCATACACCACCTCCCGTCTTCAGGACCTGCACTTCCTAATGTTTGAGACTCTCCTCCAGCTCCTCGTAACACAAGGGTTAATGGGGGAGATGGCCTCTAGTACCTCCCCTTTCTCCATTCTTCCCCTTTCTTTACCACCTTTCCCATTCTGCTTTAGACTTCTTGATTGTCAATCTCTTTCACATCCAGTGATTGTTTTGGTTTCTCTTCCCTTTCTAACTGCCCAAGGGGCTCAGAACCCCAACAATCCCTTCTTTTCACTCCCTTCTCTTTTGGGGGTAGATGGAAGGGACTGAAATTGTGGGAGGAAGGTAGGAGGCACTTTAATAAAGAGGAAACCACCAAGCAAAAAATAAATAAATAAGTTTTCGAATAACCAAATCAGTATGCTTTTGAATTTAAATTAATTAAAATTAAGTAAGATTAAAAATCAAGTTCCTCAGTTACACGAGCCATATTTCAAGCGCTCAGTATCCACACGTGGTTAGCAGCTACCATACTGGAGAGCATAGGTCTAGAGCAAGCTCGTCACAGAAGAGATTTCCACTGGGCAGTGAAGATCCAGAAGCTCAATAAACTCTTTCTGAACATTGTTGAATTGGGAAGATTAATGTTATCAGCAACAAATTAGAGGAAAGACTAGGCAACGAGTATTTAAGCCTACATTTTGATTTGATCCCAGATGAAATGATGATGATGATAATGATGATGATAATGACATTTTATTCAATGCTAATTCTGTGCCCAGATCTCTACTAAGCACTTTGTACCCCTCTGGTGTAATTTCATCATCCCCATTCCACAGATGAGGTACAGATAGACGAAGTCACTTGTTTAAAGACATGTATCTAAGAAATGAACATTGTGAGCCTACACGACCAGACAGTCTGCCTGTAGAGCCTGCATCCTCACTTAATTTACTCTTCTGCCCCTCAGAGATTAATATCTTTTTAAGACTTATCCTAAATAAGATGGCAGAGTCCTTGAAGCAAAGACCATACTGCATGCTCCTCTTTCTTCAGTGACCTCCTCATTCCCCAGTTCAAGACCTTTGCTCCAGCTTTTCCTGTAGTGTCTTCTTTCTTCACCTTCACTTGTCAGAATCTGAACCATTGGTCCATAGTTGCTTCAGGAACAGCATCCTCCAGAGATGCTGTCTCAAACTTCCAGTGGAAACATTCTTGTCTTAAGGTACTTTATAGGTAACTACATTTCTTAGGGCATAAGAGTCCTTTTCTCTTTTGCATTCTGGCTACTCTGCATGCATATTTTGTCTCCACAAGTTGGCATTATGTTCCTTGAAGGCAGTTCCTGTTTTGTTGGGATTACTGTCCCCATTTTCCAAAATACCTTCTGCAGCCTTAGATGTCTGTAGCGTTAATAATTCCATATTGTTCATACAGTTCCCATCCCACGTGCCTGCTTTTTTTTTCCTTATATGTGGAATCTTTTTTTTTTTAACATCTTTATTGGAGTGTAATTGCTTTACAATGGTGTGTTAGTTTCTGCTTTATAACAAAGTGAATCAGCTATACATATACATACATCCCCATATCCCCTCCCTCTGCGTCTCCCTCCCACCCTCCCTATCCCATCCCTCTAGGTGGTCACAAAGCACCGAGCTGATCTCCCTGTGCTATGCAGCTGCTTCCCACTAGCTATCTATTTTACATTTGGTAGTGTACATATGTCCATGCCACTCTCTCACTCTGTCCCAGCTTAGCCTTCCTCCTCCCCGTGTCCTCAAGTCAATTCTGTACGTCTGTGTCTTATTCCTGTCCTGCCCCTAGGTTCTTCAGAACCTTCTTTTTTTTTTTTTTTTAGATTCTATATATATGTGTTAGCAAATGGTGTTTGTTTTTCTCTTCCTGACTTGCTTCATTCACTCTGTATGACAGACTCTAGGTCCATCCACCTCACTACATATAACTCAATTCCATTTCTTTTTATGGCTGAGTAATATTCCATTGTGTATATATGTGCCACATCTTCTTTATCCATTCATCTGCCGATGGACATTTAGGTTGCTTCCATGTCCTGGCCATTGTAAATGGAGCTGCAATGAACATTGTGATACATGACTCGTTTTGAATTATGGTTTTCTCAGGGTATATTCCCAGGAGTGAGATTGCTGGGTCATATGGTAGTTGTATTTGTAGTTTTTTAAGGAACCTCCATACTGTTCTCCATAGTGGCTGTATCAATTTACATTCCCACCAACAGTGCAAGAGGGTTCCCTTTTCTCCACACCCTCTCCAGCATTTATTGTTTGTAGATTTCTTGATGGTGACCATTCTGACTGGTGTGAGGTGATACCTCATTGTAGTTTTGATTTGCATTTCTCTAATGATTAGTGATGTTGAGCATCCTTTCATGTGCTTGTTGGCAATCTGTATATCTTCTTTGGAGAAATGTTTGTTTAGGTCTTCTGCCCGTTTTTGTATTGGGTTGTTTGTTTTTTTGATATTGAGCTGAATGAGCTGCTTGTAAATTTTGGAGATTAATCCTTTGTCAGTTGCTTCAGTTACAAATATTTTCTCCCATTCTGAGGGTTGTCTTTTCGTCTTGTTTATGGTTTCCCTTGCTGTGCAAAAGCTTTGAAGTTTCATTAGGTCCCATTTTTTTGTTTTTGTTTTAATTTCCATTTCTCTAGGAGGTGGGTCAAAAAGGATTTTGCTGTGATTTATGTCATAGAGTGTTCTGCCTATGTTTTCCTCTAAGAGTTTGATAGTGTCTGGCTTACATTTAGGTCTTTAATCCATTTTGAATTTATTTTTGTGTATGGTGTTAGGTAGTGTTCTAATTTCATTCTTTTACATGTAGCTGTCCAGTTTTCCCAGCACCACTTATTGAAAAGGCTGTCTTTGCTCCATTGTATATTCTTGCCTCCTTTATCAAAAATAAGGTGACCATATGTGCGTGGGTTTACCTCTGGGCTTTCTATCCTGTTCCATTGATCTATATTTCTCTTTTTGTGCCAGTACCATAATGTCTTGATTACTGTAGCTTTGTAGTATAGTCTGAAGTCCAGGAGCCTGATTCTTCCAGCTCCATTTTTCTTTCTCAAGATTGCTTTGGCCATTTGGGGTCTTTTGTGTTTCCATACAAATTGTGAAATTTTTTGTTCTAGTTCTGTGAAAATTGCCGTTGGTAGTTTGATAGGGATTGCATTGAATCTGTAGATTGCTTTGGGTAGTATAGTCATTTTCACAATGTTGATTCTTCCAATCCAAGAATATGGTATATCTCCCCATCTGTTTGTATCATCTTTAATTTCTTTCATCAGTGTCTTATAGTTTTCTGCATACAGGTCTTTTGTCTCCTTAGGTAGATTTATTCCTAGGTATTTTATTCTTTTTGTTGCAGTGGTAAATGGGAGTGTTACCTTAATTTCCCTTTCAGATTTTTCATCATTAGTGTATAGGAATGCAAGAGATTTCTGTGCATTAATTTTGTATCCTGCTACTATACCAAATTCATTGATTAGCTCTAGTGTTTTCTGTTAGCATCTTTAGGATTCTCTATGTATAGTATGTCATCTGCAAAGAGTGACAGCTTTACTTTTTCTTTTCTGATTTGGATTCCTTTTCTTTCTTTTTCTTCTCTGATTGCTGTGGCTAAAACTTCCAAAACTATGTTGAATAATAGTGGTGAGAGTGGACAACTTTGTCTTGTTCCTGATCTTAGTGGAAATGGTTTCTGTTTTCCACCATTGAGAATGATCTTGGTTGTGTGTTTGTCATATGTGACCTTTATTATGTTGAGGTACATTCCCTCTATGCCTACGTTCTGGAGGGTTTTTATCATAAATGGGTGTTGAATTTTGTCGAAAGCTTTGTCTGCATCTATTGAGATGATCATATGGTTTTTCTCCTTCAATTTGTTAATATGGTTTATCACATTGATAGATTTGTGTATACTGAAGAATCCTTGCATTCCTGGGATAAACCCCACTTGATCATGTTGTATGATCCTTTTAATGTGCTGTTGGAGTCTGTTTGCTTGTATTTTGTTGAGGATTTTTGCATCTATGTTCATCAGTGATATTGACCTGTAGTTTTCTTTCTTTGTGACATCTTTGTCTGGTTTTGGTATCAGGGTGATTGTGGCCTCATAGGATGAGTTTGAGAGTGTTTCTCCATCTGCTATATTTTGGTAGAGTTTGAGAAGGATAGGTGTTAGCTCTTCTCTAAATGTTTGATAGAATTTGCCTGTGAAGCCATCTGGTCCTGGGCTTTTGTTTGTTGGAAGATTTTTAATCACAGTCTCAGTTTCAGTGCTTGTGTTTGGTCTGTTTATATTTTCTATTTCTTTGTGGTTCAGTCTCAGAAGGTTGTGCTTTTCTAAGAATTTGTCCATTTCTTCTGGGTTGTCCATTTTATTGGCATATAATTGTTTGTAGTAATCTCTCATGATCCTTTGCATTTCTGCAGTGTCAGTTGTTACTTCTTTTTCATTTCTAATTCTATTGATTTGAGTCTTCTCCCTTTTTTTCTTGATGAGTCTGGCTAATGGTCTATCAATTTAGTTTTTCTTCTCAAAAAACCAGCTTTTAGCTTTATTGATTTTTGCTATTGTTTCCTTCATTTCTTTTTCATTTATTTCTGATCTGATCTTTATGATTTCTTTCCTTCTCCTAACTTTGGGCGTTTTTTGTTCTTCTTTCTCTAATTGCTTTACGTGAAAGGTTAGGTTGTTTATTTGAGATGTTTCTTGTTTCTTGAGGTAGGATTGTATCGCTATAAACTTCCCTCTTAGAACTGCTTTTGCTGCATCCCACTGGTTTTGGGTCATCGTGTTTTCATTGTCATTTGTTTCTAGGTATTTTTTTATTTCTTCAGTGATCTCTTGGTTATTAAGCAGTGTATTGTTTAGCCTCCATGTGTTTGTATTTTTTACAGATTTTTTCCTGTAATCGATATCTAGTCTCATATTGTTGTGATCGGAAAAGATACTTGATACGATTTTAATTTTCTTAATTTTACCAAGGCTTGATTTGTGACCCAAGATATGATCTACCCTGGAGAATGTTCCATGAGCACTTTAGAAGAAAGTGTATTCTATTGCTTTTGGATGGAATGTCCTATAAATATCGATTAAGTCCATCTTGTTTAATGTAACATTTAATGCTTATGTTTCCTTATGTATTTTCATTTTGGATGATCTTTCCATTGGTGAAAGTGGGATGTTAAAGTCCCCTACTATGATTGTGTTACTGTTGATTTCCCTTTTTATGGCTGTTAGCATTTGCCTTATGTATTGAGGTGCTCCTATGTTGGGTGCATAAATATTTATAATTGTTATATCTTCTTCTTGGATTGATCACTTGATCATTATGTAGTGTCCTTCTTTGTTTCTTGTAATAGTCTTTATTTTAAAGTCTATTTTGTCTGATATGAGAATTGCTACTCCAGCTTTCTTTCGATTCGATTTGCATGGAATATGTTTTTGCATCCCCTCACTTTCAATCTGTATGTGTCCCTAGGTCTGAAATGGGTCTCTTGTAGACAGCATATATACAGGTCTTGTTTTTGTATCCATTTAGCCACTCTATGTCTTTTGCTTATAGCATTTAATCCATTTACATCTAAGGTAATAATTGATATGTATGTTCGTATTACCATTTTCTTAATTGTTTTGGGTTTCTTATTGTAGGTCTTTTCCTTCTTTTGTGTTTTCTGCCTAGAGAAGTTCCTTTAGCATTTGTTGTAAAGCTGGTTTGGTGGTGCTGAATTCTCTTAGCTTTTGGTTGACTGTAAAGGTTTTAATTTCTCCATCAAATCTGAATAAGATCCTTACTGGGTAGAGTAATCTTTGTTGTAGGTTTTTCCCTTTCATCACTTTAAATATATCCTGCCACTCCCTTCTGGCTTGCACAGTTCCTGCTGAAAGAGTAGCTGTTAACCTTATGGGGATTCCCTTGTATGTTATTTGTTGTTTTTCCCTTGTTACTTTTAATATTTTTTCTTTGTATTTAATTTTTGATAGTTTGATTAATATGTGTCTTGTCATGTTTCTCCTTGGATTTATCCTGTATGGGACTCTCTGTGCTTCCTGGACTTGACTATTTCCTTTCCCATATTAGGGAAGTTTTTGACTATAATCTTTTCAAATATTTTCTCAATCCCTTTCTTTTTCTCTTCTTCTTCTGGGACCCCTCTAATTCAAATGTTGGTGTGTTTAATGTTGTCCCAGTGGTCTCTGAGACTGTCCTCAATTCTTTTCTTTATTCTGCTCTGCAGTAGTTATTTCCACTATTTTATCTTCCAGGTCACTTATCCGTTCTTCTGCCTCAGTTATTCTGCTATTGATTCCTTCTAGAGAATTTTTAATTTCATTTATTATGTTGTTCATCATGGTTTGTTTGCTGTTTAGTTCTTCTGAGTCCTTGTTAAATATTTCTTGTATTTTCTCCGTTCCATTTCCAAGATTTTGGATCATCTTTACTACCATTACTCTGAATTATTTTTCAGGTAGACTGCCTATTTCCTCTTCATTTGTTTGGTCTAGTGGGTTTTCACCTTGCTCCTTCATCTGCTGTGTGTTTCTCTGTCTTCTCATTTTGCTTAACTTACTGTGTTTGGGGTCTCCTTTTTGCAGCCTGCAGTTTTGTAGTTCCTGTTGTTTTTGGTGTCTGACTCTGGTGGCTAAGGTTGATTCAGTGGTTTGTGTAGGCTTCCTGATGGAAGGGACTAGTGCCTGTGTTCTGGTGGATGAGGCTGGATCTTGTCTTTCTGGTGGGCAGGACTGCGTCCGGTGGTGTGTTTTGGGGAGTCTGTGACCTTATTATGATTTTAGGCAGCCTCTCTGCTAATGGGTGGGGTTGTGTTCCTGTCTTGCTAGTTGTTTGGCATAAGATGTCCAGCACTGTAGCTTGCTGGTCATTGAGTGGAGCTGTGTCTTAGCGTTGAGATGGAGATCTCTGGGAGAGCTTTTGCCATTTGATATTATGTGGAGCAGGGAGGTCTCTGGTGGACCAATGTCCTGAACTCAGCTTTCCCACCTCAGGGGTACAAGCCTGACACCCAGCCAGAGCACCAAGACCCTGTCAGCCACACAGCTCAGAAGAAAAGGGGGGAAAAAAAAGAAAGGAAGAAAAAAATAAAATAATTAAAACAAAAAATTATTTAGGGGCTTCCCTGGTGGCGCAGCAGTTGAGAGTTTGCCTGCCGATGCAGGGGATGCGGGTTCGTGCCCCAGTCTGGGAAGATCCCACATGCCACGGAGCGGCTGGGCCCATGAGCCATGGCTGCTGAGCCTGCGCGTCCGGAGCCTGTACTCCGCAACGGGAGAGGCCACAACAGTGAGAGGCCCGCGTACCGCACAAAAAAAAAAAAAAAAAAAAAATTATTTAAAAAGTATTTTAAAAAAAGGAAAAAAAAGAAAGAGCAACCAAAGCAAGAAACAAATCCACCAATGATAACAAGCGCTAAAAACTACTTAAAAAGCAAACAAACAAGAAAAAACACGGACAGACGGAACCCTAGGACAAATGGTAAAAGCAAAGCTATACAGACAAAATCACACAGAGAAGCATACACATACACACTCACAAAAAGAGAAAAAGGAAAAATATATATATCTTTTGGGAAGTCTGAGGTCTTCTGTCAGAATTCAGTAGGGGTTCTGTAGGAGTTGTTGTACATGT
The DNA here is from genome assembly GCF_949987515.2 of Delphinus delphis. Classification (NCBI taxonomy): domain Eukaryota; kingdom Metazoa; phylum Chordata; class Mammalia; order Artiodactyla; family Delphinidae; genus Delphinus; species Delphinus delphis. The sequence goes on along the minus strand of NC_082694.2, from coordinate 81,339,662 downwards.
AGATGTATTTCTGATGTACCTGTGGGGAGGAAGGTGATCTCCACGTCTTACTCCTCTGCCATCTTGAAGGTCTCCTCCATGTGCCTGCTTTTGAATAAAGTTTATTTATTTTGTCTGTGATGTCTTAGAAAACTCTTACTTATGGTAGCCTAAAAATTGGGAGATTCTGTCATTGAGTCTGTGTGTCAGTCTCTTGACATCATTCTTAGAGGGTAACATATACACTGCTGAAGTCAAAAAGGTGTATCTCAAATGAGTCCATGGACCACATCTCCAAACAAACCCTAGTGAAATATTCTAATTGTTGATGATCTCATAAGCCTTCTTATGTCCACTTGCCTGGACAGTGATGCTTCTTTTAGGTTATTTCCATGGCACAATCTGGGATTCTGAGAGAAGAGATAGGGAATGGTTAATTTGACTTAACTGTAGCCATAGTGATCACAACTGAGGGCAGGAGACAGTGAAGAGAGCATGGAGATGAAAATGGGGAGACTCGACTGTTGGTTTCCAGTTTTCCTGCTATTCTTCCTCTCCAGGGCCCAGGTTTCCCACCTATAAAGTTAAGGGTTTAAATTGAGATTTCTTGGTCCTACTGCTCTAAGATGACACAGCATCTTCCATTCACTATTTTAGGGACTTTGGGTGACCTCAGGTGTGCTCATCTGTCACATATCTGAAAATAAAGTCATTCCCTTGTGAGGCCAGTGTACCATACCTGGGCCATTCTCAGACCCTCATCCCCTCTCACTGGGTCTGGGACAACTGTCTCCACACTGGTCTTTCTGCCCAGAAAATTCACTCCAACTCCATTCTCTACGCAGCAGCCAGAGTGACTTAAACCAGCGGTCCCCAACATTTTTGGCACAAGGGACCCATTTCATAGAAGACAATTTTTCCATGGAAGGCAGGGTGGGGGAGGGCAGGGAAGATGGTTCAGGCAGTAATGCGAGCGATGGGAGGTGATGGGGAGCAGCAGATGAAGCTTTGCTCACTCGCCTGCCACTCCCCTCTTGCTGTGCGGCCAGTTTCCTAACTGGCTGCAGGCTGGTACCAGTCCATGGCCTGGGGGATGGGGATCCCTGACTTAAAGCACAAAAATGATCACATCACTTTTCTGTGTAAACAGCTTCAGTGCTCCTCTCACTGCTCCAAGCTGGGGGCACTTTTGGCCCCTCCTTCAGTTGTCCCCTGAGTGCTGAATCCCACAGTCTTTGGGGACCCCTGGGACCTTCCTCACCATGCACAATGCTCTTACCTCCCCTCTGTGAACTCAGGCCTCCTTTCCTGTCACTGAAATTCCTTTTCCTCACACTCAGAGTTATCTGAAGCACAGACCTTAGTTTCTAGGAAGTGCCATTCCTCATGTTTCATCTCCCTGCAGCCCCAGGACTCGCCTACCTGAAGGTCATCTAGACCCATCTAGACTCTGCTCTTCATGCTTTCAGGTTTTAATGGCCCCAGCTGCCCAGGAGGCTCTCAGACTCATTAGGATCAAATCCAGTGAAGCCTTCCAGGTTTAGGCTGATTTTCTTCACCAATGGATGTGTAGATATTATTTTCCTGTTGTTCAGAGAAGAGACAGAAGCATTTAACTCACTTTTCCAGGTTACGGGGACTTAAGTCTGTCAAACACCAAATTATTCAACAACAATTTCTGTATATGTGACATATGAAGAGAAGGATTTGATCACCTCTGAGGCTTTTCCCCTCAAAATGGCATCCCTTTGAAGAGTCTGGAGAAGAATATATTTTCCTTTAAAAAGTAATACTTCCTACACCTGAAGGTGAATCCTGTAAGCATATGAGAGAAGCTGTACTGGACCAAGAAATCATGTGCCCCTTTGGGTTCCCTTGACTGTCCTTCCTTCTAAAGCACCACCCACCTCCCAGACTTCACTTATGGGCACAGCCCTAGGCAGTGGAACCCCTGAGCCTGCCTGGCCCATATGGCCACACACTTAGCCCATCTGCAGTGAGATGCCTGTCTACTTCCAGACATGGATGAAGTACCCCACACAGGGCTGAGATCTGATACCTGAGTTGCTGCTGAAGGGCCCAATGCAACCTGGAATATTGGAGGTGTTAACTCTTCATGGAATGGACAGATCAACGGAAAGAGGAGATGGGAAGGTCCTAGGTTGATACATCCCCTTCTTTCCTTTCCCCCCTGTTCTACTCCAAAATGCAGATTTGTGTTACAATCCTCCTGACAAGCCCTGTGTGCCGGGGGAACACAAGTTTGGAGCTGCCTGCTGTATCTTCAGGGTTCATGGTGAAGCAGAATCATGGTAACTTCAACCTGGCTTCCCATGTTTCTTTACCCTGCCTTTCCTTCATTCTCTGTACCCTGGGTTTGCACCTCCCAAATAAAGTCTTAGGTCTGTTTTCTAGATGACTTAGGCTAAGACAGAAGCCCAATATGAAAGGGACTTATTATTATTATATTTTGTTTTTATACAATTTTTAAAGGTTACTTGTCATTTACAGTCATTACAAAATATTGGTTATATTTCCCCGTGCTGTATAATACATACCTATAGCCTATCTTATACCCAAGAGCTTGTACCTCCTACTCTCTTGCTCCTATGGTGCCCCTCCTGTCATGACTCTCCCCTGGTAACTGGTAACTGGTAACCACTAATTTGTTCTCTATATTTGTGAGTCTGCTTCTTTTTTATTATTATATTCACCAGTTTGTTGTATATTTTAGATTCCACATATAAGTGATATCATACAGTATTTGTCTTCCTCTGACTCATTTCTCTTAGCATAATGCCCTGCAAGTCCATCCATGTTGCTGCAAATGGCAAAATTTCATTCTTTTTTAAAAGAAAGGTGCTTATTATGTTTATACCTTGCTGCATCATTGCATTATGAAATTGAGATTCAACACAATAGACATTCCAAGGAGTGCCACGCTCACGGCAAGACCGAACGAGGAACACGGCACTCGAGATTTCAAGGCAAATACTTTTTGTGTCATAATAAAAATGATTAGCTTCAGACATTACAAAAAAAAGTGACTCATAAAACATGTATTGATGTTGCATTTGAGAACAGCTGCAGTCTGTGTGCAGGAATACACAAAAAAGATTATCTGCCGAAAATCAATCTTTGCAGTTTTGGAAAAAGAGAGAAGACGGAAATAACTCTTTGTGGAGATGACTGACATGTTCTGGCCAGGCATTCTTTGTTAACAGAACAGCTGAGAATTAGACAAATTGGAGCTGGAAAGCACTCCTGTCATAATGTGGTTGATGGGTCTGTGGAAAGGAAGTAACCACACCTGCAGGATGTGTTCACTGCTTTCCTGAGCTCTTTTTAAATAATCCAAGCTGTGAAGCTTGCCCTGGGAAGCTCATCTCCAAAGTGGGCAAAATGTTCCATGTGAGAAATCAGGCAGAGTGGTGGAGAGGGGCTTCATTGAAAGCCTCATGGTGGATTGTTCATTCATTCATTCATTCATTCATTGAATCCAGGACTGTCCAAGAGAACTTTCTGTTATGATGGATGTATCCCAGAAATACACTTACTGATACTGCCATCACTAGACACTAGTGAGCACTTGAAATAAGGCTAGTGTGGCTAGGAGCTGAATTTTTAATTTCATCTAATTTAAATTAATTTAAATTTAAACCACATGTGGCTAGTGACTACCCTATCAGGTAGCTCAGCTATGCATTCATCCAATTAAAAATATTTCCTGAATATCTATTAAGGGTCTTAGAAGTTGCTTGATCTGTTTCTTTGGAGGATAGCAGATACTATATAGTTTTTTTAAAAATGATAAAAAAATGTGCTCACCTACTACCTCATAGTAGCTGAGCTGGGTTCACAAGTATTCAGAATAAAATGAGAATTAAATTTAGTAATACACACACACAATTTAACGAGAATAGATATACATGTACCTGATGATGGAATAGTTTTATAATAAGGAAGACCAAATCTGACTCCACATCAGATCTATTTCTTTTACTTTAACCTTTGTATTCTATTGCTTTTGCTACAAGTTAAGAACGTTGCCTATAGCCTGAAATATACAGGAGAGCCCATTGTTAAGGGTATAACACTTTTCTATTCATATAGAGATAAAAAGTTGCAGAACAGAGAATAGCATTTGTCTTGTTGGAGGTTTACAGGAACATCATGACCTGAGCTAAGTGGAGAGCTGCAAGAGCAAAGGATTCCGCCACCAAGAAGTGTGCAACAACCAGCCACATCCCCTTCCCCTTTTAGTATAAAAGAAACCTGAATTCTAACTCAGAGAAGGTGGTTCTTTGGGACACTAATCCACCATCTTCTCCGCCTGCTGGCCTCCTGAATGAAATCGCTATTCATTTCCCCAACAAATCTTCTCTGGATTTATTGGCCTGTCATGTGGTGAGTGGTACAAGCTTGGACTATGTAATAGTTTATTTTACTCATTTATTTATAATTATATTGATTCAAAAATAATTTTAAAAGGCCAGGGCAAAAGTCAGGTATTTCTTCATGGCAAAGATGAATTTGTGTTGATTCTGGAATGGAATTCCAGGTAGAGAGAACAGAAATGGCCAGGTAAAGAGTCCCAGAAATGGCTTTTTTGTGTGTGATGGATTAGACAAGAAGGGTCTGGAGACTGCACAAAGAGACATAAGGAATTATATATTATCTGTAGCCAGGAAATAAATTAAAAGTCACTGTTTCTGCATATTTGGATTAGCAAAAAATATCAGAAGGAAAAAAAAAGACGATAGGCAGTTTCTGAGATCAGAATATATGTCATAATCACAAATGGTTACTTAATCATTTGTCACCTGCCCAACAAAAACTAGTAGCTTTTCCAATAGACTAGATCTATCTGTCAAATTATGGCAAGAACGTCCCCAGAGAAATCAAAGGAAGCCCTATCCCACGGAGCCTGTTTCAACGAAAGTGTTCTCATATGGCCTGGGTGTTCAATTCAAGGAGTTACTATTTTATACTAGTAGAAGTGACATGCTTTTAACTACAGGTACTGATGAAAACCTTTTAACTGAGCAAGAATTTCAGTTTTTGGAAATAGAAATTGCAATATGGGGCCAGAATGTCTTTATCTTCCAACTAGAGAAAGCCTCAGCAAAAGTCAAGTCATATAATTATCATCCAGTAACAGGAAAGTGGAAGTGATTCTCCTGAGCTCTTTATTTAAAAAAATAAATTTATTTATTTTATTTATTTTTGGCTGCGTTGAGTCTTCGTTGCCGTGCGCGGGCTTTCTCTAGTCGCTGAGAGCGGGGGCTACTCTTCCTTGCGGTACGTGGGCTTCTCATTGCAGTGGCTTCTTTTGTTGTGGAGCACGGGCTCTAGGCACGCAGGCTTCAGTAGTTGTGGCTCATGGGCTCTAGATCACAGGCTCAGTAGTTGTGGCACACGGGCTTAGTTGCTCCGCAGCATGTGGGATCTTCCTGTACCAGGGCTCGAGCCCATGTCCCCTGCACTGGCAGGTGGATTCTTAACAACTGCGCCACCAGGGAAGCCCTCTCCTGAGCTCTTTATGCCTACCAATGCCAACAAGAGTAGGAAGGGACACAAGCCTGTGCCCAGGGGCCCCTGGCATGTTACAACCATGGTTGCACTTAACATTTACAGCTCCATGAGGTAGGTAATAATAGTCAGAATTTATGGTTAAGGAAGTCTAGCTCTGTGCAGGCTCATAACGTTTTTAAGGTCATAAGGCGAGTTGGTTTCAGACACAGTTAAGTTACTCTTACTGCAGAGCTGTTGTCTTTTTCATTACATCATGCTTCTTTTTTTTTCTTTTTATTATTGAAGTATAGTTGACTTACAATATTGTATTAGTTTCATTTGTACAACATAGAAATTTGATATTTTTAGAGATCATACTCCATACACAGTTATCATAAATATTGACTATATTCCCTGTGCATCCCTAATTCCCATTACATCCTTGTAACTTCTTTATTTTATACCAAGCAGTTTGTACCTCATAATCCCCTTCACCTATTTTGCCCTTCCCCCTTTGCAAAAACATGAACAGATCTGGAGGGTATTATGCTTAGTGAAATAAGTCAGAAAAGGAAAGACAAATAATGTATGTTCTCATTTATATGTAGAATCTAAAAAATAAAACAAATAAATATAACAAACATAATTGAACTCATAGAAAACATCATATCTCTTTCAAGCTCTCCATTGCCTTCAGTCTCAAGTGTCACAGTGCAACTTTACAAGCTAATGGAGTGAGGAAGAAAAAGTCAAACCATTCCCCAGCTGATGATTACATGTGGTAGAGTGTGATGGCATCCTTAAAGAAAATGCCATGGGATTCCAGTCCAAAGCAGGGGCGGGGAACTTGTGGTTGAATAGAACCAGGGGTACTTTATGGAGGAGGTGACACTGAAGATGGATTTGAAATGCAGGTAAGATTTGGCAGTGGAGCAGAAGGAGTACTGCAGGCAAGGAGGAGGCTGCCTAAATGACAAAAGCTTACTGAAGATCTGTGTCACGTCTAGCTGGAGATTTTGTGGGAGAATAAATCTCTGAATTAAGTGTAACGGAATGTTCCGTGGCTGAAAAGAAGCCCCAAATGTATGTCAAATAGGTACAGTTAGAGGAAAAGAAAACCTGACATTTCAAAGCTTCAAACTAATATTTGTTATCCACCAAGGAAAACAGAATTTACCTTTGGACCAGGATAATCCATTGGTTGGTGAAAATCATTTTATTCAGAATTGCTAATTATGTACACTTGTTATGGCCAGGTGCAGGGGAGAGGCAAACAGAAACGATGTGGTTCCTCCCCCGCTGGAGGTCAGGAGCCTGTCTGGAAAGACAAGCATTATGTGCGTCATGAAGGATAAGCACAGACTTATGAGAGAGACAGTCCTGACTTTGTCTGAGGATGCTGGAGGAGAGGTCTCAGAAGGTCATCTGGAATTTGCAAGATTCAGGGATGAGTAGCAGGGTGGGGAGGAATGGTGTCCCAGGCAGTGGGAACAGCATGTGCAAAGGCCCTAGTGTAAGGAATCATTTAGCTGCTTACCTTTTTCAAGGACTGAAGGGGGACCCGTGAAGCTGAAGATCCAGACGGCAAAGCAGAGAGCAGCAAAAGGGGGTACTGGAGAATAGTCAAAGTCCGGGTGCTCACAGCCTTCTGGGGGAAGGGGATTTTATTCTGAGCACCATGAATCTGTCTCTTCTGCAAATGAAGGAGTGTCACAATGACCCCCGGAACACATGAAAAGAAAGTATTACTCCTGAAGTTGCAACAAAGTTTGCAGAGATATGGTTCTCCCTAAAAACAGGAAGAATTTGCAAACTGGCAGCCTACCTCTTCCATGTATTCATTGGAATTCAGGTCAGTTGAGGTTCATTGTTGGCGAGCCCCCCAGGGCACAGGGAACTGCATGCACGTTTGCTCTCTGTTTACCTCTAGCTGGAGACCGTGAAACAGGAGACTCACGGTCCCACTCTTAACATCCTACGCACAGAATTTAAGACTGAATAACCCAACATGTACTGGACTTCAGCCATTATGTGCTGATGGAATTTTGTTCTCCTTTTGGGGCTGCAATTTAGAACCACACCCCTGTGGATAAGAATAGGGTTCCCCAACGGGGGAAGTGATATTCCCACTATCATTCATCCTAGGATGAGACAAATTTGGGAATAAGAAAGTAGGGTGGGAAGGCTGGCTTCAGACCAGAGAAAGGTGACCCTCTTTTCTCTCTGAGACCATAATGAGGGTCAGGCCCTAGGAACTTTTATGGTGGGCAGAGCAGCTTGCAGACTGGCCAGCATCACAGAGGGAGCCCTATATAGAACTGACAGATGGTAGATTTGAGTCTGTAGACATTGAAAGTTGTCAGATCTTTGAATGGTTGCAACTTACTCTCTGTGTTGTTCTGTTATCCTCAGGGTATTGCTGTGGTTAGGGGAAAGCATGGGGTCTGGAAATGCAGTCAAGTGGGAAAACATGAGATACTTATTCCAGAGCACACCTGAAATAGGAAAGGAACTGGGAGCCCAGAGGTAGGTTGGAGTCCGAAGGAGGAGCTCTTCCTTTGTAGTGTGAGAATTTAATGGGACTGTGACCTTATACATCGTCCCAGGTTGGAGAAGTCTGGCCAAACCAGTAGAAGGGTGGAGAGACGAGAACGTGGCTGGAGGTCTGGAGAGGACTTTGAAAGGAATGGATGCGTAGAACCCCAGAGTGGGTTTGGAGCACATATGTAGGTTGGTGCTGCTGGGGCTTAAATCACAGTGGGGTGTTGGGAGACGAGGATGAAATCTAAATAAACAGGATTCCTTGAGGAATCTCATATGTCATGCCAAGAAGTTTGGATATGGAAAATTGTTGTCTTTACACAGGGGAATGGCATAGTCAGATTTGGATTTGAGAAAGGTTCCTCTAGTTTCAGTGGAAGGAATGAAGCAAAGGAGGTATGTTTGGTGCCAGCTCTCCAGGTGAAAGGCAAAAAAAGTATATCTTAAGTCAGTGATGATAAAGCTAGAGAGAAGGAGATATCTGATATGGTAGGAAGTGGAATCATAGAAACTGGGGATTGATTGAGTGTTGGTGGATGAAGAGGTGAGATTCCCAGTTTATGTACTTGTCTGCAGGTATTTCAAATAACTAGCATCATCTATTTAAAAGGGATGAACAAATAATTGTCTTGGTCAAACTGTCTCATTTCCTGATTAGTATGAGTTTATACCTGGATGGGTCAAATACTCATCAAGCCATTATTAGAATAAAGAGACAAATGTCATTTCCTGTTTCAAAACAGAATGCTTAGGAATTGCAGCAGGTCTGTAGACGAGCAACATGAGAGCTACATTAGATAGAGACTTTCCAGTAAGCTCTAGGGAGTTGGGGTCATATGAAGGCAAAAAGTAGAATATTTAAATGGAATAAGTGGAATATTTAAATGGAATGTTTAAGACTCAAGCACAATCATTTACATTCAGATGTTTGTTATCATGGAGCTACCAAAACAACTGACTTCCAATACGTAAGTTGTTCCTGGGAGAGGATACTGTCTGATACTTTTTCTCCAGGAAGGGTGGAGGAGAAATCAATGGTCTTACTTCCTAGCTAGCATGTTTGATCAGTGAGCAGGAGGAAGGATGCCTTCAGGCTTGGTTGAACACTGCCAGCAAAGGATGGCGTTGAGGCTGAAACTCTGGAATCTCCTCAGATACCTCCGGCTCTCCTGGATGCTCTAAGAACTTTTTCATCTGGAAACTGGAGATGGGAACTTATGACTTCAGGTATCCATTCAGCTCTGAAATTTTATATTCGTTCCACGGTGAGGCTCCTTTTATGTTTGCTGAAGGGTAAAGCCAAAGCAGGCATTTCATCTTCAGGAGGAGAAATTGTATCTTTGCCTCTAATTAAAATTATGACCATACAAATGTTCCTACAGTATTTGTGATGGTTCTCATCCTTCTGAAGAAATAATCACTTGATATGAGTGAGCATTAACAGCCTGAAGAAAAATATACATTAAATGTAGGTCCCGTTCATTTATAATTTGTGATTATCTGAATTAAAGTAGACCTAGAAATTACATTTGCAGAAGTTTATGGAAAAATAGAAGAATGATGTAGGTAAGGAAACATGTTTATGGACAGGTAGCCCTTTCTGAAGCAAACTTTTAAATTATTAATAAGATATCTATAAATGTGATACCAGTACATTTAATATCTATCTCTTCTGTTGCCCTGGAAGATGAGTGAAATTTTTGTAAGTTTCTTTTTCCTTCCCTCCCTGTGCCAGAAAGAATGGACTCCCTACCTACCCCATCACTCTGCATGGCTATGCAGTAGTTGTCAGATGACAGCAGGATGAGGTTTGTGGGCTGTTTTCCCCACTAGACCTGGAGCTCCAGGACATCGCCGGCCAGGACTTACTGCTCTCTGTATTTCTGGCTTCTGGCCCAGAGCTCTGCACACATTAGAAGCTCAGTCATTACATGTTGGATAGAAAAGTTCTTCCCCCAAATGATAAAGGACCACTAATGAATAGCAGTATTAATTAAACCTATTTGAAGGCAAAAGAGCTTTGCTGTAGAACAGGGTGTCACAAAGTCAAATGCTTAAAAAATTCATATATCCATGAATCTGATATGCTGGTGGCCAGGGTCAAAAACAAGAAGAGAGTGTGTGGCCTGTGACCCAGTAGAGGAGGGCATGCCTTCCCTAAAATCCTTCTTAATCAATTTAGAAAAAGAGAGAAAGCATAAAAGAAAATCCCTAAGAGGTACATGGCTCACCTCATGCATTCAAATTATAGACAAGAATGTGAGCTCCATGAGGACAGACATTTTTTGTTGATTTTCTTCACTGCTGTATCTCTAGCACTTAGAACTATAGCTGGCACAGTGAACAAATAATAAGTATTTTTATATGAATTATTGAGTCAAATAAAACACTTCTATAGGTTTGATTCAGCCCTTGGGAGAGCCAATTTGTAACCTCATTTTATAAAGCATTCTTTAATTCGTTCTTTTCCCTAATTTGGACTGGCTTCTTTTCTCTACGAACCCCATACCTATTAAAATCACAGAATTTTAGCATGAAATGTTCTCCTTCCAATTTAGATCATTTGTTTTTATTGGTCTTGACTCTATAATTTCTGATACTATTTTGTTTCTTAAAAAGGAAGCAACAAACCAAATCTCCCCCCTCTCCCACCCCCCAAAACCCCACCAAAACCAAAAACACAACCATGGACACCTTTTAATGGGTTAACCCTGGACCCATACTGCTTTTTCTGTAAGTCTGGGTCATTTGTTTATAAGTCGATGAATTAACTGAGTTTTCTGGTGTGGTGTAGAGCAAGGTTCAGTGGGGCTTGTGTATTATTGGGAAGCAGATTTCCACTCAATGTGTCATTAAAAATACCCCAAGAGGAGGGTTGGGCAAGACTGGGTAATTAATAACATTAAGAAATTATGTTTTAAGTATGAGGATAGTATTTTGCTTATGTTTCTGAAAAACTTTATCTCAGATATATATTTATATATTGAATTTTATATAGTGACAGGACATTATGCTTGGGATTTGCTTTCGAATAATCAAAGAAGAATGCGAGTGGTGGAGTTAGATGAAATAAGATTGGCCATGGGCTGATAATTGTGGAAACTAGGTGACAGACACATGGAGTTTACCACACTATTCTCTCTACTTGTGTATGTATTTAAAATTTTCCATTTTCAAAAAAGATGGTAAAAACCTCCAAAGTAATCTTTTCAGATTTACCGTTGGTGATCAACGGTACTTATATTTTGTTGAACCTATATTTTAATATACCTTACATTGCTAAATATAGTAAATAAATTACTTATATTGCAAAATATAGCTTTATTTTGTGAATTGTACCTTTAATTTATCAGTTGGACCTACATTTAGCTCAGCTCAGCTGTGGAACTAACCTAACAGGGATCACAATGATTCGCCAAGAATGTCAGATCACCGTATTTAGTCTCTTCACTTTATAGGATAAGGAATTGAGCTTGGCAGTGTTAGTATTTGTTCAAGGTCAAGTTTTTTGTTTCTAGGGGTTTCTGGCTATCAGTTGAGATCAGGGAAAGTGGGAAAAAGTGGAGGATTCAGGGAACTTAGCCTGGAATACCAAACTGAGGAACTTGGCTTTGGTGTGAGAGGCAAAGTAGAGAGAATGTTTCTAGGGTGGGAAGGAGATGTCGAAGCAGGTGCCGGGGATGGGGGCTTGGGGAGAACATTGTCTAATATGCAGACTAGACATCAGCTGGGAAACTCTGCCTCAGGTTTTTCGTAACTCCAGATTCAAACCCCACTGACATCTGGATTCCAGAAGTGGGTGTGGAAGAAGCCAGAAGACCATGCTGAGGCAGGATCAGCAGGTGTTGTGGTCCATTAGTTTTCCAGGGCAGGAAGAGGAGAAAAGCATGGGGAAGGGTCCTTGTTCTGTGTGGTCTTCAGATACATTTTGCCTCCTTTAGATAAGGACTAATGACTATATGTCAAAGGCTGGGCAGGCAGTATAAGAGACCAAGGCAAAGACAAAAGCAAATTTATTCTCATATAGACGAATTTAATAACTCAGTTCAACATCACACACGTCAGGTAAGCACTGCTGAACTTGGACTTGTTTAAAAACAAATAGATGCTACTTATCAAGACCACAAAATTAAATATTATATGTACATATGCAGGCTGAAAAACAGCTGTGTTTTTCTGCTTTAGACTAGAACACAGCAGGCATCTTTCCACACTATTTCAGTTCTAAGGAGCAAAAAAACATAGACAAAGCAGGAAAAATGGACAATAAGCTACATGCTGGCATTTAGTTTGAAAAAGCCTAATTTTTAAAGAACCAGAGAAATGTAGATGGAGGATCGACCGTGTCTTTCCACTCTCATTGCTCCTGACTTCTTCCAAGGCTTAGAAATAAACATGCCCAGGATTATAGTCCAAAAGATTTCCCTAACATTTTATCATGCCTTCAAAATGAGCCAGTCTCTATTTTTAAATACGATTTAGTAAAAGGAACATTGCTTTTGGAATCAGTGATACTGGCAATTAAATTCCAGGCTAGATGACCAGAGGTAAGTTACCTGGAGGCTTGGCTTCCTGATTGTATAATGGAAAGATTTTACTACTCACACTACAGTACTGCAAACACTGAAGATGTTCATGCTTTCCTGTGCCCAACCATTGACAATAATTAAAACTCCAGAGGGTCAAAATATTTTACTTTTAAAACATGAGGAATATAGACATGTAGCTTCCACACAAGATTATACATCCTTGAACCCTGTGCCAAGGTCATTGCCTACAACAGGATGGTTGCTCAGTAAATGTCTAAGTGAAATCCCTTGGTTAAAAAAATTATTTGTGCACTTATTTGTATCAGCAATTGGTGAACTTCATCCCTCTTCCATTAGATTCCAATGATCCAGAACAACTGCTAAAAATAAATCCAGGCACCAGGCTAAGAGTATTTGCCATCCCAAATTAAGATGTGATTGGCAGTAGGGCAATAACTCACAAATATTTATTGAAACCCCAGTTTCCTTTCAAATAAAAATGGAAGGTAGATTTTTTTCCCCATGCTTTCCTCAAACAGAAGCACCCTTTCCCCTTGCTTATGTTCCAAAGTGCAAGCAAAATGTATGGTTGTAAACCACCAGTACCAGCAAAGCCAGCCTGTCATGGCTATTTTGCAGAGAGACACAAGAGCTGGAAGCTTTTTCAACAACATGATAAAGGGTTCATGTTGTGAATATTGTGTGTGGTAGGCAGAATGACTCTCCAAAGATGCCCATGTGCTAATCCCTGGAATTGGGAATATGTTACTTTGCAAAGAAAAAGGAAATTGACAAAGGAGCTGAGAGAGACTCCTAGCTGACAGCCAATAGGAAATGTGCACCTCAGTCCTACAACCACAGGAATTGAATTCTGCTAACAATTTGAATGAGCCTACAAGTGAATTTTCCCCCAGAGCCTCCAGATAAACACCCAGCTATCTGACACCTTAATTATAGCCTTGTGAAATATGGAACAGAGCAACAGCTAAGCCCACCTGGACTTCTGACCTATAGGGCTGGGAGATAATAGATTTGTGTGATTTTAAGCCTCTTAGTATGTGTTAATTTTTTATAGCAAGGAAAGAAAACTAACATAAAATGAAATCCTAAAAACATAGGCTTGAAGAGTGGGTTCCCTTTAGCAATAGACATGGATACCCCTTAAAGAGATGAAACTTGTGAGGAAGATATAAGAGACCCCAAATCAAAGAGGTCCAAAAGTTTCAAAAATATTTCTAGAAAATGTGAAGCCTGTTGTTGCCTTCAAAACTGGGATTAAAAAGTAGAATATTTGAAATCAGCATCTCTTGTTTTGAGTACCATTTATAAATTTAAAGTCAGATTTCATTTTTAAGTTTTCATAGTAGGCATATACTTCGTAGCTAAAGCAAACTGTTATTACACATGTACACATTTACAAGTTGAATTCATTTTAAAAAATGTTTAATTTTTGTAACAATTAAAGTGACAATATTCTGAACTGTTAGGAATCAAGCATTTCAAGATTTAGCAAAAATTTCTCGTGTGTGCGTGTGTGTGTGTGTGTGTGTGTGTGTGCGTGTAGGGAAAACAGGAGTATATCTAAATGATATGAGTACATGGCGATACAGTAAGGCTGTTTAGAGCAGCCAAATAAAAAATATTCCCCAATGAAATGCTACTTAATCTGTGCTTTGAATATGATATAGTGTTGAAGGTGGAGGGTGGGGAGTAGACTTTAGAGAGGCTAGAGATAGAGAATTCTAGGGAACAGTATCTGCAAAATCACAGAGGCACACATGAGGCTGGTTTGTTGGGGGCCAGGTGCAAAGGGCTGCCTCCTCCATGCTGCCAATTTTAGATTCGGAAAAAAAGTCACTCTTTTCCTATACTTCACTACTCAGAATAGGTCTATTAAAGACAGCCAGTTAATACAAACATCTCCTCTGGCTGCGTGAATTGGTACATACTTGTCCAAGTGTGTTGGATTTGATTTGTTGTACTCTTTCTCTAAAATAAAGCCATCTGGGAGATGGGAGAACTTTTTTTTTTTTTTTAATTGAGTGATACCTTCAAGTCATACTCTGGATTTGTACTTCTACTCAGACTACTGAAATACACAAAGAATATCCTGCAAGAAAAAAGAGAGTTCACCAAAACCTCAGTATAGTTTGGCTTCATAAAAAACCATTTGGCTGTGTTATGGCTGCTTTTGATTGTAATGGGATTTTCCATAGTCTGGCACTAAATCCAGGATCATCAGGCAAAAAAAAAAAATCTTCAAGAATGTAGGAATATCTGTTCAGAAACAGAACATCCACTCTGAACTGATGTGGAAAAAGGGTATTTCTTTGAGTATGGCTCCTGAACAATCCTACATTCAAGTAATTTCCTTGAGCCTTTGAAAAATGCTCTCCATTTGGCAGAACAGAGATAATAAATGATGTGCTTTTTAGCAATTCACCTAGAAGAAATAAGAGAATGACGAGCTTGCAACTCTTTTTCCCCCCACTTAGTAGACTAGCTATAAGTTCCAAAATACAAAGGGATATTTTTAGAAGCAGATCTGTAAGCACATTGTACCCAAGATGGGATTTGAGTGAACTCAATAAAGAAAAGTCATTTTACAATCTGGAGCCATATCACATGGAGAATGTGTTAAATAATACTATTCTTTCCAGAATGATTGTATCCTGTATAATGCATTTCTTACTGTAACTTCATTAAAAAAATTATCTTCAGCTACAACTAACGAGTTTTAACTAGGGTTAGGTAAAGATCTCATTTCCATGGTAGATTCCAATTTCCTATGACTTTTGTTCTAATAAACTAGCACTAAATTAACACATCTCCCATTCTGCCCTATTGTCTGCACCACTGCAACGTTTAATGTTTAGTTCAATTATGTGCAGAGACCCAATATCCTGCAGATGCCCCCTGACAGTCACTTTGAGTTTTGCTACTCTTAATCCTCACAAGGGCTCTGTGAATGGGCTTATGGAGCCTTTTAAGGTTGTGTGAATATTCAGTGAGATAATCCACATAAAGCATAGAGCCTGGAACGTAGTAACAAGCCATTAAAGTGTAGCAATTCTATCCTAATTTCTGCCATATCAGTCAGAGTTCAATGGCATGTGCAGTTGAACAATGGCAGACCCAGGGTTCTGTATGCCCCTGAAGCTTGTACTTTCCTTGACTTCATGCTTAATGCTTTTGTGGACTCTGCTGAAACAAACTTCAACCAATTTTAAAAAGAAATAAAAATTTGTAAGAATTTTATGACAAATTGTAAAAAAGTCAAAAGAGGAGAGATAGGGAAATATTTGCAACACAGATGATAGAAAAATATTTTAATACATGCAGAACTTCTACAAGCTCATAAAAGAGACAAACAAACAAATAGAAATTTGGGCAAACTATTTAAACTAATAATTTATAGAAGAGAAAATAAAATGGCCAATAAACATATAATATGATATTCATACTCTCTAGTAGTCAAATAAACACAAATTAAAGAAACAATATGATATTCAATTCTCAAACTGACAAAAATATAAAAAGGATGTAAAGGCCTGGACACTCTTGGGCTGGTGAGGGTGTGAATTGCTATACTGCCTCTAAAATTAATCTAGAACTATCTAGTAAAAGTAAAAATTCAAAAACACTTTTCCCTAGTAACCCCAGTTTGGGAGTTTAATAGCAGCTAAACGGAAGAGTGAAATTAAAGTGAATGGGAAGTTGATTTTTAACTTTGTATATTTTTGCATTCTGTTGCTTGATTGCTTAATAAAATAAGCATGTAATGCTCATGTGATTTATATATATTATCTAACACACATATATATATCACATGAGCATTACATGATATATTATATCATGTAATATATATATATTACATGATATTATATATATAATATCATTCTGTTTAGCTGCTATTGCTCATGTGATATATATATATAATATATATAATGAGGTGATATAATATATGATATATATATATAATGAGATGTCCACAAAACTTTAGGACAAACTTAAGTGGCTTAGGTGGCTTCAGTGGCAGTTCAGAAAGTTCAGAATAAGGTAAGTTACAGTCTTTTCCATTCTCTGGTGGACATACCACATATGGTATCATCTACCCAGTCTAAATGTTGGAGGATGACATGGTTATTCACAAATTGAAGAAACTCCAGAAAAGGGAAAACAGAATAATGAAAGACTGGAAGTCACATCTCATATGCAAAGATTTAATGACCTGAGTGATGTAAATTAACAGCTTCCTGTCCTTCACTCTTCAACCCTCTGCAAATAGACCTTGCTAGTCCATGACCTATTTATCAAATCCAAAGGCTGTTTTTTTTTTTTTATTTGAGCTGTGATGGAGATTACATGAAATATACAAAAACTTTAAAAAGGTTTCTGGCATGCAGAAATTCTTAATAAATATCATTGTTATTGTTGGTGTCTTTGAATGGCCCGATAAAAACATTCCTCTTTCCCCACTTTAGTTCTAAATCAAACGACAAATAAGACAAAGAATTGTCAGGTGGAGACCAAATTACTACCATTATCACTGGGATGGAAAGCATGCTTCCTGATTTTAATGCCAAAATTAGTGAGACTCATCTTCCTTTAGAACAGGCAGCAAGAAAAACAGTGAGTGTGTCTCGAGCTGGATTCTAGCAACAAAGATACATTTGTATCTCTGGATCTTCTTGTTCCCAAGAGAAAGAGGAAAAGAAAGGATATGAATATTTTGTTTCATTTTTCAGGCACCTCAGTCTGATATCTCACTACCTTCTCCTGGGCAGAGTTAAGTGGGAGAATGGAGAGAGATCAGGAGTGATAAGGTAATAAACTCTCTCCATGTGGAAGGAAATATCTAGAATGGGGAAGAACTACCTCTGCAAACATCATATGATTATTATAGTGACTGCATTCTCTGGTCTCAGCTCACATTTAGACTAGATCTATAATGTTCCATTTATGCTTAACAATGTGGATCTGTGATCTGTTTAAAGACAAAAAGATGATTTTCAACAGGAAATCTGAAAAAGAAAACCACCGTGGTTTTCTATGCACACATGTGTAATACAATAAACACCAGAGACTTGATTGCAAGGAAATAACAAAGGAGCTCAAAAGCATCTTATAATTCCTCCATATGACTAAACAGCTACAGAATCAGAAAAAAAGAAAGAAATACCTTAATCAATAAAAAGTTAACCAAGATATTTTAAATTATATTAAAATAAATTGAATAGCAATGGTTCTCACTCAGTACGGCCAAACAGGAAAACAAGTTAATTAATTGTTTCAAGTGCAATAGACCATAATTATTGTTTTGAATAGGTTTTAAAACACTTTCTATTCATTTTCAAAAGTGATAGTGCACAGATTTGCTTTCCTAAACCAAAGTAATTTCCAAGTCAAATTTTAGAGTGTCTCCATTATTTTTCTTCATTAATTTCAGGCAATTACAGAAATTAATTCAAAACTCTTCACCTGTGGTTCAAGATTACAAACTAAAAAAGTAAAATTAATATTGCTTTCGTGCTCAGAAAGTTTTAAGAAAATAAAGTTCACTTCATGTTTTAAAATAGATACAAATCATTTCATATTTTAAAGTAGGTGCAACTTAGCCCAAATTACACTGTAAAATTAGCATTTCTCTATACATGGATGATTAAAGGAAAACACTTAAAAGAAGTATATTTAGCAAAAATGTTTTAAGTACTGCTACTCCCAAAGGGGTTGAGTGGCAAGAATGGAAGGTAGATGAAAGAGTAAAGGCTCTTGTCAGAGACTCTTGCAGCTTTTGGTGATGCAAGAAATACTTTACTGCAGACGTTTATGCAGCTTCTGATACCCATCCTGTTTTCCTGACCTTGGCTAACTGGCCTAGAAGTTAGTGAGAAGCTACCAGTATGAGCATGAGGTGGTCAAACCCTCAAAAATGGTGTGGCACTGACTACCATTAACCATCCATCCACATTGGATACTGCAAACCACCCCACATCAACCATATATCCTCTTGAAGGACTACACATGGGACCAGAGAGAAAGTGGTCTCTTGAGTCAATTCATTTTCTGAGTAAAGCCTCCTCTATAAGACCTCTTGGTTTTGGGGTGACCATTTCATTGTTCAGGTGACTATTTCTTTCTTTTTTTCTTTTTTTTCAGGTGACTATTTCTAACATAGCTCCTTATTTTCCTTTATTCTAGCAATTAAGTCATAACGAAGCTAACCTAGGGTTCTTGTGGCTTTATATATATACTGAAAGAATCTGACATACTCATGTTGCTAAATCTAATAGACAATTTCAATACCCTTCTTATGTGATCTTTCAACAGCATTTGGTAAAGTTGGCGATCCTCTCCTTGAAAATCTTTATTTTCTTGGCAAGTGACCCTCCAGACCATAGTACTTTCCCCCCATACGTGTTTTCTTCTTAAAGAAATCCATCTATGCCCAGGGCTGAAACTACCATATTTGCATGGGTAACATCCAAATAAACATTTCCAGTTTCTTAGCTCTAGACCACACCACCGCTTCTAAAAGCCCATTAGGAGGTTCCACAGACTCCACTAGTTTAATACAGGTTGATCTGAACTCATCACTTTCTCCCCAAATCTACCTTTCCTCCTCTGTTCCAGACGGTGACCCTGGAATTCCTTCTCCACATTCCTTCCCCTTCCTCCATGTTTTATGAGAAAATTGTGGCCAGTATCTTCCCAAATTTCTCCAGGCTCGAAATATAATTATCTGCAATTCTGAGTGACTCATTTGCAGGAAAGGCCTGCTTAGTTCAAGTATTAAAGCATTTATATTTTTAATTAAAAGTTAAAAAGATTAATTATTTCTGTTATATAAAAATACATAAGGAATGTGCTCATGTACCAGCTTATGAGATAGTTTAACTGATGTCCTCTGTGAGTCCTGCCTTTGTGACATTCCCTTCTCTCCCAATCTCACACCAAATGCAATCACTAACATGGATTAAGTGTTTATATTCACAAGAATTTCCATTAACTTTTACAAATATGTATATGTATCTCTAAAACAATGTGGTATTATTTTGCACATTTAAAAATTTTATATGAATTATGTCATACTAATGTATTTTTTGCAACTTGACTTTTTAATGTTCAATATTTTCTTTGTGAAATATATGTATGGATATACAGTAGTCCCCCCTATTCATGAGGAATACATTTCCCCAGTGGATTCCTGAAACCAGGGATAGTACCAAACCCTAAATACACTATGCTCTTCCCATACTAATGGGTGAATGGCGTATACAGCATGGACATGCTGAATAAAGCGATGATTAATATCCTGGGCAAGAGGGAGCTGGATGGCATAAGATTTCATCATGTTACTCAGAATGGCACACAATTTTAAATTTATGAATTTTTTATTTCTGGAATTTTCCATTTAATATTTTCAGACCATGGTTGACCATGGGTACCTGAAACTGTAGAAAACAAAACTGTGGATGAGGGGGGACTACTGTATACATATTTTTTTGTGATATATATATGGATATTTATATAGATAAATGTAGATAATATTAGCTTTTCTTTTCCTTTCACTACTTGATAGTATCCCATTAAATAAAAATTCTTCAGTTTATTTAACTGTTTGTCTTTGGATGCAATATAAGTAATTTCTAACTTTTTGCTATTAAAATCAGTGCTGATCTGAACAGTGATGTACAATATTTTTGTGCATATGTGTAATACGTGCCTGGAAGGGGAGTTCTGGATCTTAAGATAGCAGATTTTCAAATGCATTAGTTATTGCAGTTTTCTCCTTAATTTGTACTTTCACCAGCAGAGTTTAACAGCTCCCTTACTGTATATCATGGCCAAACATAGCATTTATAACTATAATGCATTATAACTAAATTTCCCTCTAAACACTATTTTCTCTGTGTAAATCTCAGTATGTTGTGTTTTGTTTTTTGTTCATCTCAAAGTATTTTCTAATTTCCCTTGCGATTTCTTCCTTGATCCATTGGTTATTTAGAAGTGTGTTATTCATTTTCACATATTTGTGAAATTCCCAGATTTCCTTCTGTTATTGATTTCTAGTTTCATTCCATTGTGGTCAGAGAACATAATTTGTATGATTTCAATCCTTTTGAATTTACTGAGAAAGGTTTTGTGGCCTAATATATGGTCTATCACAAGAAATATTTCACCTTTACGTGAGAAGAATGTGTATTATGCTGTTATTGGGTAGACAGTTCTATAGATGTCTTTTGGGTGTACTTGGTTTACGATGCTGTTCAGGTCTTCCATTTCCTTGTTGATCGTCAGCCTAGTTTTTCTATCAATTATTGAAAGTGTGGTGGTATTGAAATCTCCAAGTATTTTTGTTGACTTGTTGACTTGTGTATTTCTCCCTTCAATTCTACCCCTTTTGTGTCATGTGTTTAGAGGTTCTGTCGCTAGGTGCATATATAATTGTTATGGCTTCCTGATGGATTGATCCTTTTATTATAAAATATCCTTCTTTATCTCTAGTAACAATTTTAAGTTAAAGTCTATTTTTGATAATGAAAGTATAGCTATTCACCTATATTTTAGTTACTGTTTGGTTACCTTTTTTTATCCTTTTAATTTCAAACTATTTCTGTCTATAAATCTAAAGTTGTCTCTTGTAGCTAGAAGATAGTTCATTTTAAAAAAAATTATTCTGCCTTTCTCTGCCTTCTTCTTTCCTTCCTTCTTTCCTTTCATCCCTTCTTTAGTTAGTAACAATCTTGGTTGCCCACTCCAGAGACTGTAAGAAAATGATTGAAGAACAAGTAGCTTATTTAAGAAATAAATCTGGAGTGGAATTCGGGAAGAAACCAGGAGGGCAAGGCAGCCGATAGCAAATATGTGATCAAAATAGATCCCATTGTGAGAAATCAGAGATTTATCCTACTGGGGAACTGTGGGAGTGAGTGTAGACATGGAATCTCAGATTTATCCACTTATTCACTTGAGTGGTGAGGGAACTGGAACAATTATATACCAACTCATATTAGTAACTAGTTGAGGGAGTATTATTTCTGCTCTTCTCTGGATTTCCACTGGCAAGGGTAAAGTAAGCTTCCACTGCTTGAAAAAGTCCTTAGGCAGTTGAGGGGCAGAGTGCTTGTACCATAAGGTTATGCCTGAGGGCATGTGGGTAGTAGTCTCACCCTGTCTATTCCATTGTCGCAATATCATCAAGGGACAATTTCAACTTTTTCTCACTGATTTTCTACTCCAATTCTGTTGTATATGAAACATCCATTACATATGTGGGTGTTCTTCTGAGCTTCTTATTCTGTTCCATTGATCTATTTGCTATCTCAGATCAGAGCCTACGCTGTGCCCTTTCTCATTCTTGTTATTGGTAACGTGGGTTTTCTCTGTTTTGTCTCACCGGCCGACAAGCACTGCATCAACTTTATTGGTTTCTTCAGACAATTGGCTTTGTTACATTGATTTTCTCCAGTGATGTTTTCTATTTCATTTATTTCTGCTCTTGAATTTATTTTTTTTACAGTCTTCTGTTTTCTTTGGACTTAATTTTCTCCTTTTTTTTCTTTTTTCTTTTTTTTTTGGGGGGGTGGAAACTTCATTAACTTGTTACTTCTTTCCTGATACAAGCATATAATACTGCACATTTCCCTTTAGGCACCATTTTAACAGCATCCCACAGTTTTTGATATGTTGTATTTTCATCATTCAGTTTAAATTATTTTAAAATTTTACTTGTGATTTCTTCTTTGAGCTATGGATTATGCTGAAGTTTTATTTCTGAATATTTGGGAAGTTTTAGATACCTTTTCAGTATTGATTTGTAACTTAATGATGTTGCGGTTAGAGACCATACTTTAACATTTTCATCTCCTCTGTTTTCTTTATTCTCTGTGTGGATTTCTTGAATTTGGATGTTTGATTTTCTAAACTGATCCTCTAATTGTCTCATTCAACTTCTATTATTTTCTTGATCTTTATCTTTCTGTTTTATTTTCTGAGAGACTTCTTTTACTTCATTTTCCACACGGCACTGAAGTTTTTATTACCATCATATCAATTATTTGATACCATCTGACTTGATATTTTTTAACCATCTAGTTTTGCAACCTCTGTTCTGCAAGTACAAATTCAGTTAATTTATATCTTGTGATTACTTACATAATTGAATTTATATCTGCTATCTTTTATTTTCTATTTTTTTCTGCTCCTTTTATGATTTTTTTCTTAATGAAGAATTTTTAAAGATTCTCTTTTTACTTCTCTACTAGTTTTGAAGTTATAACCACTGTTTATATTCCAGTGGTTATATTAAAGTAGTAATGTGTATATTGTAATACTTACCTTACAAAATATATAGTTAAGCACTCCCTCTGCTACCCTCCCCAATAGACTTTAAAATATTTCACCTCTGGTCACTATCCCTCCTCCACACACCATACCATTTTCTATGTTTATGAATTCTTAGAAGAGACTTTATCTTTTTTTAATACAACAAATATAGAAAAGTCACTCATTGTCTGTCTTTACCTCTGGGTGGATGTTATCAAGTTCATCATTTCTGTCAAGTACAAGAATACTGACTTGTGATAGCAGGTCTCAGCTCATGTTCCCCATCTGAGCAATCCAATGAATTTCCCTTGGAGTTGTTGCATCTCCTGTGTCTAGTTTAATTAGGTCAGCAGATGCTACTTCAGTAGCCTTGAATTCAGCAAAAAACTTAACACTCTAACTTCTATCTCTCTTTTAATTTTGGTCTTTTGTAATTTTCTTCTTTTTTTCACAAACTCTACTAAAAAGATGCTTTAAAACTTTTATCCTTTACTCTTAGTATTTGAATTGAGAAGTTTTTTTTTTTTTACAGTGAATCTTTTTTTTTTGTGCTTGTGACATACTGCCAAAAATAAAAAGCTTGTATTAGTATTTGACTATTTAAGTTATTTTTTGATTTCTTTTATCTTTATTATTTCATTCTGATATATTAACTGTAGTTTTCTGATGCTAACTGCCTTGATAATACTCCAATGGCTATGCAAACCAGTGTTGAGTAGGAGAAATAATGCATGAATTGCTGTATAAACTCTGAAGTATCATATAAAATTTTTGTCACAAACATTTACCAAGAGTTTCTTACATGTTAAACACTTTGCTGGGTTCTTTGCAAGTGCTGAATTACTCTTCACAACGGCATTCACTCATCAAGAGTTGTAACACAGGAAGAAAGGGATCAGGTTTCTCAAAACCATCTAGTCGTTGGAGGTCAAGCTGGGATTTGAACTCATGTCCACCTGATTCCAAAATATGTTATTTTTAAAGTCTCCAAAAAAGACTGCAAAGTGCTTTGGAACATTTCAAAAGGGCTACTCTACTAATCCAAAAGCAGGTTGCTAACAATTGAAACCATTAAAGAGCATTCTTGTCTGAGTGCTTGGCAAAAGAATTAATCCAAGTGGCCACAGTTTCCTAGATAGCTGGATAATTATTTCCTACTTTTGCCCAGAATTCTTTCATTTAACACACAAATTTAGCTACCTGCTGATAATATGTGGGAGGCATTGGGAATAATTCAGAGTCATGTACTTTAATTTTGATAAGGTAGATATCCAGCCCACACATGAGTAAATAATCAAAAATAGGAGACAAAATTTAAAATATAGGTGCTAAGGGTTAAGAGTGGTATTTATTTTAAGCAACATTCCCAATGAGAGATAGGTTATCTGGTCATGCCTAAGAAGTGTGACGGACTTCTTAAAATGTTTCTAAAATAACAATTCTCCATCTGTCAAAAATAAATGAGCATGCACTCACTTGATAAAGCAATGTAGATCCGAACAGGTGAAGTAGGTAGAGGTGAGCATTGTAGTTTTTGTTAATAATTTTTCTTAAGAATAGTTAAGGAGTCCAGGTTCTGTAACCTCTTAACTGAACTCTTCTGATTAGACTGATGAAGCTCACTCAAACTTTGTTGAAACAACTTTTCTATTAATAGACCTCTTTCAAACCAACAGTGCAGCTTCCTCTTTTTCCAAGATTAACATTTAGGTTTTCTGATCACAGGTTTCATTCTTCAGCAACAAAAGATGACTCTGGCACTTTCTCTGGTCCTTTCCACACTCCCACCTCTCCTATCCCCTTGACATACACCTTCTCTCCATTTGTTTCTGAACCGTTGCTAAAATAAAAGGGTGAGTCATCCTAGTGGTGCTCAAATGGAAAACTCATGTGGATTTTCCAAGTATTGAAAAGCATACTGAGTAAATTATTAGAGAACTTTAGAGCGTAATGGAATACTTTTTGATGACTGGGAATCCTTGCTTAATCAGCTCTAATGGAAAGATGGCCTATTTTACGCCACTGCCAAAGACTGCATCTGCTGGGGATTTGACAGTATATTACTTGCCATTCTAACTCCCTTGTATCCAAAAAACAAAAACAAAAGAACAAAAACAAAATTCTTACCAAACTTCTTTCACTCACAAATGATTATCACATTTAAATGAGTCTTATTTCGGGTATCCTTCAAAGGAAGAGTGAGGTTTGATCCTCTTGCAAAGTTTGCTGCACACCTACCCTGCATCCAGTTCTTCTGCAGCTGGTGTTTAGGACCATCTTCTTCTTTATCTAATGACCTTGTTCACAAATCGTTGTACTATCCAGTTACTACTTTTGTTTATGTGTGTCTAGGGTTGGTGCAGTACGGAAAAGGGCAGGCAGGAGGGTAGGATAGACATTTAATTATCTTAATGGAGAGATGGGAGATTAGGGCTCAAGAAACTTCAATTTAAGGCCTTACAAGGTTCCTATCTGATGAGAAATGTGTCCTTGGAACATCTCTGAACCTCATTTTTCTTATCTATAACATGTGGCAAATAGTACCTGACAGATTGTTCTGAGAATTACATAGTATAGGCAGGAGTTGGAAAAGCTAATGGCACCTGGATCAGAAGTGCTAAGAGATAGTTTAGGGACAGGCTATAGGCAAAAAGACCCATTAAGTCTGCTCAGTTATTTCACAATCAAACTCATGTTTTAGAGAATGTAAACATTTAATCTTTATTCTCAATAATACACATGACTTATTTATAATGTTAGTGTATTTTAGAATAGTCGTCTATTTACACCTCACCCATGCCGCACCCAGTATCCATAGCAATTTTTCAGAATATCATCTTACATATGAGGTTATTACATCCAAACATTTTCCAGAAACAAAAGAAGATCTTGATAGTCTTCAGACAGTTCCTCAGAGACAATTCATCCCACACTTTTCAGTGACAAGGAGCTCAGCTGAAGAGCAGCCTTAATTCACTGGCAATTCCTTCTTGAATTGAGTCAAAGACGGAGTTCTTATAATTTTCAAGCATTATATTTTCTTGGGTTATTACCTAAAATATTTTGAAACATTTTGCATATTCATCTCAACGTCTTCTTTGCACTTGTAATTCTTTACAGTTTGTAATTCTTACAACATTCCTTTTGTGCAGGATTTGTAGGTAAAATATTACATATTTATGCTAAAATATTTTTGCTGTTTAAATAAAATGCAAATTTAATTGCTTTGTATTTTTATTGGCTAAATCTGGCAAATGCAAGATAGTTTCCAGAATATTAACCATTCTACTAGCCTCCTCTTGTTTGTCTTTTAGGAGTCAGATGTACCTGGATTCAAGTCTCAGTTCTATAATTTGTAAGCTACATGATCTGGGACAAATTACAATATCTTTCTGAGCCTCCATTTTATCATCTATAAAATAGGCATAACACCTCTAAGGGCAAGGACTACACCTGCTCACCAAAATCTGTGCATCCTCTTATTCCAGGGCTCACAGGTAGACTAAACTTCCAGGCTTCTCTTACATTTAGGAATCCCATTTGGTTGACTTTCAGACAATGGAATGGGAGCAGAAGTGACGTGCCATTTGGGTTAAGGCTTTTTAACATGCTCCATGTTCTTCCTTTTGCAAGCTGGGGCTGGGGGCAATGAGGTCTCAGGGATTAGTGAAGCCTTCGAACGAAAGGAGCCTAGATCTCTGAGTCGCCATGTGAAAAAAGAACAAGAACAAAGACAAAAATTTTACATACCAGGAACACTTGTACTCACTCTTTATGTGAGAAAGAAACCAACTTCTGTTGGGTTATACCACTGAACTTTGGAGGTTAATTTGTCCCAGCTGCTACTACTACCATGACTAACATAAAAATTTCTACAGGAAAAAAAATGCTGCTTTAGTAGATACCTAAAATAGATGGCATTCTGTAGAAAAGAGTATGGAGGTTTCTCCAAAAACTAAAAATAGAACTACCATATGACCCAGAAATTCCATTGCTTACTATATAACTGAAGAAAACAAAAAGATTATTTTAAAAGTACATGCACCCCAATGTTCATAGCAGCATAGCCAAGATGTGGAAGCAACCTAAGTGTCCATCGACAGAGGAATGGAAAACAACAGTTGAAAAGAGAATGGCATCTGGACCCCAAATGGTAAGAGATAATTCTAGGAAAGGCTAGCAACCAAAACAATGGACCATTAAGTTTACCCAGATAAGCACAAGGAACTCAGCCCTGTGATAAAGATCAGACTAAGGGTTAATAAAACTTTTCTACTCAGGCTTATTGTTTCAGATGATTCCATGGTATAAAATATGAAGTTGAGAGATGTAAGAATGGGTATTAGGAAACAAAGAAATACGGCAAACTGTATTATCATGTTTGGGGAAAAATGAAGTCTTATACATGGAACTGATTGGTAGAAAACAGATCAGAAACTTTTAAAGGAAGTGTATTAGTTTGCTAGGACTGCCATAACGAAGGGCTACAAATTGGGATGCTTAAATAACAGAAATGTATTGTCTCACAATTCTGGAAGCTAGAGGTCCAAAACAAGGGTATTGGCAGGGTTGGTTCCTTTTGAGGGCTGTGAGGAAAGATCTGCTCCAGGCCCTGGCTTTTGGCCTGTGGATGGGCTTCTTCATCTTCACATGGCATTCTCCTATATACAAGTCTGTCTCCAATTTCCCCTTGTTATAAGGACACCAGCCATACTGGATTAAGGTCCACCCTAATGACCTTAAGTTAACTTACAAAGATCCTGCCTCCAATAGTGTCACATTCTGTGGTACTGGTGGCTAGAACTTCAACATATAAATTTGGGGTGGCATAATTCAATCAGTAACTGGAACCTTTTTTTCCTTCCAGTTTTATTGAGATATAATTGACGTAGAGCACTGTATACTAAGGTATACAGAATGCTGATTTGACTTAGTGACTTATGACTTATGAAATGATGATCACAGTAAGTTTAGTGAATATCCATCATCTCATATAGATACAAAATTTTAGAAAAAAGAAAAAAATTTTCCCTTTGATGAGAACTCTTAGAATTTATTCTCTTAATAACTTTCCTATATAACATACAACAGTGGTGGTGCAGTGGTTAAGAATACGTCTGCCAATGTAGGGGACATGGGTTCGAGTCCTGGTCGAGGAAGATCCCACATGCCGCAGAGCAACTAAACCCGTGCGCCAGAACTATGGAGCCTGTGCTCTAGAGCCTGCAAGCCACAACTACTGAAACCTGCGTGCCTAGAGCCCGTGCTCTACAACCAGAGAAGCCCACACACTGCAACAAAGACTAGCCCCTGCTTGACACAACTAAAGAAAGCCTGCACGCAGCAACGAAGACCCAACGCAGCCAAAAAAAAAAAATAAAGTGTTAATTATATTTATCATGTTGTACATTACATACCTAGTGCTTATTTATCTTATAACTGAAAGTTTGTTCCTTTTGACTACTTTCATCCAATTCCCCTCCCTCCACTGGCTGCCTCTGGTAACCACAAATCTGATCTCTTTTTCTGTGAGTTGGTTTGTTTGTTTTTGCAATATAATAGACCTACAATGTAGTGATTCAATATTTCTACACATTTCAAAATGATCACTATGATAAATCGAGGTATGATATGTCACCATACAAAGATATTATATAGTTATTGACTATATTCCCCAATCTGTAACAGGAACTTTTAAAGAAAATTATATTGCCAAAGAAACAAATATTCTGGATGTTAAAAACAAGACCCAAAATCCCTGTGATTATAAAACAACTTTTGGGTTCCCAAATTTGCAAAAGCAGAAAGTATACTGCAAAAGCTCTTTAGCCTCCAACACATTCGTGATCATGGAGGATAATGGACAATGAACCACTTCCCACAAGCCAGAGCCAGGGTCATGGAGAACAACAGAAAAGGGAAGTCCTCCCAGGTAGCCTCTCCAAGGTCTTGTCCCAAAGAACATCCTGTGCCAGAGCAAGATATCGTCACCTGCCCAGCAGGATTCCATTGTGACTGTAGACCACTGAGTGCCTCCTGTTTCCTACTCTTCCCTTTATAAACGGGAGTTTTGTAACAGAGGAGAACAAACCTGACTCCATTTTGAACCTATTCCTTTAACTCTAAGCTTTCTGCTCTGTTGCCTGTGCTTAGTCATGCTGGCTCTGCACCTTGGGAAAAGAATGTTGCCTATAGTCTGAAATATACATGACAGTCCATTCTCAAGCTCTGACCTTCAGAGGTACAAATCTTTTCCTGTTCATATAGAGATTAAAAAGTTACAAAACATAGAATAACATTTGTCTTATTGGAGGCTTACAGGAACACTGTGACCAGACCTACTGGACAGCTGCAAGAACAAAGGATTCTGGCACCAGAAAGTTTCTACCAGCCCCTTCCCTTCCCCTTTTAGTATAAAAGAAGCCTGACCTCTAACTCAGGCAGATGGTTCTTTGGGACACTAGTCCACCGTCTTTTCGGTCTGCTGGCTTTCTGCATAAAGTTGCTGTTCTTTGCCCCAACTAGTCACCTCTTGATTTATTGGCCTGTCATGCAGTGAGCAGTATGAGCTTGGACACAGTGACAGTTTTACTGCGGTTATACTGGGTCTGCTACTCTGGTATATTGAATGTTTGGAGGGCAGTTGCCTGCTCTTCTTAGCTCATAGATCACCAGATCATGAGGGGCCACCTCTGTACTTGATGGAGAGGCACTGGATCTGGGGATCATAGACTCTGAGCTGAGGATGCTGTAACACAGTGAATGTGTCTCTGGGTAGGAAGAAGGGTGCATCCCAGGCTGGTCAGAGACTGCTTGGGAACCAAGGTGGCTTACTGTTTACCAAGATCAACGTTCTCCTCCTCTTTTTCAGTGAAACAGCCACGTCAGAGTTTCAGCCCATGAAATGTACGGGGAAGCTATTGGTACTATCTGAGTATTGCTTTTAAGACATGAAAGTAGATTCTCTGCTCCCATTTCTCCTTCCACAAGCAACATGCTGAAAATGACTTGGCCCCCAGGGGGTTTTAAAATGGAAGGAGCCTGGATCCATGAAGCAGCATGGGGAGAAAAGTTGTCCTCAAACCAAAATAGTGGTATTGGACTATAATTTGAAAGGGAAAGTTCAATTTTGTTAAGACGCTGAAATTTGGGGGTTTATTTGTTATAGTAGGTAGTATTACTCAAACTAGTATTTCTGTTTAATTTTAAGGCCCCCTCCAGACATAATATTATACGATTCTACAGTAAGTTTCAAGGACTGTGACACACCTAAAAAAATAGCAAGCCTGCTCTTTATTGTACCAGAAATTTTCTGTTTTGTGTATTATTTACTCTCGAAA
Organism: Delphinus delphis; assembly: GCF_949987515.2. NCBI lineage: Eukaryota > Metazoa > Chordata > Mammalia > Artiodactyla > Delphinidae > Delphinus > Delphinus delphis. The sequence goes on along the minus strand of NC_082694.2, from coordinate 81,309,430 downwards.
ATGAAAGCTAACAATGAGATTCGACTATCTAATAGCTGGGGGCTGCTGCTGTTGATGTTTTCTGGCATTAAAAATGCAACACAGGGGCTTCCCTGGTGGCGCAGTGGTTGAGAGTCCGCCTGCCGATGCAGGGAACACGTGTTCGTGCCCCGGTCCGGGAGGATCCCGCATGCCGCGGAGCGGCTGGGTGCGTGAGCCATGGCCGCTGAGCCTGCGCTCCGCAACGGAAGAGGCCACAGCAGTGAGAGGCCCGCGTACCGCAAAAAAAAAAAAAAAAAAAGCAACACAGCCCAAGGAAACAGAGAAATATAGAATTTTCAGACAAGAAAGGACCTACAAGTTAGCAGACATTAATTTCATTTTACAGATGAGGAGAGTAGGCTCAGGGAGGTTAAATAAATTTGCTTAAGTTTAAACTACTTGTCAGTCCATGATAAAGATTGAATTTTGACCCAGCTGTTACTTCAATGATTCTGTGCTTGCATCTATACAACTTTGTGTATGTAATTTTTCAAATATTATTATCTGCACTGCTAATCTTTGTTTGTCAATCTGGTCTTGCAGTCAGGCAAAGTCATACTCAAATCCTACTCGGCCACCTGTCTGCTGTGTGGCTTTGAGGAAATCATTTACTGTCTCTGAGCCTTAAGTGCCTCATCTGCTGTGTCGATATAATAATAGCCAACATATAAAGTTGTTCTGGGGATTAAAATGTGATCGTGTATGTACAACACAAAAATACACTGCTTTCTAGGCAATGAATAATTATTGTCATCGTAATGAAGATGGTTTTAGAAAAGGAATTCTTTTGGTTATGCGTCTCATCTATGAGGAATGATAGGGAAAAAAATCTTAAATTATTATATGTCTTTACAATCTATAGTAGAGACCTTATACTGCTATAATAAATGGGCAGTCTCTATTTCTATTTCACTCTAATTGTAACAGATGGATTAGCCATGGAAACTTTCCATAAATAAGGAAGAGAATCCTATCCTAAAATGGAAGTAGTAGAATTTATTCCTGGTATCTTTGAAAACAGGAAGGTTATGGACACAGTGTTACTATGAGATGCCATGATCTGGACTAGAAGGTCTCATAATTTAGTCTTACAAAAATTATAAATGAGTAAAGCTCAAAAGAATGTATGTAACAAAGAGATCAACACAAATGGATTGTAAATTCTCTTTTCAAGCTCTAGTGAGAGATGAGGTTAAAAAATCAAAGGTGCTATATGTGATATTTCACAATTCACAAAACATTTTTCACATTCACCATCTTTTTTAGACCACCTACAGATCTGTGAAATTGAGATTGATCTTATCCCTGTTTTACACACAAGGACTTTGAGGCTCATGAATTTCAAATGGCTAGTCCAAAGTTACCCACCTAGTAAGTCCTAGAGCTGAGATGGGGCTCAGAATTGATTCCAAGAATCCTATGTGTTTTCCATTAATAGATCATTATCTCTCTAGATAGAAGATCTATTTCAATAGATGAGAAAGATTTGATGAAATATAGGTTTGAGCAGCAGTTGAAACTCTTGATGAAAGATGAGCACTAATTTAAGAAATTGATCCATGTATGAAAATGAAGCAAACCCTGTGGCCAGAGAGAAGCCACTTACAGAAAGATTGGCTTGTTAGGAAGAGAATTCTAATCAAAAAAATGTGAGATGGCTTATGAGATAATTATAAGCAAGAAGCATCATCTAAAACTATATTCACTAGGACGGCCAGCAGTGTTCTTTTAGCATAAATAGGTTCTAGAACACTACCTATCTTTCAGATTCCTCCCTATTAATATTGTAAATTACTATTAGCACTAAATATTCTGAAAATACCTTATCTTACCTCTCTCTCTACTCCCCGCTGTGCCCTCCTCTCTACTCACCAATCTATATGCTGGAGCTCTTAGATGTTATCTCTCCCACTTACCTCAACACACTCCCACCAGCACACACTCACACTAACACTGTTGGGCTCATGTTTACTCTTTCACATCCCGTCTCACCTGTTTTACGTGGTTAATCAAGGCTTGATTTAGATTTAATCTAATCTACTTTCCCAGATTGCCCTAAATGAGATATTCCTCCTCTCTGCTCAGCTCCTGTGACATTTTGTCTTTTCTCCTATAATAGATCTAAAGAATTGTCTGTTCATTTGTCTGTCTCTTTTGTTGTCTTCAAGACCAGATAACTGCACTTTTTTTTTAAGAGACAAAGGCAAATGTTTATTTAGAAGGAAAAAAAGAAATCACAAGTTAAATAGCTAAAAAGCTGCAATATACCACCAATAATACAAAATCCAGAAAAATAATAGCACATTTTAATCTATTTGTGTTTATTTTTCTTTAAGAGTTGACTCAAATGTTATCTTCTCTTCCGATCACCCTATACAAAGGAACAAGCACCTTTTTCATCCCTGTTTTCTGCTTTATTTTATTCAATAGCACTTATCCTTTGGACTCTCGTATCTATTTTATTTGTTTACTTATTGTCTTCCTTCCCCACTAGAATGTAAACCCTAAGAGGGCAAAGACATTTTCCTTTCAGCCCAACACACAGAACATAAGTGCCCAATAAATGTCTGTTGAGTGAATGTTGAAAATTTCACACAGAGTTCCATATTTTACAAAATGCAAGTAGAATATAATTCAATTTTTGTTTAAAAAAGTAATAATATGCATAAAAAAGAGAAGTAGATCAAAATATTAAAAGTGATTATCTCTGGATGATAAAATTATGGATGATTTTCATTCTGTTTTTGTGGATATTCCAATTTGCCTTTTGTGACTGTACTTCTCACCTCCACACACTCTATACAGGAGTGCCTCCTGTAGTGCTTTGCATGAACATGCTTTGGTGTTCTTCAAGGATGTATAGTAGATTTCATCTCCCTGTTCTCTGAATTATTTTCCTGTGAGATCTTAACCATATTTTCAAATATCACCTACATGCCATGGATTCTAAAAAAAATCTTTATTTCTAATCCCTAACTTTTCATAAGCTCCAGACCTCTCTTCTACACGGGTAACTCCATCAGGGCATCCAAAAGGCATTCTGAATACAATTTGGCTAAGCTCTCACTCATTTTCATAAACAGCTGTGAGCCTGGCACTATGATAGATGCTTCATGTAGACTACTCATAACCACAGTATAAAACAAATGAGAAAATTAAGGCTAAAAAAGGTTAAAGGACTCACAATGGTACTAAAGAATCTAATTTCAGGCATCTGGAGAGCCTTAGTTAACCCCAAATCCTTTGGGGCTCAGTGGGCAGCAAAGTCCAAGAGCCACGTCAGAGGCACTGCTGGCCCAGCCCTGGTCAAACAGCCTTCTGCAAAATGATTACCCTGGCTCAGAATTCTTTGCTAGCAGTATAAGCAGAAGGATAGATATTTTAATCGGTCCATATTAATTTCCATTCTCTACATGCTTTACAGGCTCGCAGGTCTATGACTTGGCTTCCGGGGTGGCCATTTGGAATGTCCCTCCCTCTTAACTCCATTAATTACAACCCTCCTTATCCTTAAAGTCCAGACTAAAGAACATGACCTACATTCATCCTGCTTTAACTTTTATAGAGAATAAATTCTCCCTCTACTTTCCTATACAGTATTCTTCTTCCATGTCCATTATAGCTCTATTCCAGTTTGCCTAACACTGAAGTTAGCTGTTGAACTGCTGACAGTGGAATTGCCTGTTAAGCTCTTAGCGGGAAAAGTTTCTGTCCCATTAATTTCAGGGTCTTCCATGTGCCCAGCCCAGTGCTTAGGTGTATCCTCCACAGCTTGTACAATTAAGTTGTTGCCCAATAAATGTTGTGACAATGATGCCTTTCGGTAATTACAATGGTTCTTTAACTATTAAGTAAAAAGAGGAACTTAAATATATACAGAAATAAAAAAATCAACAAGAATTTCAATAAAAATAGAGAAAAATTCGTGGAGCACTTAGCCAATGCTTGGCTAACTGGCATTCACTTTTACCCTCGAAACAATTCTGAGGGGTTGGGGGAGAACTATAATAAAGGGGATGACAGAGATAGCTGAATTCATTTAACTATAGAACTAAGACTATAATAAGCTTGAGAATTATGATTACCAGACATATAGAATTATCCTATAAATAGTGTAGGGACAACTGGGTAACCATCTGAAAAAAGTAATGCTAATAGTTCCTTCACAACTTATGATAAAATAAATTCTGGATGAATTTAAGGTTTATACATAAAAAGTGAAACCCTATATGAAAAGAAAACATTAGAGAAGTAAAAATAAATCTTGGAGTGGGGAGGCCTTTATAAGTTAAAAAAAAAGTCCACAAGTCATAAATTTTACTATATGAACAAACAAAAAACAAGAAAAATATTTGACATCAAAACGTCCTTCATATATAAACAGCTTCTGTATATTGATAAAAAAGATCAACAATGCACTAATTAGATGATGGGATAATTCATAGAAAAATATATATGAATGGCTGGTAAATACATGGAAAGATATTCAACTTTACTCACGATAAGAGAAATGCAAATAGAAATTAAAATGATATAACATTTACTAGCTACCAGATCAGCAAAGATAAAAATATTTGGTATCACATTATGTTGGTGAGTGTGTGTAACAAAATAGACTCTTATGAATTGTTGGTGGGAGTTTAAATAGTACAATTCTATGAAGAACAATTTGGCAACATATATCAAAATAAAAAATGTGTATACCTTCTGATCAGTAATTCTACTTCTAGAATTTTATCATAATGATAGATTTGCTACAGGCCTCACACATTCAAGGCTTAGTTGCAGCATCTTTATTTTGAAGTTATTAAAGAATGACAGTGATTTAAAAGCTCATCAATAGGAAACTATTTAATAATTATGATAATCCATAATATCAGATAATATGCAACCATCAAAAAACATGAGGTAGGGGCTTCCCTGGTGGCGCAGTGGTTGAGAGTCCGCCTGCTGATGCAGGGGACACGGGTTTGTGCCCCGGTCCAGGAAGATCCCACATGCCGCGGAGCGGCTGGGCCCGTGAGCCATGGCCGCTGAGCCTGTGCGTCCGGAGCCTGTGCTCCGCAACGGGAGAGGCCACAACAGTGAGAGGCCCGCGTACCACAAAAATAAACCAAACAAACCAACAAACAAACAAAAAAACATGAGGTAGCTTTATACCATGCATATAAAAAGAGCTCTAAATTAAATTACAACAAATTTTTAAGTGAGAGAAGCAAGCTAATATGCAGAGTATGTTTCCATTTGTGCAAAAATCAAAGAACATATACATACATGCTTATAAAACACAAGCAACTCCAAAAGAAAATTGTACTGCCAAGCTTCCATCTAATAGGTGAGGAAATGGAGGATCAGAAATGTTATGAATTACCTTCAGAGTCAACCAGTTAGCTCAGTAAGAAATTTAAACCCGTCACCTGACACCGATCGTTTACTTTTCTCCCTAGTTAGGATGCCAGGTTTTCCCGTGAGAAATTCAGGGAGAAAAGATATAGTCCCTACCCTGGAAGAACTTATAGTGGAGGAGCAGATGCAGAAAAGAACAATTACCTAGAAGCATGGTGACAGTGCCAAGCTCAAGAGTCTGTGGGATCACAGACAATTCATGTAATAGGGAAGAACAATTCTGACTCCATTTTGCATCTGTTTCTTTTACTTTGACTTGTATTCTATCGCTTCTGCTATGAGTTAAGAATGTTGCCTAAAGCCTGAAATATCCAGGATAGAGACCATTCTCAAGGCTTTGACCTTTAAAGGTATAACACTTTTCCATTCATATAAAGATAAAAAGTTGTGGAACAGAGAATAACATTTGTTTTCTTGGAGGTTTACAAGAAATCATGACCTGATTTTGACACCAAGTGCAACAACCAACCACAGCCCTTCCCCTTTTAGTATAAATGAAGCCTGAATTCTAACTCAGGCAAGATGGTTCTTTGGGACACTAGTCCACCACCTTCTCGATCTGCTGTCTTTCTGAATAAAATTACTATTCCTTGTCCCAGCAACTCCTCTCTCAATTTATTGGCCTGTCATGGGGCAAACAATATGAGCTTGGACTAGTTAACAGAGTGCTCTGAAGCGATATGAAGATTAATGTTTGAGTTGTGTTTTGGAAGGAGGCATGTGTTCATGACTTATGAGTCACATCATAGAGAACAAAAAGAAGGATGAGATCCTGAGAGAAGAGTCAGCATGACTGAAGGCTCAGAATTCATTCATACATTCATTCACCCAGAAGGTATTTATTGAACATCTGTTAAGTCCTGGGCAAGAAGTGATGACCAAGTCAGACAATGTTTGCAACCTTATTGTCATCCCAGAGGGAAGACAGGCTGAAGATGTAAACGGATAAGCTCATCTCAGAGTAGTAAATGCCATGAAGTTTTATAAAGAAAACAAAGAAGGGTGATATGACAGTGAGTGAATGGTGGTGGTCTAAGGGCTTACTTTATAGACCAGCCAGATCAGCCCTCTCTGAGAAGGTAACATTGAGGCAGAGATTTACATCTCCTCCTCCTCCTCCTTTATCTTCATCATCGACATCATCTGTCTGTCTTTCTATCATCTCTTTATTCATCTCTTTATAATATAGACCACATATGTAATTTAAAAGTTTTTAGATTCCACATTAAGAAAGTAAAATGAAGCATTGTGATGGTTAATTTTATGTGTCAACTTGAGTGACCATGGCAATGGTCCCCAGATTAAATATTCTTTCTGGGGGTGTCCATGAGGGTGTTTCTGGATGAGATTAACATTTGGATCGATGGGTTTACATATGGCCCTCTCCGGAGTGGCTGGGCACCATCCAATCTATTGAGGGCCTGAATAAAACAAAAGGCAGAAGAAGGAGGACTTTGCCCTCTTTTTTCCTGCCTCCCTCTTGAGTTGGGACATCTCATCTCAGACTGGATTTCCACCATTAGCTTCCCTGGTTCTCAGCCCTTTGGACTAGGACTGGAATACATTACAGGTTCTCCTGGGTCTCTAGCTGACAAATGGCACACTGCAGGACTTCTCAGCCTCCATAATTTCATGAGCTAATTCCAATAATAAATCTATCTATCCATCCATCCTGTTGGTTCTGTTTCTCTCTGGAGATCCTAACAAATACAAACAGTAGTCACATTCCAAAGGTAAAAAGAAGCAGGCTAAATTAATTTCAATAACATATTTTATTTAATCAAATATATCCACAATATTTTCATTTTAATATACAATGATATAAAATTATAAATGCAATATTTTACATTATTTTTCAATTTAAATCTTAAAAATCCAGTGTGTATGATACACTTATAGCATAATCAGTTATACCAACCACATGCCACGCACTCACCAGCCACAAGTGGTTCACAGCTGCCATACTGGATGACTCAGGTCTAGAGCCTGTGCCTTTTAGCAATACAGTGTTGAGTAGAACCTTCTAGAAAAAAATGTTAGGATCATTGTTTGTAAAAAATAGTAGAGCTGACTATAGAAGTCTAATGGAAAGAGCAAACATAACAAAATAAGAGTTGGGACAAGATGAAGAGAGATGAAGGGATTTTGGATTTCTTAATTTCAAACTATTTCCAGAGAAGTAAAAATCTTCTTCTTAGGCTCCTCCATTATTTACTCCAAATATCCCACCTCCCTCTTCCTGGGTCTCCATTTCCTCATTTTCTTGTGAATGCATAGAGGTGGCAGAGGTGGATCAATATTAATACTGATAACAGTGTTCACCTTTGCACCCAAGACTTATGTACATTGGGTTTCTCTACATACAGACTGAGTACATGACATGAAACCAGGTGGCAATAAGGAACATGGGTGTCACTTTGTACAACTGTATATTATAAAATGTACAAGCTATTATAATCTTCACAATTTAGGAGCTCTTTTCAAACTTTCTAAAATTCTCATGGAGCAAATCCACAGCCCGCATTTCTAAATTATCTCCCTGAATAAAATCGAAGATCACTTCCTTTCCAACACGAATAATATTTATGCTTACATGTAGGTCAGAGTCAGCCAAACAGCTCTTGTGTCTGAAAGTCTATTTTAGACTTGGCTGTCATGACAACCATGGGATTGGGCCCAGGTGTCTTCTGTCTCCTGACACACAGACAGCAAGTTTGCAGGGCTGGCTGTGATTTCTGGGGAGCAGCACTTAGGAACTGCCATAGGATGAATCAGCCCACTTGGTCTTGGCAGGGGTGCTGGACTATCAGACTGAAAAAGCTTCTGTTCCATGTGGATCCTGAGTTTATCAATCTATATGGGTTGGCAGAGGGCACAGCAGGGAGGTTGGGATTACTAATGGGCTAAGTTTCCACAGTACTGTAAGAACAAGGAAAGCTGAGAAAGTGTCCAGGGCAGAGTCCAAGGGATGCTTGCTCCTAGAATCCAGATCTGAGGTTTCAGACTGTTGGGCTCACATGCCAGTCCAAGGGCACGGGTTCTGAAGGAGTTCCCTAGGAGGGAGCGCTCGAAGAGCTCACACTTCTCCTTCTAATTAACCTGGCTCCACTTGAGTTCAGCCCCGGGAAGCCCAGTGGGCTCATCCTGCCCATCAGAGGGTTTGCTCCAGGGATCCGATCACCCTTCCTACAACAGTGGTTCTCAAATCTTGCTGTATAACAGGATCACCTGAAGAGCTTTAAAAACTCCTGGTCCACTGGCAAAACCCCATACGTATAAAATCAGAATGTCTTGGGGAGGGGACCTTGGGTATCGGTAGTTTTTAAAGCTCCTTGCTGATGACAATTTACAATCATAGCTGACACATACTGATGTAGAACGAACTGAGAGAGGTGTGTGGTAACATACAGAAGCTCGGCTTATAGGTTTTTCTTACTATCCTAAAATGTATACTAACATGGACTTTATTGGATGAGCTGGAACAGGGATTATCAAAAGTTCTGCTTTTAGAATCCTTTCCACACTTCAAAATTACTAAAAATTTCAAAATGCCTTTGTTTTATGTGGGCTACATCTATTGATATTTATTGTACCAGAAATTAAAGCTGAGTTTTTTTAAAACACAAGAATACACCAGCACACATTCTATTGGCCATCAGAGCAGTGATGTCATCACACATCATGGAGCCTTTAGAAAAGCCCACGGTAATCCCAAAAGAGAATGAGAGCGAATAAAGCAAATGGCATCTGAGTTTTGTCATAGCAACAGGTTGGATCTGTGGACCCCTTGAAAAGGCTGCAGGGATCCCAGTATATTTCTGGACCACATTTTGAGAACTGTTGGGTTAAATTTTCTCATGATTTTGAGAAAAATCAAGACTGTTTCTGTCTGCGAATAATTCCTCTTTTTACTGATGTTTTGTGTTTGTGCACTTGCAAACATTTCTTACCAGAGAATGTGGACTCATTAATTCTTGGAGTATTGGTAAAACAGAGAATAAGAGAACGTTTTGTAGCAAACTGTTCTCTACCTCTGTCCCGTCGTCACCTCTCACCTCTGTGTCCTCATTACCAGTTCTGGATGTTGGGAAATAGCCACAGAATAATAATTGCACAGTACATTGTGTGCACACTACATTAGACTGTTTAACTCATTGCTTTCTCGCACTGTGCTAAGTTAGGAATTGTTATTCCAATTTTATAGATGAAGAATCAGAATCTAGGAGAGGTTAAAGCCTGGCGTGGTTATGCTGCTGTTATATGTTAGAGCAGAGGGTGAACACTGTCTGTATCTCCCAGGGCCCTCGTCTTTACACTCTGTCTATGCAGCCCCCATGAGCGCCAAGTTCACAAGCACAGCCAGAACTACGAGTGCACTTGAGTCTTTTTCTGCTTCCTGGGTAGAATGTAGACCAAAAACCAAAGAAAACACACACACATAGAGCAGTATCCAGATATAATTTTCAGCATATATATTTTATGAAACATTTCCCAGTTATTAAATTATCTGCCACATAGCTCTATCATAGCTGTATCATTTAATATTTTTTTAGATATGAAATTGTCAGCAATTTTCAGAGCTGGAAAAGACCTTAATATTCATCAAGGCCAACCTTTTAATTTTACAGAGCAGAAAATTCAACCTGATTAGGCAGATTTTCTGAGGATCACACAAATTATTACCAACAGATCTTGGTCAAGAAAAGGAGCCCTGTCGCCGATGGATATACTCCTAGTTTTACTTATCATTGAACAACATACTGGATGCTTTATGAGCTATGCTTGGAAGAGATACTGCAGAAATGAGGAAAGAAATGTTAGGTGACCCAGATTCCAGTTAAAAAAAAAAATATATATATATATATATATATATAGTATATATATATATATAGTATATATATATATATAGTGTATTTATATATATATATTTTATGAGTGTGTGTTCCTTAAAGCTGTATAGGGAAGCATCTTAAAGACTAGCAAGGGAAAAGAATGCTAAAACTTGCTAGGTCCATCATTTGCCTCCCTCAAATACCCCTGGGAATGAGCTTCACAATGAACTTCTGAAGTTCTTACCTTCTCATGGTCACATGCGGTGAAGCAAAAGTTTTCAACCCCGGCTTCATGTTAGAATCACTTGGAAGGCTCTAAAAAGAAGACAAAAATAATAAATAAAAAGCAAAAAGCCAGTTTTTACTCCCCACCTTCAGAGATTCTGATTAATTGGTCTGGGGGGTAGTTTTTCAAAGCTCTCCAGGGTTGAGAATCCCTGCAGTAGAGAAGCACGGGCTTTGGTGTCAGAGTATCTAGATCCCATTCTGGATTTCATCGCCTCTGTGCTTCACGAGCACAGGCAAGCTGTTTAGCAAAGTTACCTTCACTAAAAATGGAGATACCACCAAATACCAAGAGGTCTGTAGGCTACGCACACATGGCCAGGCAGTGAAAGAAACACCTTCCTGCCCACACAGGTGTGGAGAGCAGAAGACCCCAGCTGTTCATGGGAGGGAGTCATCTTCCTTTTGTTCCTGGGAAACAGAAATCTGTGAGATCAGAGTGCCTAGTTGTCCCTTTCACCCCTGCCCTTGGAGGTCTGTCTCCTGCCTTTCTCACATCTCACCTCTGTCAGCTTTGTTTTTTATTGTCTTTTAGTACCAATACTTTTATATCTCCTCCTATCACATTTTCTACATCTTTTCGTACAGGAAATATGCTAACCACTCCTAGTGCTCTCGTCTACCGCCTAGCGCTCCGTTGCTATGGAAGGAGACCTCTGATGGGGGCAGCCAGGTGTACACGGAGGATACATCTCATCTTTTTGGGGCTGTTCATTCTTTTAGATCTCTGGGCGTTTGATGATATAAGATAGACCTGGATGACTGTATCAGGATTTTTTTAAATTGCTGAGCTACAAGTCACCATGAACTTCATGGCTTAAAACAGCACACATTTACTATCTCATATTCTGTACATCAGGATTGAAACATGAACACATTTAGCAGTAAGAAAAGTAGATGGAACAAATCCATCTAAACTGGGTCTTTTGCTCAGTCTCCAAAGGTGGAGATTAAGATATCATCTGGGCTATATCCTCATCTGGACATTCAACTAGGGAAGAATCCACTTCCACACTCATTCAGATGGTTGGAAGAATTCACTTACTTACAGCTTCAGGACTGAGACCATCAGCTTCTTACTGGCTATCGGCTGGAAACCTTTTATCTTAGAAGTCACTGCAGTTCCCTGCCACGTGGCCCTCTCCCTAGGTATTTCACAGCATGGCTGTTTGACTCTTAAGAGCCAGCAGGAGAAGATTTCTCCAGCCCTGGGAGGAGTCTTATATAATGCAGTATAATCATGGGAGTGATATCCCATCACCTTTGCCATAGACTATTTGTTAGAAACAATGTGAAGGTTTTACCTGTACCCAACGGGAGGGGATTCTATAAGGCGTGTCACCTTGGGGCATTTCCAACACAGTTGGTCACATCTTGCGGGGGGGGTCTGTTAGAAGATTCCTGGAGGATGAAGATGAGGTCCAGAGAAAAGGAAGAGGGCCGGGTGTATATTTTTATTGTCAGGGAGAAAGACTCTCGTATTGGGGATGTTAAATATTCAAGGTCAAACACAGAGTATTGGATCCATAGGAAGGAGTGAGAGAGCGGCCACATGGCCAGCCTCTGGGATAAGCCTTCGACTGAGGATGGGAGGCCCTGTGCCTCCTTTGTGGTCCCATCAAGTTGGAGGCCGCATGGGGCTTTAGGGCCAAGCCAACAGGAACCAGCAGATGTGGTAGATGGTGGAGCCAGAGTCTGGGATCATGGACAACATCTACAGGGTATTTCACATTGCAGTGCCTTTACCAGTGCTCTTCTGTTTACCCCGGATTTGTTCCATCTACTTTTCTTACTGCTAAATGTGTTCATGTTTCAACATTAAGCTCAAATACTACGACCTAACTCCTGTGTTAGGTCATCTTCCTCTGGCTAACATAGAACCTGCATCTGCCTTCTTCCCAGCATTATGGCTTACAAAATCCTGTTCACACAGCTGACCCATCATGTCCTACTTGCGGTCAAGGAGGATGGTCTTCTCTTTCTCTCGCATTTAGCCTGTCACAGAATAAACGTCCTTTAATTCTGACATGTATCTATATAATTCTATATTTCATAGAAATGAGATAATATTTAAAAGTGAACATACCTGGAAAACACATTATTTTCTTCCTGTTCTATGTTTTAACATAATGAATATGCTTAGTACGTTTATTAACGCAAGGTTTTATTCACTTTGGGGAGAGGTTTGTACTTTGGGAATCAACTACTTAATGACAACAGAAAGTTTCAGGCTTAACGCTTCTTTTTCCCCTGAGGCTTCTATCATAATTTTTGGCTGTTTGCTGATCAATCTGAGTGAGTTTAATCTACTTCTGAGCACTCTTGCTTTTCAGCAAATTTTGTTTTTAGTTGGCACGGGCTGTCACTGAAATCTGTGTCCCTCTGGATATACCCTCAGGAATCTTTCAAGAGAATGGGGATGTGGAGAGGCTTCGGGAACATTTGGTGTTTTATAGATGCCAGTGATGGGATTCTGGAGTCCTGGGTTGGGCACATAGTGTTTCTCTCCAGCTAGAGTTCTCAGTACATTATTTTACCAACTGTTCATTACACTGACGGAGTTATTTAGCCTCTAAGCTTCGGTTTCCTCAACTGAAAAAAAAACCAACAACATGGAAATGACACTACTTTACGGGATTTATGTTAGCTGATTTTCTTTTCTTTCTCTCTCTTTTGAGAATTTCATATTAAGCCCAAGGAACATGTAAAACAAAAATAGATTTCTGTTTTACAGGCCTTTCTGCTGATAGCTAATGAAACCACTTACTCAGCATGCTTTCTATTAGTCTTCCCAGAAAAATAGGAAATTAAAGAGGCCTGAGAAGTATTTTAATTCAGAATGTACTCCCAAATATGTAACTCGCAGAACAATAATAGGTTTATTGAGATTTTTAACAATAGAGGCAGAGGGTGAATCTTGAGGAAAGGGATGTACTTTCAAGACTTAATCATAGCGCACTTTTCAAAAACAAGAGTTATATGATATTTAATTTTTAGACATGGTTTGTGTAATCTGCTGCCTCACTTTTCCAATGAGGCGAATGAGGCCCATAGAGGTGAAGTAACTTTTCCAACATCACACAGCTCACCAAAGATACACTTCACTTCAATATAATCTTTCTACTTCAGATGCTTATTTAATTTTCATTAAGTTTATTTTAGAAGTGATTTACAATAATTTATAACAAAGACTGGGGTGGGAGGATGCAATCAGCTTTGTAAAGATCCTTCTTGCCCTGGACATTATGAAAGCCCACTTAAAGTATAAGAAGAGTGATACTGTCAGGTGTATGTGTTAGAAAGTCCCTTCTGGTAAGTGTGAGAATGGTGGGAGAAATGAGCTAGAATGGAGGAAAGAGATCCAGCCAGAACATGAGATAAAGGACAGTCACGTGGATGCTCCAATAACAGGGCTCAAAGTTCTCCTCTATCCTCTTTCCCACAATATGGGCAGCTCTGGATGAGTTTTGGCTAATAACGCTTTCCTTTCTCACATTGAAGACTCTCTCTTACTCTTCATGTGACTTCTCTTCTTCTGCTTAATGCTTTACAAAACATCACCAATTGCAAGAGGCTCTCTGAGAGTTCTACAGTAAAAGTCCCTCTGCCCCAGTTTCCTAAATGCCTTAAGCAAACTATATAACATTAGTTAAGGAGCCTGTGCATGCGTCTCAGAATAAACAACAAATTGCATAAAAGTGAGTATTTCCTCCCAAACACACAATTATATTGTTGATCATAGGAAGGTTTTGCAGAGTCTATTCATAAGCCCTAAGTCCACAAAACACACTGAGATGGGTAGAAATATACTGGATTGTCCTGTGTTTTAAATTAAGGTCCTTAATTTGAAGGACCTTTGTTGTACCCACACCCCCCAACCCACCCAATTTGTCCCATGAGGTCCTGACTATATGGTACAAGAAGAAGAGAATGATATGTGGAATTGGCTTGTTCTGTGCGTTTCTTCACTTCGATCACTCTCTATCTTTAAGCAATTTATGTAACCTGTCCAGCCTGTGGAGAGCTGGGCAGAGAGCGGAAGCTCAGCAAAGGGTAAGTCCCTTCCACAGTTTAGCTCACAGGCTTTTCTAAGGGGACGATACACATGTTGATGAGACAGCCGACTCCTCCCTTGTCCCACCCTATCTCCCCCACTCACTGCAAAAGGGCAGCTGTAAACCAAGCCCTTTTCTGAGCGAGGCACCTACAGACCTTGATAAGCCAAAAGATGATGCCAGAGACAGACTTCCTTGCCTACGTAGAAAAAGTAAACCAAGGGAAACAGGCAGTAAAGAAACTAGTTGACATTTCTTTGAAATTAACCCACTTGGCCACCTACAGAAATGAACTGCTTCTCCGACGCCCACTATTTCCTACTTTCTCTGGATCAGTGGCTTTGATCCGGAAATCCCAGGTGCCTGAGTGAGGGGCAAAGCTATGAAAATTCAAGCAAAATGACATTTTCCAAGAAGAGTTGGATTAGCAGAAGGGAAGATGCTGCCAAGCTGAGAACCTTTCGGGATGGAGGAGCGATAAACGGCATAAGCAACGTCATACCTTAAACATGATTTTATTCACACTGAAATGATGCTAACCTTTGTGTGAAGGGAAACTTGGGCTCCGTAGTCAACATTTTCCTATGTCTAATGCTAATGTTCCTCTACCCAGCTGCAAAATCCATCTGCACCGTTCTAATGCTTTTTCTCTCCTTCCTGCCCTGGTTATTTTTCCAGGCACGCTTCTTAACTGTCAGAACTTAATATTATTTTATAGCCCTGAGCCAAACCTTGGTAGCTTGAGGAATAGCTCAGCGGCAGACACAAGTGTGAGCTGACCCCTTTTAACACAGATGTGCTCAGGAGATAAAGGAGAAAGAAATTCGGGACTCTGCTATTGTTGTGGAAAATGTTTTATCCTTATCTGAACTCAGATTGTGACCTTGGGGTCTTCTCAAGAAGTTCCCTTTGCTGAGTCACCTTCTCAAGGATGTCCTGAGGGTGATTAACTCAGAGCACCTGACACAGGGGACTACAGAAGAAAAAAAAAAAAAAGACCCATGAAGTCCGTGAAGGCAAGGGGCTTTATGTTCTATAGTCTTTATAACAATGTTATAGGGTTAGTGTCATTAATCCCATTAAACAGATGGGGAAACGAGGGCTTAGCAAGTTTGATTTACCCAGCGTCACAGAGCTAATAATTAAGAAGTAAGAATTTGTTTCTAGATTTACTTACCTTCAACATCACAATGACAGTAGCTACCATTTATTGAGTATTGAACTTGTCCCAAACACTTGAAGGATTTTATATATTTTATCCTAGTTATCCCTTATAATTCTATCATTGTACCTATTTTAAGATGAAAAAAAGTGGGGCTTAGAGAGGTTTTCTTACTTGCTCATCTAGGTCAAGAGTGGAACTTTATGTGATGGAAAAAAAGTGTAAGGCAAGCGAGAGTTAAATGTTCATATTACACAGGCACCAGGTGTTAGGACCGTGTACGCTTCAATTACTCTGTGTGATCTTGAAGAGTTTCATGATAAGAGCCTAATAATATGGATGTAATTGAGGAGTAATTTAAAGCACTTTTAGATCACCAGGCAATCCTTCTGCCCACAAAAGATTGTAGTGTGGGACTAATAGACCCTTTACACTCATGAAACAGTTCATATCCAAGTCAGATGAATTTTCCTCTTTGTAATTGTCACTCCTGTTCACTCACTCACTGAATTTCAAGGAGTGAGTGAACAAAGGCTGCTGAGCAGAGGAATAGTTATTCCAGGGGGATGTGGATTTACTTTGGGTAAATTTGAATTCAGCTCACGTTTATTGACACTGCGAATTCATTCAAGTACTGCATGGGGTGCATCGTGCTTGAATGTTTCAAAGACAGTTATCTTACTAACATTCACCACCAGGTGTGGTAGGCATTATTCTCCACCTTTTTCAATAAAGAAGCTAAAGCCCAGTGAGATACAGGCCATAAAATGATGGAGCGACAGAACAAGAATTTGAACTTAGGACTCTGATTCTACACAATTTGCTTTTATTACGACACCGTGATGTAAACTCAGGACTTTCTAATTCTGATATTTCAGTCCTAAAATAGTTGACTGAGTGTTTGTATGTGCCCAGACCCATGTTGGTTCCACCTCAGTTTTTACCCATGGAAGCTCTGTTCCCCTAATTCCTCCCAGGTCCTTAAATACATATAGTTACCTGGCTTGCTTCACCTCCTACTTAGGCTGGAAGAAAAACAGCCTTTTTAAAGCCCTAATTCAGTTTTCATAGCACTCAGATGGGGAATGAAGGGGATAAAAAAGAGGGCACACAGACCTGTTTCTAAGGCTTCCAGCTGTGTCCATGAGGCAGTAGGCTGGAAGGAAATTCAGAGAGCTATTATGGTATGATTTTAACAAAAGAAACACATTTTTAAGTTCATTTCTGTTGTCTTTATACAGAAACCATCCCTGAGGTTCCTGCAGACCCATTTGTGATACAAACCATTTGGGATTGCCTCATCACAGGCATCCACCTTCCCTCCGGTGTATTTTTATCATCTCTCTGCAATGTCTGTAGAACTTGAACTGCAGATTCATTAAGCAGAGACAGGGTCTGCTCTTGGTCAACAGAAAACATCTGTCATGTTGTCAGTACTCATTATGTCTTCCATAAAGTATTATTCTCAGAATATTTTAGTTTTAAAATATACTCCCATTCTCTTTTTCAGCAGGCAAGCCTGAGCAGATGTTTTCTCCACTGGTTTATAGATATTGTTGATTTCCATTATCTGCCTTGGATAAAACTGCCTTTTCAATAACTACCATTTACAAACTAATTGATTACAGATGAACGCAAGGCAAACATTTTACTGATTCAAGAGCTGTTGGCATTTTATTTGATATAACTTTTAAAAGAGAATCGTTTTAGGAGTACTCACTATGTATCAGAACTTTTTTATTTCCCTCTAGGCTATGACCAGAGAGACAGTTTCCCCCTACAGTGGTTATGGGAAGTTGAACCATACGAAAATGGTTAGAAATTGTCTAATATCAGCAGTTTCACATGGTTCAATCTAGTAACACACGTGGAACATAGCAGGTTAACAAATATTTGTGGGATGGATGAATAGATGGAAGATAGACATCTAGGTGTGAATTTAGCCAACTAAAATTTATAAAAGGGGTGAGACTGTTAACCTGGTGGCAGAAAATCGCTCCTCTTCATTTCTGTGTCCAGAGGGCATAAAGACACATCGATGTACTTTTGTCGCATTCCCTAGTTCATTTGTTGACCCTTTTGGTAATTATTTAGCATCTGCTATGTGAAAGCATGGTGCCGGTTGGGCAGGTGGAGACAGCCCACTGTCAAAGGTAGAGACGGAGTACTTAGCCAATGCCAATGGTACAGAGAGGAAGTAGGTGCCCTGGTGGAATTACGTACAAATGGCAGGAACACTCAGAGCACAAGCTCCTAAAACCGCCTTGTGTGGAAGTGACACCTGAGCTGAGTCCTTGAGAGACAAGTTCAGAGGTTTCAGGAAATGAAGATGCTCCAGAAAGAAGTAGAACAGATCATCTAAAAATTGATTTCTCAATTTCAAAGAAAAAAAAAAGAATGGGAGTTTTGCTGGACTTGAATCAAATGTGTAGATAATTTTGGTTTAAGTGTGGTGATTTCTTTCCATCTTTACTATATTGAGTCTTCATGTACATTATCATCTCATCATTTTGGGGTGTTTTCATATTTTCAAGTTGGTGGGAGAGTTGGTTCAAATCACCTGTTCCACCGCTGCTGAAAATAGAAGTCTTATTCACCAGGGATTCAGACTTGAATAGCATTTCTCCAAAGAAGACACACAAATGTTCAACAAGAACATGAAAAGATGTCCAAGAGCATTGTCATTAAGGAAATGTAAATTGCAACCACAATGAGGAACGCTTCATACCCACTGGGATAGCTGTTTAAAAAAAAAAAACCAAATGGAAAATAAGTGTTGACAAGGATGTGGGGAAATAGGAACGCTTGTAACTTGCTGGGGAACAGTAAAATGGTACAATGCAGCCACTGTGGAAAACAGTTTAGTGGTTCCTCAAAAAATTAAACAAGGAATTACTGTAGGAACCAGCAATTCTACCACTAGATACATACTCAGAAGAATTGGAAACAGGTACTCAAATAAGTACTTTTTTAGGAATGTGCATAGCAGCATTATTCACAACAGTGAAAAGGTGGACGCCACCCAATGTCCATCAGTGGGTGAATGGATAAACAAATGGTGGTCTACACATACAATTACTCAGCCCTAAAAAAGAATGAAGTGCTAATACATGCTATAACTTGGATGAAATTAGGAAACGTTACACTAAGTGAAAGAAGCCAGACACAAAATGTCATGTATTGTGTGATTTCTTTTATATGAAATATCCACAATAGGTAAATTCACAGAGATAGAAAGCAGATTGATGGTTTCCAGGGTAGGGGGTGGGGAACAGAGAATGAATGCTTAATGGGTATGGGGTGTCCTTCTCGGGTGATCAAAAAGTTTTGAAACCAAAGGCAAGTGGTTACATTGGTGTATTACATTGAAACCAAAGGCAAGTGGTTACATTGGTGTATTACAATGTTATGAATACACCAAAGGCCACTGAATTGTGCAGTTTCAGATAATTATATGTTATGTGAATTTCATTTCAATTAAAAAAGTGTATACATCGACACTGCAATAGAACCTACAAGGCAGTTATTAGAATTCCTTAAAGACTTCAGAATCTCCGGTTTTGAAAACAGTAGCAACATAGCCGAGCAAATCTCCACAGGCCTAGACATAGAAACTAATTTTAATGATTATTATCTTTGATGTGAAAGAACACTATTGTTGTAGTATGCTTCACATGAACTAAGTATTGATAAGCAAGACACATTTAAAACTGATTTTCATTATAATTAGAGATACAGTGATACAATGCATGGACAGATGTTTTAAGTCATATACAAATCATCAAGCCATTTTCGGTTTCTTGAATGACCCCCATAAGCTGTAGGAAAGTCAGAGGAAACATCCAAAAGCCATTGTATGATCTTATATTTTAAATTAAATTCATTTAAAAAAGCCCAACAGAATTGTGCTTTATTATAACAAGATTGCACTAGAAAAATGTCTTTGAGATACATCAGAAGAGCTGCCCAGGTGGAGCCCTTACGCTGTTTGCTAAGCTCACCAGGTAACACAGTCTGCCCAGAGCTGAGCAGTTTCCCAGGGTGCAGGACTAAACCCGAATGGTCTTGGGCAAACTTGGATGAGTTGGTGGTCATCCTCTTGTTTACTCTCTCATTTTATAAAGTCATTGAAATGACCAACAATACTTTCTTTAAAATAAACAATCTCTCCATATAGAAGTAATACTCCTATATTGTTTAAACGTAAAGATCTTATCTCATTTTTATTTGACAACTTTATTGAGATATCTTTGATATATAAAAATTATAGATACTTAAGGTATAGAACTTGATGTTTGGAAATAAGTAGACATTATGAAAAGATCACTACAAACTAAATAAATTACCCATCATGTCCACATAGTTACCATTGTGTGTGTGTGTGTGTGTGTGTGTGTGTGTGTGTGTGTGTGTAGACGTAATTTAGGGTCTGGCCTCTTAGCAGATTTCAAGTATGCAGTACAATGATGTTAACTCTCATCCCCATGGTATGCATTAAGTCTCCAGAATTTATTCACTTTGCAAAACTGCAACTTTGCGCCCTTTGACCAGTGTCTCTTCATTTCCTCTTTCCCCACACGGCCCCTGGCAACTGCCATTCTCCTCTCTGCTTCTCTGAGTTTGGCTGCTTTGAATTCCATGTACACGTGAAATCATACAGTACCTGTCTTCCTGTGCTTGAATTATTTCACTTTGCGTAAGGTCGTCTAGATCCATCCATGTTGTTGCAAACGACAAGGTTTTCTTCTTTTTAAGGCTGAATAACATTCCATTGTGTGTGTATATATTTATATATCACATATATATACACATCCTATATATATCTCTTATATATATGCATCATATATACATATATTTAATATTTTCTTCCTTCAGTCATCTATCGATGGCCATTTAGGTTGTTGCCATAGCTTGGCAACTGTGAATAATGCTGCAATAAACATGGGAATGCAGATATCCCTTGGAGATACTGACTTGATTTCTTTTGGATATATTCTCAGAAGTAGGATTGCTAGATCATATGGTAGCTCTATTTTTAATTTTTTGAGGAACTGCCATACTGTTTTCCATAATTGTTGTACCAATTTACATTCCCACCAAAAGTTTCTTTTTCTCCACATCCTTGTCAACATTTGTTATCTTCTGTCTTTTTGATAACTGCCATCCTAACACATGAGGTGATATCTCATTGTGGTTTTGGTTTGCATTTTTCTGATGATTAGTGAAAACTGACTGCGTGAAGAGTTAAATCTCTTTAGAAAAATTGTGTAAGAATCATTAGCTCTACATATACTATAATTTATCATTTGAAATAACTTATCAGTATTGTCACAACCTATAAAATCCTTTTAATAGCTCTAGTAACCGTTGCATCAGCAGAAAGATCCTTCTGAAAAATAAAAATTATCAAGCAATGTCTGTGATTTTGCCTTTGCCAAGAGTGACTGATGACACTCTCATTGATATAGATTGCAAATAAAGTCACAAAAAGTGTAAATTTTGATGACCTAAGAAATGAATTTTCGGAAAAGCAAGACATAAAACTGTTTTGGTCAATGAAGACATCACATGAATAAAGTATTATGTATTGTCTTATATAAAATTGTGACACTAAAATATTATTTTTTGCAGTTTGTAAGTTTGTGTCAATAGTCATGTATCACTAATATCTTTATTATGGCTTACAAGTAATAAAATATTTTTAAAGGAAAAGTTTTATATTTTAGTCCCGTCACCTGTTCTTCTTCCATCCTGCTTTTTGTACTACAGACCCTGAGATAGCATTTTGCACTGGGCATCACAGATTATGTGTCTGACCGTGGATGTGATGCCTGAATTATGGCTTTCACCACCTCCTTCAGGAGACCCGGGCTTCCAGATAATAATTTTTTTTTTTCCCCCTGAGGAAGAAGGATAAGGAGGAATTCCCACCTTCTCTGACTCAGGCTCCTTGCTTCCAAAAGACCAACCAGAAATCTTTCAACAAATGGTATTTGCCTAGGATTACTTGGGCAGATATCTGCACATCAGACTGACAATCCGAAATGCTTAAGACATAGTCTTAAAAAAATTTAAATCATATCAATACTTAAGACATAGTCTTTAAAATAGTTAAATCATATCAATACCTAACTGCCAAACTTGTTCTGGACTCTATCTGTATTTAATTCTTGGGCCAAAGGGAGGGAGAGGGATTTTGTGGCAACCAATCCTTTTTAGAGCAAGCATTCTTCACAGTTTTTCTTTACTATATATTATCTCATTTCCTCTTCACAACAACCACATGAAGGCATTACATTAATTTTAAATTAGGAAACTGATGCTCCGAGAAGTCAAATCGGACTCTTGACTCAGTGGAGCGATTTTTCTGATGCCAGTGGATATGTATGCGCATATCAACCCAAAAGGAGCAGAATTTTCCCTTTAGATCACTTGCCAAAAGCACGAAAAACACTTTAATATATTTGCTCTTTGCCCTTTAAGGAAATAGGTCTTTTGGAACCAAGACGACTTATTTTAGTTTTCAGAACCCAGAATGAAAGGAAGCAAGTTCCCTATGATAAAGATCTTTCCTAAGATGCTCCCTCCTTAGCATTTAACCTCACCTTCCAGCATTTCCTGTTGCTCATCTGCTGTGTTTCTCTGCCAATTAAGCAAGGTACTTTTTTCTATATTCCCCTTTCTTCACTTTTGTTATTTATTCTCCATTTGCAAACCATCTAAAAGTTTGTACCTACAGCCCATATTAGGCTTTCTTTCATTTATGACATGATTCAGGTTTCTAGCCAATTTCAGTGTCATTCCTCATAGAAAAATAAACAAACAGCTCAGAGTCACTCTGCAGAGGGTCTGGAAGGTGTCCAGCTCATAGAGACCAATATTGAACAAGTCCTCCCAGAGTGGCAAGGCAAGCGCTGACTCCTTTGTGCCCTCGTAGTACTGACAGAGGAGTCATTGGAGAACCTAGGAAACCACTACCTACCTGGAGGAGGATTTGTCTCTGGAAAACGACCAGCTTATGCTTCACATTATAGCAAACAGTAAAGACCATAGGTGGTCCTGGATTAGGCAACCTTAGGTTTGACCCTTGACCTTGGGACGGTCGTATCACTTTTCTGAGCTTTTGTTTCCTCCTCTACAAAAGGGAGATAGCAATAGCATCTACCTAGTGGGAGGTTACTGTGAAGATTAAATGAAGAAATGATTACACGAGATAATGTCTGGCTTAAGTATACACTTCTGATAAATATTACTATTTGTGAAGCAATCCTAAAACAATCAAATCAATCTTCTTTTCTCTTTCAAATCAACTGATCTGACTGTACTTTTATTTCTAACACTCAGGAGATAAAGCTCACCAAGTCGGGGTAAGATAATTATTGAATTAAACCCTCGTCGAACGGGTTCTGCTGGAGAAGAAGCAGGCAAGACGCCCTACTCATGCGGCTGCAGAGAGGGGTACCATGCCCATGTGAAGGAAGTGAGCCCTTCTCAGGCTTCCAAGACCCACACTCTTCTCTTTTCCCATTTCTGTTGGCAGTACCCCCAACAAACGCCTCAAGAACGTAGGTTTTCCTTGCTCTCCCCCATCAAACTATTGTTGGCAATCATCTCAATAGGCAACCCTGGGACGTTGAAATGGCTGAAGATGTTTAAAGGGTGGCTCCCTCCCTGGTTCCCTGCATTTGAATAGAGCCCTAGACAACGGACTTGCCGTCTTGTCGATGTCAGCCTTCGGAGGATGCCAGTGTTGGGGGAAGGAAGGACTTACTGCAACACCCTCCTTGCGTCGGAGCATCTATATTCGTTTGTAGGTTAATGTTGCCTAGGCAGAATTCATATCAGTAGCGAACAAGATTTGGGGATGACGACGATTAGTCACAGATATTTGTCCAGTGCTTGATGAACTCAGCATAATACCTGAATGCATTTTATTTGGTTTTCCCAGCATCAATGTGGGCAGACAGAGTATCTCAGCGCAAGAGCGGGGACATAAGACTTGTCTGCGGAAGTCCAGGTTCCGATTTCAGCTCCATCATTCCCTTTCTGTGTAAGCTTAGAAAAATGGCTTACCTCACTAAATCTCAGTGTCTAACCTGGACAATGGAGAATAAAAATAATGCTATACTTCACAGGGCTTTTGAGGGGGGTTGATGAGACAAAGCCACTGATGCTTGTTGCTTCCCCAGAAATTGACAATTCAGGAAGTTCAAGAATAATAAAAGGCAGAGGCAAAATCAGAGCATTGATCTTGGGGTCTAAGGCCACGCCCTTAGACAGAGCTGGGACTTGGGCAATCACTGGGGACTCACTCTAAAGCGAGATCTCAGCACTGTGCTGGAAAATTTGGGGTCTTGGTAAAACAGTTGATCAACACAAACAGTGTTTGTCTCCCGGGAGACAAGATAGTAAAAGAAGCCATGGCTACAGACATCTGTATGCGGAGGCAAGGAAGCGGGGAGGCAAGGAAGGAGGGAGTCTGTGACATTTCTGCAGCGAGGAAATGAAGCATCTAATGCATTTCAAGATGGTGTGAGGTCAGCTGTAATAGTGGTAAAGGAACCTGAGGCCTCGCACTAAGCTGTCTGTGAAGAAAAACAGACCACTAGGCACACAGGGCTCTGAGCCCTAAGAACATTTCCCTTTCGGGGAAAATTACCAAGCATAAAAATTGCAGAATTCAGGATCAGCACGAACGACTTCAGCGGCCTCCACAGTCTGGACTCAGCCTAGTTTTCTTGCTTTATTATTTTAAAAGACATATTTCCTACCTAGAAATATTTCTATATATTTGTGTCTCAGGTAGGATTCGTTGGGAATATATTTGTGTTTTATTATTATTCTCTAATAATTTTTATATTTACATATTATTGCTATAAGTTTCAAGTTATTTTGTAAATTCTGTTTATTTTCTGTTTTATTTCTTTCCTTCTTTTGGCTAGATTAAACATTATTTCTAGATTAGGTATTTTTTCTCATTCCATCTTTTCTACTGATTTGGAAATTAAATAGTCTACATTTTCTTATTAATTAGCCTAATTAAATTGATTGCATGTTGGATAATTCAGATAGGTCAGGAACGGCCAACTCACTTTGAATTTTTATACTCTTGATTTCTAGAACATTTATTTGGTTACTTTTCAAATCTACCTGATCATTTTTTATAAGCCCTTAATCCTTCTTTGGATTTCTTCTTTCACCATATGTAATGTAATATTAATACTGTAAATGTAAATATTTATACTCATGTGAATTTTAGTGTCTAAATTCTTTGCAGAATTTAATGCACTCTTTGCTGCTTTGTCTGACTCTCATCATGGTGTCCAGTTCCCTTGTGTGTGCATGTTTTGTCCCTGTGGTTTTAGTTTTCCCTGAAATATTATCTATTCAAATTATTTCAAGCCTGGCTTGAGTTCCCAAATTACTTCAGGAAACATCTGCTTTTACCTCTGTGGGGCACCTAAGACGACTACCTTAAATAATCATATAAAATTCTTGGTCTAGACCTTTTTAGAATACACAGGTACTTCAGACCCCAAAGATACCTGAGGTCTAACTGATTGTTAGTAACTTCCTGGAAGTATCCCCCTTACTCCTCACAGTATCCAAAACTAAAGGTGAATAGTTTCTTTGTACTTTCTTTCTGAGGGATATTTTTCTACTCTACCTTTTCTTTTTTTTTTTTTAAATTACGGATATAGGTCT
The DNA here is from genome assembly GCF_949987515.2 of Delphinus delphis. Lineage (NCBI taxonomy): Eukaryota > Metazoa > Chordata > Mammalia > Artiodactyla > Delphinidae > Delphinus > Delphinus delphis. The sequence goes on along the minus strand of NC_082694.2, from coordinate 81,283,964 downwards.
TTGTTATCCTGGCTTCATGCAGGAGTTTCCCATCCAGCTACTTTCCTTGTGCAGGCCCTAGGCATTACTTTCTGTTCCCTTGAGCCTGGTTAAGATGGATGTGCTCTTTCCTGGAGGATCACAGATATCCCTAAGGAAGCTGATGCTTTAGTTCTTATCTCTGGATTCTGATTCCATCGGCACTTGGTCTCTGCGTTTTTTCCTTAGTATCTTTTAAGATTATCCATTGATTTAAATTATATATCTATTATATACATTATGTATAAGACATGTAAATACAATATTTATAATAAATATATAATTAGCATTTATATATAAATAGATACAATAAATATTTATGATATATAATTAACCATTTTGTCCTTCTTAACCTAATTTTCTACCCTTGCTTTCTTACTGCTTTTGCAAAGTTCCTCTCTTCTTTGTTGTCCTCAACCCAAAGAAGTTTGTATCTAGCTATAGCACTTACTTCTTTATTTCTTCATGCATTCAGGTATTTAGTAAAAACAGACCTTCTCCTATTTGAAATCAAAACTTGTGCTTGACATTTGTGACCCAAGGATAAGACTTGATTTTTGTTGCCAAAGAACTCACAGTGCACTGGGGGAGATGGACTGGTGATCAGGTAGCAACCAAGAGTGTGATAACCAAGGTAAATATTGGTTGAAATGGAAGCATAAAGGAAGGGAACTTAACCTGGATAGGAGTGGGCAAACTTGTCCAGCCTTCTAGAAGACATGACACCTGAGATGTCTTAACGAAGCAAGATGAGAAAGAGGAAAGGACTTCTCAGAAGCAGCATATGATTAGGCAAAAATTACTGATTGTTTAAACCTGTCCTGGGTGTTATTTTCCCCTAATACTATTTTCATGCTCAAGACAAATTTTGAGATTTTTACAGCACTTTAAGGTTAAAACCTTATGTTTCTTCCTCTCTGAAATCCACCCTGGAACTCAGTAAAAATGGATATTTCCCCCATTTTGTTCTCACTACTTCCTATCATTTGGCTCCTAACTCACTCAGGAAAACTCTCAGATCACAGTTATTTATGAGTGGATCCCCAAGGTTTATGAACCTTTGAACAGCTTAGTACTCATATTACTTTTTTCTGTAACCTCATGGCCTAGAATTTTCACTTTTAGTCTCCCATATCCCTGCTTCACTAAATTAAGAAATGACAAGACCAAATGACTCTAAACGCAACGGGATGGACCTCGGTTAGATGCACAGTAGAATTGCTTGACAGGAGACGTTGTCACAAGTGGAACAAGTGAAAAGGAGTGGTGTGAACTGGTAGCAGGCAGTCTGTCCTGAGATACAGCAACACAGCTGTGAACTATTTCTCTGATTCTAACTCACAATATGATCTCAGAATTCTCACTTTGAACACAGACAGGTCAGTATAGGGGCACTGGACTGATGAGTGAGAATGTGGAGAAAGGGGCCAGGAGGACTTGTAGATTTCTGGCTTGACCATTGGCCAAATAATGTTTCCATCCCCTGAGAGAGATCTGGTCTGCTGGTGGTGGGGTATGGCAATAATGACTAAGACTGGGACCTGTGTGTGAAGCCTACACATGGAAATGACAAGTAGGCGGTTGAATATCTAGACCTGGAATAAGTGTACTCTCGTCAGGAGACATAAAAATAAGAAGGAGTAAGTTCAAATTTGCATAATCCATTTTGTTCATGATTTAGTTGACTTCATCCATCAATTTTCATCCTTCAAGTGAAGCACTCAAAATCTTTTAGTATGATTGCTTTTGGAATATATATACCCATTACTCCTAAATTCTCCCTATCATTTTTATTGTTTTTCTTTGGACAGAGGACATGAGAAAGGAAGACATAACTTTGCCTCTCCAGCATTCCCAGGCCAACATTGCTGTATCCCCTTCTGTACCCTATTGCTGTCCCCTTCTCTGAGCATCAGTCACCCTTATCTGTAAAAGGAGGGATAGGAAGAGATGAACTCTCAGGTACCATTTTCGTCTAAATTCTTCTGAATCTTAATCTGGTTTGGAGGGAGAATTAGGATTGAAATTAGGAGTAGAACTTTGTCTAGAACTTCCCAGCTTTTCTTTGACTCTTTCTGTATCATTAAAAACAGAAGAGTAGCTGTGCTTCCCAGCCCCAAAGCAACTGTCCTTCTGGTTCAGACCACACGATCAAAGAAAGGAATTAGCAAATAAAGAATGTAATCTAAATGTGGAATTGTAGGTTGATTTTTTTCTTACCTTATTTTTCCTTTCATGTAATAAATGAACAGCAGCAGGAACAAAACCCTAATAAAGTCAAAACAAAATAATTGGAAGAATTGCATTCAGATCTTCACAGTAAAGTCTCTTTTTAATCAGAATGCTCCAGGGTCAGCAGTGTAGTGTAACAATGTAAACAGATTATTCAACTATAATAATAGAGGTATGCATTTGATTTTTGGGGAGAACTGCACTCATCTCATTTTAATGTAACCTTTTTTTTGTTAAGTCTCTCTTCTCAAAGAAATCCTAAGACCGAGGCCTGAATATCATTTATTATTGTACCTTCAATTCCTGATTGCTTGTCTGATGCTCAGTAGATATTTGTTGATTGAATGGTAGCCATTATTACACTGGAGTTTTTTAGCACAAAATCTATAATGCAGATGTCTTTAAAAAAAACAGAAAAGAGACATTAGATAGCAAATTTCTACTTTACTATCTTTTTTCAGAGTAAATAGCTTAAAAACTATTGCTGTATGTTGTACAGAATGGGGCTTAGGGATCAGAGCCCAATAGTATTTACAAATAGAATCAAGATAATCTTGAAGAGAAAAGAGGGGAGTTGGTAACTCATACAAGTTCCATATTAGAGGTTTGGTGGGGGCGGGGGTGGTGGTGGAGAAATTAACTTGTTATTTACATAACCGTCATACCTTAAGAAAGGGCCACTGTAAAAACAGCAGGGTTGATGGTCTTCAATCAAGGAAAGAGCTAAGAGTGGGGGGAAATGATTCAAATGTATGTAGTCAGTCGAGGCTGAGGTGAGATTTGAGTTACCCAAGAAAAACATGGTCTTGATCCTAAATGCAATGGAAAACCTGCTGTATTAGTCAGGATTTTCCAGAGAAATAGAATACATATACTTATAGCTGAAGACCAAGAAATCCAAGATCATCCAAGATCTGCACTCACAGCAAACTGAAGACTCAAGACAGCTCATGCTGTAGTTTCAGGTCTGAGTCCAAAGGCCTGAGAACCAGGGCTGCTGATGGTACAAGTTTCAGTTTAGGAGTCTGAATCCAAAGTCAGGAGAAGACTGATGACCCTGTTTGTGGACAATCTGAAATAAGGAATTCCCCCTTCCCTTTTCTGCTCTATTCAGGCCTTCAATGGATTGGATGAGCCCACCCGTGCTGGAGAGGGTGATTTTCTTCACTATCAATTCAAATGTTCATCTCATCCAGAAACACCCTCAGACACACTCAGAAATAATGCTTAACCAAATATTGGGGCTCCCGTGGCCCAGTCAAAGTTGACACGTAAAATTAACCATCACCTTCATTCCTCTCCTTCCTGGCTTTGTGACCTTACAAATAGAGCACTGATACCTCCATGCCTTGCTTTTCCCATTTGCTAAATGAAGATGGTCACCTTAAGCTCGCAAGAGACACAAACAAGAGTCGTGAATGTCATGGTGGATGAAATAATGATGACAATATCTACAGATGACTTTTACTGAGCACTTTTGTATGTTCTGGGCTCTGTGCTAAGCATTATCAACATACATTATATTTTTCAATGTTGCTTTACAAAGGTAAGACATCCATTAATACAGTGGATGTCTATCCAAACTATTTTTTAAAGTAGTGAAATATTTTCTTCTAATGAAGTTTTAGCCAGAAGTCCAAATTATAAAACAAATAAAAATAGAGACGCTCAGGTTGAAGTAGGGCCCAAGAACTAGTATACTTGAGTTCCAGAATCCCTCTCTCCTCTCTATGGGGCCATTCAGTATGGATTAATGACCATTAGAGAAGACGGTGATGGTTCCAAAGGCAAGAGCAAATTTCTCTAATTCTAATCTGAGAAGGGATATTGTTACATTCACTGCAAAGACCAGCAAAATCTTAGGAAAATTACTGAGTTCTCTGTTTCCGATTTTATGGAACTGAGTAGTAATGTAAATCACACAGAAGATGCTGAGCACATAAAGAGTTATCATTAAATGTTAGCTGTTTTTATTATCATCAGTTGTTTCCGAATCTAACAGTCAGTGGTGGGGTGGTGTTTACAGTCTACACTGTGCTATATGGAAGCTCTTCCCAGGTATCAAGAGTAACACAGGAATTCTATACACGCATTCTATGCTCCTAGCCTCATGGTTTTCTTGGAGAGTGGTGTCTGTATTTCTTATTCTAGCTCTTTGTTATCACATGCTTTATATCCATTTGCAAAATCTTCCATGGCAGAAACAATTAGGCACTTCCTATTTAAATCGTCACTTCCCTATTCTGGGACACTTTCCCAGCTAGAAGAGGGTCTAACCTGACCACTCACTTCCAGGGACTCTAGGGTGATGTTTGTGATGGACTTATTTTTATCTAACCATTAAAACCAGAGGTTCACTCATTTATTCATTTCCTTTTACCGAATTACAAATTAGGTCAAATAAAGGCTGAGGCCGCTGGAGAGTGAAAAATAATACAAATCCTACTCTTGGAAGACTCGGGGTCTAATAATAAAATAAGATAGAGATGCATAGATGATCATAGTACAAGGCAGAAAGTGATCATTATCCTAAAAGTGTTTCAAATACATTCCCTTGAGTAGTCAAAGGAGGGAGTGAAGGAAGGTTTTGCAGAGAAGGTGGTGATTTAATAGATGGTAAATTGCATCCCTGCTGAAGGAATTAGGGAGAGAATATATACAAAGAAGAGAGAGAACAGGGTTTGGCAGAAGGAGGATATGTAAGGCTGTTGGGGGGAATGAGGCCGAAGGGCAAGATTGTAGACAGTGCTTGGAGGGCCTTGGGTGGTGTTTTGTTTGCTAAGCAAAGGGACAGCTGCAGTTGTTTGAGTGGGAGTTTACCTTAATCACACTGTACTGGAGAAAAGAGTAATGTGTTGACGACTTTTCCGATGGGCTGTGTCTGGATGCCTGGCTCGGGGAGGTTGCAACAGCGGGCCCGGGGACAGGCAGTGAAGGTCTGAACCGGGGCGGTGGTGATGGAGATGGACTCAAGAAATACTGGAGATGTTTAATCAATAGATGCTGGCAACGGGTTGAGTATTGGCAACCAGGAAGAGGGAGCGTCCAGAGGTCCTCTGGATGTGACTTTATCTACCTGGACCACTGGAAGGTTGTTACATGATTCCCGGGTAGGCCTGGGCCTTCCTTTTCCTGGGGTTCTGACGGAGTGGCCACAACTGGTGTTTCAACCTGTTGCAGAGAGCACATTTATGGCCATGATCATCTTGACACCCCCCATGATTAGCCTACCACGTAGTAAAATCTAATAAAAATTTGTGAAACGAATGATGTCGCTAGGATGCAAACTTGATAACCAAGACCAAAGCTATGAATGGCTACATTCACTAGTGACAGCAGGCTGTCTCGTGCAGTCTGGCAGGATGTTCCCTGCACAACTCCAGGGAGGGATATGCACAACATGGTGGCCAGAGAGGGCAGTGAGCACAGTAGGCTGGGGTGGATGTCACAGCGTCTGCATCTTATCAGGCTCCCAGCCCATTCCCAGCATGGAGTTATCATGAGGGGCAGAGTGGCGTTATTAGGGGTGGCATGGCTGCTGTCCTTCTCTCCATACGTGTGAGATTCAGGACAGGATGCCTGCATTCTGTTCACGTCCTGTCACAGATACGCCACCCCCATTTGGCAGAATTGCAGGCTTCTGTATAAGAAACTTTAAAAATATGAACAAATTGAATCTAGTATATTTCAAAGGAGGGAAAGTAGGCTCTTGGGAGCATCCTTAGCAACCTGAGAGGTAAAACGCTGGGTTCCAGATCTAAAATGCTCTGATTATAAGATTGTAAATGATCCCTATTGAAATAATCAAACTGAGAGGCTCCTGCATTGTCTGTTCACTTAACTGAAACCTTTCATACTTTTGGACACGATTCAGACTCCACATTTTCTGAGAAGCCTTCTGACACCCAGTCTGAGTTACATTTTCCTTCTCAAAGCATGTGACATGCTGGGTCACCTCTGTCATAGCTTGGATTGCCTCACTCGCGCCTGCTCCGTGAGGCGCGGGTGCTGTGTCTAATTTATCACTGCATCCCCAGCGCCTGCACATAATAGGTGTGCAGTAAATATTCATCAGATGAGAAATAAAGGCCGCGGCTTACGTTATAATTGTTATTTTAATATATATATGCAGTCAAGAACTTTCATTTATATAGCAGACTGAACAGAGCTGTAAAACATAACGTGATGTAAATGTAGTCGTTCAAACACTTCTTTCCTGAAACATTTCAATCCTGAAAGTGGTGGGGGGGAATATTTGCAATTTTCATATGTATATGAAGGAAATGCAAGGAAATTTCAAGGGTCCTCCAAGGTCAGGTGAGGTCCGAGCAGCCCAGTGATTTCTCATGGCAGAATTTCTGATGAAATCAGAACCCCAGGGTTCTGACCTAATGTTCCATAAAGTAGGTGATACCAAACTGGAGAACTTTGAAGGGGGGTGGTGTATTTTTCTTGGGGCAATATGGGGAAAACATGTTTGCCTACGACTAATTCCCCTCCTTCAAACTGTTGGTCTTATCTTTGAGGGTTTTCAAGACAAATAGATTTAAACTGCTGTCAAGTTTCACCAGACAAAAACAAACAGACCCGGGGTCTCTTGATGTGTCTGCCCTTCCACAGTCACCCCCCCCACACACACACTGCTTGTTGCTCTGTGGTTTTGTGGTGCTGTGGGTGCCATAGAGACAAAGAGAGTGTGCAGGGAAGGGGTGCGTACCAGGAAGAGGAGAGCATGGTCATAGTTGAGCCCGGCGCTGCTGGAGGACTCCCCGCCACTCGTGCAGTTCACTCAAGGCACCAAACCATCACTGAGCACCCACTCTGCACCCAGCCCTGTGCCAGGTACTGAGGGCACAAATGCAAATAGACCTTGTCCTCACACTTGACCTTGAGAAATAACCTTAAAAATAACACACAGAGAATGAAATTGTCTTATTGCTCTGCTGGAACATCACAAAATTACCAGCTAACAAAAGCCTGCTCCATCAGTGATCAGAAGTGACAATTCTAGCCCCAGCACTGTCATCAGCTGTCTGTGTGACAGTGGACGTCCTTCTTCCCACTCTGGTCCTGGGTCTCCTCACTTGTAAATAGGAACTTTTAAAAAAACTTTTTATTTTATACTGGAGTGTAGTTGATTAACATCGTTGTGATTGTTTCAGGTGTACAGCAAAGTGATTCAATTATACATTTTCCTATTTAGGTTGTTACAGAATCTTGAGCAGGCAGAGAGAGTTCCCTGTGCTATACAGTAGGTCTTTGTTGGTTATCTATTTTAAATATAGCAGTGCATACATGTCAATCCCAAACTCCCTAACTATCCCTTCCCCCCTCCCCCCGGTAGCCATATTCTTTACAAGTTGGACTTACTCTCTGGAATCCTTCTAGCTTAGCTAATTAGACTTTCAAAGAAGTTAGAAATTGTTGGATGAAACGAATTCATCTACCTGACATAAAGTGCTAGGAGTCCCTTTTGCCTTCATGTCATTATTACACAAGGAAATGAAAACGATTTAAGGATGCTTTTCATATTTTCACTATTGGCATGGCCTTGACTCTGACGATGAGACAATAATTTGTGGTCAGCACCAGATGCAGCATCTCCTTCATAGACTGTGTCACAAAATCAAAACAGCTGTTTGGGACTGAAAGCAACTTTCACTGAGTGCCAGATGGGCTGCTAGATGCCTTCTCCGGATCCAGCCCTCCTGGAAATACACAAGCATTTCAAATATTTGAGTGAGTAATAAAGGAGGTGACCACCCACCTTCCCCTGAAAATATTTCCACAGTGTCCATACAGGCTGTTGGTGATATTTTCCCTTTATCTTTATATATCTGAGAATGTGGCTGTATGTAGAGCATTGTGGTGACACATACAGACTCTGCTGCAGGCAAAAAAGTCACCCCCAATAAATGTGGATGTCAATTCACATCCACTGTGTCCTTCTCTCTTTTCCCAACCCTCCTGGGAGCCCTTTGAGTGGGCTGTGCTGTGTAGACATGCTTCTCTTGTGTGTTGTACTTGATCTGGGAATCACCCACCTATGGTCTGTGGGTGGTGAGGAAAATTGCCACAGCCAGTGGGGGCTGGCCCAGCCTAGCTCTCCTGTTTGGGGAGAGAACATCACAGTGACCATATTAATAAGCCCACAGGTACCCTGTTGTGTCTGCTGTGAGAAACCTGAAGTCTGGAGAGGCACTCCTTTCTTCCCTCCTATCTAGGCTTGATGGTGTAGACTAGTCCTATCCAGAGGCAGGGGATGAATAAGATGATCCCTTAGAAAGTAGAAAGGTGGCTAATAAACACATTGAAGGTAAATCTTACCTTCAGATTAATAAGAACAAAAATACCACCAAAAATAAGAAAGGTTTTTCACGCGGGCATATTAGCAAAAAATTATATTTGAGTCAGAGCAGAGATTTTGCAGTGCTGGTGGGAACATAATTAGAAAAATCTGAAAAAAAATAATTTAGCTAATATGTATCAAGAGCCTTAGAAATTTTAGACATAATTCCTTTCTAATGATTAAATGTTCACAAATGATTCTTTCACCCTTTGTGTAATCTATGTAAAAATTGCCACATCTGTTATCTTGAAAAATAAGATTTCTTCACTGGGTGGAATTCATCTTAAAATAGATTTTTTTCAAGAAGAGTATATTGTGAATGTTTTTTCTTTATCCTTATGTTTCTGAGAATATGGCTATATGCAGAATTCAAGGGTCACATTCATTTTATTCAAAAGTTAATGGGCAATTGTGTTATTGTTTTCTATCATCTCATGCTACTGTTGGTAAATTCTGAGTCCACCCATTTTTTTGCAGTTTTGTGGGTAAATGTCTTTGCCAGGACACTTGTCAGTATCATTCTTTTATCCCCGAGTTTCAATACTATCATCAAAATATAACACAATGTGAGTCATTCTCACAAATTCTTCTTTGAACATACCACACCCTTTAGGATTTCAGATCCAGGTTTTCATTTCCAGAAATTTTTCATTTACGTATTTGAAATTTTTGCTTAAGACATTCTGTTTACTATATTAGAAATATTAATTATCCCAAAGTGTTGGCTCCATTGCTTATTACCCATATCTATTCGTTTTTTATTCTTTATCCTTTTCTTGTTTTATGGAATTTTTCTCATTCTATTCTCTATGTCACTGTCTTAGTTTTCTGTAGTGTCATATCAGTTCTATTTTTGATGTTTCTAATGCCCTTTAAAAATGCTGCAATGGTATTCTATTTTTGTGTCCTTATTTTCTTTATCATTGCTGTCGCCATGTATCATTCATTTCATCATCTTCTCTTTGCTCTGATCTTCTTAACATTTACATTCTTTTAATTTTCTTGAAAATTAAAAGCACTTAATCTAAAATTGGCTCCATTCCTGGCGGGGGCGGGGGATACATTTTTCCAGAGTGCTCATAATCTGTGTCTCTCTTTTTATTTCATTTCATCTTTTGACACAATTTTTGCATTGCTTTCATATTGTTTTGCTTTTTCTCTTAATTCTCTCTGAATAGAGGCTGTTGCAGCTAGGATGGATAATAGTCAGTAACGGTGTAGTTGAATCAGACATGGGCTGGAGGGTTGGATATGATGGCTTGAGTCTTTGCTCGGTTCTTCAGCTGCCTTGGAGGGAAAGAGGAGAGCTAGGACATTGGTCTTCAGCAGACGGCACTGGCTCCTTTTCCTTGATCTATAATTTTATTAAAATTTCTTCCGAGTGGGGACTGATCATCAGTCTGAGATTGAGGGCATGTTCTGCCTTTACTCTGTCCTTCTATCTGGGGAGACTAACATTCATATGAAAGGTTTATGATTCCATGGGCTTTTAGTTTGCTGCATCTTACATATGCTTAATTTTTCACCCTTCTGGGGTCCACCAGTCTGTGAGCTTCTGTAGGTCAGAGATTTATCCATAGTTCTTGTACAGCATGTTTTCACCTAGCACACGTTCAGAAAAATTTTTTTAAAATCTTTCCAGTTGAATTGACTGAGAGACTCAAGTTCAAGAGCCTAAACATAAATTAATAACCACATCCCACATCCTTGGTGATTTCCATGACATAAAATTACAATGAATAAACATGGATGGTAGCGGGAAAGCATGATTTCCCGAACATTCTTAACTTCTGTGAAACAGAACTTTAATTTTTGCCATGAATTCGGGGCACAAGGATCAGGATAAGATCATATTCATCCATTTTCCTAATCAATAGGAAAGCCCTGGTGAAGATATTTGGCCACATCGCGAAGAGAGATCTTCCCCTTTCTTGAGATTTCATGCTGCGTCCCTACTTATGTCAGTGCCTCAAGTGCCGTATGTAGATATGTGTAAATGAGAAGCGGTTTAAAACAAGGAAGAACATAGCAGATTTCAAACCGTTCTTTCTATGCCATTACATACACTATAGTATTAAAACATAACAAAAAGGAAAATAAAAAAAAATCTGTTCTAACAATCTGCTTCATGAATCTTGAAAAATATACAAAATAAATCACCCCAGATGAGATGCATATCTCAGTTCTCACCACCTCAACCCAATAAAGACAATCCCATGGGCCCGAGAATGGAGAAGTCAGGAGAGGTCAGCACATACATCCTCTTCCTTTAGGCAGGACTGTAATGAAATCATCGTTGACCAAGGGCTGTTAATGGCTCTGGATGACCAGAGCACAACAGTCGTTTCCATTATTCTCCATAGAATTTGTGAATGGCCACCTCCTTCAAGTCCTATGGCCTATAAACCAGGCCAAATCATGTCCAAGTGTCTGGTCGATTCGTGGGATGGTGCATGACCTCACAACTTCTAGAAGATAGCAACTCTAAGCTCAGCATAATGTGTCCATAATTAGGACGTCCTTTCATCCTTTTGTAAAAAAAAAGAAGGAAGAGATGGGATTCTTCTGTGACCTCCAGCTTCCAATTTACAAGCTGGTGGATTTGTTCACTGACCTCTACAGGAGTCAGCTTGGAGACATGCAGTTCTAGGTTCAAATCCTGGACCCATCATTGTGTGGTTGGGTGGCTTTCCTCCATCCTGAATAATGAGGTGCATACACACCTCACCTGGTCTTTGTGAGGTCAGGGGGACTGTCCACCTAAGGTGAAATGGAGACATCATTCATTCACAGCCCTCTTTATACTTACAGGGCCTGAGAAAGAAAATTGGTATTAGCCCCAGGAAGCCTGTGTTCTACCACTGAGAGTAACCCCATGTGATCTTGTGCATGTCAGTTCCCTGCTCTGGTTTGACTTACTTTTTAATTATATGAGATTTGATCCAAATCGATCTCAAAGACCCTTTAAACTTTAAATAAGGCAAAGTCCTACAGAGCATTCTAATATTGACACCAAGACTACCCACTGGCACAATATTACTCAGCCATAAAAAAGAATGAAATAATGGTATTTGCAGCAACATGAATGGACCTAGAGATTATCATACTGACTGAAGTCAGATAGAGAAAGAGAAATATTGTAAGATATTGCTTATATGCGGAATCTAAATGATACAACTGAACTTATTCACAAAACAGAAACTGACTCACAGACTTAGAGAATGAACTTATGGTTACCAGGGGGAATGGGTAGAGGGGAAGGATAGTTAGGGAGTTTGGGATTGACATGTACACACTGCCACATTTAAAATTGATAACCAACAAGGACCTCTGCTCAATATCATGTAACTACCTAAATGGGAAAAGAATTTGAAAAAGAATAGATATGTGTATATTATAACTGAATCACTTTGATGTACACCTGAAATGAACACAACATTGTTTATTTATTTATTATAAATTTTATTTATTTATTTTCAACTGTGTTGGGTCCTTTGTTGCTGTGCATGGGCTTTCTCTAGTCTCGGCGAGCAGGGGCCACTCTACGTTGTGGTACACAGGCTTCTCATTGCGGTGGCTTCTCTTGTTGCAGAGCACTGGCTCTAGGTGTGCGGGCTTCAGTAGTTGTGGTGCATGGGCTCAGTAGTTGTGGCTCGTGGGCTCTAGAGCGCAGGCTCAGTAGCTGTGGCGCACGGGCTTAGTTGCTCTGCGGCATGTGGGATCTTCCGGGACCAGGGCTCGAACCCGTGTCCCCTGCATTGGCAGGCGGATTCTTAACCACTGTGCCACCAGGGAAGTCCCTAACACAACGTTGTTAATCAGCTGTACTCCAATATAAAATAAAAAGTTAAAAAAAGAAAAAAGACTCCCCATTGACACCTCCTTGTCTCCCCCATGTAGTCTTAGGATTCCCTTCTCTGCTTTCTTACTTAGCTCTGTAAGGCCTTATGACCATTCTAGCAGTATCATACCTTGTGCTGTCTTATAATTGCCTGTTTTGCACCCTAGACTGTGAACTCTCTATGACAGCAACTGTGCTTCATTCCCTTGACATTCCTTGTGGCTTGACAAAGGCTTAGCACATAGCAGTTGCTCATTAAATGCTTGTTGAATTATGGTGACTTATCCAATTTATTTACCGCAACATTATTGAACACATCTGTTGGCAACCATAGTCTCTCTTCTATGGGCGTTGAAAACAGAGTACTTCTTAAATATTTCTAATGGCATAATTTCAGGTAAAGGCAGCCTTCCCAGGAAACCTCAACTTTCAATTCCAGTGAAACAGGCAGAGAGATGTTTATTGGATATATGGATAAAGACAAGAAAAATTTTAGCATCCTTATGAGGATAGATTTTCTAATTTGAATTGCATTCATTGAACAGCATATGAGGTGCCAACTATTTGTCATATATAATAACACACACCAGGGGACAGATTAGAGAATAGAATGAAACAACATGCCTCAGTTTTAGAGTTAACTAAGCCATTTGAACTTGGAAAACTCACTCAGATTTAATGAGCATCCTTTTCTATATATGTTGAAGATAATAATCATCACCTTTCGTATCTTAAGAGGCTATTATGGTTATCCCCATGAGATTTTGGACATGAACTTTATTGATAAACTGTAAAATGTCAGATTAAATAAAGGCAGTGATCATCTTTCTAGATGCTTCCCCTTCTCTCCTTTTTAACTTTTTTCTTTTTTTTTTTTTGGCCACATGGTTTGTGGGATCTTAGTTCCCTGACCAGGGATCGAACCCAGGTCCTTGGGCCCTCAGCAGTGAAAGCGCAGAGTTTTAACTACTGGACCACCAGGGAATACCTGTGCTTTTGTTTCTCTTAATTAACCCTGTTTAGGTTTAATAACTGCTCAAATACCTAATATATGCATACTTTTTTCCCCCTGTGTTTCAGGGCAATGGGATAGTTTCAGAACATAGACCTGAGAGCAAAGTTCCATGACTTCATTCTTCTTTCATTAGTTTCTGCCTTCCCTAGGCACCCATGCTTAGTCCACTCTTAGACCAATAAAGACTATGAACTACACTGTTTGTATTTGTAATGTCTCAAGTGAAAATTCTCAATTACTAGCTTCTTCCCTTTGGATATATTTGACACTAATTCTTTGTTTTGATAACACTTGGTCATCATTTTATGTCCCTTCTGCATCTTTCTAGAGAAATATTAGTGTGAATTATTGAAAAACCTCACAGTTAGCTTCTTTTAAGGCTGGGAGAGACAGCGGAGGTGGCGTGTCCTCTCCTCTCCTTGTTCTGTTGGGGAAGCCTAGGGATTGAGAGAAGACATGGCCTTATCAGGGGTCTGCAGTAGAAGGAGCTTGGCATTGGAGTCAGTTCTGTGTGACTTTGAGAGAGTTACTTAACCTCTCTGATCCTGTATGTTCTTATCTCCAAGAGGAAGTTACTAATCCCTAATTACAAAACTACTGTAAGACTGGCATGCAGTGGGAACCAGTACACCTCCGTGCTCTGGGCCCAGGTCCCCCAGAGAGTAAGTGCAGATTTGAGGTTGGGGTCCAGAGCATCTGGGTCCCAGGCCTGCTCCAGTTCCACTACAGCCCCCCACCTCTTCCTCCACTTCCCCCCCCAACTCCCGCCCCCCTCACACCCCACCGCACACAGTCCAGAAAATGCTCACCACAGATTTACAATATCAGCCTCCCTGCTTTGTCTGCCTCAGGGGAGCTTACGGCCAGAATGGGCCTGGGAACAGTCAGATGAGGAAGCACTGTCATTTGCAAACACATTTCTTTTCCATTTAAATTTCTTGCACAGGGATTAGTTGGAGAAATACATCTCAGCTAACTGCATGATAAGAGGCAAATGGAATTCACCAGTCCTCAAAGTCACACCGTGGTGAGCACAGGTTGGTGTGGAAGGAGCTAGAGATGAAGGGGCCTTGACTTTTACCATGAATCTGATTAAATACATCCTCCTGGCTGCTTGCAAAACCTCCTCTGATTCCATCTCTGAAGACTTGGGGTCATTTCTTTTCTGAGCTGCTCTTCCACACAGCCTTTCTGATAGCTGTAAATTCACCTTGTGTTTTTTTCTGTGCAATTACAGGAAGACTTTTGTGTAGAAAATTAACATGAGTCTATTTACATTCAAAGATTCTTGGGGTGGGGCAATTCAACGGCTTAGTTTAAGTGTTTCAAAACAATTCTTTCTTTTTAAAGGACACCCACTTATCCAGGGTCTTTATTTCTGCTTTGGAATTCTCACTGTATCACCCTGCCCCATTGGCCAACTTTGTTTAATTAGCACTGAGGAGTGTAAACCACCTAAGCCTTCCACTCCGGCTGAGAACTCCTGGGCTCAAGTTCAGGGTCTTCAGTTAATTCCTCAAGGGGGCTGAAAGGGAAGGCCGGGGATACAGAAACATGTAACCAAACAGGGATAGGGCCAGTATGAAGAGGTGAGTGCCGTTTGTGTGAGTCCGCAGCAGCCCTTTTCTTAGGTAATGCCCCCAGGGTCTGTCGTAAGGTAAAGACCGTGAACATCATTCCGTAGATGGGGCAGCAGCATGTAGGGGAAGCAGGGCTTGGTTCACCTGTACCATGAGGCCTCTCAAACTTGGAACCGGAGGTCAGGGATCACGTTTGGTTTTTTTCCTCTATATCTTTGGTGCCTGTTATCCCCTATGGTTCGAGATCAATAAATGTCTAATCAATGAATATCCCTATTGGTAAAGATTTGCTCTATTTGGTACTATTTGCTCTTCAAGGATGAGATAAATATCCAGTAAACCAAAAAGTGATACCATTTACTGTTAAAGAGATTTAACAGCCCTGAGTGTGTGCGGTGAGGGGATCTTTCTTCTGACCTCATTGTTTACGAGCGATGTCGAGCGGGGGAGCTGGGTTTAGGGCTGTGCTAGGAGCAGAGTTCTGGGTAGAGTGAGCACTGTGGGTTCCCAGATTTTCTACTGGAGCACTGGTTTCTAAAGCCCAACATGAAACCAGCTCTCACTGCGCTGCCAAGGCTGGGACCCGAGGGACTGAAGTCCCCTTGTTCTGAGAGGATGAGTTTTGTCAAAAGAGCATGAATAGCTCTGGCTTTGGCTCCGGCAGCTTTCTGCCTATCGAAGAGTTTTCCTTCACTCAGGCCAGGCTGAGCTTCATTTCAGAGAGGCGTAAACAAGTCTCAGATCCTCAGGGGATCTGGCACAGGAAAATGAAGTCATTTTACATTCGCGGCGTGATTCAAATTGGAATTGCACAAGTCAGAACGACAGGATGCTGGAGTTCTTTGTTTAGTCCTGTGCTTCAGGAGCCCCGTTTGCTCCAGCTTCCTGAAGGGAGGAAGTGGAGATGTATGGAATCCCCATTTGCATTATATAGTCTTCAAGTTTCTTTTCCCTAACGAAAACATCCAGTCGAAATTTTACATTCATCTCAATAAAAGGCAAAACAAGGAGCCATTGAGGCCTTGCAGTAGGACTGACTTCACCATCCGCCAGTGTCATGGGGACAGGGCTTAAATTCCTTCCCCAAAGGAAACCCACACAACTCTCACTTCATCCGGCTGGGGGAGGGGGTACGGGAAACACCTATGAAATTGTCCTTGGACTCAAGGACCCCACACAGGACAGTAATAGGGATTCTAATCGCTTTTGAATTTTCGCTGATCTGACTGGTACCTCCTGGGTCTTTCACTTCCCTGTCTGCAGATTTAAGCAATAGCAGCGGCCTCTACTTTCCCTTCTCTGTTCCTGATGACACATCTCTTCATGACATCATCCAATCTACCACATTTAACAAACACAACGTCCCAGTAGGGTGGGTGTTGCTCCCACTTTACAGAGAGGAATCTGAAGTGCAGAGACGATGAGTGAGTCTCTCAGGGTCGCATGGCTGGTGAGAGAGAAGCCATCTCTTGTCGGTTTACAGATCCTCTCCACGCTTTTTCCACCAAGTCATGATATGCCTTGAAGTTTACAGTACGTTATCCTGTACCAAAGGTTAGCCCAGCTGTCTTAGTCAGCTTGGACTATTAACAAAATACCATTGACTGGGCGACTTAAAGGACACATTTATTTCTCACAGTTCTGGAGGCTGGAAAGTCCAAGATCAAGGTGCCGGCCGACTCAAGGTGCCAGTTCTTGGTGGGACCTGCTTCCTGGCTTACAGACAGCCGCCTTTCTGCTGTGTGGTCACCTAGCTTTTCCTCTGCGTGTGCAGGTGGAGAAAGATAAGGGGGTCCTTCTCTCTTCCTCTTCTTTTTTTTTCTTTTTTTTTTGGACGTGGACCATCTTAAAAGTCTTTAGTAAATTTGTTATGATATTGCTTCTGTTTTATGTTTTGGTTTTTTGGCCGCGAGGCATATGGGATCTTAGCTCCCTGACCAGGGATCAAACTCGCATCCCCTGCATTGGAAGGCGAAGTCTTAACCACTGGACTGCCAGGGAAGCCCCTCTCTTCCTCTTCTTATCAGGACACTAATTCCATCATGAGGGTCTCACTCTGACGACCTAATCTAAGCCCATATACCTCCCAAAGGCTCCATCCCAAATACCATTGCATTGGGGGTTAGGGCTTCAACATATGAATTTTGGGATGAAGAAAGCATCCAGTCCATAACATTAACCATTTCTATTTTTTAGCATCCTCTGGAAATAAAGAACTCGGCCCATGTTCTTTCACGGCTGCATTAGAAGATGTTCCTGTGGACCCGCCCAATGAAGTACCTGTTTCTTCACACCTGTGCAAAGCTGAAAGTTGTTACTAACCTCAGAGTTCTTGCTTGCTTGCTCAGGTGCTCTCTCCAGAAGCCTTTTGTTCTTTTGCTCTCAACCATCAGTCTCAAAGCTACCTCATCCTTCTCTCAGAATGCTGAGCAGATCTTCAGGCAAATAGGGCTCCCTGTCTATCTTGGATAAGCCCGACTAACAGAAGTGAAT
The DNA here is from genome assembly GCF_949987515.2 of Delphinus delphis. Classification (NCBI taxonomy): domain Eukaryota; kingdom Metazoa; phylum Chordata; class Mammalia; order Artiodactyla; family Delphinidae; genus Delphinus; species Delphinus delphis. The sequence goes on along the minus strand of NC_082694.2, from coordinate 81,266,436 downwards.
TTGTCGATAGGCCTTTCCCTTTGCCCAGTTATAGTATCCTGAAGTTGGAATCTGCTGTTCTGAGAATTTGGATAAATGAACCTCTCCTCTAAATATCTGCTTATCCACCTAGCAGAAGGACAAGGAGAAAATAATTCTGCTTTTTCCTTCTTTCAAACCCTAAGCCTTAGATATGCATTGGAGCACAAATAAACACATTTTGGAGAGCCAAAGGGCAAGGAAGGCTAACAAAAGTCTGGCTTGTTGTTGTTGTTTTAACCTGGCCTTTTGAAATGCAGTAGGATTGAGCTTGCGGAGCCATACAAATTGTCCCAAATGGCAGATGGTTCCCAAAGAGTCCAGATGCTTTTCTGGATATAAAGTGAGTTGGTGGCTGGCTGTACCAAGTGCCTGCTTGCGGAACTTTCATCTGGAAGGGACAGGATGGAAGGCTGAGCACTGATGCCCCAGCATTGCCCCTTGGAAACTGAAATGTCACTGGCCACAAAGAAATAGATCCCTTCACCTTTTGCATAATCCAGGCATGTGGTTTGGAAGAGAAATAATTCATTTAAATCTTGCTGCAATGAAGATTGGCTGAGAATTTCCTTGGGGCTGGGCTGCGTTGTGGACACAGTGACAAATAATATGTGGTCTTGGCCCTCGAGGGTCTTGTAGTCTGGAAGGAGAAGCGGTTGGGTAAACGTTATGATGTACAAAGATTGGTCACATCCTGTGGTATAGCAGGATTGTCTGGGTTGACAGAGAAGAGTGTGTCAAGGCTATGAGGCAACCAGGAGAGACTTCAGCGGGGCCAGTGATAATAGCTGGGACTTAAAGGATATGGATGTCTTCACCTGGCAGTGAGGGAGCGGCATGGGTAAGATGTCAGACCATGTTCCAGGCAAAGGGAACACTGGTAGCAGAGGCACAGAATGGTGAGAAAGCCCAGAGTGTTGGTGGAACAAAGTGTAGGGTGTGTGGAGGTGATGGTGGGAAGGGTAGCAAGGGCAAGGATTACTGATGGGGGAGGGGGGCTATGCTTGCCCCACTCAGGGATCTGGACATTACCCCATTGTAATGCAAAGCCACAGGATGCTTTACCAGCAGGGAAAAGACACAACCAAAATGCAGACGAGAATGATGGCTGTGGAATCCTGGTATCAGATGGCCTGGTGGGCAAGACTTGTAGCAAGGAGACAGGGGACTCTTTGGAGAGATGATTCCAATTATCCAGGAAGAAATGATGATCCCCCTCCCCCTTTGAAGAGTGCAGGTGGGGAGCGAGGAGAGACTGGGTCTGAGGAATAAAAAAGGCAGG